>NC_142516.1:51873750-52516562 GCF_057876585.1 Rhinolophus sinicus
AATTTTCTCTACAAGGGCAAATATTGTACCTGTCGTCACCTCTTTATCCTTCCGATCCAACATAGGAACCACAGATATTTATTGAGAGAATGCATTTGAAGAAGCAAACTCTAGAATGGAAAAAGAGAAGTGAAACTTATTGTGTGCCCAATATGGGCCAGGCATTAGCCTAGATATTCGCACATCTGCTATTTCATTTAATCTTCATTTACTAAAACCAAGGAAAATATTATCTTGACTTTATAGTGAGGAAAGTGAAACTCAAAGAGATTTAGGTAGCTTGGCCAATGCTCTAAGGGAGAACATGTCAAATCTAAAACTGACACCCAAGTATAATTCCAAGCCCTTGGTCTTTCTACTTCATGATAATTCCACTTAGGGAGCTCAAATTAACCACTGTCAATTCTTGATTATTCATGCCAGTGAAAATATTATATGTCATGATTTATTCTCAAATAATGAATAATCCTAAAATCATTCTTCAGGCTTGAGGTGATGTTTTGTTCTCCCCTCCCCTTTTTTTTCCTTAAGGGATTCCTTTCGATGTTCTCAATATCTCCAAAGAATATAACTAAGTCATCCTAGAAAGCCCTTACTGGTGAGCTTTTCCCAGCCAGAAAGCCAGAGCATCACAAAGCACAGAACAGAAAGAGCACTGGGTAAGGAGTCTCCATCCCTGGATTCTAAAGCAAGCACTGGCCCAAGCCTGATGGATGACCTCGACTAATCTATTTCATGTCTTGGAACTTTGGTTCCTCACCTTTAAAAAGAAGAGGATGGAAGCATGGACTAGAATGGAATTTTAAGGACCCCCGCTAGCTCTCAAGTTCTATTGTTCTAATTCAAAATGGAGCTGATCTCCACAAACTTGCTGCTTTATACTTAAAACAAGGAGTAAATTTTGTCTGGTGTTAAAAGACGTCTTCAAAGCTCTTTCGTTAGAAAAATAAAAATCTTGTTTATGTTAACCAAGGACTTAATTAAACAGAGCAAATAATGCCCCACAAAATGGTTTTGTTTGCTGAAAACTCTGTTGAACTTCTCTGTTTCTAAATGTGAAGAAGTAGACTCAGAATTGTAACCAGATCCCAAATAGTGCATCCCTGCTTTCTTGTTATGTATCTCTCTGGAGACTGGCTTCATCTTGGAATTTTTGCACATTGTAAAAAGATTCTCTAGTATCTTAACTGATCAGACCTTGAAGTCCTCCTAGTTTAATAATTTCTAATGTATTATTCAGCTACCCTTCCAGGTCTTCTAAAGAAGTATTCCTAACGATATTTTAAGAATCTCAGGAAGGGAAGACATCTTTCCAACCTAACTGTTCTCTGTAACGACTAGTATGTAGCACCAGTTTGCTCTCTGACCTTGAATAAAAAAACTTAATCCTCCTGGGCCTCTCTCTCATCTGTAAAGTGAGAACAACAATACCAACACTAGAGTTATTAGAAGAATTGATTGCAAAATGTTTGTGAAAGCAAACACAAATGAAGGGCAAGTCTCTGTTATGCTATTTCTAAGGCTTCTACCCGTAAGTTCTACCATTAGTTCAAAATTCTCTTGAAAGAGTGTGATGCCATGGAAAGAACACTAGCCTTAGAATCAGAACACCCTGATATAGACCAGGCTCTGATACACCCTAGCTGTAAGGTCTTGGGGAAACACACATAAGGATCTATTTCTCACTTGTACACGGACTATTACAAAATAATAACGGCATGCTGACCAAATATGCACAGCACTAGAAGAGTTGACTTAGATGCTCACTAACCAAATCAGAATCCCAAAGGATCTTGACAAGTTAGAACCATGAACCAGATATCTAAAAACTTTATCTAATCAAGTCTTATGTTCATGGCCTAAATGAAAACAACAACTGAAAAAGGAAATATGCAATTGCAGGAGAATATAAATGGAGAGACAGTGAAAAGAACTGGAGACTGGAAGCAAAATACAAGTCAATTGTACACTGGTGACCCGAAAGTTACAATTTTCATGGGCTTCTGTATCAGTCAGGAGCTTCCTCTTCCACGTGACAGTCTGCAGACAAGTAAGAGGCATCGCTTACTTAGACGGCTCTGTGAGGAGCAGCCCTGTTCTTCCAACCCTTCCTATGAACCACGGTTTGTCGCCTCATCACCGTTACAGAGTTCTGTGCTTCTTATATTAGCTTTTCGGTTGTTAGATTTTTGGTTGTAAACATAGGACTTTATATCTCTTAGATAAACTGCTTTCGATTTGATTCATTTGGTTCATTATTCCAGATTGTCAAGATCTTTGGGATTTTGATTTAGTCACAGGCTCTTTTCCTCTGGATGGGGATGGGATCTTAAACTGTAGCTCATGTGGAAGGACTGGAGGAATGGAAGCTGCGTAATGTCAGGTTTTCACGATATTAAATATATTTCTTATGTATGTATTTTATGCATTATAAACATATTTATTATTTATTTTACATAATATAAATATATTATTTTATACTTAATAAATTTAGTATATTATTATCTTTCTTTCAACTAAGGAATAGAGATTGACCATACTCAATGTACATTTCCTGAAGTAACTAATTCTCTAGTCAACAAGACTTACTATTTCATGAAAACTTTTTTAAAAGAATTTTTTAAGAGAATGCTCTGCATAATTCAAGTATCCAGCAGATCTTGTCCTGTTTCCAAAGAGGGGGACTTGAGATAAACACAAATTAAAATATATATATATATATATATATATATATATATATATATATATATATATATATAAATATATATATATATATATATATGCATATATATATGTATGAATATGAACAAAAAAATTAGTGAAATCTCAAAAGGTAAAAGATAAAATAACTCCTCCAAACCAGAATCAGCATAAAAGACAAGTTTTTGTAAATTAAGGGGGAAAATTGCAAAGATAAAATAATGAAGGTGCATACCTCCAAATATTAACGGTGACCCAGGATGGGTGGAACTATGCTTTGCTTCAATTTTTTATGTTACTCATATGTATTATCTAATTTTTGTGACAGGAAAAATATAATGTTTTGGTTTTTCAAAAGATTCATACATAAACTGTATTCGGCCTGGTTCCCAGGCTGCATATCTCTTCTGTTCCTCACAAGAAGAAACACAATATGTGTACCTGTTGATTCAGTGTGTGCCCAAGACGAAGCCTGACTGACTAGAGCATTTAGCCCTAGTGCACTGTCTGGAACTGCTGAGTCAACCCCTCTCACGGCACAAGCTGTGCCCCCAGCCCCACCCCACTTCTTTCACTGCACACCACCTCAGTCCTAGATCCTCCTGGATCCTCCTGCCTACGAGTTCATTCCTTCCTTCAAGCTTCTGTATGCTATCTGTGTTGCTCTGGATAAACCCCGACCCAAGGGCTGGAATCCTGCCACAACTCCCAGCCCAGTGGGAGCAGGTCTGGTGCTTTTCCCAGCCTGGACTTGCCATTGGGACACTCCATCACCCCCAGCATGGCCCTCCTTTCTACTCTCTGTTGGGATCCACTAGATGTTGGACTTTCGCTACAGCCTTCCAGCTGGCCCCTAGCTGTGCTTTTCCCACCACCCACTACTGCATTGTGGTCAAAGCCATCTTTGCAAAACATAGAAATCATCCCATTAGAGCTCTCTTAATGCTTGTCAGTGGCTCCCCATTTCTAACAAATGAATTTCCAATCTGTTGCCTGCCTCAAGTCTGCCCGAAGACCTGATCCTTTGTTTCAAAAGTACAAGCCATCTCTTCGCCCTTCTGTAACTTGCACAGTCAATATAGACAGAACTGAACTGTGTCTCCTTGAATGTTCAACTCTGCCTGTCCGCTTGTGCCTTTTCTAGCCAAAACTACACTTGGGTCTGTTTTAGTCCCCTTCTATTCCAGCCTCCATAGAAGAGTCCTGGGTCCCGCCTCCTCCCTTCCTGTAGGATCCCTGCTATTTTGAAGATATGACTGTATAACCTCTATTCAACCTACTCCACTTAAGCTGAGAAGGGTGGCTGGAGTGTCCTGAGGCAGAAGGAATTAGTCGAGAAAGAATTCACAAAGCTCTGGTTCCATGGGCATCCCACCCATGCAGCTAAGGACCCTGTGCTTCGTTGAATGCTCTGCTGTTGCCACCTTGAAATTTTTAATTTTATCTTTGAACTTCTGATATGGAAGTCTGATGGAACAATGGAGCATGAGCAGAAGAGAGACACACAACATGCATGCCTGCCACGGTTTCTTGTTGCCACGTTCACATGTAGCATTTGTGATGTCCTACGAGTACAGAATTCTGGTAAATCTATGCACATGGAAGTTCAGCAAGACTCAAAGCGAGCACAGGGTGAGCATGTTACATCTACAGTTGAGTAAATTGACAACTGGGAAAGGCTACTCTCCATCTGAACCAGGATTTTCTTAGAATGCAGAAAGAAGACAATGACATTGTGAGAAATAAGAACCACTAAGGACGCTATCATGTTCTTTCTTATTTGTGTTACTTCCCTGGATTAGCCAACCACTTATTCTAAAAATGATGACATAGAAAGACAGGTAAAGGCAGGGCAACTCTTAGCTTCTTTTCCCTTAAATTCTTCCTTTTTTTTCCCTTAAATTCTTCCTTACTTATCAAGTAGAGAGTGTTGGTAGAATATGCACATATCAAGAAGTGAAATTAAAAAGCTGAATTAGTTTTATCCACTGTTCTGGTAAGAACAGAATACATATGCATATACGAGCTATGAAATACAAATCATAACTACATTGATTCTGCACAGGAGTTAAAAGCTCTTATATTTGCACTTAAACTGGCATCATATGATGTAAAGACAAATGGTAAAATTTATGGTCATAATCTATATTTTTAATTTTTCATTACTTGGAAGATATTAAATAGCACATTTAAAACACCATGACAAATCAAAAGCGAGACGACAGGAAGAAAAGGAAAAAGCTTTATATTTCAGTGCCTTTAAAACACTTTCCCCTGCTTTTTAAACAAGGGTCCTGCACTTTCATTTGCACTGAGCCCTGCAAATTATATACCTGGCTCTTCAAAGAGAAAAAGGAACTATTTACTATCCTGATTACCACCAAACCCCAAATTACACTTATAAAGGTAGATGTGAGGGAAGGAGCTATTGAGTGCCTACTGTGTGTTCTGTTTGGGTCTTAAAGACTAAATTGTCAATTCCACAGGTGGAATTAAAAACAGGGTCTTTCCCTCTAATCCAGAGGCCTTTTAATATGGGACACAGCCATGACAGAAATGAACCAACATCTTCATCACCCACACAAGCTGGGGACAGAAAGATATGTCCCAGCCCAAGAGAAATAAGGACTACAGACCTCATCACTCCAGGTGGTGCATGCTGATGGAGGTGGGACATCTTCTTGGGAATGGGCCCACCATCTCTGGTTGGGATACAGACAGCAAATCCACCAGCAGCTTCCAGCAGCTGTATCACCAACCACAAGAGCCAGAGGACACATCTCGCTGTGGCAGATTGCCCCAGAGAGAGGGCCAAAGGGTGTAGCCAAAACACTCATGGAAAACAGCCAGGCATTCCATCCATGTATAGTAACCCTCCAATAAAATTTTTAAAATAATAAAAAATAAGAAAATCACACAGCATTTACACTTACTACTAGACTTTAGGGAGCTGCTTTAAGACAGCCTCCTATTTTCAACTAATTTAGGAGACTGTCAGATAATCAAAAGAAAAAAATCTTGTTGCAAATGGTATTTGCTTGGAGGGTCCCAGACTTGATAAAATAGATGATTTTCCTAGAGAACCATAGAAACCAGCATCAAGAGTGGGAAGGATACTACAGTTATAATAGCCCATCTAACCCTTGAAGAAATCTTGTGCTATTATCCTTATTTCACCCAGGTTCTTCCGACCACCACCACCACTGTGGCAGATCACCCATGTGGACTCCGTTGTTCTTCCCCAGCCTCTGACAGACAGTGAATTCCCAGGGCCAGAGCCTTACACAGTGACTAGTACTAGTAGCATTACATAAATGTTCGCAGAAGGCAAAAATGTACCAGAAAGAAAATAAACGAGCTGGATTATTAAATGCCACATCTCATAAGTAGTCATTGCCCCCAATAAAGAGTCTTCTGTGTTCTCTAAGTTCCAAGCACATGAAAATATGGGGTTTTGTAATTTACAAATTTTGAAATGCTGCTTGCTTACATGAAACTGGATTTTCCTGGAAGCATGATGGGGCCTGGGGAATGCAGAACGCTGTTCTCAGACATACCTGATCACACATTGCGTTAAATATGGAAGATGAGCAGTTAACAGCTTTTACACCTTGTGGTCTGGATCATGGGTTTCCCATCCCAACTGCATTTCAGAGTCACTTGGGGAGGGTCGGAGGTTCTCAGGACCCACCAAAGACCTACTGAATCAGAATTTGGGGATGGTGGGGTATGTTTTAAAGCTCTTCCACGTGATTCTGATATTGCTGGATCCACAAACCAGCATTTGGGAACCACTGCTATAGGATGACAAACTGTTGAGGCTGCATATGTTTCTGAGGCCCAATTCAATTTGCACTAAGAATCAATTCGAATTACATAAATGTTATGCAAAACGCCTGGCCAAATTCTCTTTCTAGGGTGGAAAAAAACCACAAAGAAACAACTTCCTAACACTTAGTGTGAAATTAAAGAGTTTTCCTTATCTGGGGGAAATATATGAAATTTTCAAACAGTGACTATTGAACAATTTGCACTGTATGTGTACATCGTTTTGATAGACGCATTTCACAACTTTCAATGAATGAAACAAGTAGTGGGGATGCAAGTAAGTAAGAAATCTCCGCCCAAATGCACACCTTTGCTTTTTAATTTTGCTACTGAAATACAGAGAAGGACCTGACTGTTGAAACTGCCTCAGTGCTACTGCCTTCTGATTAGAGCCATCATTGCTAAGTATTTCTGCTCCAAGAAATAAAATGACTTAAAACAATCCCTCCTCTGAAGCAATGGTGATTATGGGCAAAACCCTCTATGTCCCACACACTCCCCACTCCTCCAAAAGAAAAAGATGGAAGGTGCTGGTAGTCAACTTTGGCTATCATGAAACTTCCACCTCATGAGAGGTCAGACAATTAAGTTCACGAACTCATCCTAGAAAAAGTGCTACATGCCTCATTGCTGAATATCACTACGGTCACCTTCAAAGTACTCCCCTTGGGAAGCTATGCACTGACGCCAGCACCTAGTCCACCCTTCAAAGAAATTTGGGAACTCTTTTTCTGGAATGGCCATCAGAGCTGTCGTCGTATTACCCTTGATGTCCTGTATGTCATCAAAATGTCTTCCTTTCAATATTTCCTTAATCTTTGGGTAAAGAAAGAAGTCACTGGGAGCAGATCAGGTGAGTAGGGAGGGTGTTCCAAAACAGTTGTTTCCTGGCTAAAAACTCCCTCACAGACAGTGCCGTGTGAGCTGGTGCATTGTCGTGATGCAAGAGCCATGAATTGTTGGTGAAAAGTTCAGGTCGTCTAACTTTTTCATGCAGCCTTTTCAGCGCTTCCAAATAGTAAACTTGATTAACTGTTTGTCCAGTTGGTACAAATTCATAATGAATAATCCATCTGATATCAAAACAGGGTTAGCAACAAGGTCACGAAGTTCATTGTCTGACCTTATAGTATATTTTAAAAGAACCTATATTAGAGAGAGCACAGAAAGGACTTCCAAACAATTATTGACCAGTCCCTAAAGGAACAGCTCACACAGACCCCGGCTGAGGCCCTGAAGACATCTAGGCTCACACATGGCATCTGTTCCCTGGCATCCTTTTCTTGGAGAACTATCCCCCCTCCCTCCTCTGTGTGATCCTGGCTGTCATTGGAGCAGCTCATCTCCCCGACCTCAGGATGGGAATGAGAGCTCTGTTGGCAGCAGAGCCTTTCCATCTCCTGGATAAGTGATGACGTACACAAAGCAGGTTATTGTAGGAAATATATGCTCAAAGGTTAAAGTAAATAAATTAGCTGCACTTTTCAGAGAGAACCACAGTCATTCATTTATCGTTCAGCCCTCTAACACACACGTGCATGCACACATACACGGATGCACACACACATGCACACACTTGAATATACCGTCCTGTAATCCATTTTTTTTCACATAACAATAACCTTGAGCATGTTCCCATGTGTGGCAATATTCTTCTGCAACTTTTTATTTACTACCTGCAACAGTATGCCTTTATATAGTTGTTTCACGCCATTCCCTATCGTTGGATATTTGCATGGTTTCTAACTTTTCACTATGATAAATAATGCTCTGTTTGCTCTCTCTACTTGATCTTCAGTGAAAACCCTGTCTTATCCTGACATGAGACACTATTGTTGGTCATTTACCATTTTACAAAACTGAATTTCAAATCTTTTCTGGAAAGCTGACCCCTACCATCAACCCTCTCCAAAGGAGAAGGAATCAGTCCTCCCAGGTTTGAAGGAAAGGGGAATTTCTATCAAGCCTAATTGATTCCCAAATTTCTCTTACAGTAGAAGTGAAGGAGATCATAATATTCTTGTAGAACAAACAGAACCTTGGCTTTTTTTAGGGTGAGAGCAAGTGTGGATGTAAAGAAAGTTGATGGTATATCAAATTACAGTATATATACATTTCTTTTTTACCTTTAATGGAGAACAACAACTTTGGTCTATTTTGGAATATAAAGGCAAGTCTTCTGTGTTTGAGCAACATACATTTCACCTAAGATTAATCTCCTTTCTGTTGACTTCTCCAAATTCTCCTGCATCTGACACATGGTCTCTCTAGGTTGTACAAGGCTACCACCTTGTGGCTGACACAAAAGATAATCAGAAGATACATGGCTTTCTAGTGTGTGAGGGTATGAGAAACACCAACTAAGACTGTAAGCCCCTCTGTAAGGAAATGTTTGCTTCTACCGTAGAATATATACATCACTGTTTATTGGCTTTTTAAAAAAATGTGTACACATAACACAAATGCTCAGAGAGTTTCCTGTCTCCAACTGATAATATGAGTGGAACAGTTGTAGAACCTTCTAAAACACTAATACTTGAGAGAGAGAAAATGACTATGTGAGTATTTAGCTCTCTTGTTGTGACAGTAAGTCATTCATAAGAAACTCTGGGGAGTGAAAAGATCACAAGTGTTAGAATAACCAGGTTCCAGTCCCAGCTACATGAGTTTCACTTGGGCCACTTAACGTCTCAGTCTCTGATTCTTCATCTGGAAAAGGGAGAAAGTACCTGAGCTGTGGGCTTCACAGGGATGCTGAAGCCACATATGGGAAAGGGGCTGAAAATGCTAAAACACCAGACAGAACATAAAGCCTTATTATTGTTGTTCAGAACGGTTGAATTAGCAATGTGGATTTTAAAAAATAGTTTAGCTTTGCTCCTTAAATGTTCTCAGACATTATCCTAGTGGAGGAGAGACTGTCCCTGAGAAGGAGCAAAGGTTTCCTCTCAGGGGAAGATGTTAGGAGGGAAGGGGTTAGCAGGGAAACTTCAGAACAAAAAATTAATCCATCTTTTTAGGTGTCAAGCACCTAAAGCATCAGGACAATCCAAGAAGAACTTTCAGAGGCTGAAGATACTTTTTCCAGGTAAAGCCTTTCAAAAAGCAATAGGTCACAATGTCCAGTTAAAAATGTTGGACCTCTGTGCTCTCTTTCTAAGCAAATGATCAGCAGAAGAAATCACAAAAGAAAAGACTGACATATTTCTATCTCTTCATAATTAAACTTCATAAGCCAAAGGTCCAAACACAAATCTGCAAGACAAGCAAACTTGATTTTTGCAAGCCACCTGAAAAAATGACAAGAGGACTCATGTAATTGGTTTGTTTAGTCCTAATATGCCAAAGAGTAAGGATGTACATATATACCTTACAAAAGAAGAAGTATAATCTGTGAGCCATATGAAAGAGAAAGCTCAACCTTCTATAATTAAATACAACCTAAAAACTAACAGATACTATTACTGAAAAAAATATATCAGATATGAAAAAAAGTTTTCATGAGAATACTCAATGTTGGAAAAGCTATGTTGATACACTCATGGATTCCTGGTAGAAGAGTATATAGGTACAATCTTTCTGGAAAGCAATTTGGTGATGTGCATCAAGACGCTTACAACTGTGCATGTACTTTGATCCATTGGTGCCATTTCTGGAAGCTGAATAGTGCAATGGATAAGAATGCAGGCTCTGACAGGTCCCCTGCAATTGTCTCCCAGCTCTACCACGTACTGGTGGTAAACAAGTGGGCAGGAAATTGCCTAACCAATTCGTGCCTCAGATTCCTCATCTACAAAGTGGAATAATAATGTTACTTACCTATTTCACAAAGTAGTGTGAAGAATCAGTAAATGAAAGCCATCTGGAATATGCCTGGTTAATCATAAAATGGTATTATCATAATTTTCATTATTAGAAGAATCTAGCAATAACGTGGAAGCTGCATTTGTATAGGAAATATGTATTGAACAGTATTTTTGGTTGGGCAATGGAAAACAAAACAGTCATGTTCTCTGAATTAAGGTGCTCATACGTAGTTATAAAAAATGTGTTCTAGATGTTCATTTCAATAATATTTATAGTAGCAATGATTAGAAATGACACCAATATTCAAAAATACATGTCTACAAATACAGCAATCTGTGGATTACTCTACAGTTAGTAAAACTTAAGTTTATGAGACTTAATTTCTTCATCTGGGAAATAGGGATACCACAGAATCATTAAGAGGATGAGAAGAGTCATGAATATCAGAAGGCTTTGGAAATAGTGAAGTAATAAAGAAGTGCTATTATTATTATTATTTGTTAGGGTCTGTAGAAGCTCTATAAAAATAATTTTAATGGACATTTACTATGTGCCAGATACTGTACACATATACCTCATTTAATTCCCAATCAGAGTTGTCAGGTTTAGAAAATAAAAATACACAATGCCAGTTAAATTTGAATTTCAAATAAACAATGAGTAACTTTTTACTATAAGGATGTCTGAAATGCAATTATTCGTTATTTATCAAAACATTTAAAAGGTACTTATACTGAAAATTTGTTTATTTTAAATTAAAACTTAAATTAATTTAAATTAAAATCCTATATTTTATCTGGCAACACTACATCAGTCCTATGAAATAGATACAATATTATATATGTGAGAGAGACAGACAGACAGACAGACAGGCACTCAGTTTTAGTTGGTGCAGTGGGAAATCACCCACCACTCCTACTATGGACCATTTAAAGAGGGAAGTTTTAGATCAAGAGGCAAAATGAGAAAGCCAGACATTATTCCCAGGTTCTCACTGCTGTGTTGTTATTTAAAATGTTATAATTTCTCAGTATACATTAAGCCCAAATTCAAACACTAAAGATAAAAACATGTTACAAAACCAAATCTAAATGACTTTGGAATTATCAGACATTTTGGAAGACTGACAACATTGGGCCCTTCTTTTAGTGCAAATTATCTAGAGATGGAAGAGTAAACATGTAAATGCTTATAAGCTGTTTTGAGTTGATGAGATTTTTAGGGTCTGGGAGCTAAACCTCGCGTTCTTTCATTTCCATTGGATAGTTTTCTGCTATTTCAGTGGACCTTGAAATTATCATGACTGTTTGCTTCACTTCAGTGTGCACCATCCCTACCCATTTGCAATCAGCACCACTCAGGGAATAAACTGTGTTAGCTCACAGTGGCCCTGGTGAGGAGAGAGGTATTTTCAAGCATCTTTTTGCTCTTGGAGAAAAGAGGTCACTTTACATTTGCAAAAGGTGGGTACAAAAAAAAGGATCAATATTTAATATTCAATGTATGTCACAGTGTATTGCAAAGGGTAGAAGCAAGTGTGTGCATGTATGTGTCTTTTAGCACAGATACCAACCCCAAAAAGGAGGTCTGAATTGGGAAAAGACACGGTGAAAGATCCCAGGAAGCCTTTCCGATCTCAGCTCTACAATTAAACATCTTTGTGACCTCCCACTAATCCTTTACTCTTTCTGAACCTCATTTTCACCATCTGTACCCTGACATCAATATCTGCTCTCCTTCGAGATTGTGACTAAGTGAGACTGAGGGCTGCTGGAGTCCCAGGAGTTTCTCTTAAAGGGCTCACGCAAATGGCAGTATTTCATCTTTTCTTATAGCTGAGTAATATTCCATTGTGTATCTATACCACATCTTATTTATCCAATTATCTATCAAAGAACGCTTTGTTTGTTTCCATGTCTTGGCCACCGTAAATAATGCTGCAATGAACATGGGGTACATATATCTTTACAGATAAATGTTTTCATATTTTTTGGGTAGATACCCAGAAGAGGGATTGCTGGGTCATATGGTAATTCCATTCTTAACTTTCTGAGGAACCTCCATACTGTTTTCCATAGCAGCTGTACCAATTTATACCACTGTCACCTCAATAAATTAAATTAGGGGGAAAAAGGGCCCACACACAGGCTTACTCACTCGCTCTGAGCTCCAGCACTGGGGCAGCAGCTTGAAAGGCGCCAGGGGAGGAATTGAATTGTCTCGTTGGGGATGAGTGCTTGAGGGGCAGCGTTCTTCCCAATAGAAGTGCTGGCAGAAATCATTGTTTCTCTGTTGAGCCCTCCCTGCTCCTGGCTTGCAAACGCAAGGAGCTGCCATATGTGTGTTTCCATCAACCTAGCTAACACCACTTGCCTTGCCCTAAAGACTATCTGACACCCCGCTCTACCCAACTTTTGGGCCCACCCAAGCCACTTCCAGTGGCGTTTCCATACAAATAGACTGTTTTGGCTCATGCTGGGCCTTTGCTAAAACCTCTCAAAGGATCACAAAACTTGAACAAGCAGCATCTGGTCTCAGCATGCTTCAGGCCTTTTGCTGAGCAGCCCCAAGCCTAGCATTCGTAACAGCCAGCCTCAGTTCAAGGCTTAGCCTCTCCCAGATACCTCAAAACCCAGAGCAGGTGGTGGCCGTTTGCAGATTGTTTTATGGCTCATGCCAGGTGGTCCCGGGCGGGCAGGACATAGGCTGCAGCTGACCTTGGCCTATGGCTGGGCCCCTCCCAGGAGGCCCCAGGGCCAGCACGCCTGGTGGCTGGCTTCAAACTAAGCCAGAGCACCACCCAGCCACCTAAAGGGCAGACTGGGAGGCACCAGAGCCCTGCTAAAGCAAATCCGGCTCCAGAGGGTCGGCCCCTGCACCATAACTCCTCTACTACAGTCACAGCCAGTCCTCCCAATCAATTACCCTGAGGGTCAATCCCTCCCACTGATGTGCAAGCAGCAACCAAGAATCAACTACAACAGCAGCGCCCACACAGCACACACAAGGGACATCCCTGGAGCAGCCAGCTCAGGTGACTAGAGAGACTGTGCCAATGGGTCCCATAGGACACCTACTCCATAAGGCCACTCTACTCAGGCCAGGAGGCATAGCAGCCCTACCTAATACATAGAAACAAACATGTGGGGAGAGGGCAGCCAAAATGAGGACACAAAGAAATATACCCCAAATCAAAAAACAGAAGAAACCTCCAGAAAAAGAACTAGAACTAAGCAAAACGGAGACAAGCCATCTTCCAGAAGCAGAGTTCAAAACACTGGTTATTGGGATGATCAATGACCTGAGTGAGAATTTCAACAAAGAGACAGGAAACATAAAAAAGAACCAGTCAGATGAAAAATACAATACCTAAAATAATGAATACCTTAGAGGGAATCAATAGTAGATTAGATGAAGCAGAGGACTGTATCAGTGATTTAGAAGATAAGGTAGCAGAAAACACCAATCAGAACAGTAAAAAGAAAAAAGAATCCAAAAAAATTAGGATAGCTTAAGGGTCCTCTGGGACAACATCAAGCATACCAACATTAACGTCATATGGGTGCCAGAAAGAGAAGAGAGAGAGCAAGGAATTGAATATCTATTTGAAGAAGTAATGATGGAAAACTTCCCTAATGTGACAAAGGAAATGGACATACAAGCCCAGGAAGTGCAGAGAGTCCCAAACAAGATGAACCCAAAAAGGCCCACATCAAGATACATCATAATTAAAATGTCAAAGGTTAAAGACAAAGAGAGGATCATAAAGAAGCAAGAGAAAAGCAGTTAGTTACCTACAAGGGAGCCCCAATAAGACTACCAGCTGATTTCTCACCAGAAATTTTGCAGATCAGAAGGGATTGGCAGAAAATATTTAAAGTGTTAAAAAGCCAGGACCTACAACCAAGATTACTCTACCCAGCAAAGCTATCATTTAGAATCAAAGGTCAGATAAAGAGCTTCCCTTTAGAAAAAGCTAACGGAGTTCATCACCACCAAACCAGTATTATAAGCAATATTAAAGGGACTTCTCTAAGAAGAAAAAACAGATCAAAAATAAGAATAATAAAACAACAATATTTATCTATCTATCAACAATTACTTTAAATGTAAATGGATTAAATGTCCCAATCAAAAGACAAAGGGTGACTGAATGGATAAGAAAACAAGACCCTTACATATGCTGCCTACAAGAGACTCACTTCAGATTGAAAGACACATGCAGACTGAAAGTAAAGGGATGGAAAAAAATATTTCATGAAAATGGAAATGAAAAATCAAAAGGCAGGGTAGCAATAATTATAATAGAAAAAGTAGAATTTAAAACAAAGCCTATTAGAGACAAAGAAGGATTCAGCAATCCCACTTCTGGTATTTATCTGAAGAAACTCAAAACACTATTTCAAAAGGACATGTGCATCTATACACTCATTGCAGCATTAGTTACAAGAGCCAAGATACGCAAGCTGGGTGTCTCTGAATGGACGAATGGATAAAGAAGAGGTGGTACATATATATAATGTAATATTACTCATCCATAAAAAAGAATGAAATTTTGCTATCTGCGACAACATGGATGGACCTAGAGGGTACTGTGCTGAGTGGAGTAAGGCAGTCAGACTTATTCCAGAAATGCCATATGATTTCACTTATTTGGGGAACCAAAAGAGCAAATGAACAAACAAAACAGAAACAAACTCATAGATACAGAGACTATTTTGATGCTTGCCAGATAGGAGGTGGTTTGGGGGCATGGATGAAAAAGGGGAAGGGATTAAGAAGTAAAATTGGTAGTTACAAAATAGTCATGCAGATTTAAAGTATAGAATAAGGAAAACAGTCAATAATATTGTAAGAACTATGTGTGGTGTCAGATGGGTACTAGATTTATTGGGGTGATCACTTCATAAGTTATATAAATGTCTAATCACTATGTTGTATATCTGAAACTAATATACGATATATCAACTGTAATTGAAAAATTTTTTTAAATGTACAAACTACATTTCCCAGACTCCCTCACTAGTTGACTTTTTGTTAAATTCTTCTTTCTCACACTCTTGCTTCTGTTGGTGTTCCTAGAAGTAGCTGTGTCCTGTCAGTGATCCAAGCTTTTGCTATAACTGCCCTTCTTTGGTTGTCCCAGTGCTGGCCAGGGAGACGAGACCACCCTCTGTCATCCTAGCATTGGTTAGGTAGAACCTCTAGAATCCTGCTCTTGGACTCTGATAAGAACTCCTCTTCTCTTTTATTCCCCTAATGCCTAGAGCTAGGAGCTGCTTCCTCCAAGTATCACGCCTTCTCTTTTTTGCTTCTCCAGTTTCCCTGCTTTTTCTCTTTACTTCTTCAATGCCTTCCAACACCCATAAGACCACGATTTGTATTAAATTCCCTCTATTTGAAATTCTGTTTGAAACAGAAGTGGTTTCTTTTTCTGACCATACTCTTGATACACTTGGTAAATTCAGGGGACGTATAATTACACTAGGTATTGCTTTTTTTAAAGCATTTCTTTTTTCTCTAGTTTTTGTGTTGTTTTTTTTAACTTTTTATTTATTTTAAGTGTGTTTTTCCAGGAACCATCAGCTCCAAGTCAAATAGTTGTTTCAATCTAGTTGTGGAGGGCGCAGCTCACAGTGGCCCATGTGGGGATCGAACCGGCAACCTTGTTGTTAAGAGCACCGCGCTCTAACCAAGCACCGCGCTCTAACCAACTGAGCTAACCGGCCACCCCCTACACTAGGTATTGAAAGCACAGATTAGAGAATATTTCGTTTGTTCCTTAAGAATCCAGAATAGAAACTGAAGTAAAATTGGAGAACTAAATTATTATTAAATAGCATATGTAGGGAATAAAATGCCTTCCCCCCATCCTGGAATATCTCCTTGCTTATATTACCTTATTATTGTTATTTTTTTAACTTCTCTGCTTTTTTTTTACACAGAGCTACAAGAATCTTCTCCTTGTGGAAGCCTCTCCGATTACCCCAGGTAACCTTGATATTACTTACTCTGAATTCTTTTGGTTCTCTCATTTCTTGGGTATTTCTCCAGGTATGTTATCAATCAGTCTTCCCTGAATCTCCCCCCAAACCCAAGTGACCATCAAATTTCTCAGAAAAAAAATATATACATACAGATGCCAGCATCCTTCTCCCACTCTTAACTTCCTGAATCAGAATTTCTGGAGTGAGAGGTGGGGAAGGTGGAGTAGAGAAGGCATATATATGTTTTTTATATTCCTCAGTTAATAAACCCCTCAAGATCAGGGCTCTCCCATTTCTTATGTAGCTTTTACTGTGCCTAACACAGTTTAAGCAGACACAATAAAAATCTGCCCATTTTTCCAATGAATTGGTTGAGTAAAAATTCCCAAGAAGACCAGGTGGTGTCACTACTGCCTAATTAATATTTCTGGCCCAATAAAAAGCGTCTCACTTAGCAAAATTCGACCTACCCTGCTATACTTAAATCCATCTTTCCATCAGTTTTCTTTCCTACGAGAAATGCATAAACCTCACCAAGAAAATAGACAGCAAAACCTAAACAGTGCAAATAACGTGGGTTCTCTGAAAGCACATGAGGCATGTCCTGAGGCTGCCACGCTGCTGCGGGTGAGGAAGCAAGAACTACAAAGAGCAGAGGTTAAAAAGGGCAGAGGTAAGCCTCTCCTTGGCCCAAGGCCTGAGATTTCATTGCATTCTGTTCTTGGTGTTAGCATTCCAAAGAGAAAGCTTAAGAAACAAATCCTTAACAAGCCTGCAAGAAAAAATAAACTCCAAACAGACTGCATTTTTATTCACCTTTTGCAATCCATTAGTTTTCAGTAACGTTTACATTTGTTACTTGAAAATTTAACTTTCCTTTTATGTCAACTACTTTAACATTACTGAGTTAAACTATTCCTGATTCCTGGATGTGCAAACCAATCTAGGTTTACCATGAGCTATTTGTTATGTGACTTCGAAGGCGATATAGAACCCCCCACCTATGACAGAAGCTGTTTTGTCATTCTAATTACTAACAGGTTAAGAATAGCATGTTTTCCAAAAGCAAGCACCAACCTGGCTATATTTTAACATTCCTAAATTCAAGTTCTACAGTTGCATTAAAACTCCATTTTGATGGTGAAAGTAAATGAACTCTAGATTTGTGGGCCCAGGGGCCTTCATAGGTCCCCTATAACCGTTCTTAGGGAACACCATGCCTTGATCTTCTCCATTTGAGCATCTGCCTCCAGAAGAGTAGATTTCCTGGATAATCAGCCCCCTCTTCATAGTGATTGACCACAAAATTACTGGGTTCAGAGGTTTAGGGAAACCTAATGAAGAGGGAGGTATTGAATAGTAAACAGATCTCTACTAGTAGAAATAGGCCCCCTCCTTCACCTTTGTTAGCTGGGTAATCCTAGGGAGACCTGAATCCCTAATCACCCCTAGATCCTTCTTCCCTAAAAAAACTTATCCCCTAAACATCCACTGAACTACTCCCACTTTCCCAGTGAACAGCCAGCCTCCAGAAACATTTTACAATAACCCACTGGAGAGGTTTGTGTGTCCTTGGCTGCTGCTCAGTTATTTCACTTAACGGGCGTTGCCCGCTCAGTACCGAAGAAGCTATGGCATTTGCGGTTAACCAGTTACTGCCCAGCACTCTGATCAGGATTGTGTCAATGATGTTGACAAGTTTTCTTCCCACTCATTTTGAGGGACCCACCATGCTTGCAGTGAACCAAAGTTGCTGGGCCTCGATGACCTTTGGGTTTCAGTTATGGGTGGAATGGGGTGGGCAGCTCTTTTGAAACAATAGCAATGCTGCCAGGGGGAAAAAAAATGGAAGCAGATTTTTTTTTTTTTTAATTTTTTTTTAGGCAATTCTCTTCATTTAGCCAAGATTCACCCTCACTGGAAAAGATCTTTCTAGAGAATCCATATGAAGATAAAAGCTAATTTTCTAAGTGGTCAATACCAGTTTGTGTTCTTTAACAAGGACTGTTACCCATGGTGTTTGCCAATGGCACTGAAATTCATTTCTTTCTCTCCCCATCACCTCTTTCTTGTTATCCTGTTCTTTTTAAAAATAAAAAAAAAGGTTCTCTCTCCTTTCTTCCCTAGACAGCAAGATGATACACATTGCCTTACTTCCAGACCTAAATCACTGTTTCCCAGCTTCCTGCATGTCCAAAGGCTAGGTAATGAACTGCCTTTCTTTTAGAGAAGTTTATAACATCAGCTGGTTGATATCTATGGGCTTGTGTGTCCTCCCGCAACTACCACCCCTCACCCCTCATTCCCACCCACCCAACCTCCACCCCTCGACACAACCCTGGTATTGAAAATGTATCAGATAAAAGACTTTCCATTCCTTGATATCCAAATTGGAAACCTGAGCCTCAGTTGAGATGTTGTTGCACAACGTTGGGTTATAACTGTCATCATCACAATTTCAAGTCACCTGTCAACATTCACGTGCTCTAGTTTCATGCTGTTGCCCTACAGAAGGCGAGAGACCAAGGGCACATGCTTCAGCCTTTTAGAAAACACTTGTAAAATGATGGTACAACATGAAGTTTTGAAGTCTGGTTCACGTTTCTAAATAAAGGAAAATCTCCTGACGAACATCAGGGATAGTTTACTATACCCAGTGAACTGAGAGCAGCAGGGTATCATTTGTTGCAGTTTTACAGGACTGTTTCTGAAACCCCTTGCATCTCCTGTACTCAGTTTCTCCCTAACTCCCTTCTGCAAATAAAAATTTCAGGAACTTCCAAAAACCCAAAGATAGAAGTTGCTATCTGATACCCAATAGCTGCATTTATCAAGACACATAGATATCAAACTCCTTCATAGACTTCAGACCTGGCCTGGGATTCTAGAAAATGCAGTTCTTTTTCCTGGCCCACAAAGCTCCCCTGCTCCCCAAGCCCATCCAGAGAGCCCCACTGTCTTTGAATCTCCTGTAGCACTTACCATTTGTATCACTCATTGACTACATAAAATGCTTCAGGATACAAAGAAACCTTAAGATTATTTAGCCCTATTCCCATCTAATTCTGGCATCTTCCTGCCTCACCACCCAGGAACCAACTAGTGATAAACCATCCGTGAGGACGAGCAATCAACTCCTTCCTTACATGCTTTATTATAATTAACCTCTTTATTATTTATAATAACACATATCTACAGTAGAGAAAAAAACAGAGAGAGAGAATAAAAACAAAATTCCCCATAATCACCATACTCAGATGGAACTTTGGTTATCAAAACAGTATGAGTGTCCTCACTGCTGAGGAGACTTCTGCTGACCATGTTCCAGTCTGTGTATCTTTCAACAAGGCCAGGCACCAGCTGAGACACCAGAAAGACCATGCACTAAGACTAAAGAGCATGATCAGAGCAAGGCTTACTCTAGACCTACCCTAACAATACCCATAACCAAGCCCTGGCAAGGTCCTCAGAGGAGACAGAAGTTTAGAAGTTGAGTCCTGCTCTCGAAACCATAAAACTCCTAGAACTCCTAGAAAAAAACAAAGGTGGTAAGCTCCTTGACATCAGTTTTGGCAATGAGTTTTTGGATCTGACTCCAAAATTAAGGCAACAAAAGTGAAAATAAACTAGAGGGACTATATCAAAGTAAAAAGCTTGTGCACAGCAAAGAAAATCATCAACACAATGAAAAGGCAACCTACAGAATAGGAGAAAAAATTTGTAACTCATATATTTGATAAAAGATTAATATG
Organism: Rhinolophus sinicus; assembly: GCF_057876585.1. Lineage (NCBI taxonomy): Eukaryota > Metazoa > Chordata > Mammalia > Chiroptera > Rhinolophidae > Rhinolophus > Rhinolophus sinicus. The sequence goes on from NC_142516.1 coordinate 51,893,825, forward strand.
CAAAATACATTTAAAAAACTCATCTAACTCAATAGCAAACAAACAAAAATCTAATTAAAAAATGGGCAGGGGATCTGAATAGACATTTTTCCAAAGAAGATATACTGATGGCCAAAGGCACATGAAAAGATATTCAACAACACTGATCATTAGGAAAATGCAAATACAAACCACAATGAGATACCACCTTATACCTGTTAGAATGACTATTATCAAAAACACAAGAAATAAGTGTTGGCAAGGATGTGGAGAAACGGGAACTCTTGTACACTGCTGGTAGTAATGTAAACTGGTGCAGCCACTATGGAAAACAGTGTGCACCTGAAATTAATATAATAGTGAATATCTCTTGATATTGAGAAATCAGGGGGGAATCACTTCGTAAATTATAAAAATTACTAACCATTATGCTGTACACCTGAAACTAATAGAAAATAATATTGAATGTCAACAGTAATTGAAAAAAATAAAATTAAAAAAATATATTGAATGTCAAATTGAAACAAAAATTTAAGAGTGAAAAAAATAAAAACCAGTATGGACGTTCCTGAAAAAAATTAAAAATAAAACCACTAGATGATTCAGCAATTCCCCTCCTGGGTATATCTGAAGAAAGTGAAAACACTAATTTGAAAAGATATATGCACCCCCACGTTCACTGCAGCTTATTGACAATAGCCAAGATATGAAAACAACCCAAGTGTCCATTGATAGATGAGAACACACATACACACACACACACACACACACACACACACACACACAGAGGAATATTATTCAGTCATAAAAAAAATGGAATCTTGCCATTTGCAACAACATGGATGGACCTTAAGGACATTATACTAAGTGAAATAATTTAGATAAAGAAAAACAAATACTATATTATTTCACCTATATGTGGAATCCCAAAAGAAAAAACAAAAGAAAAAAACAAACACATAGATACAGAGGACAGATTGGTGGTTGCCAGAAGAGAGGGGTAGGGGGCTTGGTTGAAATGGGTGAAAAGAGTCAAAAGATACAAACTTGAATTTATAAAATAAATAAGTTATCAGGATGTAATGTACAGCATGGTGACTATAGAAAATAATACGGTATTGCCTATTTGAAAGTTGCTAAGACAGTAAATCTTAAAAGACCTCATCACAAGAAAAAAATTTATAACTATATATGGTGACTGATGGTAACTAGACTTATTGTGGTGATCATTTCACAATATATACAAATATCAAATCATTGTGTTGTACACTTGAAACTAATATAACGCTATATGTTAATTATACCTTAATTAAAAATAAATTTTTAAAAAAAAGTGAGTCTTGCCAAATTAAAGGAGCTTGGGAAACACCCTGGGATTTCTATAGATCTTCTCTAATAATGCATAAGGACAACAACAAATAAAACTTCACTGGAGGGACTTAACAGCAGATTGGATATGGCAGAAGCATCAGTGACCTCAGAGACAGATCAATAAAAACTATCTTAGTATCAGAGAGAAAAAAAAATTGGCAAAAAATAAAAGAGCCTCCAGGACCTGCGAGATGATAGGAAATTGTCTAATGTATGTGTAATTAGAGTCCCAGAAGGAGTAAAGAGTGAGAACAAGGCAGGAAAAGTATTTGAAGGAATAATAGCTAAAAATGTCCCCAATATCATTAGAGAGCTTTAGAGTTATGAGTTGCTCTTAGAATGGAAAACGTACCTCACTCAGGGCACACATTTGGAAAAGCTAAGGTTCTGGATTTTTCAAGGAGGTAGCAGGTGGGAGAAAACGGGGTGGGAGGGTACCATCAGTTGTTGATGAAAAGGACTTATATATACAAAATCAAAGAAAAAGCACTTAAGCCAGCTGAGGTGCCAAAGCTTCAATCTGCCTGAACTTTGACAGAATGATGCAACAGTTACTGATACCTACTCTGGGCTGGATTTTTATATGCGTTCACTCACTTAATCATTATGAAAACTCTACTGTGTTTCCCTGAAAATAAGACCTAGCCGGACAATCAGCTCTAATGCATCTTTTGGAGCAAAAATTAATATAAGACCCAGTATTATTTTACTATAAGACTGAGAATATAATATAATATAATATAATATAATATAATATAATATAATATAATAAATATATAATAACATAGTATATTACCGGGCATTATTTATTATATTATTTATTATATACCTATGTAATATAATACATAGGTATTATTTATTATCCCCCATTTTCCAGATAACATCACTGAGGCTAGGTAAGGTTCAGTAGCTTGTCCAAAGCTGCACATCTAATAAGGGGTGGAGTTGAGATTCAAACACAGTGCTGATTCCAAAATCTATTCTCCTAACAACTATGCTATCCTGCCTCCCTCTAGGTTTCTCTTTGGCGATGAATCTTCCCTTTCAAGGAAGCCCTGAACACTCCTCACACAAAAGCTGGGGGTGGTGTGGTCCATAGCCCAGAACCCGTAGGCTGTGAGGGAAGAGGACTTACCTTGTCTGGAAATCCCATAGTGCACAGGGCCACTCAGGACTTACAAAGACTGCTGAAACTCAAAAAACCCATCTGTGAAATATGGTCCTTTAGAGTCTACATCCAAAGTCTCTTTGCATCTTGAACTCATTAAAACTTTAGAGCTCAAGACAAGGATCTAAATCAAAAATAACCAGCTAAGTATACTTCTTGGTCCTGGACACTGGTAGTATGTTGACTTCTGCCTAGAACAACCACATCATGTGAAGCCAGAAAACCACATCAAAAAGATGCCTGCATTTGAAGACAGTACACAGGCTGCACTAATTCCCAGGTGCAGTGGATAAGCAGATGCCCAAGAGTGAATAAAGGTTCAAATCAATTCAATAAGAATTGATTGAGCATCTACCATTTTTCAGAAACGGTTCTGTTTATCCTGCCAGGAGAAACAGAAACAGAGCCAGCCACCAAGGAACTGTGTGGTGTTTAGAAACTAGAGTCCATAGAGGACCTGCCTTGTGGGAACATCGTGGGCCTGGTGGACACGGACCAGTTCTTGATGAAGACAGACTCCATCACCACCTTCGAGCACACTCACAACATCACCCCATGATGTTCAGCATGAGCCCCATCCTTAGGGTCATCATGGAGGCCAAAAACCCTGGCAACCTTCCCGAGCTGGTGGAGGGTCGGAAGCGGCTGGCCACGTTGCACCCCATGGTGCAGTGCATACTGAGGGGTCCAGGGAGCACGCCTTGCAGGGACCAGTGAGATGTACATGGAGATCTACCTGGAGGATCCAGAGGAGGACCACACTTGAATACTCATCCAGAAGTCCATCCTGGTGGGGTCGTACTGCGAGATGTGTCCGCTACAGTAGGAGTCCATCATGCTGTGTGTGCTTGTCCAAGTCCCCCCACAAACACCCCCAATCGAACATGAAGGCGCCGCCCTTCCTCAACAGCCTGGTCAAGTCCATCAACAAGGGTGAGGTGCCCACCCTCCAGGAGCTCCAGCAGGGACCTGCTAACTGGCCGAGGCCCATAAGATCTGGAGCTTTGGGCTCGCCAGCACCAACCCCACCATCCTCACCGCCATCACCAAGGGTGGCCATACCTCAGCAAGATCAAGGACCGCATGTTGGCTGGCTTCCAGGGGGCCACCAACGAAAGGGCGCTGGGCGAGGAGAACATGCAGGTCGTGCACTTTGATGTCCGATGTGAGGCTGCAGGTTGACGCGAGGCCCGTCATCCTCTAGCCAGCGGGCTTACAGCCAGCCCACCCACCTTGTGGAGACCCAGCATCTGAAACAAGAGGTTGGGGCATCTATGAAGTCCTGAACAGGAAGCAGGACCTCGTCTTGGAGGAGTCCCTGGTGGCTGGCGCCCCCATGTTTGTGGTGAAGGCCTACCTGTCAGTCAGCGAGTCCCCTGGCTTCAATCCCAAGCTGAGGCCCCACACAGGTGCCACATCTTCCCCAGTGTGTGTCTGGCCACTGGAAGATCCTGTCTGAGACCCTTCGACACCACCGGCCACCCCAGCCTGGTCATAAAGGCCTGAAGGAGAGCATCCCAGCCCCGGCTGTCTTCCTGGACAGATCGTAGGTGGCTCTCCCCACAGTGCCCCTGCCCTGGGCGGGTCTCGGGGCAGCACCGGTGGGGAGCCCACAATCCACCATAGCAACAAGCCTTCACATTCCCCTCAAGACATCAAGACTGTCCAGGCAGAGCGATTCTGTGCCTGACAGATTTCTGGGGCCCACTCTGTACCGGCACCCTACATGAACACTTGTGCCATTGCTTTCCATTTATATTTCAAGATTTCAGAGGCAATCAAAATGCCCTTGCAGCAGGGACTTATTAGGCTTGGCTGGTGGGAGTGTGGAAGAGGATGGAACACCCAACACTTTTTTTTTCTCATTTCTTCAGAGGGACATTCAAATGTCCAAAAAAAGTTGTTTTTTGTTGTTGTTTTTTAATAAACATGTTAAGAGGTTTATTGGGGTAAATGGCTCATAGTGGATTTTCTCCCAGAAAGTGGGGAGAACAAGCAAATAGACATTTCTCTTTGAACAGAAACTAGAAGGCAGGAAATCTTGTGCGGTGTCATCATAAGCACCTCCACCTGTATTAGTGCCATTGGAATAATAAATTTGATATGATGGTGACAAAAAAAAAAAAAACTGAAGGAGGTAAGTAAATAGCAACATAGCATAAGTGAAAGGACTGATGCATACAGAAGGTTCTAAGCACAGAGAAGGGAGTGGTTAACTCAATGTGGGGATGAAGGAATAATTCATTGATTCCATAAACATTTCCTGAACACACACTATGTGCTTCAATGGGCCAAAACCTGGACAAATACATTTTACAGCAAAGAGGAAAAGGGAGACATTTTAGGCAGAGGACGCCTGAAACATCTTGATGTGTTTGAAGAACTACAAGACACCAAATTGTGAAGTATAAAGTATGAAGGAGAAAAGCAGCAGGTGTGGCGGAAGCCTGCAGTAACTCATACTATGTATTGAGCATAATAATTCATAATATGTATAAGGTGCAATCATTCATACTATGTGCAGGAAACAGCATAAGTAACTTGTGTGGAGATTCAAACCCCAGACGGGGTTTATATATATTAGATGCTTGATAAAAGTTTTAAACTGCTAGTAGGATTTACATGCTTATACCCATAGGAGTGCCTGATATTTCCAGCTTTAGTCTGTGGTCCTCTTGAGAGAGTATCAGGGAATCACTTTCTCTCTCTCAGGCTGGGGGACCCTTCGCTGGTGGTGGTTCTTCCCCACCCAGCAGTTCACCAAGGGACAAGACTGGTACCGTCAGATATAGCATGGCTACCCCTCCTTATACTAATTTTCCCGCCTCCCCTGGACCCCACTGGGAGAAGATTTCGATCATTCTTTTCCTGAAAAACTCACGTACGACCCAAAGCAGTACAGAGTTAGGAGCAGAAACAGAAATTGTGCCTTTTTAAAAAATATTCTTCTTATATCTCAGAGGGAGAACAAGTCATCCATGTTTGGGGGCTTTTAAAAAATATTTTCATAAAGGATCACTCGCTTCCTAACTCATCATCTTAAAAGAACAAGGGCTTTTTTGTCTTTTTTTTTCTTTTTTAATCCACTGATGTAGGAGGAATTTGAAGCAGCCTTCGTGTATTAGTTTCCTAGCGCTGCCATAACAAAGTACCACAAACTGGGTGGCTTAGAACAACAGAAACATTCTCTCACAGGTCTGGAAGTTAGAAGTCCAAAATCCAGGTGTCAACAGAGTTGGCTCTTTCTGGAGGCTCTGATGGGGAATCTGTTCCATACTGCTCTCCTAGCTTCTGGTTGTCACTGGTAATCCTTGTGGATGTATCCAGTTTCTGCCTCCATCAGCCATGCTGTTCTCTCTTTTTTTCTGTTTGTCTTTTATTTTTGTGAATGTACATGAAGGTAGTTTTAAATGTTTCCTTACATTCCAATCTCTTTGAATTGATTATGTAGAGAGAAGTCTACTCATATTCCTTCTTCCGTTTGTTTTTTTAATTAGTTTCAGGTGTACAAAACAATGTAATAGTTAGACATTTATACCCCTCACAAAGTGATAACCTCCCTCCCCCAGTCTACTACTCCTCTGACATCGTATAGAGCTGTTAGAATTCCATTGACTCTATTCCTTATGTTGTACTCCACATCCTGTGACCATATATATATATATATATATATATATATATATATATATATATATATAAAAAATTATAATTGACATTCAAATATTATTCAGTTTCAACCATGCTGTTCTCTCTTCTTTTATCTTCACATCATCTTCTTATAAGGACACCAGACCTTTTAGATTCCGGGCCCACCCTCCTACAGTATGACCTAATCTTATCTTAATTAATGCAAAGGCCCTGTTTCCAAATAAGGTCACATTCTCAGGTACTGGTGGGTTAGGACTCCAACATAGGCATCTTTTGCAGGAACATTCTTCAACCCATAACACTTTGGGCAATTGGAAAAGGTCAATCCTATCACAAGACTGTGTGTCACAAGAGTAACAGAATGATAAATACCTTTGTTGGAGGGGACACAAGGGCACCAGATTGCTGAAGATAGAAGAAACGATCACTTAAATGAAAAAGAAGGACATCAGTGGCGGTTCTAGTGAGCCTCAGGAAGAAGTGCAGGACTAAGGAGAGTACCAAGAAGATGAGAATAAGAGCATCAGAGAGGATGGCTGGTCAGGGGGCTTTACGGATGGGCTATTAACTGAGGAGGCTGGAGATCTGTGCCCCGGGAGTCAGCTGTCCTCAGGCCCCAGAAGTAACTCCAGTGCTTACATGGTGTACTTGGCTGCTTTTGCATTGAAGGAGGAAGAGTGTACTAGAGCCAGCTTAGAATTCCCAGAGGAACTTGCTTTGGAAAGGGCTGGGTGGTAACTAACATGCATCAGTATAAAAATATGCTTCTTATGGAGAATCAGGAGAGCATAATGGCCAAAACCCCAGGTTTAGTGTTGGACAACCCACGCTGAGACCAGGCCTGTCTGTCACTTAACAATCTTCTCTGGGCCTTGGTTTCCTCTGTAAAATGAGGCATACTTCATATGTCAGTTGTGGAAATTACATTAGGTAATGTATCTACAGCACGTAGAACATGGCTTCACACTTAGCAGGTGCTCAATAAATGGCAACTTTTTAAATATTATAAAACAATTTTTTATTTGCAATAGTATAAGGAATTCCTGTATACCTTTTACACAAATTCACCAACTGCTTACATTTTCCCTTTTTCTCCATTTGTTACCCATGTATGTTTTTATATGTACACACATTTCTATTCTATCTCTGTCTGTGGTTTTTCTTTCCTAAATCATTTGCAAGTAAGTTTGGAGACATTGTGCTCCTTTATTAAGTAATACAGTGTATATTTCATAAGAACAGGGAAATTTAAACTGGTACTATTATCCACAATCCGTACTCTTTTTAAAAATACTCTATTTTTTAAAAATACTTCATTTGTTTTCATTTTATTTAACCATTTTACATGCATTTACAGTCTCTCTCTGATTTCTTAGAAAATATTATAAAGATAATTACATTATTTAGATCCTGATAATGGCATTAACACAGAGCAGTTATGTAATTTCAATGAAGATGTATCATATTTAGACCACCAAAAATACTTTATTTTTTAGAGCAATTTTAGGTTTACATCAAAATTGAGAGGATGGTACAGAGGTTTCCCATGTGCCCTCTGTCCCCACACATTCAGAGCCTCCACCTTTATCGACATCGCTCACCAGAATGGCACATTTTTTTTAAACCAAGAATGAACGTGCATTGACACATGATCATCACCCGAAGTCCATAGTTTACCTTAAGTTTCACTCTTGGTGGTGTACTTTCTATGGGTTTGAAAACTGTATAACTACATATACCCATCATTAAAATGTTATGCAGAATATTTTCACTGTCCTAAAAATCCTCTGTGCTCGGCCTATTCATCTCTCCCCACCTCCACTCCTGGCAACCACTGATCATTTTATTGTCTCCATGGTTTTTTCTTTTCCAAATAACAGTAATTGGAATCATACCATATGTAGCCTTTTCAGAATAGCTTCTTTCATAAGTGAAAGAATATGCAATATCCATTTAAGGTTTCTTCATGTCTTTTCATGACTTGATTGCTCATTTCTTTTTAGTGCTGAATACTATTCTGTTTTCTGGATGTATCACAGTTTATTTATGCATTCGTCTACTGAACGACATCTTGGTTGCGTCTAAATTTTGGCAATTGTGAATAAAGCTGCTAGAAATACCCTTTTGCAGGTTTTGTGTAGACCTAAGTTTTCATCTCCACTGGATACTCATACATACAAAGGAGCATGATTGCTGGATTGTATGGCAAGAGTATGTTTGGTTTTGTAAGAAACCACCAAATTGCCTTCCAAAATGGCTGCACCATTTTGTATTCCCATCAACAATGTATGGGAGTTCCTGTTGCTCCACATCCTCGTCAGCATTTAGTGCTGTCAGTGTTCTGGATTTTGGCCATTCTAATAGGTATGTAGTAGTATCTCATGGCCTTAATTTCCATTTCCCTGACGACCTATGTGGAGTATCTTCCATATACATTTTTCATCAATTGTCTACTAATACTAGTATCTTTTCTAACTATTTGATGTTTCCCACTCCAGGATCTAATCCTATATTACACTGTATTGCACCAGTTTTCATGTTTCTTCACGTTCTTCCTTAATCTGGAACAGTTTCTTAGCCTTTCATTGTGTTATTTGGCCTTGATATTTATAAAACATACAAGCCAGTTATTATATTTTGTAAAATGTGTCTTACAGATTGGGTTTGCCTGATGTTTCTTCATAATTAATTCAGGTTGTTCATTTTTGTCAGGAAAACAAAAGAAGTAATGTTGCGTTGTTTTGGTACATCGTATCAGGAGGCACATGATGTTCATTTCTCTGTTTTTAGCAATTAACTGATCACTTAGTTAATGGAAGACAGTCTTTTTTATCGTTATTATTAAAAATGTAAGAGGGGCTCTGTTTTTAATACTATTCTCTTTTTATAGCCAATAAAATCATCATCGTTCTTGTAACCTTCATGGATCAGTGCACCTGAAGTTGTATTTTTCACCCTAATCACAGAGCACACATACTGGAACACAAAATAGTCCTTCTGGGTGAACCAGTAGGAGGTAGAACTTGGACGTGCTGGGCCTGGTTCCGTTAAAGGCCCAATTCCAGGAAAATAGCTCTCCATTTTTTTAAAAAAACTTTCCTTCCATACTCCGTGTTTGTTTTTGATTGAATTTATTTCTGAATCTATTGTCTGCTCCCCCTGACAACTCAGGAGTCTTCTCAGGGGATGCATAAAGCACAGAACTGTTTGAGATGAGGTTTGAGACTGTCATATCTTTCTTTGAGGGGAGCTCAATTCAATTAATTTTACTATTATTATTATTATTATTATTATATTATTATTATTAATTTCAGAGCCCCTAACTCAAGGACTGAAGGAGTGATCTAAGCTGTTCTTAGCCTTCCATCTCTGAAGGAACATGGAGTTAGGCTTTAGAATCTGTGCTTCAAATATAGAAGAATTCTTTATGGTCACAGCTCTTGAAAAACAAGCAAAGGGAAACCATAACCTTTAAGCTTTAATTTGGTGACGCTATGTATCACTGAGTGGGTGTGAAGAAGATTTACCTTTAGTTCAGATGAAATACATCTGAAAAATAATTCACATCCATTCAAAATGTCAGCTTTGTATCTAATACAAAATTTTTCAGAAATGCTAGCCCACTGCATTCATTTGATTTTCCTGAAGAAAACCTGATTTTGCACATCTGACTCTACATTTGTTTTTACAGAGTACAGACTAATGGAAACACACTTTGCATTCCTTTCACCACTAATGAGAAAAGATTATAACTCATACAGCTCTCCCTGAATCGCAGCAATAGCAAAACACTGCCAAATATAGCCGTGTCTAACTATTATGAATATCTTTAAGCTTGGGGACCATAGCTGCAATAGCTAGCTCTATAATTAGCTGTTTAATCAGTCTGGCTTGAGAAAACACACCACTGAGTACTATTCTTGCACTGAATATCCAGTAGCTTGACTAATTGCTGATTTAAAAATTGGGAAGCATGACTCTGTAGAACGTGTAAAATGCTTTCTAATTATTCATTAAGAATAAAATGGGCATCTATTGTATGTCTCCAACTTACGAAAGGTTAATGTTGAGGGTTTTATGCAGACCATATTTATAAATTTACAAATTGTGCCCATGAATTTAAAACCTAGTAATTCAGCTTATTAAACTCTAATCACATCTTCTCCCTTAAAAGGCAGCATTTTATCAGTAGAATATAAATGTACTCATTGACTTGTAATTACTTACACAACTTCCAAAACAAGGTGAGTTGAATGTGTAGACTGATTAATTTGGTAGGTGGTGACATGATTTTCTATTTCCCTCTTCTCACTTACTGCAATATTCCAGTGTGAATGTGTGACTGTTAGAGAAATTTAAATCCACTTTCCTTCCTATGCTTGCAAGAGGCAGCCTGAGATACACGGTGATGTCTGCTACTCAAGCCCATATCTGATATTCCAGCTAAAGGAAAAGGATCTCCACACAACCCATGACTCCCTTTGGTACTAGTGCCCAGAAAGGTGACACCTCTCCTCCCACAAGGGCCTGAGCCCACTCCAAACTGGTTCTTGGAGAGGATTATATGGGAGATACATTATTAGGCATGGCTGCCACTTTCCAGCAGGCTCTTGACACCAGTCTGGCTAAATTTCAGACCAGGTGATTGTATTCCTATCTAAATTTCCCTACAATTTCAATTTCATACAATATGATCATCCTTCCTATTGAGAAAGGCAGTTGAATTAGTGGCAGGTCATTTGTAATAAGAAGATCAATAGAAATATGTCTTCATTCTGCAAACACTAAGTGTCTTCTGTACACCCACACTAAGAACTGCAAGGACATGAAATTGAAAAAGATCGAAGCTCCTTTCTTATGTCAGCTTCATCCCCAGAGACTGCACTTTTACCTCTGAAGAAAATGACGGTGCTTTGCTAGGCAGAGATGAAGAGTTCTGAAACATTAAAACCTCATAGGAAGAAATTTTGCAATCTCCAAGATATCTATTTCAATTATTTGTATGCTTCAATTATTTGTAGCCAGGGCATTTTCATTTATTCTAACTCAGGGTTTCTCAACTTCAGCATTATTGACAGTTTGGACTAGATAATTCTTTATTGTGCAACGAGTCCTGTGCTTTGTAGGATGTTTAGCAGCTTCCCAGACCTCTGCGTGCTATATACCATTACGAACCCCTCTGGTCAAGACAACCAAAAAATATCTCCAGACATTGCCAAATATTCCCTGGGGGATAGAACTACTAGTCTAACGTGAATTTGTTCTTTTACAGGCTAATGTCAGGTGTTTATTTACTATGGAGATAGAGAATCATTGGCCATCATTTTTTATTGAATAATATCGAGAGAAGCCATTTTTACTTTTCTAAACTGACATAAAAACTTCATCTTCCTCTGAATAGATTTCATTATTTTTAAGTGAACAATAACATTGTAACACTGGACTGATTATTCCAATTTCTTATTGACAAGATTCATAATTTCCTTTTCTTTCAATTTTTTTTCACTTTAATTTTGAAGTCAGTGATTCACAATCATTTTCCTCCAACCATGTGATACGCAATTCAGTGAAAGCTAAGCAGCCTTTCCTTTGAAAGATACGCATATGCACATATTTATAATACATATAATTTTAGGAGATTCAAAGCTACCACCTCTCCAGGCCCTTTCCTGGACCCCAGGTTAAATTACTATGTTTTAAAACTAGTGCCAGTTCCTTGAGTTATAGTTTTGTGAGATTATGAAATAAAGCAAGCCTGAAAATGGCTGATAAAATTTGCTCTTTTCTAGGTAAACACTCCCGTCACTGTCAACCTTATTCTCTTGTCTCCCTTGTCATTGCTGCCCCGGTGTTTTTGCCAACCCATTATTGCTCTTTGCTTTAATTACTGATTTTGATAGCATAGAGCATATTACTCGACAACAGAAGATGGGATGTGTCCCACCCTTACTCCTGCCTCCCCACCACCCAGCAGCTGCTGAAGAGAACCTCTGAGGCTAGTTTAACCCTGCTGTGAGGTATCCCCTCACTCATTTCTTCCAGCCTTCTCCCCCTGAAAAGAAAAACAGAGAGAGAGAGAGAGAGAGAGAGAGAGAGAGAGAGAGAGAGAGAGCAAATCATATGCACAAAAGCGTCTGCAAGCAATCCAAAGGGCTGCTTAGAAGAGATGAGGAAAAGAAGTATATTGTCAAACAAGTTCTATACGTATGTCTATATAGACATTTCTTCAATGTGGGTCCCTATTTCTCCAGTTCCCCCATGTAACCTCTCTTCCCCTTAGCTCTTCTCACCTCCTATGCAGAACGATTATGTTCTGCCCTCAAATCCAGACGCCCCATTCATCCTTTTACACAGACAAAATGGCCTTGAAATTAATGGGGGACCCGCTCCCGAGAAGACAGCTTAAGATCATCAATTACTACTTCAACTTGTGCTTGGTGAGGCACCCCTCCACCCCAAGTCGCAGTGATTTATCAGTGTATTTCTTCCAAACACACAGAGTATTCTTCCCCAAAGGAATTCTCATACCACCTGCTAAAAGACTAATACTTTTTCAACGTCATTACACCAATAAGGGCTAGCATCCATGGCTATTTTCTACATCCTTGCTGCTCAAAGGAGGCTCCCTGGATCAGCAGCATTAACATTACCTGGGAGTTTGTTAGAAATGCAAAAACTCAGGCTCTACCCCAGATCTGCTGAATCAGAACCTGCATTTTAACAACATCTCTAGGAGACTCATGTGCACACTGATGTGCCCCCCAACATCTTGACATCCTTACAACCTATGCTGAGATTGCCTTGGGGCACTGAGCATTGTGTTGGGGTCCTGAAGAGCACTGCCTCCTTCCTCCTCCACACTGAGTTCAGACTACTGAGTGGTTCCATCTAAGAGACAGGTCAGTACATCTCCCTCTAGTTTAACGTGGTTCCTTATCCACGTCCTTGCCTCTCCCCACACCCACTACCACCCTCTGGACTTTGAGTATGGTTGTTCAACCTCTTAGATTCCTTGCATTGTCGTCTGTTCCCACCTCCATATATCTCATGCTTTGGGGAGCTGGTGGGGTAGCAGTGGAGATCAGATAGTACAGATAATATAATATTAACCACCTCTTCTAAGTAGTCTAATATGTGCTGGGCATTGCACATCTTTTATGGGTATCAGTTCACTGAACCTCTTATAACAACCCTGAAACTAGATAGTCTTATTCCATTTACAGATGAGGAAACTAAGGCTCAGGAAGAGCAAATAACTTGTCCAAATTCTCATAGCTCGTCAGGAGGCAGAGGCAGGATGAAGCCCGCGCCTGTCCCTTCCCATGTACCATGCTGCCTTTCTTTTATAACCACCATGCCATGTGTACTTAGTTACCTGGTACTCAGGATCTAGCTATCCTATACATACATATGAGCAAGAATTTATTTTTCTCAAAACATGGTCCCTTTCCTCAAGCAGCCCACATTTGGAGGTTGTCACTGACAAGTAAATTGACAATGTACTACAATATGTGCTACAAAGGTGCTAAGTATAGGGTGCAATGAGCACCCACAGGAGGCCATCCAACTCACTGTTGGGTATGAGGTTTGAGGTAAGACACCCTGGCTGAAACCTAAAGGAAAAGATGGAGAAAGAGCACTTGAGCAGAAGAAACAGAGTGTCAAGGTCAGAAGGGAGAGACTGTGCGGCTGGTTCAAGGAACAGGAGGAAATACAGTATGGCTGGGGCAGAATGGGGGAGGCTGGCGTAGAGTGGGGGGAAGGAAGGCTGGGCAGTGCGATGAGAAAAGGCCAAGAGACAAGCAGGATTTCTGTGATGAAGAACCTGAGAAGCCACAGAAAGAGTTTGAGGACAAGGAGTGGCCCTGAAGTTTTTAAGCACAGGAGGGACGTGATTACCTTGTGCTTGAGAAAGATGGCTCTTCTGTGTAGTGATGGACTGAAGAGAGGGCAGGAGAAAAACCATGGAGAGGAGTTAGAAGGCGGTTTAAATAACATGGATGAAAGATGATGGGCCCTGACTTAGGGTACTATCAGGAAAGACAGAAAATCAAAGGGTAGAGCTATTTAGGGGGTTAACCTCAGTCGGCCTTGATATATGAGATGTGAGTGTGACAGAGATGATATCCCCAATTTTTGGCTTAGGCAGGGGTGTAGATATTAGTACCATATATTTGTCTATGTTACCAAAAATTATTCTTACAAATTATCTCCAAATTAAAATGTGAACACCAGTTTATCTACCAAGATACTTACGGCTCAATTTGCTTTTCTCATGGTAACAGGAAGTCTCCTCAGTCATTTATCATCAGTAACACATTTACTTGTGTAACGGGATCATTACGGGGCATACACAGTGAGAATTATTATCACAGCATGATGCCCTAAACAAAGATCATTAGACAGGAGAAACACTGACGATTTAGTAATTTGACACAATTATGCTTCTAGCTGCAAACAGTCATTTGGTTGGGGAATTATTAAACATAGGTTAAAACAAGAGAGGTACAAAAATTAAGCTGCGAACTATAGATATGAAAAAAGGGAAATAGTCATAAAACATAAAGAATGTCAAAGAAAAAAACATTGGCCACAGAAAATAAAACAAACCTAGAAGCCTACACGAGAGCATGCTTGTTATTGGCTAGTTCTCATTTCAGGCCTGACTCCTGGAAGTTCCTCCCTCCCCAAATGCCTGTCAATGATTTTCAGTATGTTTTTTGACAGTACGCATAAAAACAGGAATAATTTCTTGCAAACCCCATGTATTTTAATTCTGAAGGACTAGGTTCTACATCAGTTAATTATTCGTTTTGTGTTTTTTTAATATTAAGAGGAAGAGAGAACAGGGAAGCAGTTGCTTTTTTTCTTTAGCACAGAGATAGAGAGAAAAGGCAACCTTATTTTTTTAGTTACCATTGTGGGCCAAAATGTAAAAATGAATTATGGAAATAAAAAATAGGATTTCAAATTTGGATAGGAATTTATAAATATATTGAAACTATGATTGGAACAAATTCCTAAGGATTTCACATGAATCAGTTATAATTTTGTTTGAATTAGTTGTCCTTTTTGCTTTGGTGCACCACAAGTCTTTTCAATTGGCATGTGTCCTTCTTTGTCTTGCCTCGAAGCATGCTAGAGAAATATCGGGGTTAAACTCGCTGTTTTGGTGATCATGGGACATTGTTAAGGATACTACTGACCGTCCACTGCTTAGTATCACTTTTATAGGCACGCCTTGGGGAAATTTTGTGTATGGTTAACTGCCTGCAAAACTTCTCCTGAGTACACATGGTATTTTTTATCTTGTAGATAAATCTTTAGCTGATCAAGTTTCTCTCTCTTTTAGTTTGAGCCACCAGGAAGGTCAATGCAGAATTCTGTGGCCCAGCAGTAGTCATCGGGTGGGGCATAATTCTCACGAACACTTCAGTTTTTTACTTAAATTGCGTATGAGCCAAAAAGAGTTATAAATTCCTTATATTTATAGCCCTTATACAATTATAAGAACCAAAACAAGCATACAAAATTTAATGCAAGCAAAATGGTAACACTAGTGCAATTCATTTTCATGGCATTAGTAAACATGACGAATGAAGCTATAATGTCAAAACTGACCACCATCCATAGTGAGCTCTTGAACCCCATGTCTGTTACAATGACATATGGTGTGATGACTCAATTCTCTCGCTGATGATCTCTGTTTAAATTACTGTGAAACTTTCATTCATGTGGTGCATTGTAAGGACACTTCGCTTTGTTTGATGCAAACATATCATTTAGATTTTTAGGCCCATTGCTGTGCTTGTCTCGTTAGTCCCCATGACCATCCTGTGTCAACATAAACAGTCCCAAGGATGAAAATCTCACAGCGGTACTGAGTGGTCACACAGAAGACCCAGAGTGTTCTTATAGTATTTTCTAAATTGCCATAAAAAGTAATATGCAAAAGTATTAAATGCTCTTAGAAAACTAACATACCCTGAAAATATATCTGGTATATTCCAGTTGAAAACCACTGATTTAGGGGTTAGTGACACATCAATTTTCCTTTTGGCCCCATCTTTCCAGTCTACTTTTATTTTCTACTTGACCTTATTTTTAGACTATCCCTATTTTTTACTTAGGTTCTGTGTGCTCTATTTTAAAATACCTAAACTCTCCCTCTGAAGCAGAATAGAATAAAAACACATAGCCCATGCTCGCAAAGAAATAACCTGTAGTTAATTGGCTTAAAACACCATCAGCCACAGTCCTGTGCTGAAATATTTGCTTGTTATCTGCAATCCTCCTCTCCTGTGAGCTTTCAATGTGCATTCTCAAAGTCACAGAAAGCTAATGAAATAATTTTTAAAATGTTTTCTGTTAAAAATGCCAATTAACGTCTTGGCTTATTTATGGTTCTAATAAGTATAGATAAAATACCAAATGAGCTTTAAACAGAGAAAATATTTATTTTAAGAGACGGCACAAATTTTTAATTATGGGTATTAAGAGAGAAGGTTGTCAAATCCTCTAACAAAACTGCCTAAGTCTCTAAACAGCATCCCCGTCCTCAGTGACTTTCTGAGAATATCTTGCTCTTCACACCACCCACACAGGGGCTGGTCCAGAGTTTAGGTGATGCTTTCCAAGAAGCAATCCTTCAGGCCTAGCAAGATGGAATGCAGATCCTACTATGTGAGCTTGATAATGTAAAAGGGAGCTGCAGAAGGTGAACAATTCGGCTTTTGTGTTGTGTTGGGGACCCTGCAGATGGATTAATCAAAGCTTTTTAAAGGAAAACAAAACCTACTGCTAGACTGGCACCTAGAGTCAGACCCTGCAGCAGACAAACCTAGGGACTCCAAAACAGCCAAATCAATATTGATGAACTAAAAACTATTCCGCATACATAAATGCAACCTAAGAACCAAATGCCCTAGAATAGTTATCTAAGTAAGAAGGCCACGCATGTCACTTTAGTTGTGTGTCTAGTCTCCATTAGATTTGGAGACATGGATTCATTTTTAAATCCTCAGAACCTGGCATGGTATTTGGCACTTAGTAGGTAAACACATTTATTTATTATACTGAAATTCTTTTTTTTAATTATAGTTGATATACAATATTATAATAGATTAGTTTTAGGCGTACAACATAGTAACTTGACATTTACATATCTTACAATGTGATCACCACAATAAGTCTAGTAACCATCTGTCACCATAGTTATTATAATATTAACTATATTCCCTGTGCTGTACTTAAATTCAGATAAATATATAAAAACACAAGAATAGTAGAGACTGGTAGGCTACTCACCAATTCCTTTTTCCTTTCCTCCTGAGCCCACAACTAATCTATATTTTCCAGCCTCCTTTATTGATAAGTGTCATCATAGCAAATTATGAGCAAACATGGATGTGCCACTTCCAGGCCTGACCCAATAAAACTTACCATATGATCCCCCACTATCTCTCCTCCATTTGCCTCTGGATGCTGGCACCCAGAGTGACCTTGGAAGCAAGTGTCAAAGATGGCACAGCCTATGTCAGCTGGGATCCCTGAACGACAGTGTAGAGCACAGCCTCTTTTGCCATCCCCATGCTGCCAAATAGACTTAACATGAATAAGAAATAAAGTTCTGTTTTGTTAGCCACTGAGATTTAGGGCTTCTCTATTTCAGCAGCTAGTGCTATCCTAACACCACACATTGAATAGATGATGCTCTATTGGCATTATTAAAGGCGAGGAATCATATGGTTAAGGGTGATATTTAGTCAGACCTGGCTTTGAGCTCTGGATTTGACCCCCACTAACTCAGAGACCTTGAATACACATTTAACTCTCTGGTTCCACATTGGGAGAGGATTCAATAAGCTCTGGCATGGCTATCCCTGAGCACAGCTCCTGGCACATCGAACCACACCATTATTGTGACTACATGGCTATGGGAAGTACAGTCCTCTCTATCTGACTGACTCCTTCTTGGTCTCTTCCAATCTCATGATCTCACTCCGAATTCCTTTTCTAATCATCAAAGGAGTTTCCATCAGACTTAGAGTTGCCTTCTGAGCCTGCACATTTTGAACTCTGATTTTCAGCTACATGTTATCTCAAAGACTATGCAAGGTCCAGTTTCCACCCCTAAAGAATCATCCTTTACACACACACACACACACACACACACACACACACACACACACACAAAATCATCCTTTTCAATGGGTCATGTTTGTGGACACTTGATTGTCAAACTCTTCAATGCTCTGACAGCAAAATTATGTAAAAGGCCCATGTACGACTCTACTTATTTAGGAAGGAACCCCAACAGCATCCTGAATATTGCCACCCAGACCTAGCATGACCTTAGATGAAGGAAAAGACTCCATATTGCCTGAGTCTTATAGAAGGTAGGGGATGTTTTCCATTGCCCATTTTAACCACTACTTAAAATACCCCTAAAAGGACACAATTTCACATTTCAAATTAATTGAGACCCTATAAGATTTAATACAACTGAAAGCTTGTATTTTGCTAAATGAAGTTCTGGCTATCCAAATAGGGCTCAACTATGCCAGATTATAGAATTCCACTCTGCCCAACTTGACACTATTTTCATTTATAGACCCGTGGTCAGATGTTTCTTATTTGCAGACATCGAATCCTTTGCCAAGTCAGTGAAAGCCAAAACCATGCCATGTACATTTCCTCTGAACTGATTGGAATGTGAAGTTGGTGAAAGCAAGATGCTCCCCAGCCACAGAGGCCATACAAATAGGAAAGAAACCCAGCAGGGTAAAAACAGGGTCAAAAGGCTTACGTGCCCATAATGGCAAGTATCAAGTCAACAGAGTTCAGAACAGTATAGCAGGGCTGAGCAGATTTTAGATTAGATAATCTGGGGCTAGCAAGATTTCTGGTAAAAGGAAGATGCAGCAAAACATGTACAGTAGTCTCCCCTTATCCACTGTTTCATTTTCCCTGGTTTCTGTTACCCCTGGTCAACTTGGTCCAAAAATATTAAACTGAAAACTCCAGAAATAAAAAATTCCGATGTATTCAATTGCACACCATTCTGAGTAGCATGATGAAATCTCACACCGTCCTGCTCTGTCCTGCCTGGGACGTGAATCATCCCTTTGCCCAGTGTATCTACACTGTCTACACTCCCCGCCCGTTAATCACTTAGTAGCCTTGAAGGTCATCAGATCAACTGTCACAGTATCACAGTGCTTGTGTTCAAGTGACCCTTACTTTACTGAATAATGGCCTCAAAGCACAAGAGAAGTGACGCTGGCGATTAGGGTATGCCAAAGAAAAGCTGTAAAGTGCTTCCTTTGAGTGAAAAGGTGAGTAGAGTACAACAAGATATTCTGAAAGAAACCACATTCCTATAACTTTTATTACTGTATATTGTTATAATTGTTCCATTTTATTACTAGTTATTATTGGTGTTAATCTCTTACTGTGCCTAATTTATAAATGGAACTTTATCATAGATATGTATGTTTCGAAAAAACAGTATATACAGGGTTCAGTACTATCCACAGTTTCAGGCATCCACTGGGGATCTTGGAACCTATCTCCCATGGATAAGGAAGGGAGGACTACTGTAGAGTCCAGAGGCATTTCAAGCACTTCGGAATTGTGCAGCTCAGCTCTATGGTAAGGGGCAAGTTACTGAATCTTCTTGAACTCAGTTGAACCTCAGTTGTCCCATCAAGGATATCAGGGAGGTCAAAACAATCATAGGATGATGATTTTAGTGGTTAAATAAGATAATGCATGTAAAATGCTGATTGGTGGCTTGCATCCTGCATGCTTCAGGATTATATGGTTATTCCTGCCACCTCTCTAGGATTTCAAGAGTCTTTTCTGGTTAGAATAAGCTTACATTTTCTGATGGACCTCTTCATCTATCCAGCAGGCCTCAGAGCCTCCTTAAATGGCCTTAGGCATCTGTCAAGATCTTTCCATTCCATGGACTTCCTCAGACCAAATCCTGGTTGCCCATCATCCTTCATCAGTAGTTAAATCCTTAGCCTATTCTTGGTGGAATCCTTCATACTCTGAGCATCTAGGTCTTGGCAGGGTAAATATACTGGTAACCTGAATATGATTTCCCCAAATGCTCCTTGCCCTGTATTTGGCACTTTGTTTGGTAGCCAATAAACTTTCAAGGTTGTGCACAAGGTCATACTTTGTTTCAACACTGCTGCCATCTAAACAGATGCATGTTCAGCCACCAGACGCTGAGGAAGCATTTTGTTTAGGGCATCTGTTTGCAAATTGCACTTGAAAGCACCATCAGCTGGACTTGTTTTCAGGCCAATTCTCCCTACAGACAAATGAAAGCAATAACTCAGATCATACTCATGTTTGAAAAAACTACAGATTTTTCCATCTTTCTGCTTGAGAATAGGATAAATGTGACCGTATAGCAATGGATTTGAACTTTTTTAGCATCATGAATTCTCTCGGTGAAAGCTCTGGGTTACCTCCCCTTGGGGGGTCGTGGGGTGGAATAAAAGCACAAAAAATATACACAAACATTTTTAATGTTTTATTAACTTTTCTTTGTCTGTATATATAATATATATTGTATACTATATTATATACTCATATATATTATAATACATATATTATTAATTAGGTTTTTTATCAAAAAGTAATACATACTAAAGGAAAAATAGTCAAACAGTTCAGACGGTTGTAAAAT
This sequence comes from Rhinolophus sinicus, assembly GCF_057876585.1. Taxonomy (NCBI): domain Eukaryota; kingdom Metazoa; phylum Chordata; class Mammalia; order Chiroptera; family Rhinolophidae; genus Rhinolophus; species Rhinolophus sinicus. The sequence continues at coordinate 51,914,698 of NC_142516.1, forward strand.
GAAAATAAAATTTCCCTTTGCTACCACTTTCCATCAGCACCTCTCCTCAGAAGTAACCACTATTAACAATTCCTTGTGTGTGTGTGTGTGTGTGTGTGTGTGTGTGTGTGTATTTCCATTTGTATTTTATATATACAGGTGGTCCTTGCTTTGCACAGTAGTGCTGGACCATAAATATAATGGCAAACTATAATAATGCAAAGTGATCTTAAAAATAATGAGAAAAATTACAACTGTTTCACCGTGTTTCCCCAAAAATAAGACCTAACTGGAAAATAAGCCCTAACAGGTTTTTCAGGATAACATCCCCTGAACGTAAGCCCTAATGCCTCTTTTGGAGCAAAACTTAATATAAGACCTGGTCTTATTTTTGGGGAAACACAGCATTATCCTTAACATTTTTTATTGAAAACTCTCTTACAATTGGTAATTAATGTAGGGAGGGAAAAAAGTAAAATTATTTATAAACAAACATTGAGAATTAAAATATTGTATTTCTTTGGGAAAATTTAGCAAGAATGCTTGCCTTCCTTTTTGTAATATAACTTGATGATATTGAGAGTGTCTCTTCTACACCTTGTCAAATTGTCATACTTACTCCTTTCTAAATTTGGATCCGTTTCCAACATTTTATCCTTATGCTTTCAGTGTCATGAAATAATTCCAAGAGTTCCTTTAATTTTTTTTTCCTGGTGTCACTTCCTCTCAGACACCTTCATCCTTTTTCTCACAATCACTGTTTTTGCTTTTGTTGGTAGGTGGGCCTGCGTTCAGTTCCTCCTGCTGCACATCTTGAGTCTCTTAAATGGTGGCAGTGTCAACATTCCCACGGTCAGCTGTTTCTTCTCTACTTCCATTTCATGCAATTTGAATTTGTCTTCCAGTGTTATCACTATGCTTTTCTTTGCTGCACCTAATTCCCTCCTTTGGTCATTCATTTTTGTAAAATGTCACATGACGCTATTACCGGGAGACTAAGAGGCAAATAACTACGTGCAAATAACTCCATGCAAAGAACAAGTGTGCAGTGACCAATCACCAACAGACACTGAAGGAGGTCTTAGTGCGTAGTCACTGATCGTGGAGTGCATCTATTATTTACCTAGTGATTTTGGGACTGAAGAGGGAGCAATGACGTTTGTACTTTATCCAATGACAATTAATATTCTGTGGTAACTGAAATTGGAATCATGTTGATTTGGGGCTGGTGTTATTTAACTGACTCATGGTAACTGAAATTTATTTATATCAGAACCACGCAAAGTGAGGATTGCTCGTGTGTGTATATATGTACAATTTATACACTCTAAAGAAAAATGGATCATATCATACATACCATGTTTTACTTTTTTCTACTTAATATATCTTAGTGCTCATTCCACATGGTCACATACTATCACATGGATGCACCAATGCTTATTTAACCATTCTCCTATTGATGGACATATGGATTTTTCTTACTTTTTGTGATGGCAACCCACATTGTAATGAACTTTCCTGTTCATGCAACTTTGAGTCTTTGTGTAAATATACCCACAGGATAAATTTCTAGCACTGAAACTGCTAGGTCAAAAGGAATGTGCATTTTAAATACTGGTTAGTATTGTTGTCCTCAAAAAGGTTATATCATGTTATATTCCCACCTACATAATAGGAGACTCCTGTTTCACCAACCAGGTATCATCCAACTTTGTCAGCTTTGCTTATCTGATAACACGCCCAAGACATTTTGCATGTGCTTTCAGAGCGTGTTTTAGGAGCTTGCCTCTTTTCTCCAAACCAAATTGGTTTGCTTTCATTTTGTTTTTTAAATATTTTGTGCCATTTTGAACAAGTGGACTGGATAGAGCCAGATGTCCTTTGAGTAAGCCACCCTGAACCTTAGACTGTGCTAGAGAACACTGAAGCATTTTGTTTTTAATTCCACAAATAATTATTGTAGAAAAGAAACTGGGCTTTACCTATTGAAGTCATTGCACTCAGATGGGAGAGATAGACATGTAGATGATAATATTACACAAGTCTCAGTGCTGCCCAAATGAGGATATCATAGGGTTTGCTGTATCTGTAAAACTTTTTGAACTAATTATTGAAAAGGATTATATAAGAATTTGGAAAAGAGTAAAATAGAAATACAATGTGGGGTAAAAACATTGGCAAAAGATCCTGATTCAGGTGTTGGAGAAAGGTCTTCATGAGTAGTATCTGAGTTGGGTCTTTAAGAAAGAGTAATATTTCTGATGCTGGAAATGAGGAGAAAGATAGTACCTGTAGGAAAAGTTACATGAGCCAGAGCAAGGGGTGGAAACGTTCAGGACTTCTTCAGGGAACAGGTTGTTTGCCCTGTGTAGTGGAAAGGTAGGGTGTGGAGCATAGTTAAGACAGGGCTAGGGAGTCAGGAGACCAAATTGCTGAAATCTTTTGGGAATGACATAGGCCTTGCAATCTGTCATTAAGCAATTAGACTATAGTAAGTTACAAAAGAACCTTCCATTGCCGAGAGCTAGAATTTTTAAATCTCTTAGAAAGAATTAGTCCCTGAGTATAGCTTTCTGACCTCAAATATGGGAGACTTATACTCACTTTGTCTCCCAAAAGTTTAATCTTTCTGATTACATTAAAGAGAAAGGCTGTTTGGTGCTCACATGGTTTGAATTGCTGCTAATCTCTTTTGAACAAGGAGAGTGGATGGAGAACCATCTATAGGGATCTGAACAGAAGTCATAGAGAGTAGTTGATGGGGATTTAGGGCAGTGGTTCCAAACCCTGGCCACTCAATGCAATCACCTGGGCAGACTTTATAAACCCCTGGAGTGGGGCCCAGGCACATGTGATTTTTAAAATTAAAAAAAAAGTAATTCCCAGGTGATTCTAATGAGCAACCAAGATGGAAAACCACAGATTTAGAGAAATAATTAACAGGAGTCCATTGACCCAACATGGAAGGGGAGAAGCAATTACAGAATCCTGAATCCAAAAGCCCACTGAATGCCACATTTTCAGAATAGGCCCAGAATTTTATGAAGTTCAAGAAGAATAGACATCACGGAATAGTCTTCTGCCATAAGAAAAGATGAAGTAGTACCATTTGCGACACATGGATGGATCTTGAGATCATAATGCTAAATGAAATAAGTCAGACAGAAAAAGTCGAAAACCATATGATTTCACTGATATGTCGTATACAAAACTGAAAACAAAACAACAAGACAAACAAATGAAAAAATAAAAACTCATAGACATAGACAATAGTTTAGTGGTTACCAGAAAGTAAGGGGGGAAAAGGGTGGTAGATGGAAGGAGAACTGATTCTGGGTGGTGAACACAATATACAGATGATGTATTACAGAACTGTACACCTGAAATCAATGTAACTTTACTAACAATTGTCACCCCAATAAACATTAAAAAAAAAGAGGAGACATCATTTTCTTCCATCTCATTTAATCCATATTCCACTACTTTGACTATATTACCTAATAAAGCACATATCTCACAAACCTAAAGAGAGGGAAAATATGTAGATGATTATACAGCTGAGCAAGCTTGTCTGGCCCCAGACCATTAAAGGCAGGGCCTTGTGATCCAAAGAAGGTATAATTAGTTACCACCTGGAATCACATGACGCAAGTCGATCAGCTTAGGGGTAAGGTGGGTGGGGACCACCAGAGAGTGTTTACTATTTGATCTGCATGATAACATAGAAAAATAGAGTCCACTGTACAATTACAATAAAGCAGGCCTACGCCTAATACCTAGGTTTTACAGCCACCTGTAGTTGCTGTTTATTTCCCCAAGCTATTTATCTCTCCCCTAGTCAGAAATAGATCCTTCATTTTTATAGCTCTATCATGAATATTCATTTATCCTTAAATGTCTTAGAAAGCACTCCCAAAATTTTAAGTGTCTGCTACCAAGAGATGCATGTTGGCATCTGCACTGCTGATATATTAGGATTTTTTTTAAAGCATTGATTTAATAATGAATTAGATTTTGTCTCTACTAGCACTCAGTTTTCATTTAAGTCCAGTCAGTGACTGCTGACTTATAAAGCACCATGAAAGCAGGAATCCACATAGCGCTGATCTTTCCAGTTGATATTCATAAGAGCCTGAAATAATCTGTCAGATAATAAAGCCAGATTCTTAGTGAGCCCACTGTCCCAGGGACCTCTCTTCCCATGGAAGAGGAAAAGGGGCGCGTCCCTTAGGTGTCTTACATACGCTCTGCCGAGGGCAGGTGGTGATGGTGAGGCTGCTTCCAAAAGAGAGGTGCTGCTATGACAAAGCGCAGTGGCTCGCAGAAGCTCCGATCTTGATGACGAGAAAGGGAGCCCAAGGTAGCCAAAGAAGAAAACAGATTGGTCTGATAGAGTCTCAAAGCACTTATCTCTCATACCTGATAAATTATAGCTTGGGGGTTTTCTCTTTCAGCCAAAGAGGCATTTCATCATTCAAGTACACATTTTGTGTCAGCTATGGGTGAGGCACTCAATGGGTGTTATTAGTATACAAAGGACTGAGATACAATCAATCGTTGTGAGAAATGGTGGAGGAAGGGGCTATTTTCATTTATTAATGACTAACTCACAGCTCTGCCTGTGAGATCCATTCATTCATTTATTCAGGAAGTTTGTTCTAAGAACAGTGTCAGACACAAAGAATCTTTTCCCACCCCCCCTCCCTCCCTCGCTCCCTTCTTTCCTTCTATTTGTAAGGAGTACTTACTATGTCTTAGGTGCTAGAGTTAAAATGGTGAGCTGAACTTAAGTGATATATTCTAGTACAGGAATTCTTAATCTGGGGTCCAGAGACGTGTCCCTAGAATGTGTGGATAGACTTCAGGAGTCAGTTAACTTTGACGGGAGAAAATTACATCTTTATTTTCACTAATCTCTAACTGAGGTTTACTGTTTGATTCAATCATGAATGTAGACAACAAACCACAGCGGTATTAAAAGTACCTGTGCCTTTGTCACCAATAAAAATCACCAACACTTTAATCTCACATTACAGTTTTTGCAGACATCTCAAAAGAGCAATTATGCTAATCACCACTTGGAAATTATGGTAGGTTTTGTTCCTCAATGTGTGAATGAAGAAACACATGTAACAATATCACAAATTTGTATGTTAACATTTTGATGGTTTTGTTCCAATAGAATTGGTTTTCTTTATAATCTTACATATTTTACTTTCTGCATTTAAAAACATTATCCTAACAAGGGGTCCATCGGCTTCACCAGATAACAACGTGAAACTTGACACAAAATGGTTTTGAATACTTTCCCTAGCAAGAGAGACAGGCCTTAAAGAAATAACCCCACCAGTACGTAATTACGAACAGTTTTAAAAGCTTCTAGGGGAAAAGTCCAGGAGTGTGAGATTCCAAAAGAAGAAGACATTGTCCTCCAGTAGCTAGTCTAGTGGGATCTACCCAGATTCTGCTTTCATCTCTCCTGTGCCAGGCCCGGTGTGGGCACTGGGGATACAGCATCTGTGCCTGCCAGTCTAGTGGGAGCAGTCAAAGCCAACCACACATAAGGAAATATATGGCCAGGATGATTTCAGTTAGAGATCAGCGCCTGAAGAAATGAACGAGGGGAATGAGATAAAGGGTGAATGCCAGGAGGTGCTATGGGACATCGAGACGTTCAGGATGGATCTCTTTGAGGAAGGGACATTCATGCTGACACCTGGAGGAAGAATGTAACAGGCAGGCCCTGAGATAGAAATAAGTAAACCCTCAGTTCCCTTGAATCCAAGGACTCAGACCTCTTAATTAGTGGTAATTGTTTCCCTGCCATGCCCTGCTTTTGGAGAAAGAAATAAATCACAGGAGTCAGGAGAGGAAATGGGAGGTGGTCTGAGGGTCCGATGGCCACAGGTGGCCCAAGGAAGCATCAGGGATGTGGACTGAGAGCCCCTGTATATACCAGGTACAGACCTTCCCTGTGTGGTATACGCTGAAGGTCAGGGGCAACTCCCTACCTCTGGGCCACCCTGAACCTTTCCTAGACCAAATCAGTCATTGTCTGCCTTTCAGACAATCAGGAGCTATAATCAGAGGTCCCTCCTTGTTCCTGGAGAGTATCCACACATATTTATCACCTAGTATCACGGACCCTAGACCCCTGATTTTCGGAGAATCCTGTAATGAAATGGCCTCTCTACTACAGGGATTAAAGAGTGGTAGCTATTTGTCTCTAAGTTGCACTCCAGTCTTACCTTCCAAGGCCCCATGGTGGGCATAAGCATTCTGCTCAACCCAGCTTTTCCCAGCTTCACCCCAGGAAAGCTACGCATTTGCCCCCATGCCTTTGACCTAGGAGGTCACTCTTTCCTAATGAAAAAAGACACCAAAGCTCCTATCTGACAGCAGCCTCTATGACACCACCTTTACCTTATTAATATAACCCAGCGGTTATTACACAAGCTCATATAGATGATTTATTTTTAAAAAACAATCATTTCCAGAATATATCACAAGGTCCCTGAATGTTCAGCCCAATGTCCTATACAAATATTGGCTAAATTATTGCACAAATGCGATAAAGGGCATACAGACCATTTTTATTGAAAAGTAGACCAAATGCTTCTATCATACTATCTTTCCTGATATTTCTAAATCTTCAGTTGCTGTAACTTGTTCATAGTACCCCCACGCACACACTTAAAGTGTCAGGAGAAAAATCAGTGAAGGTTTGACATCTTTTATAAAATGTTGCTAATCTCTTTGCTATATAGTCTGTATTTACAGTTAGTCTGTGGTCAGACATGAGATGAGGGCTGACGGTCACACCACAGACCTACCCACTGCAAAATCGTGCACAAAGAACAAAATTCCACCTATTGCATGCCACTTGAATGAAGACAGGAAAGTGGATTAGTAAATGTTAGAAATATTTTCCAAAGTCAATAGGTGAGGCAAAAGGACTTTTGGCAGAAAGTTCACTTACAAGAAAATCCCTAATATCCTTGAATTTCTAGTGCATCATCAAGGTAAAAATTTTTCCTTTTAAAGTGATATTTATTATAAAAAGAAGCCTGGAATAGCAGAAAGATCCTTGGACTTGCAATTAGTTGAAGTAGTTTCTAGAACTAGTTCTGCCACTTCTGTGTGACTCTGAGCAAATTCTACTCTGTAATATTTTGTCTCTTTGGGCCTCTGTTTCCTTATCTATAAAATTACTGGGGTAGAAGAGGTATTTCTAAAACCTCTTGCAGTTCTAAAACTATAAACCGCTGCCTCTCGAATTAGAATAGACCCATGTGCATTAGGCAATAAATTCCTAACAGGACATGGTCCCAGCAAATATCTTGATACTTCCAAGATAGTCTGATAACGATACATAACTATGGCAATGATATGGCATATTTAGGCAATTGGTGGAGTTTTATTGTTTTGTTTTGTTTTTGTTTTTTAGAGATGTACTGATTAAAGAATACTCTGGGAATCATATTTTTGATCTTTGCCATGCCATTTGACTTAGCCTCTCTCTAGGGTGATGTGTACCATTTCTGATGGAACAGCTCCTAGGAATGGAGTCCTCCCCCAAAGGAAGACAAAAAGGGGAGCAACACTTTCCATGTGGATTCCAGGCAGCCTCCTCCTGTGAAAGCTCCATTAAACTTTTTTTTTTTTTAAAGGATTTCCAGATCAAAAGAATTTGGGTAGCGTGCCATAATTTTTTCTCTCATGAATATTTACAACGTATGCTAGCACATTAAAGAGTATGACAAGCCCTACAGTAAAAAATTCTGCCTAGCTTTGTTTAACTCAGTTTCCCAAACTCATTTACTTGCTATCTCCTTTTTCCTAACAACCGCAACTATCTCATGCCACCAGTGTTATGTGGACACATTTTGGGAAGGCTGGAGTAAACATCAGGGGCCCAAGAAGTAAAAGCTTCATCAGGAGACATTTTCCCTGGGATGTCCCCCTGTAGTGGGCTGAATGGTGGCCTCCAAAAGATGTTTCCACCAGAACCTCAGAATGTGACCTTATTTGGAACAAGGATCTTTGCAGATGAATTAAGTTTAGGACCTCCAGATAAAATCATCCTGGATTAAGGTGGGGTCTAAATCCAATGACGAGTGTTTTTATAAGCGACAGAAAGGACACACAGAGACAGGGAGAAGGAGACAATGTGAAGACAGAGACCGTAATTGGAGCTATGCTGCCACATCCAAGGAAGCTTGGAGCCACCAGAAACTGGAAGAGACAAGGAAGGATTCTCCCCTAGAGGCTTGAGAGGGAGTACGGCCCTGCTGACACTTTAATTTCAGACTTCTGGCCTCCAGAATGTTCAAGAATAAATTTCTGTTGTTTTAACCCACAGTCTGTGGTAACTTGTCACAGCATTCCTTGGACACTAATACAATACCCGTCCCTTCATCATCACCTACTAGCTGAGTCATTTGGCACAAATTAATGCCTCTGATCATCATTTTCTTCCTCTTCAAAGTGAGGAAAGAATACCTACTCTGTACATCTCCAGGGTATTTTTGAGTCTTAGAAGGAAAAATGGAGACAAAGGTGCCATTTAACTAAAGAGTTCATGGATGTGAAATAGGCACCCTCCATCTGGGGATCAGGCTCTGTGACTAGGGTTAGGACCTCAAGGAGAGACAGGACACGGAAGCAGAGGACACTGCTGGTCAGCCCTCGCAAATGTTCATTCACCATGTAAATGTTCCAGGCACTGGGATACGCCTTAGGGAGACAGAAGTGAACAAAACTATCAAACCCCTGCCCTTGTGGAACTCACATAGTCACTGAGGGAATTAGATATGGAACACATAAGGAACCCATTTAGTGTGTCAGCGGGTGATGGAAGGAGTCTTGGGTTCTGACACAGCCTATAGCCCTCACTTCTTCTCACCTGATGGTTTTGGCCACAAAGGTGGCATGGGATAACATGCCTGATAATAGCAGTGTGGTGGTGGCATCAGCACCTCCCACAAACACTTTCCACCTGGAGGAGATCCCGAAAATAAATAATTTAGTGGAACTAGTAACATTTATCTTAAAGTTAGCAGACAGCAAAAGCCAGAGTGACACAATAATTCCACTCCTAGGAATATACCCAAGAGATATGAAAACACAGGTCCACGCAGAACTGAAAGAGTCATTCAAACAAACACTCAAACACAAATGTTCATAGCAGCATTATTCACAATAGCCAAAAGGGAGAAATGGACGGATGGATGGATAAACAAATGTGGGATAGCCATACAATGGAATATTATTTGGCCATGAAAAGGAATTGAACAATGTATAACTTTGAAAACATTATGCTAAATGAAAACAGCCAAACACAGAAGGCAATATGTTGTATTATTCAATTTATATGAACTATTCAGAATAAATAAGAAACAGAAAGCAGATGGTGGTTGCCAGGGCCTATGAGAAGGGGCAAAAGCGGAGTGACTACTTAATAGGAATAAGGTCTCTTTTTGGAGTGAAGAAAATGTTTTGGAACTAGATAAGAGGTGATGGTTGCGCAAAATTGTGAATGTACTAAATGCCACTAGATTGTATACTTTTAAATGGTTAATTTTATGTTATGTGAATTTCACATCAAAAAACAAAAAAACCCAGCCAGTGTGACCTTATTGTGTTGCTGCCTGCTCTGGGGGGTGGGAGGGGCAGGAACAGCCCAGGGCGCTCGTGCAAGTATGGGGTTCATTACTGCTCAGGTTCAAAACCAGAGCCATCTTCGTACCTACTATGGCGTTTAGCAGGCTCACAGCTTGCAGTGGCAGGGCTGGGGCAGGGGTGGACAATGAAGTAGCCATGACACAAAACAGAGATGGAGAGCCTGGCCGGGAGTGGAGGAGCAGCCCTGGAGGGTGGGGACACCTCCCTTAAGATGCCCAAGTCTTGAAATACCTTTCCTTGTGTGGTGCAAGGGAAAGGTCATGTTAGCCGGTGCTTCTGCCTCAGTTCTTCCCGCACTGTGATTCCTTTCTGCGATTTTCCCTCCCGCTTCAGGAAAGAACTTCACATGCACATTGCAACACAGCATATTAGAGAAAGGGGGTATTAGCTTCCTACTGCTGCTGTAACAAATTCACACCAACTTAATGACAAACAATATAAATTTAGTATTTAACGCTCTGAAGGATAGTCTAATGTGTGTCTTGCTGGGCTGAAATCAAGGGTTTGGCAGGGCTGTTCTTTCTAAAGGCTGTAGGAGACTCCACTGCTTGCCTTTCCCAGCTTCTAGAGGCTGCCCGCACTCATTGGCTCATGGTCTTGTCTTTCATGCCAGCAATCACACTACTCCAACATCTGTTCCATCATCGAATCTCCTTCTCTGAATCTCCGTCTCCCTATCCCACCTTTTAAGGACCCTTGTGATGATATTGGGCCCACTTTGGTAATCCACAATAATCTCCTCCACAATTAGGTCCTTAAATTAATCACATCTGCAAAATATCTTCTGCTGTGTGAAGCAACATATTCACAGGTTCTAGGGATGAGGACATGGACACTTTTGGGGGCCATTATTCTGTCTACACAGAGTGACTGGGGGTGACATCTGCTGTACAGAATCACTCTGACCATCAGCAGAGAGACCCACAACCTTGGGGGCACAAGAGAAGAATTGTGAGAGAGCCCAAACTTTTTGATCGCTCCCTAAATTAGCAAAAGCTACTCTATTACAATAGAAGACGAAGAGCCCAACAATATGTGATTATAATAATAACAACTAATGTGTATGAAGCATTTACTAGGTGCCACCCTCTCTCTCTCACACACACACACACAAAATTGTATGTGGTATGTATTATTAGTAAGCCAATTCTATAAATGAGGAAAGAGATTATTATTCAGAGTTACTAAGAAAAATTACCTGAAATCTCACAGCTATTAAGTACTGCAAGTGGCATTTGAATCTAGTTCTGATGTAAGATCTGTGCTGTCAGCCTAGTGTTATGTTAGAGCAGACTGACTGATGAACACCCTCAGACCACAAGCTTAAGGTGATAGCTTATTTCTTGTTCATGTAACAGCAGTCCAAGGTGGATATTTGGTGGGCAGATTTCCCTGGGGTGATTGTGGAGCCAAGCCTCCCTCCTCATGTGGCTCTGCCATCTGTTAGGCCTCAGGGTCCCTTGCTTCCAGGCAGATAGGAAAATAGGGGATGAAGAGAGCATGCCTGTTTTTTAACCACCTCCTTCCAGAATGGATGCATCTCCTCTGCTCACATTCCATTGGCAAAAGCTGGTCATACGTGCCCACCTTGATGCTGGAGGCTGAGAAATCTAGATAACCACTTCCCAGGAACAACTCTATACTTTGGGAAGTATAAATGTACTGAACAGCTGACCATCCTACCATGACAATACTGATACATGAAGGAAGGAAGAAGGAAGGAAGGAAGGAAGGAAGGAAGGAAGGAAGGAAGGAAGGAAGGAAGGAAGGAAGGAAGGAATCTTGCTCCTACAAACAAAAATAAAGTATACTATCTGTATAAAGGTTCCCACCTGGCAGGAAGAGAACTAACTAAATCACCTAAATAAATAAAGGAGGATCCAGACTTGCTAAGATCTCTAGAGTTATCAAAATAGCATCAAAACATTCCATCTTTACTGAGGACACAGTATACAGACACTCAGTTGTGTGTGTGATAAGACCCCCAATGTTTCACTGGATACTTATACGGCCATTGAAGACTATATTTCAATCCTCTTCAACATGAGTTGTAGCCAATGTGTTCTGGACAATAGAATGTAAACACAACTGCAACAGGAGGCTTCTGATGAAGTGTCCTTAAAGCAACGGGGCTCCTTTCTTCCCCTCTTCCTCCTTCCTCCAGGCTGGAGGTTTAGGAGCCATCTCCGGTTATGAAGTTGATCCATAGATGTGGTGGAGTAACAGGCTAAGAGAGCCTCGGTCTCTGCTGCTCATGGGGTTGCCAAACCAATCCCAGTCTGCCCAACTCCAGATTTGGTCTACATAGGAGAGAGATGAATTTCTATCATGTTTAAGCCACTGCTGTCTTCAGTTTTCTCTGACCTGCAGACAGTCCTGATCCTAATACACACAGGACTCTGCTTCTCTTTATCAAAGATGCAAAACATGCCGCTAATAACCAAAACAGCCTCCACCACAACTATTTCTGCAAATTAAAGGGTTTGCCTGGAAACCTCATTTTCATCACTGGCGTTTCTGCCTTCCCACTCTCCGTCACCTCAGTTGGCATCACGGATGGCAGGGCCTGTTGGGAAAGCTTTGAAGTGACGTGACAAGCTGGAAGAAATGAAGGGTTTTCTCACAGGCCTTGCCCACAAGTTGCCTCACTGTCAAACCAGTTTTACAGCTGAGTGACTCTGGTGGTTGGGGCTAAAAATACAATGGAAGAAATCCTTCCAGACAGCTGTCATCTGCCTGGAAACTGGAGCTTCCTATTACCCTTGGACCTTTAGGGACAGAATGTCAAAAGTGACCCAGTTCCTACTGACACTTTTACACTGAGATCTGCCTTACCTAATACCTTCCCAGTTGGTACTGCTAACCAAGATTCCTGAAATGCTGCGGTGGAGGCTGACCCGAGGCAGGCCTCTGCTGATGTATGGTGATAACGTTTCTGTGGAAAGTTGTGCTTGTCAGCGGGAACTCAAATTCTCAGTTTTGACTTCCGCAGCTTCAGAACACTCAATAGGACACTGGTTCCAGTTCCTGGCTCCGGGGAAGGCCCTGGAGATCATGCCTGACTTTTTCTCCTTAGAGTGGTGGTTTACAGTATTTATTGGACCATGAACACTTAGAGAAAGTGATGCATTTTATGGACCCTCTTCCTAGACAAGAAGCATTCAGTTCTTTTAATACTCACAAACTTTGTCCACAATTTCCTTAGATTCTAGGACCCCTGAAGCCCATCCACGAGTCCAGAATCCCCAGCTTAAGAAGTCTTGCCTTTCAGCACCAGAGCAGATTAAATAACCTCTGAAGTCATCGAATTTCCCCTTTGAGATAGATTTCCCACCATGGCTCCTAAACAGAGTAGACCAAATCAATTCTAGAGGCTTCCACTATTCACGGCTTTACTGTTACTTACGACAAACAGTGAGAGAAATGCCACCCCTGCCCCTTTTCCTGCTCCAAAGTCCTTTATTTGAAATTTAAGTCCCAACTATCTTTCTTTTGCTGCCTTATCTCTCACAAACAACCCCCACTCAGCCAGCCACATAGGACTTTTTACTTGCAGCTTCCCAAGCATGCCAAGGTGCCTTATTCTGCTCTCTGCCTTTGCTCAGGCAATTTCCTACTTCTAACACCTCTTGACTCATCATTGTCTATCAAAGTACCACTCCTTCTTCAAGACTCTGGAAAAAGAGCCTTACTTCTCTATAAGACTTGTCCTGAACCCTTCCTTTGTGCTCTCAGTCTTGAACATCTTTTATGGAACATATCACCTTCTATAATGGATTATTTGGTCCTCCATACAGCAGAATATTTGAATTCTTGAGGTCTGGAATCAGAATGATTGGGTTTCAATCCTGACTCTGTCTCTTTCTTGCTGCATGACCCTGTGTGCCTTTCTTAACCTTTCTGTGCATCAGTTCGCTCATTGATAAAATGGACAGAATAACAGTTCCTACTACATAGAGTTAAATGAGCCAATCTGTGTCAAATTGTCAGTGCAGTGCCTGACACATTGAAAGCATTTGATAAGGAGTACTTATTATTATTTTCGTTAATTGGATACTTTTGTCCCCACCCCCTACCATTAAGCGATCAAGTAGTTGAGGGCCGAGTCTGGGCCTTAGTCATTGCTTTATACCTCATAGAATCTCGAAAAAATACTTTACATAGTAAATACTCAGTATATGATATTTGAATGAAAATGAATCATTCATAAAAATGTTACCTAAGAACTTCAGACAAGATTGTCTTCTATATTTTATGAATAGATTAGAGGTCATGGCACAGTAAGATGGATGCTCTATTCAGACTACAAATCATTCTGAGTCTTGAAACAAACATCCTGATTGCAACTGTGTGTCCTAATCCCAGAGCTTTTATTCTACCATGAAGGATATGCCAAGAATACCCGTCTTCTCCAATCATACTTTTTTTCAATTCCTGTTCAATTATACAGATATTGATAAGCGGTATATACTTATGTCAAATGACAGAATAATATGTCATACTTCATTATAAAATATTTCTAATAATATGCATAGAAAATTTACTGGACCACTTCTGACCATCCAGCCCACTGAGCTGACCGTAACAGACCCCTTGCCACATAGAAATTCTAAATACAGTGTAACGAAAATATTTCCATATAACCAAGTTTGATAAGAAAAAATAAAGGATCCTCCAGTTCCAAGAATGGCATGAAATCAAGACAGAGGAATAAATATGAGCTGATGCCAGGAGGAAGCCACAGGAGTTTCATACGGAGTTATAGACCCCCTACAGCAAGGGAGCTAGGTTTCTAAAGCCTACAGAAAACAAAACAAAATTAAAAAAAATAAAAATGTGAGTTCAGGCCTTAAGGTGGAAAGAATGGAACTGAACTCCCTGCATAAACATACCATCTGCAGGGGGTTTTGAGAGGGGTTAAAAACAGTCTCCTATGAAAATCAAAGCTCTTAGCCTATACCACACAGTTTTGGGGCCATGACTTATAATACTTTCATGAGGTGGAACCTGTAGCTGGTAATTTAAAGTAGTCTAGGGTCATTCAACCCCCAAGCCCCAGGAATGCAGCTAAAGCCAAGGCAAGATATTTCTGTAGAAACACTTTCAAAGGTCATCCCTTCTTGGTTGTTACAAAAGCACTTTGAACCCCATGTGGAATCATCCCTGATTACCAAACCTGGTCATCTGCCAATGCACCCTTTCAGGAATGACACCATTTCCCACTAATGTCCTCAAGTCTAGGCATAGCCCTTGATACCCACACCAGTCTGTTATAAGGCTCATTGATTTTTACCTTCTAATCTTTCCATTACCTATCAAATCTTTCCATTTCTCTCCATTTCCAATAGCCCATCCTAATCCAACCCACTGTCATCTCTCACCAGCCTCCTAACTGGTGTTTACCCTGCATCTAGTCTATTGGGTGGAACCACAGAAAATTGTCATCTTGTAGGACAAAAAGTATGGAAGTGGCAATTTCATGGGATTCAACCTTATACTTCTTCCCATCTAACTGCCACACTACACAAAGAGTTACATTTTCATAAAGCAAATTTGATATGTTGCAACCGTCCCCCGCTTAAACCTTCCATGGCTTTCCCACTGCTCTTAAGAGAAAGACAAAGCTCCAAAACTTGGCCTACAATGCCATTTGATCCCTACCTTCCTCTCCAGCCACAGATCCCCCACTCTTCTTTATTTCCTCTGCACCCACTGGCTTTCTTCTAGTGCCTCATCCACTCCATGTTTCCTTTCCCTGCAAAGCTTTTTATACATGCTGTTTCCACTGCCTAGAATAAATATTCTAGGGATGAAGTGTAATCCCTCTTCAATTGTAAAACTCCTTATCCTTCAGATCTTAAGAGCCTTGTCTGACCTTTCTGGCCTTGCCAAGAGCTCCTTCACATGTTCTCTTAATATGAAGGTCATCTGCTTCATAGCAGTTGTCCCAATGACAATTTTACATTTATTTGTGTGATTGCCTGATTTATGTCTGCCTCCCACATTACAACTGTTAAGTTTCATGAGGATAGAGACTGAGTCTGTTCTTACTGATTAACGAATCCCCAGCCCAATGCCAGGAACAGAGTAGGTGCTAACATATTTTTGAGTAAACGTAACATTAAAATCTATAGAATGAAGGAGTGAAGAGACTGGATGCAGGGTGGCTAAGGTGGAGAATGATGCAGGGATCCTGCAGGAGAAGGTGAGGACCTAAACTAAGGCCTGTTTTTCATGCATTACCTTGTCTAATCTTTAGAATAGTCCATCTTTTGCTTTAGGCTATTTTATGAACAAGGAAACTAGAGAGATCACATGACTTGCCCAGGGTCACAAAATGGTCGATCTAATATGCCTATAATATTATCTGACTCCAAATCCAGTTCTCTTTCTATTAAAAAAAAAAATTTTTTAAAATGAGATAAGCAGAGGAGACAACAAGCAGCCGTGGAGTGAGAGCCAGGAATCCCAACTCCTACAGAAGCCTGGCAGATAATGTAAAGACTGAGGCAGGTCAGAGCTAACTAAGAAAAGACGGCGTGTTGGGCACCACATTCATCTGGGAGTTGCATGCCACCTAATTTTAGCTTTAAATTATTGTTGGTACATGAGAGTGTAGGCCCTCATTTTGAAGAAACATTCAAACCTGGACTTTTGTACGAAATCAGTCTGATTTTAAAACACCAGACAGATGAAAGAGAACACGTCTACAGGAGGCATGTGGGCTGTTGCTGCCAATTTGCACTCCCCAGTTTAGATGAATGTGAGAGCAGCAGGAAAGATGCACTGTTGTCAGTACAGATCTATGCTTTGTACCTTCCATAGAAAATACTTGGGTAGGGCCCTCATAAGTAATTTTAGCAATTGTTACCCAATGTGAACTTTGATGGTTCCATGAAGCTGAGGAGTAAGGATCAGTTAATTTATAACTGGTCTTATTTTTCACAAGATCACTATGTTCTGTTAAAGCAAAGAAACAAGGCAGGAGGATAAACATCTTCATTCTGTGATCCCTGAGGAAGACAATGAGCAAGGAACCCAAATGGAGAATGTGTAGATTACTAACTAACCTGTTCCCCTTCCAAAGAAAACACGGCCCAGGCATAAGCTTAACTTAATTCAAGTTCCCATTAAAACACTGCAGTCACTTTCAATATGCTAGCAATCAAGGGAAAGTTCATCTTTATATCCTTCTGGGTTCCTTTCCCTAGCGTTGTTTGAAGGAATAAAAGGCTGTCACAAACTGCTCTTCCAAGAAAGAAGCTGTCATCAAATAAGTATGTGCTTTTCCGTTTCAGTTCCTCTAATTCTGGAGGCGTCTGGCATGCAGAAGAGCTTCACAGAATTTCTCAGTTTGACCTTGCTTACCTGAATATCAACTAAGCACATGCCTCAGAAATTGCTAAGACCTTTTTTCCCATGGTGTTTATTTACTCAGTTATATCACAGCGACCATGGCCTTCATAAAAATTATTTGTGAAGCATATTCCTGATTTGGGGTCCTAGAAATTCTCTGAGACTCATCTGTAATTTTTATTTTTCATACATTTTTTTAATTTTTCAATTACAGTTGACATACAATATTATATTAGTTTCAGGTATACAACAGTGATGAAACATTTACATAACTTACAAAGTGAACACCCCAATAAATCTAGTACCCGTCTGACCACATACATAGTTATATTACAATATTATTGACTATATCCCCCATGCTATATTCTACATCCCCATGGCTATTTTGTAACTACCTATTTGTGCCTCTTAATTCCCTCCCCCCTCACCCATTTCTCACAACCATAAAAATGTTCTCTGTATCTATGAGTTTGTTTCTGTTTTGTTTGTTCCTTTATTTTGTTCTGTAGATTCCACATATAAGTGAAATCATACGACACTTGTCTTTCTCTGACTGACTTACTCCACTCAGCACAATATCCTCTAGGTCCATCCATGTTGTTGCAGATGGCAAGATTTCATTCCTTTTTATGGTTGAGTAATATTTCATTGAATATATATACCACCTCTCCTTTATCTAGTCATCCATTAATGTACACCTAGGTTGCCTCCATTTCGGGCTATTTTAAATAATGATGCAATGAATATACGGATGCATTTGTCCCTTCAAAGTAATGTTTTTGGGTTTCTTCGGATAAATACTCGAAAATAGGATTACTGGGTCCTTCTTTGTCTCTTGTTATAGCCTTTGTTTTAAAGTTTATTTTGTCTGATATAACTATTGTTACCCCAGCTCTTTTTTTGGGGGGTGGGGGTTCATTTTCATGAAATATCCTTTTCCATCCCTTTACCTTATCTCTGTGTGTCTTTCGATCTGAAGTGAGTTTCTCGTAGGAAGCATATGTAAGGGTCTTGTTTTCTTATCCATTCGGCCACCCTTTGTCGTTTGATTGGAACATTTAATCCATTTACATTTAAAATAATTGTTGATAGATATATAGTTATTGTCATTTTATTATTCGTATTTTTTAATCTATTTTTTCTTCTTCTTCTCAAAAAAATCCCTTTAATATTTCTTGTAACACTGGGTTGGTGGTGGTTAACTCCTTTAGCTTTTCTTGTGTGGGAAGTTCTTTATCTGTCCTTTGATTCTAAATTATAGTTTTGCTGGTAGAGTAATCTTGGTCGTAGGTTCTTGTTTTTCATCACTTTAAATATTTTGGCCACTCCCTTCTGGCCTGCAAAGTTTCTGTTGAGAAATCAGCTGGTAGTCTTACTGGAGTTCTATTGGAAGTAACTAACTGCTTTTCTCACTGTGTTTAAAATTCTCTCTTTGTCTTTAACCTTTGGAGTGTTAATTATGATGTGTCGTAGTGTGGGCCTCTTTGGGTTCATCTTTTTTGGGACTCTGTGCTTCCTGGGATTGTATGTCTATTTCCTTTGCCAGGTTAGGGAAGTTTTCCATCATTATTTCCTCACACAGGTTTTCAATTTCTTGCTCTCTCTCTTCTCCTTCTGGTACCCCTATGAGGTGAATGTTGATACACTTGATGTTGTCCCAGAGGCCCCTTAAACTATCCCTCTTTTTTAATTCATTTTGCTGTTCTGATTGGGTGTTTTCTGCTACCTTATCTTCTAAATCTCTGATTTGATCCTCTGCTTCATCTAATCTACTGTTGATTCCCTCTAAGGTATTCTTTATTTCAGTTATTATACTCTTCACTTCTCACTAGTTTTTTTTAATGTTTTCTATCTCCATTTTTATGTTCCCTATCCCTTTTTTTAAGTTCTGTCAGATCACTGAGCATCCTTATAATCAGTGTTTTGAACTCTGCATCTGGTAGATTGCTTATCTCCATTTTGTTTAGTTCTTTTTACTGAAGCTTTGTTCTGTTCTCATTTTCATTGCCTTCTTGTGTTTGTTTCTATGTATTAGGTAGAGCTGCTAAGTCTCCCGGTCTTAGTAGAGTGGCCTTATGTAGTAGGTGTGCTGTGGGGCTGAGTGGTGCAGCCTCCCTGGTCACCTGAGTCAGGTGTTTGAGGTGTGTTTCTTATGTGGGCTGTGTGTGCCCTCCTATTGTAGTTGAGCCTTAGTTGCTCTTTGCACATCAGTGGGAGAGATTGACCCTCAGACTCACTGGTTGTGAGGACTGGTGATGACCACAGTGGAGGAGCTGTTGTGCAGGGGCTGATCCTATGGAGCAGGATTCATTTTAGCAGGACTCTGGTGTCTGCCCAGTCTGCCCTTTGGGTGTGTCTTTGGTGGAGGTGGTTGGTGATGCTCTGGTGTAGTCTGAAGGTGGCCACCATGTGTGTTGGTTCTTGGGCCTCCTGGAAAGGGCTCTGGGGCAAGCCAAGGGCAGCTGCTGCCTGTGCCCTGCCTGGGCCACTTGGTATGAGCTGTAAAGTGATCTGCAGATGATTGTCACTTGCGCTGGGCTTGGAGGTGCCTGGGAGAGGCTAAGCTGCAAACTGAGGCCAGCTGCTGCGAATGCCAGGCTTGAGGCTGCTTAGCAAAAGCAGGGCACACCAAGGCCAGAGGCTGCTTTACGGGGTTCGTGAACATTTGAGAGACTTTAGGAAAGTCCACAGCATGAGCCAAGACAGGCCATTTGTATGGAAGAGCCACTGGAAGGGGCTCAGGTGGGCCTGCAAGTAGGGTGGGGCAGAATCTTCAGGAATCACCAGGGTGGGGTGAACAGTGTTAGCGAGGTTGATGGACACTCAGATATGGCACTCACCTATGTCTGCACACTTGGAGTGTGGGGGTCTCAACAAATGAATAATGGCTTCTGCCAGCATTTCTATCTGTGAGAAAGCTGCCCCTCCATCCCTCACTCTCAAGCCAGACAATTCAGTTCCTCCCCATATGTCTCGAGTGCCTTTCATACTGCTGCCCCAGAGCTGGAGCTCAGAGCAAGTGAATCCATCAGCAGTAAATTCAAGTGTGCGCCCTTTAAGAGAAATGCCTGGGACTCCAAAAGCCCTGTTTCACTCAGCCATAGTCTCTACTGGTTTTCACAGCCAGAAGTTGTGAAGCTTCCTGGCACTGGAGCTCTGGGCTGGGAAGCCTGGTGTGGGGCTGGGATCCTTAGCTCCTCAGGAGAGACCTCCACCACTGAGCTATCCATCCCAATTTTTAACCACCACATGTGGTTATGGGGCCAGCCTATTCTGTGTCTCTGTCCCTCCTACTAGTCTTGAGGTGACTTCATCTATGTTTCCTTCATTATAGGACTTCTATTCAGCTATACTTCCAACGATTCTCAATGATGGCTGTTCTGTAAATTAGTGTAATTTTGATGTGGTCATGAGAGAAGGCAAGTGCAGTGTTTACCTACTCCCCAATCTTGACCAAGACCTCCTCATCTTTAATTTTTTAAAGGTATCAGAAGCCAATAGGAGAACTTAACAACAACATTCACATATTCCTGGTTTATTGAAAGATAAATCATTTGGTTGCTGTCCTGAATAGTTAGCATGTTAACTCTTGTATTAGTGAAGCTAGGCTAACTCCTGGAACAGATAACCCAGAAGTTTTTATGTATTAACAGAATAAAAATTTATTTCTTACTCCCATCAGAGTTCACTAAAGGTTGGCGAGGTGGGGAAACAAAGAGTTCTGCTCTTTGTTTCAAGGACTCAATATCCTTCTATCATGTGGTTTCACCATCCCTTTAGTCCAAGGGTTGGAAAACTTTTTCTGCAAAAGACCATATAGTAAATATTTGAGAATTTGTGGGCCATATGGTCTCTGTCACAACTATTCAACTCTGCCGCTGTAGGACAAAAACAGGCATAGATAATATGCAAATGAATGGGCATGGCTGTGTTCCAATAAAACTTTATTTACAAAAACAGGCAGTGGCCTGTAGTTTGCCAGCCTTTCTCTGTCACTTTGTTCCTCTCTGCATTCAGACAGTGGATAGAAAAAGAGTGAGTGCCATGGAAGTGGCACATGTAAAATTAATGCTTATCCTCATATAACTGTCATGAGGATTATATTAAATAATATTTGTAAAGTGGTTAACACAAAGGTCGGTATATAGGAGTTGGTCAATAAATGGCACTGTCATCTTTTTTTGAAATACAGAAATACCTTTGGTATTTATAAGAGGAAGTGGTCATAACTGAGGGAGATCAGAAAAGGTTACAGTTGATTTTCAGAGGTACATAGGATTTTAACAAACAAAATAAGGGGAATAGTTTGAGCAAATGTATAGAAGCTGGAAGTACTGCAGGTTTAGTAAATGTGTGTAGTTCAGTTGGGCTCTAACAACACAGGGTTATATGGAGGAATTGTGGGACAAGTCTGGGAAGGTAAGAATGCTTTGAATACCAGGCTTAAAGTTCAGTGGAAATAGAGCCATTGAAAATTGTTGAGAAGTATACACACAAGTTTTGTGTTCCAAAAATCTGTTTGTAAATTTGTTGTGTGAAACACAGACTATGTTTTTGTGTTTCAAAACATAGTATAAGCAATGGGAGTTAGAGTCCCAGATTAGTCTACAGAAGCTTGTTTCTCAGGTGTTTATAATCTGTAAGTATCTGTGAAGGAGAATTGTTTTACCCAACTAACATGCCCAGAAAATTATTCAGCTATAGAACTATACAAATGTTGCTCTAATTATCATCTTAAGCTAACATAGCTTTCATAGGAAAAGTTCCTCAGTTAAGAGTACTTCAGAGATTTAGAGCCAACTGTTGAAATTCCTGGAAGCATATGCCAGGAATTTGACTCAAATTTTTGCCAACTCATTTTGATAGTGAGAAATGATTTGCATAAAGGTGGAACCAAGAAGTCAGAAGAATGTTTAACAGGGCCTTCATTTCTAGATCCCTAAAAAGAACTACTTACCCGTAATTGATGCAAACCTGTTGGGCTTGTTTGCCAGAACCCATCTGTGTTGAAAGCATTTACTTTAACTGCCTTCTCTGCAGGAATCCCTTCTTCCACCTGCTGCTGGGGAAATCTGTTCTGATATTCAAGTAAGGTCTACCTAAACTGCAATTGAGTGGAAGCCTCAAAATTGGGAGGACCCGAGGCCAGTGCCTCATTCTGACATTTAATATTAATAGTCATTTATTCACTTATTTATTCCACAAATATTTATGAATATCTGATGTGTGCCAGATACTGCATTGGTACCAGGGGCTGTAGAGACAGTCCACCTGAAACAAGTATTTACATTGCAATGTTATAATGTATCTTATGGTGGTGTGTCTAGGTCAAAGTGATATATGAGAGAAGAAGCATCTAAAATTCTCTGTGGGGTCAGATAAAACTTTTCCAAACAGATAATATCTGAGCTAAAACGTTAAAAAAATAAATGGAAGCTTTAGAGAGAATAGGAAGCCATCATCTCAAGTAGAGAAACCAGCAAATACCAAAAGCATTTGATTAAAGAGCATTGTGCACATTCAACAAGTATTTACTAAGGGGATGGGTGGATGGGTAGGTGGATGGAAAGAAACCTTTTTGGAAGCTCTATTTTGTCCCCTATCCAGGGGTAAGACAGTCAGTCCTTCTTCCTTACAGATATCCAGTGTGGCTTTAAGTTTAATTCCAACTCTATCTCCGGCTTCCCAGAAAACATGCTAGCTTTTCTCATTTCATAAACTTAAAAATAAAAAATTCTTGACTATGAGGGGTTTTCATCCTAAGGCACAGTTTAAGCAAATGGGATGCTGAATACAACCCCATACCCACTGTGAGCCCAGTGCTGAGCTGTGAACTGGGGAGAGATGCCAAAGGAGATGCAATCTGGACCACCAATAAATTCTAATCTCACTGGAGAATCAAGATTTGATTTCAAGAAATAAATCAAACAATGCCAGCAAGTACCAAATTGCATGATTTGGACTCAAAGTTAGACGAGAAGTTGGGTTGCTCACAATCATTAATACAACTTACGTTCAGAGTTCTATCTCGCACAGACAATTCTCTGAAACACTCTGTAAGCTTCTTGGAGCTGGTTGACAGGGTTTGAACGTGGCCAACCTAAAGAATTTCTGAAGTTTCCTCCTTTCGATGAGAGTATGCCTGGCCTGGCAGACACTTTCTTTGCCTGCTTCTTTCCTTCTTCTCCTTTCCCAATCCCATTCATTTCATTTCCCCTCTCCCCATTGCCTGTTTCATACTCAAAATTTCAACTGATAATGTAAATTGAATGAGATTATGAAACTCAATGGCAGGAGACAAACCCGAGGGACGCTGGGTAAAAACCCAGAGTGACAAAGCAAACAGTCGAGTTTCCAGGAGCTGAGCAGATTCTCATTTCTTCACTTAAGCGTGAAAAGTATGCCTCAGGCTGCCACACAAATGTTTCTTTGCCCTCTTTGTGTCCCCTGACCCTTGTCACAAGACCCTCAGACATCCTCTTACAAAGGTCCTTTGATATTGATTTGATATGATCCTGGAACTGCCTATGATTTAAAGACAGATTTGCCATGACACTGAAAGGCTCTTATATTTAAATCTCTGGAAAGAAAGCTGAGACAATAGCCTGTAACAAAAATCTCCCCCCAAAGTTTCTGTGGACTATAGCTATCTTAAGGATATTCAGTGTAAATGTGGATCCTTGAAAAAAGCTCATTTGTGGCTCACAACACTGGTGCTAAATTTTTTTACTACAGATGCTCCTTGACTTACAATGGGGTTATGTCCTAATAAACCCATTTTAAGTTGAAAATATCATAAGTCAAAAATGCTGTTAATAAACCTAAGCATCATAGCTTAGACCAGCCTACTTTTAACATGCTGAGAATACTTATTTTAGCCTACAGTTGGGCAAAAACATCTAACACAAAATCTATTTTATAATGTGCTGAATATCTCATCTAATTCAGTAAGCATATTGCTTTCACAGCATCATAATGTCAAAAACTCATAAGTTGAACCATCGCAAGTCGGGGATGGTCTGTATAGAAAAAAGCCTTAGCCGTTTAGTATATCCTTGGAGCCAACAATGTCTCTTCTAAGACTTTAGGTATAAACATAGACAAAGCTATGAGACTCATCAAAGCTTTCTTTGTAGTAGATAACCACAGAGAAATATTTAATCTATATTACGAGATACTATGCAAGGAAAATGGGGCCATAGAAAAATATTAAAGGTAAGGGAGATATTCATAACATATTAAGTTAAAAAGTTGATTTCAAATTAAGACAAACCATATGATCTCTTGTTAATTGAAAATATAATAAAAATTGTAACATCGTAATATTCATATTCTTCTTCCCTCCACCTCCAAAGCAAATTCAGTCTTTGCCTGCCCATGTTCTCAATACTGCTGCTGCCATGACTCTCAAGCTACCTATGCTATTCCCATCAATGAGATCTTGTCTTAAGAAGAGTTCTATTTTTCTCAGACAAATTCTTTGAGTTTTGTCATGTGTAATCAGAATAGTAGAGAGAAATGGAACTAAAAAAGGAGGAAAAGGAGTTCTTCCAACTACAGGGCAACTGAATCTACATGATAAAGTGCTAAAATATGGAAAAAGGTATCTTGAGCTTGGGAAAAGGAAGTGTTTTCTGGAGGACGTGAGAATATCCCCCGGGGTGTGGAACAGCATCAGGGAGAGAGGAGATAGGATAGAACAGGAAAGAGAGTTGTGAAAACTTGCTGTAGAAATGTATATGAACCCCTTAATAGTTTTGTAGAAGTGGCAAATAAAGAATTTCAGTTTTTAAAATACTAATTTTGCTTGTTGGAGCCAAAACTGCATGAGGGGCTTGCATTTGTTACGGTTATATTTATAGGCTCATCCACAAAGAAAAGAAGATTGCAGGTTTACCTACCAAGGTACTAATACAATTTTGATAGGATTGTTTTCGTCTTTTTACATAGCTATATTTTCTAGCTTTGTGTATCTGTATAAACAATTGCTTGCATTTAATCCTCAAGTATCTCCATGAAGTAGGCACGCTGATGACACCCATTTTACAGATGAGGAAACTGAATAGATAGGTTTAGCAACCTGCTCAAAGTCACACAGCTAGTTGCTGAGGAGTTTAGGGAGTGATCCCAAGCAATCTGACTCCAGGACCAGTGCCCCACACACTGAGGCTAACTACATGGCTTCTTATTTTTTTTATTTCATAAATTTATTTTCAAATGAAATAGTTCCATTCTACAATGAAGTATGATAATGAGACTAAAATGAGGAGAATACTTAGATCACCATCGTACCATCCTAATAAATCTTAATGTTTTGCCATACTTTCTTTAGATATATAATGTTTAAAGAACACTTACTATATGAGGCCACCCAGCAAAGACTGAGAGACATAGGAGATATATCTAATACATAGAAGCAAACACAGAGAGGCAGCCAGAATGAGGAAACAAAGAAACATGTCCCAAATAAAAGAACAGGAGAAAACTCCAGAAAAAGGACTACATGAAATGAAGGCAACCAATCTACCAGATACAGAATTCAAAACCCTGGTTATAAGGATGCTCAAGGAACTTAGTGAGAACTTCAACAAAGCGATATTAAACATAAAGAAGGACATAAAAACCAGTCAGAAATAAAGAATATAATAGCTGAAATGAAGAATATGCTAGAAGGAATCAACAGCAGATAAGATGAAGCAGAGGCTTGAACCAGTGATTTAGAAGACAAGGTAGCAGAAAACACCCAATCAGAACAACAAAAAGAAAAAAGAATTTTAAAAAATGAAGATAGTTTAAGGGGCATGTGGGACAATATCAAGTGTAACAATATTCACATCATAGGAGTACCAGAAGGAGAAGAGACGGAGCAAGGGATCGAGAATCTATTTGAAGAAACAATGACTGAAAACGTCTACAACCTGGCAAAGGAAATAGACATACAAGCCCAGGAAGGGCAGAGAGTTCCCAAAAAAGATGAACCCAAAGAGGCCCACACCAAGACACATCATCATTAAAATGGCAAGTGTTAAAGACAAAGAGAGGATCCTAAAATCAGGAAGAGAAAGGCAACTAGTAACTTGTAAGGGAGCTCCCATAAGATTGTCAGCTGATTTCTCAACAGAAACTTTGCAGGCCAGAAGGGAGTGGCAGGAAATATTCAAAGTGATGAAAGGTTAGGACCTACAACCAAGACTACTCTTAAAATGGAAGGAGAGATGAAGAGCTTCCCAGAGAAGCAAAAACTAAAAGAATTCATTATCATCAAGCCAGTATTATAAGAAATCTTATAAGCTGAAATGATTGTTTACCTTTTCAATTTGCCCAGAAGTTTCTCTCTCCCATAAAAGGAAATTCTCAATCATGATGAGTTAGAAGTTGATTACCAGAAAAATAAATAATGAAGATTCAGGATTCTTAAGGATAGTGAGAAGAATCAAAAGGAAGAAGTGTTACCCAATTAAAGAGATTAAAATAGTCCGCACCTGAGACCAGCCTATTCCATGTACTGGTCCTGCTTTTCCTGGCTCCCTTTTAAGTTATTTTTCATTGTTTGTTTCTGTCATATTTGTGTTCCAAAGGAACTAAGCTTTCTCTAACTGGTACAGAGAAATTTGTTAGAGTTCTCCTTTGATTCAGCTCAGTTTGGGATCTCATACAGAACTACAATCCCTTACTGAGACAATGAGGGGTAAAGGGAGTAAGAAAGTGGAGAGTGAAGTGAACCCTACCTGAGTCACATGAACTGGTGGCGGATGACTAATTGACCAAAGGAAAATTGTGGTGCTGTTAATTGACAAAGAGTAAATGAATGCCACATGAAAACACAGATGAGCGTTACACTGTATCTCTTAATTCCCAGTCCAAGATTTCTTCCACAGGCCCCTATCACTCCTATCTGAGTGATGACTTGAGTCCCTGCCTTCAGAATTGTGGTGTTTAATGAGAATAAACTCTAACTGGGTTATTTATCATAATAAAGCCTTTGAAATCAAGTTATAGTGATTTCACTTTAAATTGTCAGAACTTCGGACAGCACCCAAGTTTGCACCATAAATTCTTACCATCTGAAGCAGGAAGAAATCGTTGCAACACCATGTTAAAGCCTCTAGTTTTACAGATAAGAAAACTAAGGCCCAAAAGGTTATATATGAGTTGTCCAAGATTATAGAGAGCTGAAGTTCAAATCCAAGTTTTAAAATATAACTCCAGGTCCCTTTGTGCTGTCCCTTGCTGTTTCTCCACACATTCTAATGTGAGGGAAAGGCAAAAGGACAAATCTAAAGGAGAGTAGTGGACACCTGTTATTTCTCCCTTTCCAGCATGCATCTCCTCTTATTTTGGTAAATATATATCTCCCTTTATGTTTTGGGGAACTGTCCTTCCCCTATTGCAGGGAATATACCCTGCTCTCCTCTGTTGTGTGTGATGTATCCCAGAATGGGCCAATTAGGTTTTCTCTCTCATGATTTCAATATGAGTGGGCTTACTCAAAAAAAGGACATCTACTTGGAGGTGATACATTTCCTTGCTGGTATCCTGAAATGGATCTTCCAAATTTGAAGAAACTTGGATTTCATATAACCTAGAATTGTGCATGTGTAAAGATACATATTTTTTATTTTATTCTCCTTAATTTTTGTTATAGCTCTTCCTTATTCTTATATGGTTCACCTCTCCAAAACTACCAAGAATTACGAAGTATGTAGTGTTTTTGCTCTTCACTGGGTACTTTATACCTTTTTCCAGAGTGCTTGACAAATAATACAAAGTAATTATTTAGTCTGAAATAATAATCAATTTCTCATTCGGAAATATAAAAAAAGTCTACTATTGATGAGCTTAAACCTGCCTTTGTGGCATATCCTAAAGTCATTATTCTTTCACATGGGTGAGCCCATAAATTGCTGAGTTTGGATTGATTTATATGTCATTCACAGCTTGTGTGCGATTGCCTTCCGCCTTATAGTCTTTGGTTACCCTGAGTTCATTTAAAATGTATCTCTATACTGATTGTAGACAACTAAATAGCATTATCCACAATTTATTGATGGAGAGATTACGAATAGAGTTTACGTAGCTGTATATAACCTAAGAGAACAGAATGGGAGTGAAAGGGCACAGAAGAAAGGAAGAAGTAGGCATCTCGTGTAGTAAAAAGAGCCTGGACTAAGGGTCAGACAGACCTGGGATACTAGGGTTCTAGTTCTAGCTCTGTCATTAACCAAGTTACCTTGGGTGATTATATCATTTCTCTAAGTGGATAAAGTTGCCTGTAACATTCTTTCCAACCTGACATTGTCATATTTCTCCCATCCTTTATGTAATAATTTCCTTTAAAACTCTATTCTTAATATCATCATAAAGTGGGGCACGCAAAGATCATGTGTTCTTGTTCCTTTCCAGATCCTGAAAATATATATTTATAAAAGAAATTGACTACACCCTCTGGCAGGAGGAACGCAGATATTTAGCAAGTACAGCAGGACATCATTCACCTTTCACACCCTCTGTGACCTTGCTGCAAGTGGATGTGGGCACACCTTCAGGCCTGTAATCACATAGGTCATTCAACAGCAGAAAAACCTGCTATGATGTTGAATTAAAAATCAAAGACCTCTGTTCTGGCCCTGACAAAGCTCCATCTGTATATATGTCCTTGGTGCACTTATTAGGACCCTGGTAAACATAAAAACCCAACTCAAAGCCACTTGAACACAAAGGTCCAGAGACTCCATGGGAGGACTGAACCACCAGGCTGCAGATCAGGAACGCACTGGAGCACCAGGAACAATCAGGGACACAAGATCAGCCAGGACTCACCTCTCCCTTGGTCTCTGCTCCTCCTGGCAGGCTGGCTTTGTTCTCTTTTATTGAAAACTGCCTTTTTCTACTCGCTAGGAAACACGGCCCTCCACAGCTCTAGACTGTTATATGAATTTATTCACTCAATCTGCTATTGCTTTTGAGCCTGACTACGTGGCTGGCACTATTCTAAGCACTACGGATACAACAGTAACAAGGAAAATGTCTGCCCTTGTGGAACCCATGTTTTCATGGAGTGGAGAAAGTCACACAATAAACAAAAGCACAGATACTATACCAGGTAGTGGCAACTGCTATGGAGAAAAACAGCTAGTATAAGGTTAGGGAGTGCCAAAGGGCAGTGGTGTTGTTTGCTATTTTATAGAAGTGGCCGTGCAAACTCTTCTAATATTTGGTAATATTTGAACAAAAGAAATAGTTTGGAAGAAAGTATTTAAGACCATTTGGTGAAATAGCAAACATAAAGACTCCTGAGGCAGAACGTACTCTTGACATGTTCAAGAACAAGCAAGGACAAGCAAGGGGCCAGTAGGCTAGAGCAGAAGTGGGAGAAAGGAGAGTGCAGAGTGACGAGATCAGAAAGGTTGCAATGGCCGGACCATATAGACTCAAGATAATTATAAGGATTTGGTCTTTTACTCTGGGATAGAAAGTCATTGGAAAATATCGAGCTGAGAAGTGACAGGATCTGCTTTATGTTTTAGTAGAACCACTCTGGCTGCTGTGTGGAAATTAAACCGTACATGGGGCAAAGTGGAGGCAAGGAGACGATTTAGAAGGTTATTTCAATAACCAAGTAAGAGACTATGTGGTAGAGTTGGTGAGAAGCGGTCATATACTGACTGATTATATTTTGAAGGTGGTCAACATTATATGCTGAAGTATTATACTTGGAGGTAAAAGAGAAGGAAAGAACCAAAGATAGCCCAAAGTAGAGAACAGAAGAGGTCTGAAGACTGATCCCTGAGCTCTCCTACCTTTTAAGATTGGGAGCTGAGAACAAACCTGCAAAGAAGGCTGAGAAGGAATAGCCAGCAACGTAGGAGAAGCAAGAGAGAGTGGTATCCCAAAAGCCACCTGGAGAAAATGGAAGAGGAAAAAGTAGTCAGCCATGCTAAATGCTGCTGAATGACGCATGAGGATTGACTACTGGATATGACCACAGGGGTGTCATAGGTGACAATAACAAGAGCTGTTTTCAATTGA
The DNA here is from genome assembly GCF_057876585.1 of Rhinolophus sinicus. Classification (NCBI taxonomy): domain Eukaryota; kingdom Metazoa; phylum Chordata; class Mammalia; order Chiroptera; family Rhinolophidae; genus Rhinolophus; species Rhinolophus sinicus. The sequence goes on from NC_142516.1 coordinate 51,944,746, forward strand.
ATGATGGAGACAAATGGTCTATAATCTTGTGCCAGCAGAGAGGTGAATTCTCCGTTTCGGTTTTTTAAATCCCAAGGATAGACACTCATTACCTTAGTTCAGGCCAAGTCCTCATCTTTAGATCAATAAACTGTGACCATGGGGAAGGTTAATTTGATGTATGAGGGGTAGACTGAGGAACAGTGGGGGATCTCAGGCTGTCAGGTAAAACATGGGCACTCCTCAAACATATGTGTGGATGGAGAAAGGAGACAGGGTGGTAGAAGAGGGGGAGGACACCACGGCTCTCCCCAACATTGGGTCTGTAACTTAACCTTCAATTATAAAATGGGGTTGAAAGTCCCAGTTTCACAGAAATGGTGTCAAAATTACATCAAATAAGAGAATGTGGTGAATAAACTCTGCACATACTGTAACTTCTATACAAACAGGATGGGTTACTCAAACAAACATAATGGGTTACCATCATGTTGCCAAAATGCACATGCACACCCACCCATGTGGCACTCCTCCAGGCCACACTCCCTGGCCGCACTGTGCCCCATGAAGAAGCTGTAGGCACATATGTTTAAAACAAGTGTAGCTGCATATTCTAGCTAGAACAACACAATTCTTTTTCCCAAGTTTAAACATTGGGAGCTCTTAGGAAAATGCACTCTTCATATCTATCAAAACAGAAAGTAGAAAAAGCCATTCCAAGTAGAGTTTAAAGGAGTAACACACGGCTCAAAATGAAAATAAATCATTGGCAAGGAGTGAAAGGAAAGAGGCAAATAAAGACGTTTCCTCCTTTTCTTCTTCTTCTACATATCTGCGTGCATGGGGATTTGTCCTTGTTCTTTCTTTCTAGTTCTGACAAGGCATTTCCAATCTGAAGGGTTTAAAAAATAAAAGAGATCTTGAGAAGCCCTAACCCCAAATGAGCCCAATTAGTCCGTGGCTGTATGTTAGGTACTTAAGGAGGTTTATTAATTCTTTGATATGAAATGGAACCAATTTGAAGAAAGGTTTGAGAAAATGTTGTTCCTATCCTCAGAGAATTAAGAATTTTTAAGTACTACTAAAACCACTCTGACCTCTCTAGGAATTGTAGATGTCCTGTCTTATTTTATCAAATCAGGAATTCTCTGACAAGTCTCAGAACATGAATATGTTACTCTTTTTCTGTGATATCCTCATCTTCTAAAATGAACCATGCAAATAGAGATAACAGATGAGTTTTTGAAACCTCAGGCATAATTTGAATTATCAGATTGGCCTTTATTCTCTTTTGTGTTTATCATCATGTTTATTTATATATCATCCTTAAATACCTAGAGAAATGAATAAATGCCCACAGTGCTTCTCTCTTTGATATAAATCATCTATAATTAACATAGGGGATACCTTTTCCATTTATGACACTTAAAGAACAGATCTTATGGACCCTTTAAGACAGAGTAAAATGAAGACTTAATATTGTTAAAATGTCCATACTACCCAAAATCATCTATAAAAATAGAAAAAAGAATCCTAAAATTCATATGAAACCATAAACGACCCTGAATGGCCAAAGAAATCCTGAGAAATAACAAAGTTGGGGACTTCACATTTCCTGATTTCAAACTATATTACAAAGCCAGAGTAATCAAAGCAGGATGGTATAGGCATAAAACAGACACACAGATAAAGTGCCCGGAAATAAACCCACACATAAACAATCATCTAATATTCGACAAGGGAGCCAAGAATACTCAGTGTAGAAAAGATGGTCTCTTCAATAAACGGTGTTGGGAAAACTAATCAGCCATATAGAAACGAATGAAACTGGACTGTCTTACACCATACATAAAAATTAACTCAAAACAGGTTAAAGACTTAAATGTAAGATCTGAAATCATAAAATTCCTGTAAGAGAACACAGAGGAAAAACTCCTTAATACTGGCCTTGGCAATAATTTTTATGGATATAACACCAAAAGCACAAGCAACAAAAACAAAAATAAACAAGTGGGACTACAGCAAACTAAAAAGATGCACAGCAAAGGAAATAGACAAAATGAATAGGCAATGAAAACCTACAGAAAACAGTTTGGAGGTTTTTCAAAAAATTAAAAATGGAACTAACACACGGCCCAGCAATCCAACTTCTAGGTATATATCTAAAGGAAATGAAATCACTATTGGGAAGAGATATGTGTACCCTCGTGTTAACTGCAGCATTATTTACGATAGCCAAAACATGAAAACAACTTGAGTGTCCATTGCTGGGTGAATGGTTTTAAAAACGGTGATACACACACACTGCAATATTATACAGTCATGAGAAAGAAGGAAATCCTGCCATTTGCAACAACATGGATGAATCTTGAGGGCATTATGCTAAGTGAAATAAGTCAGCTGGAAAAGACAAATGCTGTATGATCTCACTTGTGTGTGGAATCTAAAAAAAAGAAATGAACTCATAGAAACAGAGAGCAGACTGATGGCTGTCAGGCATGGCAGGGGGAGTGGGGGAACGTGGTTAAAGGGTACAAACTTCCAGTTTTAAGATAAATAATTTCTGGGGATGTAAGGCATAGCATGGTGACTAGAGTTAACAATGCTATATCGTATATTTGAAAGTTGCTTAGAGAGACCCAAGATGACGGAGTAGATAAATGTGGTGCTTGCCTCATCCCATGAACACATCAAAAATACAACTAAATTACAGAACAATCAACCTGGAGAACCATCTGAAGTCTAGCTGAACAGAAGTTTAATAACTAAGGATGTAAAGGTGAAACTTGGGGAATCAATAACATAGTTAGACTTTGATAGTTTGCACTCTGATTCACCTCATAGCTCGCTATTTAGCCACCTGATACTCAGCTGTTTTCTCTTTGTTTTTCCCGTCACTACTTGATTTACTGACTCTGCTTCATTCCCTTTCTTAAGACTATACACATCTTGTTGATCTAAATAATCAGCAGAGTACTAAGCTGGACAGAATTATTTATCAGTTCTCTGGCACCCAGACACTGGAGTCCATCGTTGCAACTTCCTTGAAGTTTTTGCTGATGATGCATGAAACACTCATGCCATGGCTGCTGATTTTGAGATAACGTTACAAAGCAGACCAGGCTACAGTAGGCGATTGCTCAGACTGAGCCATGGGAGTAAAGTTCTCAACTGTCAGCCCTGAAACTTACAAGACCAACTCCCATTTTTCTTTGTTCTTTTCCCCACCTGCCTGCCTGACTATAAAACCTCTTAATTTTTCTCAGTTCGAGGAAGGTGGTTTTCTCTAGACATTAGTCTGTCATCTTCCCTAGCTGCCAGAATCGAGAATAAAGAATGCTTTTCTCTTCACCAACCCTTGTCAATAGAGTCCTTGGGCCCCAGGCAGCAAGCGGTGTCAGACTGAGACTGATAACAAGGATATAAAGCAGAAGTCATATCAAGAGTGCTAAAAAGGGTAGAAACACGCTGGTACCACACCCAGGTGGAGTGGGTAAAAGTCCGGAGAAATAGCTCAGCCACAGAGATTCCCCAGAGAAAAGCCAGAAACCCCAGTCTTACACCAGGCTCCCCAGCCAGAAGTACTGGTACCCAGAAGAGAAGCCCCCACAACATCTGGCTGTGAAAAACAGTGGGGATTCTGATGGTCTGGGAGGGACAAAAGGCTATGGAAAACCCAGACATCCTCTTAAAGGGCCCACACAGACATGCTCACAGGTACTCACCCTGGCTCTGGTGGAGGGACTTGAGGGGCATCAGAAACATACAGGGGGGCAGACTGAAGTATGTGGCTTCAAGGTGAGAGCTGGAAGGCAATCGCCATTTTCCCTTGTGAGGTTCTCCTCCCACGCAGCCTGCAAGCGGGTGGCACTTTCTTGTGTTGAGTCCTCCTCCAAAGGCCAAATCTGAATCCGATTGCCTGGTGACTCCCCTACTCCACCCTGGTGACTCATTGAGACCCTACCAAACCACCAAGGCTTTATTAGTAGCTGAACCTTATGGGAGCTGGCAGGTGGCAGCAGGCCTCCATGTGTCCTGGATTTTGCAGAGCTACCTCAGACCTGGTACTGGCGGCAGCTGTCTTTGGTTCACAGTGTGGTCTCTCCCCTGTGCCTCCAGGTCCAGTAGAGGCAGCGACCAACCGTGGATCACTGTGTAGCTCCTATCAGGTAGCCCGTGAGCAGTCACAGGCAGTGGGTGACCTGGGCCTGCACCAGAGCCCCTCCCAAGAGGGCCCAGATCCAATATACTTGGAAGTTGACTTTAGACCACAGCGGAGCACCACCCAATTAACCCCACAATTGGCAACACTCAAAGGGCAGTTTCAACAGGCACCAGAGCCCACTGGGGCAAATCCTGCTCTGTGTGATAAGCCTCCCCATACAGAGCCCATAAGCTGTGGATGTGGCCAAACCCCAAAGCCAATCAACCTGAGGATCAATCCCACCCACTGATGTGTCTATTGCAATCAAGGCTCAAAAATAACAGGATGACATAAACAATCCACACAAGGGACACTCCTGGAGCACCCAGGGTAGGGGACCAGGGAGACTGTGCCACTGGGCCCCACAGAGCACCTGTTACATAAAGCTACCTAGCAAGACTGGGAGATGTAGCAGATCTATCTAATACATAGAAACAAACACAGACAGGCAGCCAAAATGAGGAAAGAAATAAATACATCCCAAGTGAAAGAACAGGAGAAAACTCCAGAAAATGAACTAAACAAAATGGAGGCAAGCAACCTATCAGAGATAGAGTTTAAAACACTAGTTACAAGGATGCTCAAGGAACTTAGTGAGAACTTCAGCGAAGAGACAGCAAGCATTAAAAAAAACCAAAACACAAAAAACAGAAACCATAAAAAAGAACCAATCAAAAGTGAAGAATACAATAACTAAAATAAAGAATGCAACAGAAGGAATCATCAGCAGACTAGACGAAGCAGAGGATCAAATCAGTGATTTGGAAGACAAGGTAGCAGAAAACACCCAATTGGAACAGCAAAAGGAAAAAAGAATAAGAAAATAAGGATAGTTTAAGAGACCTCTCGGACAACATCAAGTGTAACACCATTCACATTATAGGGGTTCCAGAAGAAGAAGAGCAAAAGCAAGGGATAGGGAACCTATTTGAAAAAATAATGATGGAAAACTTTCCTAACCACGCTCAGAAAGCACAGGGAGTCCCAAACAAGATGAACCCAAATAGGCCCACACCAAGACACATTATAATTAAAATGGAAAATGTTAAAGACAAAGAGAGAGTCCTAAAAGCAGCAAGAGAAAGACAACTAGTAACTTACGAGAGCCCATGAGACTGTCAGCTGATTTCTCAACAGAAACTTTACAGGCCAGAAGGGATTGGCACAAAATATTCCAAGTGATGAAAAGCAAGGACCTACAACCAAGACTGCTCTACCCAGCAACACTATAACTTAAAGATAAGAGCTTCCCAGACAAGAAAAAGCTAAAGGAGTTCCTCATCATCAAACCAGTATTACAAGGAATGTTAGTACGACTTCAAGATGGAGGGAGGGGGAAGAAATAAAAAAATATAAATAATAAAACGGCAGTAACTACATGTCTATCAACAATTACTTTCAATGTAAATGGATTAAATGTTTCAACCAAAATGTCCTTCGATAGATGAATGGATGAAGAAGTTGTGGTATATATACACAATGGAATACTATTCGGCGGTAAGAAAAGATGATATAGGAACATTTGTGACAACATGGATGGATCTTGAGAGAGTAATGCTGAGCGAAATAAGTCAGACAGAAAAAGCAGAGAACCATGTGATTTCACTGATATGTGGTATATAAACCAAAATCAACAAAAGAACAAGACAAACAAATGAGAAACAGAAACTCATAGACACAGACAATGGTTTGGTGGTTGCCAGAGGGTAAGGGGGGTGGGGGGTGGGGGGTGGGAGATGAGGGTAAGGGGGATCGAATATATGGTGATGGAAGGAGAACTGACTCTGGGTGATGAACACACAATGGGATTTATAGATGATGTAATACAGAATTGTACACCTGAAATCTATGTAATTTTACTAACAATTGTCACCCCAATAAATTTAATAAAATTAAATTTAAAAAAACAACAAACAAACATAGGGTGGCTGAATGGATAAGAAAACAAAACCCTTACATATGCTGACTACAAGAGACTCACTTCAGATTGAAGGACACACACACAGACTAAAAGTAAAGGGTTGGAAAAAGTTATTTCACAAAAGGTGGAAATGGAAAAAAAAAAAGCTGGAGTAGCAAAACTTACACTAGACAAAACAGACTTTAAACAAAGGCCATAACAAGAGACAAAGAAGGACCCAGTAATCCCACTTCTGGGTATTTATCCAAAGAAATCCAAAATGCTTCTTCGAGGGGACGTGTGCATCCATATGTTCATTGCAGCATTGTTTATAATGGCCAAGATGTGGAGGCAGCCTGAGTGCCTGTGGATGGAAGAATGGATAAAGAGGAGGTCGTACATACATACATACAGTGGAATATTGCTTGTCCATGGAAGGGAACAGATTCTTGCCATCTATGTTGATATGGATGAATCTGAAGGGTTTTGTGCTGAGTGAACTTTGTCAGACAGCGAAACACAGATGTGATGTGATTTCACTTATACATGGAATCTAAAGAACAAAATAAACAAACACACAAAACAGAAACACACTAATGGATACAAAGAACATTTTGATGGTTGCCAGATGAGAGGGGGGTGGAGGGGGTGGGTGAAAAATGTCAAGGGATTAAGAAACACTAATTGGTTGTTACAAAGTAGTCATGGAGATGTAGGGTATAGCATAAGGAATACAGTCAACAATATTGTAATAATTATATGGAGTCAGATGGGGACAAGATTTGTTGGGGTGATAGATGGAGGGGGTTGGCAGGCAGGGTGGAAAAGGTGAAGGGATTAAGATGTACAAATTGGTAGTTATAAAATAGTCATGGGGATGTAAAGTGAAGCATAGGGAATAAAGTCAGTGATCTGGTAATAACTATGTATAGTGACAGACAGGTAGTAGACTAGACAGGGTGATCACTTCTTAAATTATATAAATGTTTAAACACTACACTATACACCTGAAATTAATATAAAATAATATTAAATGTCAAATGTAATTGAAAAATTAAATAGGGGTGGGAAAGGTGAAGGGGAATAAGAGGTCCAAAGTTTCAGGTATAAAACAAATAGTCATGGGGATGTAATATACAGCATGGGGAATATAGTCAATAATATTGTGATAGCGTGGTACAGTGTCAGATGGTTGCTGGACTCATCATGGTGATCACTTGAGTAACTATGGTGCACATGTGAAACTAATATTGTATGTTAGCTATATTTTTAATGAAAGTCTTTTTAAAAAGTTGTTTAGAGAGTAGATCTTAAAAGTTCTCACAAAAAATTATAACTGTATGAGGTAATGGATGTGTTAACTAACCTTATTACGGTAATCATTTCACAACATGTACATATATCATTATGATATATGTTAAAATGACACAATGTTATGTCAATTATATCTCAGTGAAGCTGCAAAAAAAGAGTACAATGTTCTCAACTTGAATTGCTTAATGCAAATTAGTATATTGAGTTCTAACAACTTAATATTTGTTCCACCTGTTTTGTGCTCCTTCTTTCCTCTTATTGAAATTCATAAAAGTAATTTTATCTTTCTTGATTATGGAATAAATTCCTCCCACTTTGAAATGCCTCTCTACTCTTCCCCCAAGTTTCACTCAAATTTTAACAGTGAGGGTCATAGGTGTTATTAGTGTTTGAATTATTTGCTGTCCCTCCTTCCAGGCCCCTCCTTCTGGAAGGTTACACATCCCTAACTCACTAACTTCAGATTTGGTCATGTGACTTGTTGGCCATTGAAATATGAAAGAAAGTAATGTATACACTTTCAGGTAGAGCTTTAAGAGCCATCATACGGACGCCATCTTCTCTTCCCTGAGCACAAGACCAGCAGTGTGCCAAATAGGACGAGTCTCTGAACATGGATCCTAAAATGAAGATATAGTGGAGATGAGCTGAAACAGACCCATGATGGACATACAGCACCAACAAGAAAGAAATGTTCATTGATATAAAGCTCTGAGGTTTCAGGGGTCATCTGTTACTGCAGCATAACTTAATCTGACAGAAAGAGCTTTGTAAGTTATTTTACATGTTTATAAATATAAATATTATAATAGTTGGTAAAACATTATAATAAGATCTCCAAATTTCTTATTTTCTGGTAGCGTTCAAAAGAATGAGAATAACAACAGGAGTATGCCAAGTGAGTAGCAAAATTTGTATTACAAGCAAATAGTGCTCAGATTACTTTTGTCCAAGGAACCCAGCTATATTACATTGATTTTAGGTCAATAAAAGGACTCCCCAGGGTTTGAGGGGATCTTTCATTTTATGAGGAACTCTCAGAACATACTTACTAGACCAAGTCTACTCAAAGTGTGGTCAGTGAACTTTTTTCACCAGTCTTCACTGAGATAAACCCAGAAATTATGAGTATGTGTTTAGAAGCCCTTAATGCAATTTGACATTACCAAAATATCCAAGCTTCAAACTGGCCAAATAGTCTAGTTGAGTGAGGTAACAGCCCTTTGTAATTGTCAGAATGACGTGGTGAGTCACATGTTGCACAAGCTGCATACTAGGATTGGTCTGCCACAGATCAGGGATTTAAAAAAAAAACAAAAAACTGGTGGTCCTTCACCACCGTTTGAAAAGCACTGATCTAGAACCTGCTTGGAAGTCATCAGAAGAACCATCGCACTTAGCATGATGGGAAACCTAATACAGGACCTAAGACACACGGGAACACTACACGTAAAATTGAACTGTTCTCTTGGGAAAAATCTATGCTTCTACTCACAATTTTCTTGACATTTTCTATCCCATTGGAGATTTGCAAAGGCAGACGGAAGTAATAATACCTCTTAAGTACCCATTGTGTGTGGAGCACTGTACAGACATTTCTCAGGTTACCAAGTACCGAGTCACAGGACATAGAATACGTTTTCCTTAGAAGCAGTAGTTGAACTGTATAATTTTGTATTCTAATCTGATTTCTGGGTCTCCAGAACAGAAATTAATGTGACAGAATGAGAAGGAGAAGAAACAGACAAAATGTTAAACTACACTACATTGTTCTTTGAGACTCTCTCACCTTCCTTTATTTCTCTTCCACCCCTCTATAACTTCTCAGCCAACCCTCTTTCCTCATATGCTATCATAGTCTCCAAAAATACACTACTCATCTCAGGTATAAAGAAAGTAAGCTGATTGGATTCATTTATACTAAGGTGTGGATGACTAACGACCTCTTACTCCTCTTAGAGGCATCTGTCTTTTTTTGGAGACTATGCTTACTTTAACTCAAATAAACCTCAAAGGGAAGTACAAGGAAATGAAAATGTTTGGAAAAATAGATGAAACTACCCTAGGGCAAGAAGGCATGATGATTTTTGTCTGAGTCAGCTTCTCCCAACCTCTTCCTGATTTTCAGTTTCTCCCCTTTTTCTATTTCTTATATAAAATTCCCAAGTATTTTTCATAGTGACTCTTGGCACTAAGAGTGGAGGTGGTCAATGGTAAAAACAAAAAAATTACTTGTACATGAGGTATAAGACAAGGAAAGTTTGCATGAGTGAGGACTGAGGGAGGAAATACACAAATAATGGAAGAGAAAATATTGGAAACACTGTTGAAAGTTGAAAGAGATCTTGGAGATGACCTAACCCAATATATCCCAAAGAGTGGTATGTGAAATGCCTTTAAGTGGTAGGTATACTGGCAAATCATTAAATTAAATGGACTCACACAGTGAAGAAACCACCCCCTTTCAATTCTTTTTCAGTTTTACTTTTATTATATCAAGTATAACAACTCAACTTACAACAACCACAACAACAACTCTGACTGTTGCTTATTTTAATAAAGACAGCAAGCCTGGGGCTCAGAACTCCAATAGGCAGTGGTCTCTTTATATCATTTAATAAAATTTTGTTTTCACTATTGTTTATTTTTACCATAATCTTGGGATGCAGTATTGATTTTCAATTTGTGATGTGATGTTAAGTTACTTTAAAATACATTCATTTGGGGGGGGGGGGAACGAGTTCAAAGAAAATCTTAGGAAAATAGTATAAGTAGTACATAGACATGGAAAAGAATTTTGAAGGTGGTAGGCAGAACATTGAATCTGAGGAAACTGACTTGCCTGAATGACCTTCATACTTAAATTTAAAACTGATGAGAGAAATACACATGCATATGGGGGGTGGGAAAAGGGGATAAGGAAATGGTGTTAAGGTGAAAACACAAACATGTCACCTGGATGTAAAGTAGTTAATTCCTCTGAACAGACTAATTTGCATACTGTAAAGAGATACTGTCACAAGATTAGAGCTTACAAGCTTCAGTGACACATCATAAGGAACCTCTGCTTATATTTATACAGTTAACCTGCAGCATTATCAGAATCAGGGCAATTTTCTACCACTTCCTCCTATGAGACAATCTTTAGCGATTTTCCACCATTTATAAATACTTCAGCACACTTTTCTGCTTGTGACCAGAAAGATAACATTATCTTATAAGAATAACACAGGAAATTTACATATAGAATAGCATACTTTTTTAGTCTAAATAATGATAATAAATAATTCAGCATGATCCAGATACGGTCCATAACTATAAATATACAGTATGCACTTACTGTGAGTCAGTATGTGAGAATTTTAACCATTAATGTAAAATAGCTTTGGTTGAGCTCAACAAATGTTTATTAAACACCAAAATATGTTCCAGGAATTGTACTAGGTGTTGAGGAATCGCGATCCAAAAGACTCAGCCCTAGCCTTCAAGGCATGCACAGTTGTACAAATGAAACATGAGCCATACCATAGTTATGAAATTTGTCATAGTTCATAAAGCAGTTTCGCGTTGAATCACTTTACTTAATACTTACAGAAACATTGTGATGTAAGATATTGTTATCCCCATGTTATACACAAGGAAACTGAAGCTTAGTCAAGTTGACTTGCCCAAGGTTATTAACAGCACTATTAGCAAGCAACAGAGAAAAATCTGAATCCAGGAATCCTGCCTCCACATCAGTGCTCTGCTTGCAATACCAGCCACCCAAAATTATTCCTCTCAGATTTCTGCTTCTGGCTGTAATTAAATAATATGCGCTCCTACTGAGAACAACTTGAATAGCCAGAGAACATACAAAAGTAAAATCTATTTGAAGGCATTAAATCTATTTGACATCATTAGAAAATTGCCTTAGCAGCCAGGATTTTAAAGTACAAGATCACAGAGATGAGACAACCTCAAAAATGTGGCCTACCAAACAGAAAAACAATGCAGAAAATCAATGAATACAAAAGCTAGTTCCATGGGGGAAATATTTTATAAAATTCACAAGCTCCTATCCAGACTAGACTAATCAAGAAAAATATGAAGAGAAGACACAAACTACCAATACCACGAGAGAAAGAGAGGATATCAATGCAGACCTAAAAGACATTAAGGATATAGGGTGTATAATGGACAATTTAGATGAAATAGACACATTCACTGAAAGACACAAATGATCAAAAATTGACCTAAGAAGAAATAGAAAACTTGAACTTCCCATTATCAAGAAACTGAATTCATATTTAACAACTTCCACAAAAAACTTCAGGCCAAGATCACTTCACTGGTAAATTCCACCCAACACTTAACAAAGAAATAATACCAGTCCTACATATATTTTTCAGAAAATAGAGGCAGAAACACCAAATCATTTTATGAGGCTAGTATTGCCCTGATTCCAAAAGCAGACAGACATTGAAACAGAATTACAGAACATTATCCCTCATAACATACATGTAAAACTTAACAAAATGTTAATAAATTTTATTCAAAAATATATATCTACTATACTGGATAATATTAATATTGCATATTATTAATGTGCAATAAATATAATGCATCATGACCAATGGGATTTATTCTGGGGGTGCAGGTTGATGTATCATTCAGGGGCAACAGAGTGAAATTACACAGTAATTTAAACAGGGTAAGTTTGATATAAAGAATTACTAATTCCAAAGAGAAATAACTATAAAGGTATAAAGAGAATGCTGAAGAATACACTAGCCCTGAGGAAAGTACCCAAGGATGAATAAACTTAGAAGTGGGCCCTCTCCTCAAGGCTGGGATACAGACCTAACTGGAGAAGATGTGGTTTTAGCCCACTGGATGGTAAAAATGTTTTCTGGGTTGCCGAGAAAACCAGGTCCACAGTTACCAGGTAAGCAAGAAACACCCTCCCAAGGTTCAGGTGGGCCACAGCTAGTGTGTGGACATGAAGAGGGAGGAAGGCAGGCGTCAGGAGCCCAGTCCCAAGCAGGGCAGCACAAAGCCTGGGGCATGAAGTATCTGCACCAGGCCACAGCAAGGGCTAAGAACAGAACAAACACATTCTTTGAAAGTAAAAGTGAAATAACAATATTTCCAGACAAACGAAAACAAAGATCATTCCTTGTTATAAGACCAACACAGCAAGAACTATTAAAGGGAATTCTTTGGGAAAAAGAAAAATGATACCAGGCATAAATACAGAATATAGGAAGAAATTAAGAAAACCAGAAAGGGTAAATATATGAGTAAACCTAAATGAATATTGACTATATGAAAATAATACTAATATTACTTCTACTAATTCTATCTTGTGATGTTTTATATTTATGTAAAATTAAAATACATGACAACATAAATATCAAAGATAAATAGAGTTCGTATGTTCTAAGGTCCTATCACTATGTGAGAAGTACTAATTTATATTAGACACTAATAACTCAAGAATGAATGTAGTAATCGCCAGTGTAACCACTACAGGATTAGTTAAAGAATGTATAACCAACTAGTTGATTGGAATGATAATAGTTGATTAAGCCAAAAGGATGAAAGTAATAAGAGGAAAACAGGAGCATAAAACAGGTGGGACAAATATTAAGTTGCTAGAACTCAATATATTAAGCATAAATGAATTAAATTCAATGTAAAACTAAGATTTTCAGACTGAAAATCAAATCAAAGCCAGCTGTTTCCTGCTTCCAAGAGACACACTTTAAATAATAAGAACATAGAAGTTTTAAAAAGTATAGAAATTTATTATATGTGCTGCCAAAGCAAGCATGAAAAAAAATATATAGAAATTTATATATCATGAAAACACTAATTAAAATAAAGTAGATATAACTATACAGTACCAGAAAAAGAACCCTTTTAGATAGAAAGCATTACTAAAGATTAAGAATGATATTTCATAGAAATAAAAATTCAATATATCATAAATATACCTACTTTAAAGTTCGATGCACCTAACAATATGGCTTTGAAATACATAAAGCAAAAATTGACAGCACTAAAAGAAGAAATAAACAGATCTATAGTTACAATAGATTTTAACTGACATCTCTTAGTGACTTAAAAGAATAAGCAAGGAAAAAACTCAGTAACTATATAGAAGATCTGGATAATCTGATTAACAAACTTGATATAATTAACATATATAAAACACAGAACCAAACAATGGCAGAATAGTTTTTTTTAATTTTTAAGGCATAAAGAACAGTTACTACACTATACAACGTGGTAGGCCATAAAACAAGCGTCAACAAATATCCAATATTAAAATCATTCAGATTAGGTTTATGCATCTTGTGGAACTGCGCTAGAACAGAACAAAACAGATCTCTAATGACTTCTTCCAAACATTTAAAGGGGGATAAAAATAGAACAAATCTTACACAAATTCTTCCAGAGAAGGAAAAAGAATGTATACAGTGTACATCTTAGCCAAGTCCTGAACTCTATGTGTGTTTCATGCCTTTGGGTTGGCTCCAACTCCTGGCAACCCCATGAATGAGTGAGGTCCACAATGCCCAGTCCTCAACAACCCTGCTCAGCTCCTGCAGACTCATGCCGATGGCTTCTTTCATGGAGTCAATTCACCTCATATTTTGCCTTCCTCTTTTCCTGTTGCTTTCTATTTTTCCCAGCATTGTTACCATGTCCAAAGAATTCTGCCTTCTCCTGTGTCCTAACTAGGACAACTTCTGTTTTGTCATTTTTGCCTCCAGCAATGTTTCAGGCTTCACTTGCTCTAGGACCCACTTGTTCATCTTTCTGCAGAGCTCTCCTCCAACACAGTATTTCAAATGAATCAATTTTTTCCCTATCAACCTTCTTCATTGTCCAATTTTTGTATCCGTACATAGCAACGGGGCGTATGAGGGTGTGGATGATCTCAGTCTTGGCCTTTATGACATATCTTTGCTCTTAGTGATCTTTCCTAATTCTTCCATTGCTGCCCTTCCAATTTTCAGCCTTCTTCTCTTGATTTCTTGTGGGCAGGCTTCATTTGAATTGGTGAGTGAACCAATTCAAGGTTAAGGAAAATCTTTAAAAATGTTGATATCTTCATTGCCTATGCTAAAGTCGCGTATTGCTCCTGTAGTCATGATTTTTGTCTTCTTAATGTCCTTCTTTGGAACTTTCTTCTTTCACTTACATCAGAAGTCATTTCAAAGCATTGCTACTTTCTGCCAGTAAGATAGTGTCATCTGCATTTCTTAAGTTATTGGTATTTCTTCTACCAATTTTCACTCCTCCTTCTTCTGAGTCTAGCCCAGTGTTTCATATGTTCTGTATACAGATTAAACAAATAGGAAGATAAAATATATCCTTGTCTGACACCTTTCCTGTGCCTATAGGAAGCCATTCTGTCTGCCTATTTTGTCCTGACAGTGGCTTCCTCTCCACAGTACAGGTTAAGAATCCGGAAAATCAAGTGTTGAAACACACCCGTATCTCTTTTAGAGCAACCCACAGCTTTTCATGATCCACACAGTCAAAGGCTTTACTGTGGTCTATAAAACACAGACTAATTTTCTTCCAAAATTCTTTGGAGCACTCCAGTATCCCACAAATGTTCACAATTAGATGTTGAGTGCCTCTTCCTTTTCTGCATCCAGCTTGAACCTCTGGCATTTCTTGCTCCATATAAGGTAGAAGGCCTTTGCTACATTGCCTTGAGCGTCATGGTCCTGTACTTGTTACTACACTTGTAGGCATCTCCTTTCTTGAAAATTGAGATGTATGCTGAATGCTTCCAGTCTGCAGGCCATTCTTTTGTCTTCCATATTTGTTGACATACTTTTGTTAGGATTTTAACAGATTCAGTCTCTGTAGCTTGAAATAATTCTATCAGTATCGCATCTACCCCTGGTGATTTATATCTTGCCAATACCCTCAGGACAACTTTTACTTCACTCTCTAGAATTACAGGTTCTTCCTCATAGGAATGTTCTCCAAAGGTACCTGTCATCCTTCGTTTTTTTTTCTGTATAGAATTTCAGTACACTGTTTCCCTACCTTCACTTTGTTTTTTCCTGGTCAGATAATGTGCTACCTGTTGGCTGCTCAGTATTCCTGGTCTAGGTTTGAATTTGCCTTTTATTTCTTGAACCATTTGATAGAGATCTCTTGTTGAGAAGATATGAAGTCTACAAACCTTTATACCAAAATCTAATAAGGTCATTTTAAGAGAGCAAAATAATATGCTAATATGGTTCATGAACATAGAAGCAAAATTTATTATTAAAATTAGCAAATGTAATCTAGAAAAAAACATAAAAAGGATAATACATCATGACAAAGTTAAGCTTATTCAGGAATGAAAGGGTTTAACATCCACAATTTAATTACCACAATTCACCACATTGACAGAAAAAGAGGGGGAAATCATATAATTATCTCTGTAGACGCAAAAGAAAAGTATTTGATATAACTCAACACCCATGTATTAAGAAAATCCCTAGCTAACTACAAGGAACTCATAATCTGATAATGAAAAGCTCTACTTCTTTCATATTATTTAAGGTGAAATATTGAAAGCTTTCCTCCCAAGATAGGAAAGAAGACATGGATGTCAGTTATCTATTCAACCTTCTACCCAGGACAAAAAAGGGAAGAGAAAGGATGGAAAGGAAAGGCCTAAAATTGTAAATATTTACAGAGAACATGTCTGTTTATATAGAAAATAAAATATATACATACAATTATTAGAATTAATCAATGAATTTAGCAAGATTGCTATAAAGAAGATTAATATAAAAATTAATTTATTTTTAAGTTCATTAACAAACTGGAAAATAAAAGACTTTTAAAAAGCCATATACAACAGCAAAAACCTAGTGAAAGACGTACAAGACTTCTACACAGAAAACTACAAAACATCACTTAGAAAAATGAAGGAAGACCTAAGTAAATGAAGGTTTCATGTATCAAAAGACTCAAAATCCATATGAGTCTGGTATACTGTAAAGATACCAATTCTCACCCAAATTGGTCTATACGCAAACAAAATTCCAGAAAGTTTTTCTGTGCATATTCACAAACTGTCTAAACTTTACCTGGAAAGCCAAAGAATCATTAATAGGTAAGACAATTTTAAAGCAAAAAGTTACAGGACTTACAATACCAAATATCCAAGCTCATTATACAGGTACAAGACAGAGTTAAGACAGAGTGGAAACTAGTGGAAAGATAGACAAATAGATCAATGGAACAAAATAGAGAGTCCGGAAACAGATTCACACATATACAAATACAAAAGTGACATTACAGTACACTGGAGGAAGGACGATCTTTTCAATAAATATTGCTGGTTTAATAGGATATCCACATAGAGAAAAATGTTCTTGATCTCTACCCCCCACCATTTAAAGTAATGAACTGCAGATGGATTTTATGCATAGATCAAATGAGAGAAATAAAACAACAAAACTTCAAGAATAAAACATAATATCTTCATACTCTTGGGGTACACAAGTATTTCTTAGACAATATCTTAAATGAACCCAACTTAGCAGAAAATTTTAATAAATTGAACTATTTAATAAATGTAATGTGGAGTGAAAGAAGCCAAAATCAATAAAGTTTGATGTCTGATTTTATATTTACAAAATTCAAAGACATGGAAAATTAATAATGTTAATAGTAGGTAGGATAACAAGTGTCTAATTAAAGAGTCATCAACATGATGTGCCCAGAACAGAAGAAATCTGACCCAACTTAAGTTGACATCTCTAACTGCAGTTTCTAAAAATTATCAGTAATTCGTACATGACATTCCCCCAGCCAAAATAAAATATTTACCTTCCATCTTCTCTAGGTTCCCCTTTATATTAAAGTGGAGGAAGAAAGGAATAACAGAAGGAAGGAAGGGGGGAAGGAGAGAGAAAAGAACATGTATATAACACTGTATTTTTTTTGTCTTTCAAATGTATTGTTTCTTCGCTTCTCACAATAAAACTATAGAAATTACTGACTTCATTTTACACCTTAAAAATCTTTTTTAAGCTGTGAAAACAAAAGAGAAATGTAAAATACAGGCCTTGCCCATATGAATTTATAATTGTATATAAGCATAAGTGGATTAGGAAGTGGGAGCCTAACATAAAACACTAAAACAATGGTATAAGAAAGTATGTGATACTGTACCCAAAATAATCACAGGACCATAAACACTGTAATTTAGAGAAAAGATAGAGGATGTACTCAGAGGCAGCTTTTTGGAGGAGGTGAGCTTGAAAGATTTAGGTAGACAGAGTGAATAGACTGTTAGTTGTCTACCCAATATTCATTTTCCATTTCTTAGTAAGTTAAAAAAAAAAAAAACTAAACTAATTTTATTTGCGGCATCAATCTGCAAAGTTGTCTCCATTTTCCAGCCTGACAGCTAGGCGTGACCAGGTAGCTAAGTGCTATATGGCAAATTATACGCAGATGCGCTATATGGAACCTCAGGAAATGTCCTAAAAGGTAAGTGGCTCAACCAAGCAGTGTACCCATCCTGCCTTTCCCCCACTTCCTTCTTCCCTCTCTGGAATATAGACACATCTGGGACTTCAATATCCACTTTGGACTATGAGATTGTTCATTAAGATAGCAGAGCAGAGGGGAAGGAGCCTGGGACACTAACGACCATGGAGCTTCCACACAAACACTAGGATACCTATCTTTGAACTTCTTTTCCTGAGAGAGAAAACTGACCCTATGCATAGCATAATATGTATGTAGATGATCGTCGTGCTAGCTAGCTTAGGCCGATAAAACTTTCTGTTCAGGTATTAAATCAAGGTATACATTCAGTGGTGTGCTAAACTCGTACCAGCTCACAAGAGCCAATTGTTTAATTTTCAGAAATCTCTAAGCTAGTTGTTAAACACTTCCATTTTTAAAAATAAACATATATAAATGTAAAACTAAAATTATATCAAAAACAAAGGTAACAAATATTCAAAAACTATTTCCTAACTAACTATTTTTGTGGCTTTTTACTATTATCTATGCCCTTGATCTAACTATGTGGTAGAAATACTTCCTAATGATGTGTTACTATACATCTCTTTCTAACTCGACAATCTATGTTGGTAGCTTGAAACATATTTCCTAAAAAGGATAAACCAAGCACTAATAGATATCTACTAATTATTAGATACGGTGGTAGAGAGGGGAGTAAAAGAAGAGAGGAGATGGAGAGGAAAATGAGAATTTTCTGATTGTGTTATTTTATAGTTTTAACTGAACTATGTAAATGTTTTACATATTTTAAAAATTACTGAATTTTTACATAGCAATTTCTAAAATTTGAAAACAAATGTAACTGTATATCAAATTGATAGCACAACCACACAGGGAAAAGAATTATTTCAAGTGACTTTTAAACACAGTAATTTGACTATATATTCCTTCTGGGCTATATCTTGGGGACACAAGAACCACAAAGAAATCTTAAGCTGCTTTGAATGGTCTTATTATTAGAAGTAATATTGATATTGCTTTTTAAACTATTATATATAAATTATAGGATTAGAAAATAAGTACTTGAATAAATGTCATTAAGAACCAAGATTTTCAAAGTAAAGAGAAAAACAATACAAAAGTAAAAGAAATTTAATCAAAACTAATTGTGGGAGAGATCCAAGATGGCAGAGTAGATAAACATTGTGCTTGTGACCTTCCGTGAACACATTAAAATTACAACTAAATTATAAAACAGTCAACCTGGAGAACCATCTGCAGTCTAGTTATAGAACGTAAGTCCTACAAGTAAAAATTTAAAAAAGAAGCCACGTCAAGACTGGTAGGAGAGGCAGAGACGCAGAACAGGCCCTACACCTGCATGTGGCAGTTGAGAATCAAGAGGGATATTTTGGCCGCACTGGTTCCCCCCAGAGGAGCGAGGGACACAAGGCTCCCCCGTCCAGAGTACTGGTGCCCAGAAGAGGAGCCCCCACAACATCTGGCTGTGAAAAACAGCGTGGATTCTGACCGTTTAGGTGGGATGGAAGACTGAGGAAAACACAGACATCCTCTCAAATGGCCCACAAACAGTTCCACTCGCTGAAAGGCACTCACCTTGAGCTCCAGTGGTGGGACGGTGACTCAGGGGGCCTCAGAAACATATGAGACTGTGGGGGCAGAGCCCCAGAGAGCAGTTTCCAGGCTCTCAGCCTCACGTGGGGGGGGGGGTTGCTGACTAGAGTAGTAGATGGCCACCAGTTGTGGCTAGTTGGCCGTCAGCTGTAGCCAGTTAGACAATTGCCCAGTGATATAGCTGCCGCGGCTGTGCTGGTTGGGGAGTCGAGGAGAGACGAGAGGAAGTCGAGGAAAGAGTCAGTCGGTTGGCAGAAAGCAGATAGGTCGCATGTCGTGTGAATCCAACCTCCAGTGAGACTATAGCAGTATGACTCCCCTACCTATGGCTCCGTGGGTGTTCCTTTTTGGCCTAGCTATATCCTGCTTTCTTATGTGGGGAGTGGGACCAGAGGCCCCGCAGGCTGCCCTGCACGACAGAGACATATGGGGGGAGGGGGGGAATGAAGTATGTGCCTTCAGGAGGAGGACTGGAGGACCGTCAGCATTTTCCCTATGAGGAGTCCTCCTCCTATGCAGCCCGCAGGTGAGCACCATCTTTCCTGTGTTGAGCCTTCCCCCACAGGCCAAATCTGAATCTGACTGGCCTGATGAGCTCCGCTGCTCCACTCTGCTGACTCAGCTGGGACCCTGCCCCACCTAACTCACTTACCGCTGGAGGCACTTTCTCAGCAAGCAGCCAGCCCTGCCCGCATTGCACTCTTTCTTGGAAAACTATCGGAGTCCAGCAAGCTCCAGGCAGGAAGCAACGGGCCTCAGTGTGCTCTGAGACTTTTGCTGAGTCACTCCAGGCTCAGCACTGACACCAAACCAAAATTTACATTAACCTGGTGACCACAGCTCTTCGCATTCTATTGACTCCCTGAGACGCTGCTTCATCCAACTTGTGTATGGCACAGTGCTTTATCAGTGGCTTAAGGAAGCTGGCAGGTGGCAGCCAGCCCCCAGGTGTCCTGGCTTTTTGAGTAGTTACCCTAGGCCTGGTACTGGTGGTAGACATCATCATTTCGCAGCATGACCTCTCCCACATGCCTTCAGGTTTAGCATAGGCAGTGAACAACTGCAGATCACTTTGTAGCTCCTACTAGGTAGCTCCCAGATGGTCACAGTCAGTGGTTGACCTGGATTTGCCCTGGAGCACCTCCTAAGAGGCTCCAGAACCAACATACTTGGAGGTTGGTTTAGACCGTAACAAAGCACCACCCAATTATCCCCACACAGCTCACACAAAGGGCAGTCTCAAAAGACACCAGAGCCCATTGGGACAAATCCCACTCACTGGGGTAAGCCTCCTTCACAGCAGCTTTAAGCTGTGGACGTGGCCAAACCCCACAGCCAGTCAGCCTAAGGGTCAATCCCACCCACTTACATGCCACGAGCAATCAAGGCTCAACTATAACAGGAGGGCATACACTACCCACACAACCCTGCACATGTGACCGGGTAGACTGTGCCAGGGCCCCACAGGGCATCTACTACATAAGTCCACCTGGCCAAGAGTGGGAGACATAGCAGATCTACCTAATACATAGAAATAAACACAGAGGCAGCCAAAATGAGGAAACAAAGAAATGAATCCCAAATGAAAGAACAGGAGAAAAATCCAGAAAAAGAATTAAACAAAATGGAGGCAAGCAATTACCAGAGACAGAGCTCAAAACAATGGTTATAAGAATATTCAAGGAACTTCGTGAGAACTCCTACAAAGAGATAGCAGGTATAAAAAAGGACACAGAAACCATAAAAAAGAACCAGTCAGAAGTGAAGAATACAATAACTGAAATGAAGAATGCACTAGAAGAAATCACCAGACTAGATGAAGCAGAGGATCAAATCAGCAATTTGCAAGACAAGGTAGCAGAAAACTCCCAATCAGAGCAGCAAAAAGAAAAAAAAAATTCCAATAAAATGAGGATAATTTAAGAGACTTCTGGGACATTAAGCATAACAACATCTGCATCATAGGGGTACTAGAAGAAGAAGAGATAAAGCAAAGAATTTAAAACCTATTTGAAGAAATAATGACTGAAAATTTTCTTAACCTAGAGAAGGAAATAGACATACTGTGCAAGCTCAGAAAGCACAGAGTCCCAAACAAGATTAACCCTAATAGGCCTATACCTAGACATACTATAATTAAAATGGCAAACATTAAAGACAAAGAGAGAATCCTAAAAGTAGCTAGAGAAAGGCAACTAGTAACTTGTAAGAGAGCTCCCATGAGACTGTCAGCTGATTTCTCAACAGAAACTTTGCAGGCCAGAAGGGATTGGCATGAAATACTCAGTGTGATATAAAGCAAGGACCTACAACCAAGATTACTCTACCCAGCAACACTATCATTTAAAGATAAGGAGCTTCCCAGACAAGAAAAAGCTAAAGGAGTTCATCACCACCGACCCAGTATTAAAAGGAATGTTAAAGGGACTTCTTTAAGACATAATAATAATAATAATAATAGGAATAATAAAATGGCAATAGCTGCATATCTACTAACAATTACTTTCGGTGTAAATGGATTACATGTTTCAATTAAAAGACATAGGAGGTATGAATGGATAAGAAAACAAAACCCTTACATGTGCTGCCTACAAGAGACTTCAAATTGAAAGACAAAACACAGAAACAGAAAGAAAAGGGATGGAAAAACATATTTCATGAAGATGGAAATGAAAAAAATAAAAAAAGTTGGAGTAGCAATACTTATACCATACAAAACAGATTTTAAAACAAAGGCTATATAAAGAGAAAATGAAGAACCCAGTAATCTCACTTCAGGTTATTTGTCCGACGAAACCCAAAAGGCTATTTCGAGGGGACGTGCACATTCATGTGTTCATTGCAGTATTGTTTACAATGGCCAAGATGTGGAGGCAGCCTGGGTCTGTCAATGGATGGATAGATAAAGAGTAGGTAGTACATACATACAGTGGAATATTGTTTGGCCAGGGAAGAGAATGGGTTCTTGCCATCTACAGCAGCATGAATGGACCTGGAGGGTGTTGTGCTCAGTGGAGTATGTCAGACAGAGAAAGACAAATTTCACATGATTTCATTTATATGTACAATCTAAAGAACAAAATAAATGAGCAAACAAAACAGAAACAAACTCATAGATACAGAGAACATTTTGATGGCTGCCAGATGGGAGGGGTTTGGGGGAGATATGTGAAAAAAGAGAAGGAATTAAGAAGCACAAATTGGTAGCTACAAAATACTCATGGAGCTGTAAAGTATTGCGTAAGGAATTTGGTCAATAATATTATAATAACTATGTGGTGTCAAAAGGGTACTAGATTTATTGGGGTGATCACTTCATAAGTTATATAAATGTCTAATCACTATGTTGAACACCTGGAACTAATACAAATAATATTGTATGTTAACTGTAATTGAAAAATAAAAAAATATTAATAAAATAAAATTAAAAAGCAAAAAAACACAAAAATCCTCTGAATCTCAAATTTGAATTAGTTCACACCCATTAGGACAGCTATTATTAAAACAAAGAGAAAAATAACAAGTGTTGGTAAGGATTTGGAGAAGTTGGAACCCTATGCATCTCTGATGGGAATGTAAAACAGTGCAGTCTATGTTGAAAACGGTATGGCAGTTCCTCAAAGTATTAAATACAGAATTACCCTATGATTCAGCAATTCCACTTCCAGGTATATATACAAAATAAATTAAGGTAGGGACTTGAACAGATATTTACACACCCATTTTCATAGCAGCATTATTCACAATAGCCGAAAGATGGAAACAACCCTAGGGTTCATCAATGGATAAGTGGATAAACAAAATGTGGTACATACATACAACAGAATATCATTCAGCCTTTAAAAGAAAGGAATTCTGATATGTGTCACAACATAGATGACCCTTGAGGATGTCATGCTAAGTGAAAAAAATCCTGTCACAAAAGGACAAACATTCACAGATACAGAAAGTAGAATGGTGGTTGCCAGGAGCTGAAGGAAAAAGGGAGTAGAGAGTTAGTGTTTAATAGGTAGAAGGTTGCAGTGTAGGAAGATGAAAAAGTCCTGGAGATGGATGTGGTGATGGTTGCCGAACAATGTGAATGTACTTAATGCCACAAAACCACATTTAAAAATTGTTAAAATGGTAGAATTTATTATGAATATTTTACCCTAATAAAAAAACTTGACTAGGAAACATTAGTATGAACTCATGATTTCTTTGTCTCTTACCATGACATAGGTGTTTCTGAGTGCTATCCACTGAAAAGGCCTAGCAGCATTGATAGCCTAGCAGCAATGAGTCCCATCATCAGCCAGCCTGTAGTTTCTAAACACTATTCTCCACTAAAAGGAACCTGGACCCTTTGGAGAAGTGGCTGATTACTGTTCCAGGGCAAGAAATGTATGAGATGATCTTGGGACATCTTGCTGAGCCAGAAAATAAGGACACTATTGAAGACAAATAGTTCTGTCAAAAGAACATAGGAGCCAAAATGAAGGGGCTTCCACTAGCCAAAGATGGGGCAATTTAAGCAAGGAAAAGAACCATGATTGTAATTTACTGAAACACATTAAGCCAATCAAAACACATAAAACCATGTGTCAATAATAATAATAACAATAATAATTAAAAAGAAAAAAACTCCATCAGTCATTGGAGGTTGCTAATATACTACTAATTCATTATTAAGAAAACCAATAAAGGGGGAAAATTAAGCATGGATCTTGCCTTTTCTGTATAAACTCTATTTCAGGGTAACCAAATAGTTGATGAGGTAAAAAAATTCTTTTTATAGAAGAATTCCAGCAAATGTGTTCAGAAGGAATGATAGAATTAGAATGAATTAAATAGAATGGTCTTAAGCAACCACCACCAACAGATGCCAAAACCACATTCAAAAAGTTGATGGTGGATTTGTTACCGATGAATCAAGCTGACAACATCACAATCCACTGTTCGATCTTAGTACTGCTAAATATCAAACCTCTAGCTCTAACCACCAGCTTAGAGGAAACAGTGGGGGTACAGAAACTAATTAATTGCCACCATGAAGAAGCAATCCGCCAGATCCAGAATGCAGGGAATTATGTAGGAAAAATGACTCAGTCCCTTTAACAAACAAACGAAACGAAGGGGATCTGTTGTAGAATAAGAGAGATTTTAAATTAACAACCCAATGTAATGTGGATTCATTGGGATCCTGGGGTCCAGAGCATTGCCCACTGTGTATGCTGCTGCAACTTGCCCTTAGGGCTTTATGGTTGAAATCGACAGCTGTGAAGATGTATTCTAATCTTTCTCTTGGCTTTGTTAGAGTTGAGGGGCATTTACCCACATCCTCAGTCTCGCTTCAGCTACAGCTAGTAACAAAGAAGTGAGTCTCTGCATCGGGCCAGTTCACCCAGGATCCGCCCAGACTCTAAAGAGTCATCTCACCTTACCATGACCTTCCCATGGCTCTCAGCTCAGCATCCCTGCCACCAGGAACTGAGGGTGGTTGGGAAGTGAAATCTCAGAGCCTCTCTCTGCCTGACCACACTGTCCTGCCACATTTGCACTGATGTGGTTGCACCCCAGGTTGGTAAGGCACAGCCTGGGAGGCAGCCTCCTAATGGGAAGTAGGGGACAGAGCTGCCCTCCTCTTTTCTCTAATATATACCCCCTTCCCAGAAGAAGCTTAGAGAGAGCAAACAGGACCCTGTCTCCCCTCCTCTCCCTTTCTTCTTCCCACTATTTCCTTGACCAGAAAGCGGTGAGTTTTACTTCTAATTTCCTGTCTTAACCTCCTGCTGCAACAGAGTGACAGCTGCTACAGGTAGAGGGTTGTCTTTCCTACACCATAGGAGAATGTGTGAGATGAGTCTTCCATGCTGGGATTTTGATATTCTAACGGGGAGCTGAAGGAATATGGAACATTCTTTCTCACGATAATAGTCTTTCCTGTTACATAATCCTATATAGCCTGCAGAAGTGGAATGTTAGTACTTTTTTTTTTCTTTAAATTCCTTCTGTAACAAATCCTAATCTCCCAAGCATATGAACACCTTGGCCTAGTAGGGCAAAGAACCTGTGCTCAGAAAGGCAAAGGGGAAAAAGCGCATTAACTTTCCTATCACTTACACACACACATGCACACACACAATTAGAATTATAATATGCATATTTAAAGTTTTATATGTTTAGGTATACAAATAATAAATGACTACATTCTCATTGTAAAAACCAACCCACGGTTTTATAACTTATTTTTGCAATTTCAAAACATAGTTCTGTGTGTGTGTTTACCCTTTTCCCATGTAATTTAGTATTCTATTAAAATATGCTTTTTAGTCCCTGAATGCTATTCCATTGTCCAATGTATTTTTACCTACTTAATCAATCTTCAGCCAATCCACTTTACTAGACAGTTACGTTGTTTCCAACTGAGCTGTCATAAACAGCCCTTTGGGGTTTTTTGGTATAAAAATCTAAAGGGAGAATGGTTAAGTTAAACTGCAGGGGTGTCCAAAGTTTTTTCAACGTTTTTCAGCAAGGGCCATATGCGGTAAAATACACAAACAGCTGGGCCACTCACTCAAGGTGAAGTATGTATTGCCTCACCTGGCTTATTTAAGTAAACTAAATATATTTTTGGAATTTGCTGTGGACCAATTAACAATGGATTGCGGACCGCAGTTGGCCCGTGGGCCGCAGTTTTGACACCCTTGAGTTAAAGGATGCAAACACTTTTGATGAAAAATGTTACAGATTGCCTAATTATCCTCAGAAAAGTCATAGCATTTTCAAGGTACACCAGTAATGTATGATACTGCCTATTTCTCCATACCTTTTCTAAATTTACAATTTATAATGTTAAAATTATAAATTTTATAATTATGAATTTTAAAATGTTTTATGTTAAAATATCTTTATTCAGCTGGTAAACAAATATTGGTTTAAATTTTCATTTCCTTAGTACTAGTGAGATTTAAATTTTTTTCATGTATTTCAAATATATATTGATCATTTGGGTTTATTACTTTAAATAGTATCTTCAGATGAGGAACTTGAGGTTCAGAGAGGTTAAATGATTTGTTCAAGGACACACAGCTTCTATGAAGTACATAATTGGTTCTTTTTTTTTTCTTCATATTCTACAATGAAATGGGGTTGTTCTCCAGTTTGTCAGAATGCACAATAAAGCCCACAGGGCAAGTTCTGATGAATCCAGGAGTTCAAGGACATCTAACTATTATATACTGGTAAGTCTCTTCGGGTCAGATCATCTTTATGCTTGGAGAATTATTACGAAGATTTAATGAATTATAGTTCTTTTACTCTTTAATTTATAAGTCTGAAAAGAATTAAATCCAGTCAAGATTGGAAGATAAAGAGATTGTTAAAAACGGTTTCTAAATATGCTTACAACATCCTTTTTCCCATCCATTGGTCATGAATGGCAGCACAGCTGTAGATGACCTCCTTCTCTCCATTACCACAGCATGAGGACAAAACAACCAAGTGAATATGTTTTGTGACAGTAGACTGCAACCAGGAAACCATTTCTAGATTCTCAGAAGTTGGTGCCTTACTTTTTGTTTCTGAATGCCATTTTTCATATCTATCCCAATTAATATATAAGGCCAGGCTGTCATCTGCTGGTTTAACCTTGTGTGGCAAAATCAATCCTTTCTTTAATAACTAACAAGAGTCCATGGGTCAACAATTAAAAAAAAAAAAACAAGGAAATGCCAACGTTTCTGAAATGTTCAAAACACACACACACACACACACACACACACACACACACACACAACCTGGCCAAATGCAATCTGTCCAAAGGTCTATGTTAGCAGGCTGAAGGAAGTTGAGGGACCTGGGAAAAAGGAGATGTTAACATCTATTGGAGGGAAAAATCCTAACAATTCTTTATACTTGGCTTTAAGGTCTTATCCCAAAAGAGTGAAATTTTTGTTCCAGGAACTGAGTGCTCAAGTTCCCCTCAGGTAGATGGAAATGCTTCTAAACACATGTCCAAGTTGAGATCATTTGTGTTCATGACCATCCCAGGCCAAGCAAATAAACAAGAATAGAATTTAAGGAAGATGGGTATCCAATACCCGCCTCACCAAAATGATGCTTCCGATATCATTTCTTGTCTTAGGCAGAGAAATCACAGAGTTAAGTGCCAGTAGCAGCAATGGACAGAGAATTTGAGAGTTCAATCATTGCCCCCATAAAATGTATGCAGTTTCCACTATAGCACAGCATGTTAGGACACCATACTATCTCCTGCATATGGATCAATTCTTGAAGATCTTGCATAAAGTTAAATTCACGTAACTCAAGAGTAATTTTCCCATAACAATTCTGTATCTTATAAAAGAGGTGGTAGTTTAAGGCACAGATTTGTGCATTTAGTTAAGACTACCTAGTTCAATCCTTGCTCTTCCTCTTACTAACGGAAGGAACTTAAGCAAGTTTACTTACTTAACCTCTTTTTGCTTCAGATTCCTCAGCTGTGAAATGAAGATGATTACAGTACACAATATCTCATTTGATTCTTCCAATACTCCCATGCAGTAACAATAGCCCTACCTCATTAAGTTGTTGTAGGGACTAAATGAGTTAATATGTGTAAAGTGGTTAAAAATGTGCCTAGCACATGATAAGTGCATTGGAAGTGTTTGCTTATTAATTATTTTTATTACCAGCCAAAGTGGAACTGCCATGTAGCAATAGCATACAAGCAGCTTATAATTCACTCGGCCTACCTGCTTTGAACTTTTGAGATTCCTGACTTTGATTTTTAATTTAGGAGATCTTCATTATTTCAAAATGAGTGTATATATTTAGACTTTATTTACCTTTCTATATTGCACTATTTTAAATTTGCATAATTTAAGGATAAAATGAGTATGCACTACGAGTACATGGGCTTTAAGTGTCAAAGTTCAATGAATTTAGGGTCCGTTGCAATTCCAAAGGGCAAATATTATTGATCAATATGCAAGTGTTCTTGTGAGTCTGAAGTGGTTCAGGGTGTGTTCACAACAGACAGGCAACAAAAGACAGAGTTAGAAGATGACTCACTGCCCATGTTGACACCACGTGAAACTAGTGATGATACTCTCAAGTGCCACTCACTGGTGGAAGTCTTTTATACACATTGTATTCAATGCTTACAATACCCCCATGAGATAAAGGCTAGTATTGCCCCCACTTTACTGGTATAGAAACTGAGATTTTAAAAAATGAAGCAACTTGCTCATGATCAACAGCTGCTGGTAAGTGCTAGCGCTGGCATTTAAACCTAAATATCCTACCCCCAAAACCCAGGTATAATTGTCTTACTACACCTCAAAAAATTGTGATATACCAAGTTCATCTTTGGTTCTTCCACTTTTTTCTCTCTTCAGGGCCTGTCTGTTTGTTAAATACAGCCCTACCCACAGCTATAATGAGCATGAGTATGCTTATGGTAAGCACTATGAAAACTACAGAAAGACAGAAAGCAAAAAGATTCAAACATTATACTATCACCCAAAGATGACCATGGTAAAATTTTGGTATACTTCTTTTTTAACTACATTGTTTTGTTTTATATGCTTGTTTTACACAGTTGTGATCAAACTGTATACACAATTTTAATCTTCCTTTTCCCCCCTCATATTACAACGTGTTATCCCATTCTATTAGAAATTTCATAAATATCCTTTATATAGGTTGCATAATATACCATTGCATGGCAATTCCATAATATATTTACTTTTCCTTTCATGTTGGACATCTGAGTAGTTCCAGCGCTTTTTTTCACCATGGGATGAATATCTCTGTCCCCTCTTTCTTGATAGTTTCCCTTCTTTTGACATTTCTTCCTAACTTCCTCAGCACACAATGAACTTGATATCCCTCTACGCTTCCTTTTCTCAAAATTTACTTTCTGGAAGGGAGCTGATAAACTCATCCAGACTAAAGTGTACATGGTTCATAAAGCTTAATTTATTATCTTTTCAAGGATACTTGTATCAACTTAAGCCAAAGGAATGAAGTTCCAATTGTGGGGTTTTGGTCATCAGAAAATCTAGTTGGGGATATCTTCTATCCTCCCCGATCACAGAGGAGAATCCACAATAGCAAAAAGGTTCAGGGCTTACTTAATGTTAGCAAATCTGATGAGAATGCAGCCTAGAGCTACAAAGGTGGTGATGTGATAAAAAGAGGGAAAGAGTTTGTATAGGAGGTCGGATAATTAAGTTCGGGAACTCATCCTAGAAAAACTGCTACATACCTCATTGCTGAATATCACTATGGTCACCTCCAAAGTACTCCACTTGGGAAGCTATGCACCAATGCCAGCGCCTAGTCCACCCTGCAAACAATTTTGGAACTCTTTTTTTGGAATGGCCATCAGAGCTTGATGTCCTGAATGTCATCGATATGTCTCCCTTTTAATATTTCCCTTATCTTTGGGTAAAGAAAGAAGTCATTAGGGGCCAGATCAGGTGAGCAAGGAGGGTGTTCCAATACAGTTATTTGTTTACTGGCTAAAAACTCCCTCACAGACAGTGCTGTGTGAGGTGGTGCATTGTCGTGATGCAAGAGCCATGAATTGTTGGCGAAAAGTTCAGGTCGTCTAACTTTTTCACGCTGCCTTTTCAGCACTTCCAAATAGTAAACTTGGTTAATTGTTTGTCCAGTTGGTACAAATTCACAATGAATAATCCCTGTGATATCAAAAAGGGTTAGCAACATTGTTGCAACAAGTTGGGGAACGTAATCCTCCAACCTTATGAACAATGGTGAAAAAATTGGGTAGAGGCATGGAAAAGAATTAGAAAATTCACTCAGCAACACAGAGTACATTTGGTACCACTTACCTAGGTTGTCCAACTCGCCTGTGTTTGCCTTTCCAATGTATTTGGCCTTAGAGATGGGCCCGCCCACCTTCTCTTCAGAACTGCTTGGTCTGGATCTCAGTCCTAATTAATCTGCCAAATCTCACAGCTTTGGGGCCTTTGGCAGCCACACAGCCGAGTCGCAAGGAGTGGAAGTGAGGTTTCTAAGAGGGCCCATTCCAAGTCCTGTGTCCACAATCTTGTTGGAGCTTCACCTCCCGCCTCAAAGAGGAGAGTTAATAATACCTGAGGGGATAAGGGAGTTAGAGGCCTCCTGTGAATGTTCACAAAGTCCTGTGCTGCCCCACACCCCCCTTCTTTCCCTCCTCCTACTGGATTCAGGCTTTCTAGGCTGCTGGCAAATCCGAGGCTGCATGGGACAGCAAAGGCGACCCGAGACAGAACTCAATTTCCCCCAACTCTCCCCACTCGAAAGGGCACCACGTTCTCCAGTGCTGCACTGGGAATGGTTAGTGTGGAGAAAGCGGAGGGGAGGAGGTGTGCAGGCTGAGAGCCAAGCCAAAAGGGCCAGTGGCTCCGCCTCCCTGGACTACGGTAGAGGAGGAAACCTTAAATCCGAAATCCTAAACTGATTAAAAAAAAAAAAAAAGGGAGAAACTCCAGCTGAAGGCTGGGGCGGGGCGCAGAGTTCCCGGAGTAGCTGCCCCAACGCCACCGTCAGCGCTGGGCGCGCTCCCACGCCTGCCCCACCGGATCCGCAGACACCCGGTACACGCACCTACCCGCCTCCCTGAGCCCGCCGCTCCTCCCTCCTTTCTCGCTGGTTGGCCGGCGCTCCGCAGACCTCCGCGGCAGCAGGAGGAGCCAGGCGCGTCCGCCACGCATATCCACCGAGCTGCAGGCGCGGCGCGCGATCTCAGGTGGCGGCAGCAGCGGCGGCGGTGACAACGACAGCAGCAGCGACAGCGGCAGCCGCAACAGCCAGCGCGCACCCTCTCTCCTTCACACCCGCATCCCGCATCCACTGCGCTGCGGAGCCGCCGGCGGTCCCTCGGTCCCCGGCCCCGGCACGCACCGCCAAGTCCCGCGCACAATAGCGGCCGCCGCGGCGGCGGCTCCAAGCCCAAGCGCCCGCCATGAGGAAGCTGGCGAGGAAGGGATGCGACTACAAGCGCTTCCTGAGGAATAACTGGCTGCTGCTCGCCACCGTCGCCGCGGTGGTGCTAGG
This sequence comes from Rhinolophus sinicus, assembly GCF_057876585.1. Taxonomy (NCBI): domain Eukaryota; kingdom Metazoa; phylum Chordata; class Mammalia; order Chiroptera; family Rhinolophidae; genus Rhinolophus; species Rhinolophus sinicus. The sequence goes on from NC_142516.1 coordinate 51,976,314, forward strand.
TGAGCGGCGCGGCGGGTGGGCGACGCGCGTACCCTCACGCGCTCCCAGCGCCCAGGCCGCGTGCGGGGCGGGCGGGTGCGAGGGTGGGCCAGGCGCTCGCGCACCGGGTGCCTGGGTCCTGCCGCACCTCCTCGGCCTCGGACCCTACGTGGGGATTCCCCCTCGAGGGTGTTGTTTTCTCCGTGCGAAGAATAAAGCTCCTTGGGGATTCCCGTTTGGGCGCTCTACGAGCTGCCGGGTCCTGCTTTACCCAAAATGATCAAAAGGGCTTGGAAGGGAGACAGGGAAGCAGGTAGCTCCCGGTTCTGTCCATATGGAAGCAAACATGGTTGTGTTGTGTTTTTGTTTTTTTTTTTTAGTCCTATCTACTACCCCCCACCTTTTTTTTTTTTTTTTTTTTTTTTTTTGCCTGAACCACGCTGTCCAGACAGAGATTATTGAGTTTGGATTATGGTTCTCAGTCGGACTGGAAGAGACTGGAACCTTAGTCTCAGGGATGACGGGGCGAAGGAGGGAGGATGGCAGTGTAGCCGTCGCTCACCTGGGGCAGTGCCTGGAAAGGTGTCTTCCCTGGCAGCTAGCACCGACTGTCCGCACCCAGGCTCTGAAAACCTGCCAGATTCGTGCTGACTTCGGGGGTGTGCAGTTATGGCCCGCAGGAGATCATGGCCTGAGGGGGTGCGGGGGGGTGGGGGAAGAGAGCTAAGAGAACTCAGATTTCCACCCTTTCCTACCCTGCTAATGTGCAGAGAAAACCTCCCTGAACTTCCTTGCTCTCCACATTGTTTTTCTATTGAAAATAACTTTTAAGTCATATTGGCTTGTTTTTCAACAAAGATGTATTTAAGTGATTCACTCCTGACATCACTGGCCTAGGTGGATGTCTGAATCATTGCTCAGAAGTGTGAGTTGTTCCAGTTTAGTTAAATTGTGGATTTCTGCCAGGTTGTCTGTTTTACAACTTGGGCTCCAGGATGCTCCTCTCTGAGTTTGGAGCTATGTCTGTCTCCTCTCCTCTGTGAGCTCTCTCCGAGTGAGGACGCTCAGCAGGTGAGACTTCTTCACAAAGTCCTGCCTTACCTGTGGAAACAGAAGCTGGGGTTGCTGGGGTTGCAGGGAGGGCAGGCTGTCTCTTCCCCCAACCTCATGCATCTTCCTCTTCAGCTACTGCTTCTGCATCTCAGAATGTTTGATGTTGCCTGCTCCCCCTTTGGGTGCCCCAGATTTATTCCACCAAAACCTTGAGCAAAGTAAAGTCAGGTTTCTAGTAAATAACATTCTAAAATTACCTCAGCAGAAGCCATTTGTGAGAGGAAAGAAGTAGAGAACCAAGTCTTGACTGCTTACTTCTACTGTATTTCCCCCTAGAAGAGCTCAGTGGCTGAGTGAGGTTTTTAGGCAAGATTTATCATGCCCCACTTCATTTAAGTAACAGATGCCATGAAGAGAGTGATTTGATTTTCCTGCAGTGAAATAGATGAGATGGCCTTGATTGTTTTCCTAGTGATTTCCAGTTGTAAGGGTTCAGAATTAATTGTTAAATCCCTTTTTAAGGACAGTTTTTGGGGTAACCGTAGGCTGGTATTTCCCTCCCAGTTCCTTATGGAAGAAGAATCCTGCCTTTTCAGCCAGGGGGTTCTCCAGTGTTACTCAACCTGTTTACCAAGTGTTGCACACCAGCCTTGAGTACCAATTCACTGGAGGCTGGTTTGGAAAGGACTTTAAGCAGTTGTTCCCCAGCCTTTGGAATTTGTTGCATAAATACATCTTTGAGGTCAAGAGGGATTGATTACATGCCCATTTTGCAGACCTGGTATTTGGTGTCAGGTGGGCATTTTCCTCCATTTTTTAATGTGAGTGAACCCAGGAGCTTGATTCAGATACTTTTCTTCAGAAAGGAAAACCACCATCTAAAAATTGTGAGTGCCCAACTGAAGTCTTCCTGCACATTTGCCCCTCTAGGAGCAATACAGGGCACAGTCCCCGAGTGTTTCTGCTCCTGCCCTCAGAGGTGTCAAGCCTAGGCCACCCCCAGTGTGCCCATCACAGGCACTTCCTAGGGTCCTCCTCTAGTCCTTTCTTTGGAGGACTGGGCCTGAGTGGAAATTGTACTTCTGTTTCTGTAGTCGGCACGATCTCTGTTGTTTAACCAGAACTGAAATTCCAGCCAACTTACAACAGTGACCCTGCTAAGTGCATCCATAAGCCCTTACTAGGTCATGATAGTAAGTTTAATTTTATAATAGTCCTATAAAATTAGACAGTGTCTAATAGTCTTAATTGATAAAGAAAATCACAAGCACTCACATGCAGCTTCCTTTCTGGACCTTTCAGCATGTAGATCCTAAAAAAGTAAAAACTCTTAAATTTATTAACTACCATGACAGAATGTTCTCTTCTGATTATAGCAATCGAAATGTATGGTCCCTGCTGTAATTCAGCAGCCCTGATACTTTAAAATATTTTGATTATTAAAATGAGGGGCAAAAGTATGAACCAGCTTAAAGCCTTTGATTATTTAAGACAGGGGTGTCCAAACTGCGGCTCCCGGGCCAACTGCGGCCCATGATCCATTGTTAATTGGCCCGCAGCAAATTCCAAAAATATGTTTAGTTTACTTAAATAAACCAGGTGAGGCAATACGTACTTCACCTCAAGTGAGTGGCCTGGCTGTTTGTGTATTTTACCTCATATGGCCCTTGGTGAAAAACATTGAAAAAAGTTTGGACACCCCTGATTTAAGACATAGTATGTGAGGGGAAGTGCAATTAAAGGTCGTCTTTATTAGATATGAAAGTTAATTCTTTTTATGGACAAGGAGTTGCTAAGAACTAAACATTTTCTCAAACTCTTATTCATTAGATAAAGGAATTGAATAGTTAAGTGGATACTTGAGGGATTCGATAAAGGGATTGAATATTTGTTAATTTCTATGAAAGCCTACAAGGTCCTAGAAACAATATCTTGGATTTTCAGATGAGAGCCCTTTACTAAAATAACCATTGGGAACAATTCTCATTGCTGTCATTACAATTCTAATAGGCTTTTGCCTACTTCTGTATTATAGCAGAATGAGCACAAAGCTTGGAGTCAGGCGTGCTGGATTTGAGTTCTGGCACTACCAGGCTTTACCGTTTAGACAAATCTCTTATTCTCTGGGATCCTCGGTTTCCTCCTTTGGGAAAGGGTATTACTCATTATGTCATTTGTCATTAGAGCTGGTTAAGACAATGTGAAAATACACAGTTGTGTGGCTAGCACATAACAAGCACTCAATAAATGTTATTTTAAGATAAATCTGAATAATCTGATTTTGAAGAAATTAGTATTTTCTTATGAAATCCAGTCTCTGATGGTCCTTCTGTGTTTTGCCTAGTGACTGGCCCATAATATAGAGTCCAAGGTGATTCACTTGTTTTGATGACATGCTCTGTCTAGGCGAATACCAGCCTCCAGAGCATTATTCATTTTGTTTAAAGGATATGGAAAGGATTAATCATTTTGTCTTGTGCCCCACAGCCTGATTCTCAATTCATTTAACAGGCAGAAATTCTGAGGGAAGACGTTTTGTGCCCCAAATGGGGATTCTGTCTAAGCACAAGCTGTGTGATAATTCTGTGCCAGAGCATTCGAGTCAAGTCACCCAAGAATGAGACATGGTGTGTACATTCAGAAAGCACTCAAGGACTCCTCACGGTTCACAGCATAAAGCCTGATCTTTCTATCCAGACGGGTTGTGCTTTATTTGAGTCATTTGAAACATCTGATTTCCAGCTTATGGATTTTCAAGAAAGGAAATGGATGTTGTTATTTACATGACAAAGCTGGCAGGCTTATTCATTCTGAATAATTTTCTTTGGAGCGCTCAGGAAGCAACCGCTTCTAGGTTCAGATTCCATTGTCTAATATGGAAAACAGTTCCTTCACGTGCTTAGTAGAACCCTTGCCCCAGCCTTGCATCTCCTGCGCTGGACCTCTTGTAGTGCTACTTTGAGTCATGGGATATGCTGTCTTGCTCTGTCTGTTTTTATGGTCTGTGATTGCTCTGAGGACAGGGGCCAGCCGGCCGGCCGCAGCTCAGCCTGGTTGCAGTGCCAGCACCTCCCCTGCATGGAGTCTTGCGTACCGCAGTGTTCAAAATGTGTTTCGTTATCCATTAGCTCCTTTGCTCCGGCCGATCGCAGACCTAGTACTGCCGGGCCTCGGATCCGCTCAGCCTTGGAATATACCTGCAGTAACCAATTAAATCATTCCTTCACTCAACAAATATGTATTGGGTACCTACTGTGTACAGGGACTGGGCTAGAGCACGGGCACACAGCAATAAACGAAACAGCAGAAACCCCTGTCCTCATGGAACTTATGTTCAAGTGGAGAGAAGTAGGCAGTAAACAGAGTAAGTGGGTAAAATACAATAGAGTCTGTTAGATGGTGAGAGTGCTCTAGAGGAACAGGAGGTAGAGCAGGGTAAGAGGAAGGCCCTGCTGAGAAGGTGACAATTGAATCAACACTGGAAAGAGGTGAGGGACCACATGCACAGATATTTGGGGAGCATCCTGGCTTGTTCGAGAAAGTGCATGGGGTGGAGTGAGGAAGGGGGCATGAAGCAGAAGGCTAGGAGGAGGACGGCACTAGAATGGTGTGAGCTCTTACAAGGACGTTAACTTTTACTGGGAGGTAGGAAACCATTGAAAGATTTTGAGCAGAGCCATGACATGGTCTGGTTGTATTTTAATCAGCTCTCCCTGGCTGCTCTTTTGACCACAGACTGCAGAGGCAATGGTGGAAACAGATACGGGTTGCGGAGGCTAGTGCAGTTAACCTACTACCGTGTTTCCCCGAAAACAAGACCTAGCCAGACCATCAGCTCTAATGCGTCTTTTGGAGCAAAAATTAATACAAGACTTGGTCTTATTTTCGGGGAAACATGGTATATATTTTACTTACTACACTCTTCTAAATCTCATTTCCATTATGGCTAGTGAAATCTTAGGAAATGCTTATGAAGAATCCATGAAAAAAAAATTTGCAACTATAAAGTAGGCATTGTTGCCATTAAGTGGATGAGAAAACGGAGATCCAAATAATAACTGGCAACACCAGTTCTTCCTTATTCCTTCCCTTCCCCTCCTCTCCTCTTCCATCTTGCTTCCCATCTCCCTTCATATTTATTTGGTCCTTGCTGAGCCACCTGCAAACCGTGGCCATCTGGCTGTGTGCTGTGTTCAGGTGGGGAAGAGGGATTCTGTACCATGCACTGTGGTCTATAGTTGCCCTTCTCTTCCAAGACTGAGAAGGCACAGAAATGTGCCTCCACAGGACTCTCAGAATGGCAGTGTGTGCAGTGAAGGAACACTGTTCCAGGGGGATTTGCCAGACTGACCAGTCAGACTGGTCTCCACTCTGGGCTCACACCTACCCTTACACTTGTGCCCATGAGTTTCCCCACTGTTCTTTCCACCTTCAGCGGCTGCCCTTCCTACCTTCTCACTAAGTGGCTTTGCATGACGAACAGAGGGTGTGATTGAGGCACAGGAAAAAACAAAAAAGCTAGGCAGCAGAAGTGGCCAGGGGTCGGTTGCTGGAGGGCCTGGAATGCGGTGCTGATGAGTTCACACTCCATATACCGAGGATTAAGTTGGGCAGTAACGTGGTGAGAGCTGTGCTTAGCAACTATCATTGAGGTGAATGGATGTGGGAAATGGATCCAAGAAGCACAAACTTGCAGGCGGGCGGACCACCCAGGGATTACTGTCAGGGTCTAGGCAGGAAGAGATGGAGGCCTCGCTGGGCAGCAGCAGTGGAGTGGAAAGGAAAGGACAGCTGTGCAAAGTCTGCAGTGGGTTATCCTGATGAGGCTTGACTGGGTTTGGTCCCCGGGAGACGGAGGTGGTGATTTCTGGCAGAAGATCGAGTCCTGGAAGGGGCACCAGCTTGAAAAGAACTATTTTGCTTTCCCACTGTACAGAACCAGTATCTACTTAGCAGTTATTACTCTATAGTTAGAATATACCGTGTTTCCCCCGAAAATAAGCCCCAGTTAAGATCGTCATCCAGATGGACACATTTAGTACGTTCTGACGATGTTCCAGAAGAAGATGACATGACTGTATTTGAATAAGTATAGATTGTTGTACATGAAAAAATAAGACATCCCCTGAAAATACGCCCTAATGCAGCAAAAATTAATATCAGACCCGGTCTTATGTTCGGGGAAACACGGTATTCTACAATTTTTCTGCCTCTCACACTGAGCCATAAGCACTTGAGGGAAGATATTCTGTGTTGCCCCTCTCTGTACCCACAGTACCTGCCACAATGCCTGATAGGCTCCATACATTTGCTGTTGGTGAGTCATTTATAACCCACAGAATTAGTAAAATCCTGTCCTTGTTTGTTGAGTGAAGAAATGAGTGCAAAGCTTAGCTCCACCTCTATTTCTGCCATAAGTTCTTCTCCATTTTCACCATAAATTCATTTCAGCCTCCTCTGATCTGCATCATTAAGACAGATTGACACTTAATCTACATATACGAAAGATCGGAACTTAATTGTCTGACCTTCCGCATATCAAGCATGTTAATCTTTTCTTCCTCAGAACAAGAATATAGACCCCTTGAGGGCAAAAGTACTCCTGTTGCCCATAGCAGGCACTGGAAAATGAAATGAAACCTTAAAGTAATGAGGCTCCTAAAAGCTATGTAATAAAGTGTATCGGGTACTTAAACTCTCTGGGCTTTTGTTTCTTACCAGAAAGAAAAGGGGTTTGGATTAGCTGGAAGAGCAAAGAGGATTCCATTCATGTGCCAAGTCCCACTTAAATATCGCTTAAGTCTGGCGTGATATGTTTGTTGAGAAAGGATTGGAAACAAAAGTTCTGAAATTGATTGCTGATGTCTTCCAAAGGCTGAGAAACAAGGAGTAAGTGCCATGTGTGCTGCATACTTACTGACCCTGGGTTAGAAAGTCTCGAGGTTCCTTTTAGCTCTAATATCCTTTAGCTCTGTGGTTGTATGTATAGTCATTCCTCAGTTCATTGCTAGGAGCCAGAGGAACTCTTCCACAGGGAACTCGGAGGGTTAAAGGTCATTACTGGAGGACAAATGACCTTAATGTTGAGTGAGTTGTTCTGCATTTGAACTGCTTGATCAGTGACTTGAGGATAATAATGTATATGTGTATGGGGCTGTTACCGAGATTATGTTCTATGTCAGTATTACATTATTCATTACAGCAGTATTATGAGTTCCAACAAACTTAATGTTTCTGTGTGTGTGTGTGTGTGTGTGTGTGTGTGTGTGTGTGTGTGTGTATCTTACATGTATCTGCTGAAGTACCTTAGAAAAGAGGTCCTTTAGCTGGCTTAGCTCGAATTCCACATATTGCAGAATCAGGCAAATAATTTTGGGCTTTGAATGCCTATGCCAGCCTGGTGCTTTCATTTTTGAAACCAAATCAACACACCAGTTTTAGAAAAACTACTGAAAAGATTCTGATATTTGGTTGCTCTATGCATGGTATATACCTCAAAACTTCACACAAAATTATCTAAACACAAAATTATAAAATGAATCTTAAAATAATTATTTCTAAGTGTCAGACTCTGTACACCAGGGTTGGTATATGCATTCTTAATGCCATTTATTGGGAGGAATTTTTTTGTTTAAAGATTTTATTGGGGAAGGGGAACAGGACTTTATTGGGGAACAGAGTGTACTTCCAGGATTTTTTTCCAAGTCTAGTTGTTGTCCTTTCAATCTTAGTTGTGGAGGGTGCCGTTCAGCTTCAAGTTGTTGTCCTTTCAGTCTTAGTTGTGGAGGGTGCAGCTCAGCTCCGGGTTCAGTTGCTGTTGCTAGTTGTAGGGGGCACAGCCCACCATCCCTTGTGGGAGTCGAGGAATTGAACTGGCAACCGAGGAATTGAACTGGCAACCTTGTGGTTGAGAGCCTACTGGCCCATGTGGGTATCGAACCGGCAGCCTTCGGAGTTAGGAGCATGGAGCTCTAACCGCCTGAGCCACCGGGTTGGCCCCCTATTGGGAGGACTTTTAATGTAAATTCCTAAAGTACAGAGAAGAGGAAAAGGGTGTATATGTGTGTACATATATGTGTGTGTGTATATATATATATATATGTATGTATGTATATATATATATATATATGTCTCTGTTCAGCTTTAATTCTCAGGAAAGAGAAGATGATCGATAAATATTCAGTATCTTGTTAAGCGTTGCTTAATCTGAGATACACTGTTTTATTCAGTACAATAAAACCACAGAATCCAATTTACCCACCTAGCAAACATTTGAGCAGTGGGCATAAGAAATAAAGGAAGCTTCAAATGAAGACACAAGATGTAGAAAATTATTGTGTGCTAAATCAGGATGTGGTGGAGCTCATGTAGTACCTCGGGTGGGTGAAAACCCTGGGTTCGTCAGAGAGGATGTAAACAAATGGGATTAGGAATTAGCTATTGGAGAGCATACTTAATGCTTGTGTGAGCACTTGCTTGTAAAGAGAAAGCTTTCCACATTAATTACTTGTAAGAAATTGTGATTACCTTTCACAGAGCTGAGACTGAAAATAACTGTCCTGTAGGGAGTCAGTGACACACTGGCCTGGTGCCAGGGAAGATTTGTTCTCTGGAGTAATTGCAGATCTCCCTGGCGTTGGGGGGTCTGCGGTCACGGATACAGTGGGGATTCAAGCACTTCGAGAAAATGAACACATTTTAGATGACATGGAGTGAGTGGCGCCTTTAAATTCCCCTGCAGCCCTGTCTGTGAAAGTAGCAAGTGTGTTCAGTGGCCTTTCCTATTTTGAATGTTAAACATACATCTAGAAGAAGACAATGTTGGAGACACTTACTATTAATCTAGTAATTCACTTCCGAGCTCATGGCTAGATTGAGAAGGAGCTAATTCATTATACTTGCTGAGGAAACAGCCCTGCATTGCAACAAAGTGTGCTCTGTTGCAATTAGTAAGTTCCACAGTAACACCTCTGTTAATGGGAGGGAAGTGTTTTGGTGACTCACTGGTTGTCAGAAATGTTACTACCCTACCTTTGGACTGCATGTTCCATTACCAGAGGTAGAATATTTCCTTTCCAGCAAACACTCCTGCACTTTCTGGGATGGATGGACCCTGTGTCGGCTCGCAGACACTTCACACTGTGTGTCCTGGTTCATCCCTCTCCCAGCCCAACCCCAGCTGTGTGTGCTCAGGGCAGTGGTTCCCCACTCAGTCAGGACGGGGAGGACGCAGTGCCTCCTTTTCCACCTCAAGTCCGAGAACCGACACTGAGGCGATGAGACCCTCACACTCATCGCTCCACGCTCAGGCTGAGGGCTCTGTTCCCAGGGCCCTTCTTGGTTGCAGAGTCCCTAACTGTGTCCACAGACAGAACACTTGTCACAGCAGATCTTCACGTGTCCAGGAAGGGTGCTGAAACTAGCATCATGTGACTCGGCTACGTCTGCATGTTGAAGCATAGACGTGGCCTTTGGTACCAGAACTTCAATTCAGAACGCACCTCAAAGGGCCTCTGCACTGTGTGTTTATTCTTATAACTGCGCTTGAGACAACTGTTTGGGTTCAGTGCTCTCAGATGGTTAAAACTACATTTAGTTACTCAACTAAGGGGGACACCTTCGGAGGAGACAGTGTTGAGTCAGAGTTATTTTTCCCCCTCTGTTCTATTGCTTGAGAGTTACCGGGTTACTTATATAATTCAGTAAAGAATTAAATCAACAACAAAAAATGCGCTATCTCCAGAAATGCCTATCTTCAGAAAGTCTAATCTCTAAGCCTCTTCTCATTACTGTAAAATGAATGGATTTTCTCTGCATATTTCGTACACTTAATTGTTTTCTGAGCCACTTAACCACTTTATAGGTATCATATGAGAGTCCCCAAATTATGAGATAACGAGGGAGACAAATATTCTTTTTCGAAAAATTCTACCTCTTGGTTAACCAAACCTAATAGCTAATATTTATTGAGGGCTTACTGTGAGTTTTATGCACATTTTTTTCCCATTTGACCCTTAGCACAATGAGGTAGGAAGTTGACTCATTTTACAAATGAGAGGACTGAAATGTACAAGGCTTAGGTCAGGGGCTGAGTTCAGTTAGAGCTGGGACTCTGAAACCAAAGTTACCCAGACTGGGCAACTCCAAAACTGTGGTTATTAACCGTTAGGCAAGGCTACTTCCTTCCTAGCACCTCCATACTCCTAATGATAGTTTAAATCATTGCAGACTTCACTCTTGGCCAGTAGCTAAATAAAGCTTATTATCTTCCCATTTGCTCCATTCCCTCTGTCTCTTGTCTCTTCTTTATCCTGTCCCTTAACTTGGAGCATCCCACAGTGTTCAGTCCTTTCCCCTATTCTTCTCCTACATGTGAGGTGTGATCAAACAATACAGTCAATGTTTAAGTTTAAAAATATTTATTACAGTAAAAGACATATTGTCATTAATCCTCCTCAAAATATTCCCTCTCACTTCAAACACACGTATCCCATTGTTCTTGCCACTTTCTGAAGCAGCCTGGAAGTCCTGTTTTGTGAGTGTCTTCGTCCTCCATCATGACAACACTCCATGTCACACATCACTTCTGGTACGGCAATTTCTGTCAGATAAAACATTATGGCATATCCTCGTTCACCTTATTCACCGGATCTGGCACCGTGTAACTTCTGGCTCTTCCCTAAAGTCAAAATGACCATGAAAGGTAATGTTTTGAATCGATTCAGGACATCGAAGCAGAAGCAACAGCACAACTAAAGACACTCATGAAAGAGGACTTCCAGAACTGCTTCAGAAAGTGGCAAGAATGATGGGATAAGTGTCTGAAGCGAAAGGGAGTATTTTGAGGAGGATTAATGGCAGTGTGTCTTTTATTGTAATACTTTTTTTTTAAAATTTAAACATTCACTGTATTTTGTGATCACATCTTGTAAACCTTCTATTTGAACTTGTCTCATAGTTGCTTTCTCAGGATGTCTTGTCCTTTCCTACCCTGAAGCTTCTTCTCCTGTGTTTATACCCACTGTTATTCCACCCATCCTTGAAGATGGGTCTAATTCCCACTTTTATCATATAGACTTCTCTGACTGCTCCAGCGGAGATAATCTTCCTTCACTGTGCTCTTATAATCCTTCATTTATATTCCCAAATTATACTACTGCATTTGCACCACCACTCCCAGTCCTCCCCTGTGGCAGACATCACGAATCGATTACAGTCCTCTTTACCTCAAGCTTTGTTATGGCCTCAGAATCCCCATAACTATCCTTCAGGCAGCCACTGTTAATCAAACGGAATTGGCATGTAAGATGGATGGAAATTGTTGTCAGTTGCTGAGAAAATCTATTCATTTAGCAATCAATTAGGAATTCAATTTAAATTGAACAAGTACTGATGTTACTGGTAAGAGATGCAGAGTTGAAGTCTGTCTTTTGTGTTCGTCTGTCGGAGGCAGTACATGCACAGATATCACTAACATGAGCCTAAGTGTTGAGTGCTGCAAGGAAGTTACAAGGTACCTAGTAGGGCCTTCACCGAAGAGAGGTGGAATTGAGAAAGAGTCCTAGAGGAGACCAGGAATGGCCTTGAGCAGAAGATTGAAATGATTACAAGCCCAGGGAGAGATCATGATATGAGTACAGAGTCCTTTATCCTATCGTATTCGTATGTCCAATTTCAGTATTGTATGGAACTACTAATTAATACATGTATTCTTATGTTTTCGCTTTCTTACCTCAATTTCCTGAGGATAAAAAATGCTGTCTTACATGGGTCTGTCACATTCATAGCATCTAGCATTGCACCTCCTTGATAGGAGATCCCCCAAAATATGTTTGACTGATTACAAAACCCTCTTCATTGAAGAAGAGGTAAATCCTTGCTGAGCCTATCCAATTAATCTGCTCGTTACCCACTCATTTGTATGTGTTTTTGAATGAAGACCCTGGGGAACTCTTATCTAAGCCAAGTTATCCCAAATATATTTTACTCCTAGTATGGGAGGTCCCAGCCATTTTAATCTGAGCTTAGCATGGCCCTCAAGCTCCCAGACTGGAGGGCATCTCTCTACCCTGAGGAAGAGCTGACCTTCTCAGGAAACCAGCACCAGAACCAGGCTGATCTTGAGAGAATTCACTGGACTAGAAAAAAAATGGAAGATTTATCTGGTTTCCTCAAGTTGGGCCATGACCTGGAGCTGAAACAGCCTTGGGTGGTACAGTCTTTTTGGTTGTGGTATTTAGCAATTCCTGTGTCTTTTTCTTCAATTCCAGCTGACATACAATGTTACATTTTAGGTGTACAACATAGTGATGAGACATTTATATAACTTCCAAAGTGTCACCCCAATAAGTCTGGTGCCCATCTGACACCGTAAATAGGTATTATGATATTATTGCCTATATTCCCTGTGCTGTACTTTATATCCCTGTGAGCAACTCCTATGTCTTTTAGTGAATTTATTTTTAGGTTTTCCCCCTCTACTCATCCTTTCACATCCTTATCCAAATTCTGCCCATTTTTCTCCCTGTCTGGAGGTTATTTCTATGATAAGTAATTAATTAGCCTGTTTGTGTGGCCTGTTTCAATAGACCTTGAGCTTGAACTGCTTGGATAAACACTACATTTGGTCATTCAAGAGTCTGAGGATGGGTTATTACCTTTTTATTAGCAAAAGTGAATTGTCAACCAGTAGCTGTAACAGGTTTGCTCCATTTCTGCTTCCTCTTCATTGATTCCTTTCGTACACCTGAACGATATCCTGAGGTGTCATTGTGTGGAGGAGACCCTGACTTTCACAGAGTAATGAAGATTGTGATCTTGTTGCCAGTTCAGAAGCCACAGATCCTGTGAAACATACCCAGACCTCCTCTGAAACTGGTCAGCCACCTGCCTTGAATATTAGTATTTTCCAGTAATCTCCAACTGGCTTGTTTATTTTGGGGGGAAAAATTAAAGTTTACATCTACTATTGTTGAAGTGGAAATGATCGAGTAAGGTTTGATTACTTTTTTAACCTCAAGTGAATAACATAGAAGATTGGACTTACTGAATCTAAGACCTAGAACCTTGAAACGACCGAAGTGCTCATCACTGGGCCTTATCGGCTCTGGGAATCCTGCTCAGTGCTCAGTGCTCCAGGGAAAAGGGTTGGCAAATTGCAGTAGGTGGAGTTTGAGGCTGTGACTTTCTGCTTAGATTCCCTCCCTCTCTCTTTTTCTACTTCTCTCCCACTCTTCTTCTAGACTGATTCTTTCTGCTCTACAGCCTCTGCCCAGGCCCCAGCGAACAGCTGTTGTCTGTGAGGGCAATACTGAGAAAGGGGGCTGAAGATCCTTCTAAACAAAACCTTCTGAGATGCTAAGAATGAAAAATCCTTAAGTGTTACTGTGGAAAGATTGTACTTACTATGTTTGAAGACCTTAACTATATACAGTGTCATCTTTGTGTGTTTTCTGAGGCCCTATTCTCATCCTATGTGAAAAGACACATGCGCCCCTTTTGGAGAGTATATGGCATTTTTAACATTCTATACATGAGTGTTCTTTCTTTCCACAAATAATCATCAAACATGCTGAGCTGTCTTTGCCTTTGTTCTTCCGGTGAGGATTAAGAGAAACATCCAAGGTATTTACAGACAGAGATTCCTGACCCAGCCTTTCGACACTGGAGACCCCTTTCATTTTAATTTCAGAAATATCATGAAATTCTTCTAATATGTCTTAACTGTTTGAAGATAGGAGTAAACATTTCTTCAGTCCTTGGATTGTGGAAGGAGAGATCAGAGTTACAGCTCCACAGAAGTTAGGAGAGAAAGGTAAACAGTTGGCAGGCAGGCAGGCTTCATGGCTAGGAATCACGGAGAATAGAGTTCAAGGTGACACAAGTTTTTGAAGCAGAGGTGAGGAAAGTCAGGGAGTCCCTGTGACTTAGATTTAGCATTCTGAATGTGGGGTTCATCAAACTGGGAATTCCAGGCTTGTGACAAGTCTAGAAAACCCAGGATGACTGGCTACCTTCTTTCTCCCAGAGGTGGATTTGTTTCTCTGCTCCCAAATTGCTCCTGACTAAAACCCACTGGGGAGGAGATGGTAAGATTTCATTTATACGTAGGGAGAAGGCTTCTTTAGATTGTGTTATCAACCAAGGTGTTCACAGGAGTTGTAAAACTGGTTATTATATAGAGGCAGTGTTTTCAGACATCTGGTGTTAAACCTGAGGAAAAGGTGTGTCCTTCGGAAAGCAAGGGATTCCAGAGCTTCTCTAAACCGTTTATGTCTGGGTGAGGGGACTTTTAATTCCTTCAGTGACTTGGAGACCAAACAAAGAGGAAAGAGGGTAGAGTGTGACCACAAAGTAGGTAAAGGTCTTTCACAGGAACGCATGAAGCAAACGGATAGGTAGAGTCACCCATGAGATTATCAGATATGAACCATTTTAAGAGGGGAAAGAAAGAAGTAAAATAAATAGACCAGGGGTAGAAAAATAGGAGATTTTAGAACCCACGAGCCACATCATAGATATGTATCTCAGGAAATAACCCAACCACACATGTGTGGGGCTAACACACCTTTGGGGGGAGAGGAAGAGTCTGGTTGTTCTAGATTGAAGGGTTTAGTCACATGGTGGGCCTCTAAGCCCGTTTGATGCTTGCTAGAGAGACTGGATTCCTGTGGGCTGGCCCTACCTCATCCTCACTTGAACCCAAGGGGCTTTTTGGACTCCAGGAGCCCCCGAAGCCAGGGAGAAGTCCTAAGGCATAGGAACCAGGCACCCAACTTCTCATAGGCTCATTACCATAGCCATTGTCAAAGGAAGATAATTTCATGAGTCAGGAGTTACTGGAGAGGCCGTATTTATGATGCCCCCCTGAGTTTGATGGCCATGGGACAATGTGGCAGAATTTGTACTCACATTCTTATGGCCCACTTTTCACACTCTGCTAATGGCATCATCTTTCAGCTATTTTCTCCTGCCTTGTGTACTCAGATCTGAAATTACAAAAGAGGAAATGTAGAAAATGCAGTGGCTTCCTGGGTATATGACTTAAATAGCAATTATAATGCATTCGTTGTTCAGTTCAATGCAGCAGGTATTAATCAAATACCCATGGAATGTGAGGCTTAGTGCCTAGGACCATGGGGGGTACAGAAGTGAGCATACAATGCTTATGCTCAGGAGCTTGAGTTGGGGGTGAGGGGACATGGAGACAGAGGTCTATAAGAGAAGATAATAAATGCAGAGGAAGGTCAGCAGGGCCCAGCAAAGAGACTCACTTCACCTGTGAAGAGAGCCTGGGAAAGGCTTTCTGGAGAAGATGACATTTTAACTAGGTTGTGAGGGGTGAGTAGGAGTTCACTAGGCAAAGATAGTGGCAAAGGGTTTTTCCTCTAAAGGGCGTGTGTGTGAACAAGGGCACAGAAGCAGGGAGCATATTTCAGAAATAACAAGGAGTTTTGTTGTGGCTGGATATGATGAGCTGAGGGTGGGGAGGTCGTGCAGGCCTGGATCAGTTACGGACCTGGCAGCACACACGATCCACTCGCTCACAAGTGTTTAACTGGACAGAATCCACTCAAGGGACTAATTACAGAGTTAAGCAGAATTAAGGAAACCAATGAAGGATGGTAAAGCACCCAGAACTACGTAATAACTGTGAGAAGTTATTAGCTCACCTGTGCCTGAACAAGCTAGAGGAGGTGGCCAGTGTTCCCATAGTCCAGTGAGGGGTGGGGCTGTGTCGGGGGGCACATGACAGGACCTTTATGGCCACAGAGGAACGCAGCCACTGTGAGAACAGTGGCAAGTCAGGGAGAATGTAAAGGCAGTAAATACCCCAACGTCTCTCTCTTTCCGTCTTTAAGATCTCCTGCTAGTGCCGGTCCTTGGCTGAAGCCAGCCAAAGTCAGAAAGCACAGAACCCTGGGTTACATACTTTGTAGAGCTCAGCCTCCCGGGACACAAAACAGGGCAAAGGACAGGAGGGAAAGCTGAAGGGCAGATGGAGAGTAACCAGCGCAGAGCTATATGCTATTAACGCCATGTTAAAAGATTTTCTTGGGACACTATTATCAAAAAGAAGTGTTGGAAAGATACAAGTTGTATGAATGACGGCCCAGAAGTTAGTGTGATGTCTGGTGGTACTGGTGGCTGCTGCTTATGGGCATGATGGCAAATAAGGAGTCTGATGGCTCCCGCCACCTCTGTAACTATATACCAGCATGACACTGCCCTGTCCCACAGGCCTGCCCCCGTGGCCTCCACATCTAGAGGGCCCTGCTCAACACCAGCCAGCCTTTCTTCCATGCAGAGAGAGCTGGTGTGGTTGATGGAGGAGGCACCGGAATACCAGTGGCACCTCTCTCCCCACCTGTCATGTAGGACTCTTCTCATTGGAAGTGACAGAAAATCCAGGTCAAAAAGGCTTAAGCCGGAAAAGTGGGGGGATGAGGCATACCCTTGATGGCTCAGATAGCTTAAGAGCTCAAAAATAGTAAGCGGCTTCAGGTACAGCTGGATTCAGGGGTTCAAACAATAGCATCCTGACCTTTTCTTGCTTTCCAGAAAGTCTCTGCATTCCTGTGTTATTTGTACTCTCAGACAAAACTCCCGTTGGTGGTGAGATAGCTGCCAGCACAGCTCAAGGTTTCCATTTCCCTGGACCACAACCAGCAGAAAAGAGTATGTTTCTGATCCCTATAGATTCAAAGACTCCTGGGCCTTAGCTTGAGCCTCACTCAGCCCTAGTTGGGGCACATGCCCATTCCTTAATCAGTTTTAGGACTAAGGGAATGTGATTATCTGATGGGCCAGGCCAAAGTCATTCTCTCATACCACGCTGCTTCCACAACTTCTGAACTAATTAGAGGTTCAGCTCTACCTGAGACGGATTGAGAGTTGGAAGGTGTGCTGTTACAACAGAAACAATGGATAATGAGTGGCAAGTATAACAAATGTCCTGCTTTTGTCTGTTTTCCTGACCTATTTCCTGAATATGATCCATATATATTCACTGAATCCATAGTGCTGTAGAAACTTTTGAAGTTGTTTAGATATTAACCAGATGCTTTGAAACTGATTAAATTTAGGCAGAAACCACTTTGAATCCTGAAAGAGGGGAAGAATAATTTTAAAAGGATCACAATTGAATTTTTGCTTTAAACTCTTAAGAATTCTACCAAAAAACCCTATAGCTAATATCATATTTAATGGTGAAAGTCTGAATGCTTTCCACCTAAAGTCAGGAATAAAGCAGTGATGTCCACTGTCACCAGTTGTATTCTGTATCTCACTGGAAGCCTGAGCCAGGGAAACGGGGCAAGAAAAAGAAATAAAGGGCATAGATTGGAAAGAAAAAAGTGTCCTTATTTACAGTTGACATGGTTTTCTACGTAGGAGATCTCCAGGAATCTACAAACTAACTCCTAAGACTAATAAATGATTTAGCAAGGTTGCAAGATACAAGATTAGCACACACAATAAGTTATTTGTTCTTTCTGTGTACTAACAATGTACAATTGGAAGTGGAAAAAGCATTATACTCAGTGAAAGAAGGCAGTCTTAAAGACTCCATAGAGTATGATTCTGTTTACGTGAAATTCTCAAAAAGGTAAAACCATAGTGAGGGAGAAGAAATGAGTGTTTGCCAGAGGTTAGGGACCAGGGTGGGGGAAGGGGTGTGTGTGTGTGTGTGTGTGTGTGTGTGTGTGTGTCTAAAGTTATAGCATTAGGGAGTTCTTTGGGGTGATGGAACGGTGCTATAGCTATACCCTAATTGTGATGGTAGTTGTAAGAATTTTAACACATGGTAAAAGTCATAAGACTGTACACTAAAAAAGTCAGTTTTACTATATGACAAATACACACACACACACACACACACACATACACCTAAAGAATTAGCATGGTGCAGACACATCTAGCATTTGCAAGAGATGGTCTATGTTTAATGGTGAGGAATGTCTGCTCTCTGATGTGTTCTCGTCCCTGTGAAGAGCAAAACCTCCAGTGGCCTGACGTTGCCCCAGGTCCCACAGAGGATATCGAATCTATATGACCCAGTTTTTTAGTACTGTTGGGCATGGAAGTTAAGGGAAGTTCTTAACTCCACATCTGTGGGGCCAGGCCAGCCAGGGCTTGCCTGGTTTATCTGGCCCAGGGATGCACATGTTTCACATGAATCACGGAGGAGGTTGGGAAGGCTTTCCAAACACCCTTAAGCTGAGTTTTAAACTTGTTGAAGTGGTAAGCACGTAAAGTGGGAAAGCAGAGGGAGCAATGCAGAGGCTCAGCGACCTGGGTTCTGGGCAGAATTGAAACAGTGTGGCAGGGTGGGGTTAGTCCAAGGAGCTTAGATACCACCCTGTAATGGGGAAGCACTGAGAAGCATTTAAGCAGGAAAGTGATTCATGCAGATTTGCATCTTGGAAAGGTTGTGCTGCCTTTGGTTTCGAGGATGAATTGGAGGAGACAAGACTGGAAGCAGGAAGAGCATTAGGAAGTTGATGAAATAGTTTTGGTGAGAAATGAGGTCGACCTGAAACAAGGCAGTGTCACTAGGATGGAAGGGAGAGAGACAGCTTTGAGAGTTGTTGAATCAGTAGACTAAGTGGAACGTGGTGATAGTTCAATGTTGTGGACCTGGGACAGGACATGGAGTCATCTAGAATGTTCCCAAATGTACCACTTTGTACCTAGACTGCTGTGTAACTTGTTTCCTGTGGGCTCTCAGGCAAGTTACCTCACTTCCTTGTATCTGAGTTTCTTACCAGAAAATGAAGTTACTGCATAGAGTTGTTGTGAAAATCAGAGTTAACTGTGCTTAGATCAGTACCTGACACAAACAGCCCTCAAAAAAAGTTTGCAACAACACACAATTTACAGAGATAAGGAACTCTTCCAGATATCTATTTCTGTATAACTAATCACTACCAAGCTTAGTGGCTTAAAATAACAACGATCATATTACTTTCCCTTGGGTTCTGAGAGTTGACTGACTCAGATAGGCAATTCTCCCTTGGGTTTCCTTTTGTGATTGCAGGGAGATGTCTGCTGGGGCTGGAATCAACTAAGGCTCATTACCATTGGTCTGTGAGTGGTGATGGACACACAGACCAATGGAATAGAATTGGGAACCAAGAAAGAAACCCACATATATATGGGCAGATAATTTTCGACAAAGTAGTCAAAAACACACAATGAAGAAAAGAAAGCCTCTTCAACAAATGGTGCTGGGAAAATTGGAAAGTCATGTGCAGAAGAGTGAAACTAGAGTGCTGTCACCAAGTACCAAAATTAACTCAAAATGGATCAAAGACCTAAACATAAGACCTGAAACAATAAATTGCATAGAAGATAACGTAGGTACTAAACTTATCCACATTGGTCTTAGAAAGGATTTTATGAATTTGACCTCAAAGACAAGGGAAGTAAAAGTATAAATAAATGAATGGGACAATAACAAATTGAAAAGCTTCTGCACAGCAAAAGAAACCATCAACAAAACAAAGAGGCAGCCAACCAAATGGTAGGAAGATGTTTGCAAACAACACCTTCAATAAGGGCAAATATCCAAAATATATAAAGAACTCATGTAACTCAATAAAAAAACAAACAATCCAATTAAAAAAGGGGCAGAGGACCTGAGCAGACACTTCTCCCAAGAAGATAAACAAACAGCCAACAGATACATGAAAAAATGCTCAACTTCACTAGCTACCATGTTTCCCCGAAAATAAGACCTAACTGGAAAATAAACCCTAGCATGATTTTTCAGGATGCTCATAATATAAAATAAGCCCTGCCTTATTTCCCCCAAAATAAGACTGGGTCTTATATTAATTTTTGCTCCAAAAGACGCATTAGAAGTTATTTTGTATTATGAGTAGCCTGAAAAATCACGCTAGTGCTTATTTCCCGGTTAGGTCTTATTTTCGGGGAAACACGGTATTAGGGAAATGCAAATCAAAACCAAAATGAGATACCACCTCACACCCGTTAGAATGGCTATTATCAGCAAGACAAGTCCTAAGTGTTGGAGAGGCTGTGAAGAAAGAGGAACCCTCATACACTGTTGGTGGAACTGTAAATTGGTACAACCACTATGGAAAACAGTATGGAAGTTCCTCAAAAACTTAAGAATAGAATTACCATATAACCCCACAATCCCTCTTCTAGGTATCTACCAAAAGAAATCTGAAAACATCCATAAAGATATATATATATATATATATATATACCCCTTTGTTCATTGCAGCAGCGTTTATGGTGGCCAAGACATGGAAACAACCAAAGTGTCCTTCAACAGATGATTGGAGACAGAAAATGTGGTATATATACACAATGGAATACTACTCTGCCGTAAGAAAAGATGAAACACTGTCATTTGTGACAACATGGATGGATCTTGAGATTATCATGCTAAACGAAATAAGTCATACAGAAAAAGTCGAGAACCATATGACTTCACTCATATGTGGGATATAAAACTAAAAGCAACAAACAAACAAGAGAAACAAAAACTCACAGACACAGATAACAATTTAGTGGTTACCAGCGGGTAAGAGGGGCAGGGGGATGGTAGGAGATGGTAAAGGGGGTCAAATACATCGTGATGGAAGAATTGAACACACAATGCAATATGTAAATGATGTATTATAGAATCGTACACTGGAAACCTATGTAATTTTACTAATCAATGCCAGCTCAATAAATTTAATAAAAATTGAAAATAAACAAAGGCTGTCTACTACCTGGAAGATTCAAACAATTAGGACTCTCTGATTTCCCTGTGTGGTCTCTCCAGTATGGCAGCTTCAGGGTAGCTGGACTCATTACATGCTACTTCAGGACTTCAAAGTGAGTGTCCCAAGAAGAGAAACCGTCAGAAGATGGCCCTTTCTAACCTAGCCTCGGACTCCACTCCACCTCACTTATGTTGCATTCTCTTTGTCAAGGCCGTCACAAAGGCCTACCCAGGTGTAAGGGAAAGGGACAGAGATTTCATCGCCTGATCAGAGGAGTGTTAAATAATTTGTGGACCTATTGTAAAACCACCAAAGTAACTCAGAAGGAAAAGTCAGGTTTTCTGGGAGAAAGAAAGCAAAGTGTTTTTTTCCCCACGTTGGGTCCCATTTTGAGGTACATACCCAGGTAGAGATTCCCTGAAGGCAGTTGTATTTTGAGTAGAATGAGGCAGGAGATAGAAGTGGAAATTGAATTTGTAAGAGCAGACAGGATCACGCCGGGAGAGTGAAGCCTAAGAAGAGGTTGGGGTACAGACTCCCTGGGAAACACCAACATCAACGCGGAGGGGAACACCCAGAAGTGGGAAGATGGGGAGCTTCCTCAGCCTGACTGGGTTCCTCTGCACAGTCATCTGGTTTTACCCTAGGATGTTGCAGTCTGAGAATTCTTTCTCTGGGTCCCAGCATACTCTTGGCAGAAGAGTTATCTTTCAAGCCAGACTGGACCCTCCGTGGCCCTTTTGGGCATCTCCTCCCACATCTCCCCCCAGGCTGCTGATTGTCAGAGAGCCCTGCCCTGTCTGCAGGCCATGCAGGGAGCCCTGGGTTCTCGTTGCTTCTGTCCTGTACGTGTCCAGTGTGAGACAAGGAATTAGATCCTCCACCCTCCTCCCAGTCAGGTGTTTTCTGAAGAAAACTGAGTACCTGAATAAGTTGTTAGGACAGTTCCTTCTTTCAACCACCTCAAAATGTCCTGAATTTAAGCCACTTCCTTGTAATTTGCCTTTAGTTCCAGATCTTTTCAGAGATCGGCACTGATACTAGAACTGGCCTGGTTCCTCTTTTGTAAATAGCCACAAGGAAAGAGAAAGTGGCCTGCACGTCTGGAAGGGCCAGCTTCCAAATCAGGTGTGTCTGACTTCAGAGCAGAGCCCTTCACCCCAGGCACCCCTCCAGAAACGCCGGTGTAAACTCACACCTGGACGTTTGGATACAGTATACATCAGCTGGTTCCTAACAGAGCTGGGGTCTGATGGATTTGGTTTGAGCACACACGTGAAATAAAACAGGGCTTGCAGTAGGGACAGGGCTTTACCTGACCGCCTCTTCTCTGTAGGAAACAGATGACTTATTGAACTGATTCATACTCCCTCTCACGCAAGCTCTAAATGAACCACCCTCATCATCTTGCCAAACAGTTCCCCAACCCAAATCACAGATCTGAGCTTCTCATTCTTCTGCCTTCTCTCCCTCCCATTCCTAAGGAAGCTCCTTTTCCATCCTGCAACCCCATGTGGCTTCGCTTCCCCGCCCATGAATAGCTTCCTCACTACTTTATCGCCGGTTCTAATCCATCTCACCTCAGCTGGGTTTATGTTTGGTGTAGGCGCACCTTTAGCAAACATGTTCAGTGGCTATTCATTCTCTCTACTAACAGCAAATCTTTGTTTGTTATTTTGTAGTTTAACATAGGCTTTGTCTTATTTAGTCCTCAAGATGACCGAACTTATGGGAAGAGACCTGAGGGTCAGAGAAGTATAAATTTTCCTCTTTCATGGTAGGCTCCAATTTATATTTCTAGTCTTCATTCTCTAAACTAACCCTCAAGCACCAGCCAAACCTGTGACTAAAGACGCTACTGTCACCTCATTATGAAAGGAACAGCACTTTGGAGTCAGGCAGACCTGGTTCTTGAGGCTGGTCATGTGACCTTGGGCAAGTTTCCTAACCTTACTTTATTACCTGTTTCATATGTAAAGTACAGGTTTGTTAGATTAGACGATTAAGTAAAGTAATATATTATAAAATTGCTTAGGACAGAGTCACTTGATGAATGTTAGTTTCTTCTTCCCCCAAACCCCTTTGTGTTGGTTTTTTTTTCCCCCATTCTCCTTCCTCCTCACTAGTCCCCAACTGTTGAATTCCTATTCTTACAGGCAAGTGACATCTAAATTTCTGCCTTTCTAAATGTAACCGAATGGGCGTTTCAAGGTAGCCTTGAGTTCCTACAACTTTGGGGTGTCCTTTCCTGTATACTAGCAACTTCTCTCGTCTCATAACTTTGTGCATGTTTCCGGTGGCAGGAGCAGCCTCTCTTTGGTCTCAGCACATACCGTGTTTCCCTGAAAAGAAGACTGGGTCTTATATTAAGATGTGCTCCAAAAGACACATTAAGGCTTATGTTCAGGGGATGTCCTCCTGAAAAATCACGCTAGGGCTTCTTTTCCAATTAGGTCTTATTTTCCGGAAAACACAGTAGTGTTTCTTGGGGTGCTGTGCAAACGAGTTCAACAAATAACACTTGTAGGATTTACTCAAGACCACACGGGGCTTCATGAGACCATTGTACTCATTTCCTGATCGCTGTGAGACTTGCTTTCGTTTGAACATGGCAGCCTTCCCTCTTGATTTATCATGTTCCTGTACCATCTTCAGTGTGAAAACCAGAATGAAAGATGACGGCTCAAAAGGAAATTAACTTTGCAGAGGCATTTGGTGTGACTGCACATAGTTTAATAATTGTTTTTTAAGCTTTTAATATTTAAAATTTGAGTGATTTCACCCAAAGACCCAGATTTTTAGTTTATCTTTAAAAAAATTCAGACAATGAGGCCACCTTTGACCCTCATGTCCACATGACAGTGCTTGGCTGGGACAGCAAGGACCAGTACAGACCCCGCAGGCTTGGTTCTCTCACTTCCACTCTGACCCCTCGCCTTGGATGTTTGCAATCTTTGATGTAAACTGTGAATATTATTATAATGTATTTAAAATCCATATTTAGGATCAGAGTAGTTCCTCCTTTTGATTTTAGGATAGGTGACCAAGGAGTTGTTATACCAGTGGTGAAAAGGTTTTTCTTCTGTTCTGTATGTTTAAATGTCTTTGTGTTCTCCGTCTGCAGACTTCTTTCATTTGTTTAGAATCTGTGGTGATGGAGGCCCTAAACCCTATTCCAATGCCAATCGCCTGTCAATGCAGTGTCTGTGGCTTTTTTCAGATGGAGGAACCATAAGTCCCATCCCGCCCCTCAGGGAAGAGTAAAAAATGTCAGATTACTGTGCTTCCACAGTCACCTTTCAACACTGGTAAGTCTGCTCCCTTCCCTGAAGGGAAAAGCAGAAGTGACTGGGAAGGTCCACCCTCCCTGAAGGGAGGAGGAGGACGAGAATTTTCATCCTTTATACTTTATCACATTGATCTTTACCCCAAGTCTCTGAGTTAGGTAACATTCCTTCTTGACTGGTGACAAGGTACCGTAGGCTATTGTTGACCATCTGTCCCAGAGCTAGGACAGAGAAGCACAGTTAAGGGCCCAACTGTATCCAACTTGGTCATGTTCTCCCTATTCTGTCTGCTTAGGATTCAGCCCCTTCCCACCATATTTCTAAAACTGGTGTATGTATAAGTGTTTATTCATTTGAAGACGGTTCACTGCTGAGCTGAAATAAAACTTGAGCTTCTACTTACTTTAAATAGAAGTTTCAGAAGTCAGTTTGGGGACTATAATCAATAATGTTGTAAAGATTTTGTAGGGTGTCAGATGGGCACTTGTCTTATTAGGGAGACCACTTCAGGGACGGTGTAGATGCCTGATCATTGCACTGTATACCTGAAGCTGAAGCTGAATAATAATGCATGTCAACTATAATTTTAAATATATACATATAGTCACAAGAAGCGGAGTACAGCATTAGAAAAAGAGACAGTGGAAATGTAACGGCTGTATGCAATGTCAGAGGGGCAGTAGATTGGGGGAGGGGAGTGATCACTGTGTGAGGGGTATAAATGATAAATGTCTAACTATTACATTGTTTTATATACCTGAAACTGAAAAAAAAAAAAAAAAAATAGAAGTTCCTGTTGAACCCTCCACTGGGAATGTGTCTTTAGGCCTCCAAATTTTCCACCATTAATCAGTCAATATTTTGAATGGTCTCCATGAAAATAGGAACAAATAAGAATAATAAATAAATACATTGTAAAATAAGAACAGTACATGCCATTGGTTTAGATCACAAAGTGCTTCTTAGATGCATTTTCTCATTTGCATCTCACAACATTTCTGAGGTACCTTCATCGATGTTTTTAGATGAAGCCACCAAAAAGCAAAGGCATTAAGTGGCAGCTAAGTTATGTGGTAGAATCCAGATTCCTGGCTCCTCTTTCCAGGACATGCTCTTGCTTGGTGTTTACTGACACTAGGGTGTACGTTAATTTTGAAAGCTGTGTTCTCTCCACTTTTGCTGCTGCTATTTTCATCCATTGTTATTCAGTCGTAGCTAACACTTATTGAGCCTTCCTGTGGGCCAGGGGTGGGGCTGAATCCTTTGCCTTCATTATTCTCCTTGACACTAAATCACATAGCTACTTGGCATAGCTACTGTTATGATCCCTCTTTGAGAAGGATACTGCAACTTAACTGGGTTAAGTAGCTTACACAGCGTCACACCGCTAGTAACTGTTAGAACTGACTCAACTCCAGATCTGGGTGACACATGGAATTTCAGATATGGCTTTTATCTTCACCTAGACTGTCAACCGCATGAGGACGAGGACAATGAGTATATCCTCCATAGAGCTTAGCAAAAATGCAGCAAGGATGCAAGTCATTCATTAATGACAGCTGATTTTTTTAGTTTGATTTTTCTTTTCCTGCAGGGATTTTCATGTCATACTATTCTCAGAATAATCTGTTTTTTTGTAGGTTGTTTTGATTGGTTTTATATCCTGTAATTGAAAATTAAGCTCTCAAACATCTGCTTGATCATCTTCTTTTGAGTTTTTAATAAACATGTCTGTCTTCACTTGGATTTTCAAATTGTTATTTTCAGATGGCGAGGCTTTCAGATCTGATAAGCTCATACATATCCTACTAAGTGGAAGCTTGAACAAAATGCCTCATCTTTGGCAATCTTTGTGCTGTTAGTATAATAATTAAAAGAAAAAAGAAAAGTTTCCCTATATTTTTGTCTTCTCTCCCACCCAGGAAAAAGTCATCAAATTGTCAACCAATCAAATGGAAATTAATCACATTAAATATTATTATTATTATTAATCTGCGTTACTCTTTTTCTGTTTTACAAATCAGTTTAGTTTATTTGAGATGTGCTTCCTAAAGTTGAGATACAATTCACATAACATAAAATTCACTATGTTAAGGTGTACAATTTCGTGGTTTTAAGTATATTCACTGTGTTGTGTAACCATCACCACTATCTAATTTCAGAACATTTCCACTCATGCCTCTAAAAGAAACCTATCAGCACTCAGTCCTCCATCTTATGGCAGCCACTAATCTACTTTCTGTCTGTATGGTTTGCCTATTCTGGACATTTCGTAAGAGTGGAATCATGTAATAGACGGCATTTTGCATCTGGCTTCTCTCACTCAGCATAAAGTTTTCAAGGTTTATCCATGCTGTAGCCATGTATCAGCACTTCATTCTTTTTTGTAGCTGGATAATGTTCCATCGTATGGATAGACCATATTTTGTTCATCCGATAGTAAGTTAATAGACATTTATTGTTTTTCACTCCCTGGCTGTTATGATCGGTGTTGCTATGAACATTCTTGTACAAATTTTTGTGTCACGATATACCTTCAATTCCCTTGAGAATATAAGAAGGAATGGGAAGGGATTAGAAAGTACAAATTGGTAGTCAGAATAGTCATGGGAATGTGAAATACAGTACGGGGAATACAATCAATAATGTTGTAGAGATCATGTAGGGTATCAGATGGGCACTGGACTTATTGGGGCATCACTTTATGACTGTGTAGATGCCTGACCACTGTGCTGTACACCTGAAACTGAAGTAGAATAATGTTGAATGTCAACTATAAATGTGTGTGTGTGTGTGTGTGTGTGTGTGTGTGTGTGTGTGTGTTATAGTCATGGGATGTAAAGTGCAGCTTAGGGATTATAGCCAATGGTATTGTAACAGCTATGTACGATATCAGAGGGGTAACAGACTTGGGGGAGTTATCACTCAGTGAGGGGTGTAAATGTCTAATCATTATGTTGTTTTGAAACTAATATAATAAAAAATAAAATGAAATAAAAATTTTAAAAAGGAATGGGATTGCTAGGTCATATGGCAACTCCATGTTTAAGTTTTTGAGGAACTGCCAAATAGTTTTCCACAAGGGATGCACCGTTTTACACACATACAGTGTATGAGCATTCCAATTTCTCCAAATCTTTGCCAACACATATTATTTTCTGTTTGTTTATATCTGTCTGAACAATCTTCCCCTTTCTTTTCCTGGCCTCCGTGGATTTGGCCTGGGTGATGTTGATGACAGCTAGTACTGGCTGCAATATCCTCTCATTACTGGATGAGGAAAAACAATTGGCATTTCCCTGAAGAAATCCTGAAATAATTATCTACTTGTGTTTTGAATTAGATTATTGAATCATAATGAAAAATTTTAAGACACCAAAATATTTTTAATGCCTTTTCTTCTGATACCATTAAGATCCTGAGACCTTTATTTCAGTGATATTAAGTAGTATAGAGATTAACAAACATTACATTCTCTACATTTCATGGGTCCTGTATGTGTCATCATTTTAACCCTGAATTATTTTTTCATTTATAGGATGAAAGGAAATATTTCTCTACCAAAATAAATATAGATGACTAAAGGAATAATTTTGTGAATTTAGTTACACTGAAAATAATTTACTTGAACTTTTCCCCTCAACTCCTGATTCTATGGCTTTTGAGCTCTGTGACCATAACTCTGCTGTGAGAGCCACAACTGTATTGAGGATTTCATGAGAAAAATTTATGAAGAGTATATAGCATATACTAATAGCTAACATTTATTTAGTACCTACTTATTATGTGAGCTAGGTGCTGTTTACTTTTCATGTATAGTCTCATTTTTATTCTTCACATACAGTCTCATTTTTAAATCTCCCAATGACTCTATGAGGTTGATATTTTAGTATGCCCATTGTTACAGATGAGGAAACTGAGGCACAGGCAGCAGGATAACTATTTTGCCCAGCTAATAAAATGGTGAAGCAAGGATTTGAACACAGTCTGACTACAGAGCCTCCTCCTGAAGAATTGGTGGTGAATTAGTTTCTTCCCTCAATATGTCTCATGTGATTTAATGCACCTATTCCATCATGTAGATTTAAGGCCCCTTGATTATGTATTAATATTAGTTTTATCTATATTGCCTCGTTGGCCAATGTGTTGCAAGAATTAGGTGGTCTGTAAATGAGCATTGGCTAATTGATTCCATGAGATTACTTGGGAGTACTTGAAAAAGCAGTGATTTTTTTAATATAGCAAGTCCTTAGTAAAGCAAGATCTTTCCTATATATTTTTGGGTTCTCAACTTTAATATATACTGACTCCCTTAACCATCTTAAAATGGACATACTGGAAACAGTAAGGACTAGATAATTGATGGTGCTGTAACATCCAGTAATACAGTAGTTGAGCTAAGATGGATGGGTTTCCCTGCCATCTCAAGTACGTAGAAATAGAACACCCCCCTGTGAATTAATACATTGCCAGCCCCAAACTCAAAAGAAATAAAAATTCCCACGTACATGAAATAAAAAGGAAACTCAAAGCCAGAGTGTAAACCAAAGCTGATGCTAAGTTCTAGACCAAATTATAGGCCTTAATAATTGGAGACAGGGGTTTTGTCTCCACATGGGGAGACAAGATACAATCTTGGCCCATATGAATGAAGGAGCTAGAATCAGACCTCTGCATAAAGGCTAGAACGTCAAATTTTGGCCCAATCCTTGGACAGAAGACCAGAAAAGTTCTACCCAGTCAGTGACTTGGGAAAACCTTGAGAAAGCTTTCCACCTGCCCATAGCTAAGAGTAAGAGGGAAAGAGGGCAACTATGAGAAAATTACAACCCAGACATATACATACCTGGGTGTTTGATGTAAACTTACACCACCACATAATGTTGAGACTTTGAAAACAACAACAACCACACAAGGAAATGACACAGGCAAGAAAATACATGTTCCAAAAACTGAAGACGATATACAATCTGAAAGAATATATACTAAATATGTTTTAAATGATTAAAGAAAAACATATGGAATAAATAATAGAAAAATGATATAGGGAAAAGGCTACTAGAACTTCCAGAAATGAAAATTCAAGACAGTGGAATTTAAAAGTCAAGGGAGGAATTCAACATCTAATAAATACAACTGAAGTAAGGATTGGTAAATTGGAAGGCAGGTCTGAGAAAATCATCAAAATGCATCACAGAGAAATAAAAATAAGGAATATAAAAAGACCCCAAATCTCCTTATATTTAGGTACTGAAATGCATATTTTTAAATAATTTACAGTTCAAAGTAGAAATTATAAGACAATTTAGAACTAAACAGTGAAAATACTAATAATTTATAGGACACAAACACAGAACTCAGAAGGCAATGTATTCTCTTAAGTAAATATATTGAAAAAACCAAGCTAATGTGCTAGGCAATCAATTCAAAATTAGAAAAAGGGCAAATCTTAAAAATATAAAAAAGAAAAATCATTAGATAAGGGCAGAATTTAATTATGTAGAAAACAAAAACAAAATCTAGAGTATGGTATAGAATGCTGAACAGCATTTAGAAAGGATCTACCTGAATTAATATGAATAAATCCCAAAGACATAATGAAAAACATCTCAAAAAGTAAAGTCAGAAAGTACACCCAGACTGATAACCATGTAAATCAAAATTCAAACACAGACATTGCACATTTTAATTGTAGAGACATATGCAGAAACCTACATATACATTTATATGCATATATATATATATATATATATATATATATATATATACACACAGAGGGTGCCAAAAAATGTATATACGTTTTAAGAAAGGAAAAAATTGTACTAAAATTGTAATACTCAATATATACCAATAACAAAGGGTGAATGCAAGTCACGTATATACATTTTTTTTGGTACCACCAGTATATTTTATATATATATATATATATATGATACATACATATATACATGTATATATACATACATACATACATACATTTTATTTTAAGGAATTGACTCACACCACTGTAGAGGCTGGCAAGTCTGAAATCCATAGGACAGACTGACAGCCTGGAAACTGAGGCAGGAGTTGCCACTACAGTCTTGAAGTAGAATTCCTTCTCCAGGAAACCTCAGTTTTTGCTCTTAAGGCCTTCAATTAATGGATGAGGCCACCTAGATTATCAAGGATAATCTTTATGTAAAGTCAACTAATTGTAGATGTTAACCACATCTACGAAATACCTTCACAGCAACATCTAAATTGTTGTTTTATTGAATAACTGGTACTGTAGCCTAGCCAAGTTGACACATGAGTCTAACTTCACAGCCTCATTATTGTATGATTCCATTTAGATGAAATGTCCAGAATAGGCAAATCCATAGAGACAGAAAGCAGATTAGTGGTTGCCAGAAGCTGAGGAGAGGAAGAAAAGGGGAGTGACTGATAACAGATCGTTTCTTTTGAGGTGATGGAAATGTTCTGGCATTACATAGTGGTGATGGTTGTACAACATTGTGAATATACTAAAAACCACTGATTGTACACTTTAAAAATGGTAAGTTTTATGTTATGTAAATTTTATCACAATGAATAATTGCCCCCCAAAATCCTATAATTATATAGCCATTAAAAATAACAAGAGATAATATACAAGAAAAAATTCATTTGAAGTGCTTAGCACAATCTGACACCGTATATACTCAGTAATTGTGAACCATTTTATTATGATTAACTGCAATAGTATATGGAAAAATGAAACAATTTCACTTTGCGTATATTTGAGTCGGTAAGGTTGTGGGTGAATTCTTGCAATTATTATTTCCAGTAGGGCTGTGATAATATTGCTTGTGCAGTAAATATGTTTTTAAGGGTTTAAAAATAAAAGCTGTGCTGACTCAGAGGCATGTGTTTTTGAGCCAAAGTTCATGTAAGAGCTTGCATTAGTGGAGCTACTCAGCTCTAAAGAAAAAGATGAAAAAAGGGGGTAGGTGTATTTCAGTGGAAGGACAGGACAGAGGAACCATCCTCCCACCTGTTCAGCATATGCACAGTCATTTATTAATAACAATTCATTCTATACTATTTCTGGTTATCAACCTTAGATTAGCTCCAGAGGGCAAAAAGGAATATTATAAATTTGTTTAATATAGTGCCTAGCATGATGGCATGGCTAGATAACTATTTCAGTGATAATTAAAAATATATTTTCCTCTACCAATAATTCTTACTTAATCAAGCCAAAGTCAATCTGTGCATCAGAGGACTATTCTGGGGCTTTGATTAAAAACCACATTAGATTTTAATCTCTTTTCTGCAAATATCCTAAAGCAGGAACAATGCTGTTTTTTATAAATCTAAATCAAATGCAGTTCAGCAACTATCCCCAGACTAAATTTTTATAACTATAAAAAACACACATACTAAGAACAAAGGCTGGGTAGGGCGTGGAAAATGGAGGATAAAGGAATGGATAGGTTTGTGTAATTAATTACATGTGCCCTTTGTCTTTACTTTGATATTCAGAATTATTTCTTGAACAAGAATTCTTTATAAACTTAATGGGGGGGAAAATCACCCCATTACCTTCAAGATAGGGCTATTGGACTGGCAATTGTTGTTTGAGACAACATGGACTTGAAGAGGTGACATCTCTCTCCTCTTTAAGTTTAAATTTTTGTACATGAACTTGAAGAGGAAATCTCTAGCTGAGTTCATTGATTTCCTCCCTAGTTTCTCCTTTTCCTGTTTTACCAATATAGTTAGCATTTAGCATAGAAACTGGAGGGAGAATGCCTGGCGGGCTCTCTAGGAGCTAATGAGCTGGTCATATGATCCCATTTTAAAGATTAGGACACCAAGGCTCAGAGATGATCACAGCATCGTGGGCATTAGGAGGGACCTTTGAAGGTCTAATCTAATCCAACCCCTTTGCCCCTACCTCTAATCCCTCCCCTTGACAATGGGAGAGGTTAAAGTTATGGCCCAAGCACACACCCTACTGTAAGTGGTGGAACCAGAACTTGAGCCTGCTTTCCTGTCACCGTCTTCTTCCCAAGCTGCCTCAGTACCTGTTTGAGATCCTCTTGCCTGTGGGGGGAAGGTACCCCAGGAATCAGTTCCTGGTCATTTCTGGGGCTACAGAGGTCCAGGAAACAATTTTTACTCTGGACTTCTTGTTGGCCCTACTGTGAAGGCCTTCTTACAGCTACCTTTCAGCGAGGTTCTTTATCTTCTTCCCTAGTTTTGGGAGTCGCCTTAACAGGTGGGTCTGACCTGTGTACCCCCAGGTGGGCACTTACTCCCAGCAGCCTGTGGCTTTGGAGATCTCTCTGTCCTCTTTAATCCAGTCCAAGGTTCTGTCTCTAGAAAAGGGTAAAGGAGGATTGTGCCCTGTGAAATCCTCACCTTATATTGGAACCTGGAAAATCTTCTAGTGATTTTTCTTACCCTGCATCTAATTTTTCCAAACTTGTTTGAGGCCAAGATAAAGTACACCCATTTCCAAGGTGTAACTCCTGGCTGAGGTCATTCACCAGCCATTTGTACTTAAGTGTCTCAGGATGACATCTCTGACCCAGGGTGAACCCCTCAACTGCTTTTCCAGGTCTTGGTTTCTATTTATATTCTTCTTTCTAGTAACAAAAGAAACACTACAATATAATTTGTGATACTCCAAGAACAAGCTTGAGAGAAAGCTTTCATTACTAAATACAGTAACCTATTTATAATGCTTGTTTGTCACCTTTGATTGCTTTCAAATGACTCCTTGTGATGACGCTTATCTTTCCCAAGAAAACCCCTGTCAGGCTAAAGGCTGAAAAAGAGCAAGTACGTTTCTTTCTAACCGCCCTGCATTCATTTGGAATGGAGATGCTTAGAAGCGCAGTTAATTGTTAGTAATATAAACCCTAAGACCAGAGCACTTAGCGTTCTTTTGCTACTCAACAGAGTGCTTTTGTGGCTGGTTTTTGAGCGCAGACGCATCCCCTTTATTTTTACATACAGAGCTTTCTTTGACATACAAACCCAAAATTTACTTAAAGCAGCCTAAATAGTATGCGAGAGAATGTCTGTTGGGTTGAGTTATTTTTTTTTTTTAAACATTGAGCATTACAGAGTATCCTTACGGCATCATATGAGTATGTTCCATATAGAACACCTGAATGTAGGCAATTCCGTAAGTAAGAAGTAAGCACAACATACTTTTTAAATTCACTTCAAATATTTTGAATCCTTGGTGTTCGTAACCATTCAGGAGTCTCTTAACACTAGGTTTTGAAATATGAACCAAATAGAATTGATAGTAGAGGGGTTTTTTCACTGTCATGGTACAATTTGAAAAACATTTATGTGTATATGTTTGTTCCAAATATAATTTAAAATGGCTGATCAGAAATACAGTAATGTATGCACAAAACAAAGAGATCAAGGCAAAAGTAAAATATATAGGAAAATAAAACTAAGCTAAGAATTAGTTACTACACAGATGTATCCTGTGAGGTTCATCTGTTTGGTCTACTAGTGGACACAGGAAGTATACCTAAATTTAAATAAAAATTCTAGTGTTGAGTATAATTCACACTTCTTTTCATTGTCCTAGACTTCTTAACTTTGCCCAAACAACTCTAAATTTTCACATTTGTGATTTAGCATATCCAGTGATGCCCTCCTTGAATATTCCTGCCCTTTAGTCATTTTACTTCTAATTAACATGTTGATGAAGGAAAAAAGATGTGGGAGTAATCCCAGCTCATTTTATTTCTTGGTTAAAAAATGGAGGGGTGTGAAGGGGGTAAATGGAAAGTGGGATGGCATAGGATAGTTAGATATTACTAGAACCATTTGGAAGAGGATAAAGAAAAAATATTTAAAATTTGTGATTTTTAATTATCACAACAGGTAGATTTCATAAAGATCTCTTATTAAGGCAAGCTTTCAGAGAATGTGTAACATTTCTTGATATTGACTATTTCCCTACTCACATAATTATACACCTAAATGTCTAAGGTATTCAGGATCAGAAACTTTGTAAAAAGCCTCTTGATCAAACAAATTGAACACATCATTATTTACAAAGAACTGAAAAGAATGCAGAGCATTAGAGAACATAATTGTTCAACAATATGGTAAATGTATCAAACCAACAGAATCTCATGTTCTATTAAAATTATAAAAGTAGTGTAAACAGTATTTATGAGAAAAATATGAGAAAAATTAAAAATTACATGTAAACTATAAAATACGTAAGATATCTAAGCTAGACAAAGAATAAGGGTGGTATGTAAAAACAGAATAGTTATATTGGGTTGACCAGAGAATGAATTTCTTTTCTTTCTCACAGTATTTTGTGATGTTTTGTCATCGTAAATATTGAAGGAGAAGAAATGAAAACAAATTTTTCACATGAAGAATGTTTTTTACAGATTTACCAAGTTGCACTTTCTCCTCATTAAAATGTGATTTGTTTTTGAAGTCTAAAATTTACAGACTCAGATGGGAGATTATCTAAACTGGTTTTTTGCCATTAAAATTCGTGCTTTGGGGGGAATTTTTCCATAGAAATTTATTACAGGAGAACTCAACAGTGTTCTTTTCTTCTCTCCAATTCTGTTTCTTAGGGATTGCCATAGGAGTCTTGGTTCGAGAGTACACCAAGCTCTCTAATCTGGAGAAGTTCTACTTTGCCTTTCCTGGAGAAATCCTAATGAGGATGCTGAAACTCATCATTTTGCCATTAATTGTATCGAGCATGATTACAGGTACCTTGAGAAAACTGATGTTCTCTATGATTTTTTAAGGAGCTACCACTTAAATTGTACTTTTCTAATTATGGAAAAAATCTGAATGTATTTGGTGTATCCAACACACACACACACACACACACACGCACTCCTTACTTGGAAAGTGTGTATTTGCTTGAATGGAAATATTTCATAATTCACAAAGTGGCATTTCTCTGCCTACAGTACTGTCCACCACAGCTCATGTCTTCATTTTGACCAGAATATGATGTCCTGTGAGGAAGATGCCATTTTCAAACATATTATAAATAAAACTCTTTCCAGGGCACAGAATTTTTAAAAACTTAAAAAATAAAAAAGCCTCTCTGGTCACTGAAATGTCAGCCAGTATTCTGAGGGAAAATGTGGTTGTCAGTTTTGATCACATTTTCAGGAGTTCACTCATCTGTTTCCCAGCTGCAGCTGTCCTGCCTCCTGCCCTCTCAGCAGCTGCCTTTGGGTCCTGTCCCGTTCTCTTCACCCACTTCACTCCTCCACAGAACTCAGAACTGGTTATAAACCTGCCCTGGAAATTTGCCCATGGGACCAGCAGCCACATCCTGTGGGAAAGGTTTAATTATAGGTTTGCACCATATTTTAAATGCCTAGTATTTTTAAATCTGAACCTGTGACACAGTTAATTTTGGAAATGATTTTTCCCTTATTGATCATTATATTGCAGGTTCCCTT
This sequence comes from Rhinolophus sinicus, assembly GCF_057876585.1. Taxonomy (NCBI): domain Eukaryota; kingdom Metazoa; phylum Chordata; class Mammalia; order Chiroptera; family Rhinolophidae; genus Rhinolophus; species Rhinolophus sinicus. Next base: position 52,011,828 of record NC_142516.1, read on the forward strand.
TAAAGGGCAAGCTCCCTTATGTAGATGGAGATTAATTTGGTTTACAAAATTATCATTTGTCTGGGTATGCTAAGCTTCTCTCTGCATTTCTTAGTTTCTTGTACTTAGGTTAATTCTGGCAATAGGCAACATTGTGGCATGATAGTCACTAGTGTTGTCAGCTTGAAAATCAGGGTTTTATATAGCCATGCAATTAAGATTATTGACATATGAAAAGGTCGGACAATTAAGCTCGCTAACTTGCCACCGTGCACTTACATGAACCTAATGGTCCGATCTTCATATCCTCTTCTAGAACATTTTTCTCTCCACTGCCACTAAAGAGACCTGGGACTGATCTATGTAGAATAGTGGACATTGGCTGGGGAAGGGAGAGGGATGTCAGGATCTGCTGCATTCAGCAGTGGCATTGTTTGAAGGGCTGTAGATTTAGCCATTGAACTTTTCAAATACCAAACCAGTCTGACTAGAATCCCTTGGGAGCCTTGTTCTTAACTGGTCTTGGTGTTCTGGGCTTATTACAAACTTAAAGAGAGCATTTAATTAATTTTATTTATGAGTTTAATTATGTTTTGAAGTGCCTTGCTTCTTTTAGGCCCTGCAGCCTGAGGGCTAAATCAGCAGACTAGTTGTTTGTACCATAGAATGTTTGTTTCTTTAGCTTGACGTTGTTGTAAGCATTTAAAATTTGGAAGATTTTATGTAAGCGTGTAGATTTCTGGTTTTCTCTGAAAACAATAAAATCAAGAAATACTGAACCCATTTACCCACACACTAACAGTGGTCTGGAGCCGAGAGACAGCTACTCTGTTTACTTAGGGCCAGTGCATTTGAGGGCACCGCTGTCCCCCAAATGCCTATTGCCTAATACCTCATCCACTTCATTGATTTACCTTACCTACTGGCCACTACAGGCATTACCGCTACAACCCCGTAGAATTTTCTCCATATCAAAGATTCTTAATCTTTTCTTAGGCTCCTTTGAGAACATAATGGAAGCTTTGGACTCTCTCCTGAGAAAAATGTTCACAGGTGCACAGAGTATATACTGTATTTTGCATGCAGTTGCACAGGTTCATAAACCACCTGGTGACCGATGCTATTTAAATCTTGTGTCTGTGGAGAAAGGTATGGAAGGTTGATCCAAATTAGGCAGCAAATTCAAAACTTGTGCAGTAAGCCAGGTTTTAGAAGAAAAGGTAATGCATGCCTCAGTATACTAGTTGTATGATATTCGACGTTTGGAAATATGTACAGCTCTTGGCAATCTATAACTGGTGAGATTTTTGCAGTCTGGCTGTTTCGGGTGCTACTTCAGCCTTGCACTTAATCTAGGAAAATAATTTGCAACCCTCAGCATTCCACTTGCGTGACCCAGCTGTTTTTTGAAGCTGTAGCACAGGTCTGGAAATTGCTACATTTTTCCTTCACCAAACCCCTACTATTAATAGGAGTTACAGAGCAGAACTACCCATGCTCTTGACATGGAACAAAAAAAAATTGGTCAAAGATTTAAGGGACATGAACAAAGCAGGATGGGGACAGTGATTCCATATTCATGTTTTAAATTGTCAGATTAAAATGAAAAAGTAATAACTAGTTTTGGCAAGGCTGTGGGGAAATGGGCTCAATCATACATTGTTGGTTACTGTATAAATTGGAACAAACTTTATGGGGGGCAGTTTGAAAAATGTTCGGATCTTTCCTTTTAGTAATATTGCTTCTTAGAATTTGTCATAAAGAAGTAATCAGAGATATGTTCAAAGACTTAGGTACAAGGATGTTCATGATAGGATTTTTTTATAATGGTGATAAATTATGAGCCATCGAAGTGTGTATTTTATGCATAAATTAGGACTCCATGCAACTATTAAAAACCGTGTTTTGGAAACATTTAATGACATGTGGAAATGTTCCTATTATGGTATAAAGTAAGAGCGTTGCATTATATAACAGGATGTTATTTGCAGTCCACATTTTATTAGCATTTATGTACATTTTAAAAGTTGGGACCAAAACCAAATGGTTAACAATGGTTAGATCTGGATAGTAAGAAAATGTGATTCCTTGGGTTTTCTTTACATTTTTAAGGCAAACACATGTTACTTTTATTTGTTTCTATTTTGTATTTTCTTTCTTTCTTTTTTTTTTTTTATAAATCTTTGTTTGTTTGTTTAAAAAAAGAAAGTGGAATGGATTGTGCCCTGTGTTCCTCTAGCCTTGCTTCTGGGGCTCCCCACTTTTCTCCTCCCCAGCCCTGCTCCGTGTCCCTGCAGCTCAGGCCCGCCTTTTACCCCCGACCCCCATCCTGCAGTGGAGCTCAGCCTCCCCCACCCAACGCAGGTAGGAGGCTAAAGCAGAAGTTAGAAAATACTCAGGAACCCCCTGGAGCTCTCCCATTTTAAAAGCCAGCAGATCAATAGCTTATTTTATCCAAGAATTAGGCCAATGGAGGATGCATATTGGAGTCTGGGGAGAGTTGAATGAGCCCTAAATATACGTAAATTAGAGATAAAGACACTGCAAAAATTGAGACCGAAGCTTCGGCATAAAGGAAACTCTCTTGCTAGATTAACAAGTAGGGAAAAAAGCCTCTGCCGTCAAAGCCTCTGCTGACATAAAAATACTTACTGTATAGCTATTTAAAAAAACAAACAAACAAAAAAAAACACGGAAGAATCCCTCTTCATGTGATGGTGAGGGTAAGATGTCATATTAATCAGGGAAATTTAAATATTGACTGGTTATTAGATGGTATCAAGAAATTGTTGATAATTTTGTTAGTGGTGAAAATGGCATTTAGTTACATAAGAAAATATTCTTATCTTTTAATATAGGGATTAGTGTAGGGATTTAATGGGTTTATGTAGGGATGAAATGACAATGTCTGGAATTTGCTTTAAAACCAAAAAGAGAGAGAAAGAGAAGGCACAGAGACATAATCTCCAGGCATTTTCAGAGGCTGTAGGCACTAACAGAATTCTACCCATAATTTACATCCTGAGGGTCATACTTGTGCCATAGACAGAATGTCTCTGCTTGAGCCCTGTTAACATTTAGGTCTGAAAGCCGTATTTATATCAGACCAGGAGAGAAATAACAAGGGAAATCAATGGCTTCTGAGCCTGCCTGAAAATGGTAGCTCTGCAAAATCCTGGTGCAGGTCTCACCAGCCAGTGAGTTTAAATTGGGGTCACATTTTCTTTCATACACAAAGTGTGATGACATGAGCCTCCTCCATACGAGCAGCACAGAAATGGAACAGCCCCTTGGCTCCCGCTCCCAGAGGTTCCCTGAACGTCTTTCCAGGACACTGTCTCAGTTGTGCTCAGGAGGCGGTCCCCACCTCTTCCGCTCCTGCCTCTTTGCCACTACCACCTGGGCCAGAAGTGCTCCGCTGGGCACAGCTGCCAATCCTGGTGTCTCCTCTGGCTGCTGCCACCCCTCTGATCCTAGGGAGCTTCCCCCTTTGCTCCTCCCCCCTAAGATAGGAATGAGAACTTAATTCTTCATAGCGCACCTGAGAGCAGGCTCCTTGGGACAAAGTTTTATGATAGGCTGAGGGATCAAAGCAAGTGGAACACCCATGGGGACATCCAGCTGCTCCCTGAAGGGGCTCTTCTGAGAGCCCCAGGGTCCCGTAAGGGGACTGCCCCTCTGCTTAGCTGCCATCCTGCCTCCAGGAAGCTGGGGCTGCTTTATCCCTCCATATGAAGATGTTCCAGGCATTGCCGCACCCTACACCTCACCACCGGACGCTATTCTAAGAAGTTTATCACACAGGTCCTCCTGTCCTGGCCCGGGAGCAGCGGCCTCCTGGGATGCGTGCCACTGTGGAATACCCACGTCAGAGGAAACCCCCCTCACACTAGAGGCTTGCACTACAAAGGATGCCATTAGTACCTGCTGGGTTGTGGCATGACCACCCAACTTGCAGGACTCAGAGTCTGTCCAGGTTGGGCGGTGCCAAGTCCATGCCGGCTCCCATGCAGTTCCCCCTCCAGAGCAAGATGTCCATTCCTACCCACTTCTGTGGCACCTTACTTAGGATTTCCTACAAATGCTGGCTCCTCAAGAAGCAACACTGGTTTGCAGCGCCATGCACTCCAAGTTTATACCAAGCCAAGAAAATCCCCTCCTTTCCCTCCACCACAAGCCACAGAGTCCCTGGGTCCTAGTACTGAAGACTTCGGTGGAAAACCTTTGTGATCTGTTTGTGGAAGACTTTCCAGTGTCCACAAGAGCACTGGCTGGGTAATGGATTTATATTTGTGGGGAGCTTCTCCAAAGATAAATTTAAGACTCCACCCTTGGAAGATTTTAAAAAAAAAAGAATTGTTCCAAACTTTACATGGTTCTTACTCCAACTTCTACATCAGGATTTCAAATTTCTTAGGTCATCTCACCTCTTAGGGCATAAGTTTTCCACTACCTTTTAACAAAGGCTCAGATACAAACAATTAAACAGCCAGATGTAGAATACATACATGAGTCAGTTTCTTTTCAAGCCTCACCACCCGACGCTTTTTTTGTAAAGGGCCAGATAGTGAATATTTAGGCCTTTCAGACTGTGGAGTCTCTGTCCAACTACCCAACTAGTTGTCACAGAAAAGCAGCCGTAGACAATATGTAAATGTTGGGCACGGCTGTGTGCCAATAAAATATTTATTTACAAAAAACAGGAGGCCAGCTGGCAGGTGACTCCTTCTGAGATGAAAGATAAGATTAGATTCTGACTCTCAAGATACAATCTAGTTAAGGTGGAATCCAGGTGACAAAATAAACCAACATACCAAACACACTCCTACCAAACAGTGAGTGTAAAGGCCTTGAAGAGACCCTGAAAAGTGGAGGGTGGAGCAGGCTAAAGTGCAGTCAGTCAAGGTTTCGGGAGACTTCTATTCTTAAATGCAAGATTTGCAGGTGTGACACACTTGGATCGTTTGGGCTTGGGAAGGAATTTTTTTTAAGGATATGTATTCATTTACTCATAAGCAGCTATGTGCCAAGAAACTATCCCACATCCCCCAGTAGAAAGAACTGTGCCATGTGTCTCCCTACAGTGGGGTTCAGTTTAATTCAACAAACATGTTTAACCCCAACTATGTGAAAACACTCACAGAAAAGCACCTATTAAGAGGGTGGGGTTCCTACCACTCACCTAATCATAGACCCCAGGCTTTCTGATGGCCAGGTGCACGAGTTCCCTTGTTGACAAGAAGGCCTAAGAGTTGATGATGCACTTGTCAGTTGGTTGTACAGCTCACTGTTAGGTAGCTAAGAGCATTCAGTGTCAACTTCAGCTGTGGTAGGAAGTATGCATGCTTTTCTTGAAACATTGGTGATTTTATGTAGTTACGTCTCTATGAAGATTGCCATTTCAAAGTGACTTACAAACTTAAAACTCCATGCTGGAGCATAAGATTATACAAGCTGAGAAAGAACGTCTTGCCTCATTTGCAGCATCTGAAACCACTGGGCTTTGCCTGCATTTCAAGGAGTACCTGCCTCCTTTCTCTTTCTGCCGCCTTGTATGGGAACCGAGAATATAAGATGGCCTAAGCAGTTTCGCACACATGAACTGTAAACATTTCCCTAAGACCATCAGGAAATTTGTGTTGAGTTAGAACACAGCGACTGAAGCCTGGAGAGTGAGCTTTCCTTCTGCCTAAACTGGTACAAGACAGCTTCATGGCTCTATTTCACTATGAGTTAACTTGGTTTTGTCTCTTAAAAAAGAAAAAAAAAAAGCAGTGCGAAACCACGAGGGGATTCTAAGGCACCTCTTATGTGTTGAATGCAGGCACCATTTATTCATTCATTCTTTGATTCCATCTTCAATGTCTCAGGCTCTTGGTAAGCACTCAGATACAAAAAGAAGCCCTGTCCTGCAAGAAAGGGTACATTGCAATGCTGTGTGATAAGTGCTTTGTGGGAATGAGGACATTGGAGGGGACACCGGGGTGGAGTTTTAAGGAAAAGATAGGAATCAGATGAAGTGGGGTGGGCATTGTAGGCAGAAGGAAATAGCAGAAGGCGTGGCATCTTGGAGGACAGTGAGACTTTGGAATCCTGGAGACCTGGGGACGAGGAATGGGAATGGAAGGGGGAGCATGTGGCTTCCTGGGGTCGTGTGCCTTCCTGAGGGCTCTGGACTTGAGCCTGTGGGCCTGGGGAAGCAAGTTACAGCAGTGACTCCTCCCTGCGCCTTCTCTCCAAAGGGCCACCCTGAACGATCTTCAGGTGGGCGAGTATTGTACAAGAAAAAAACTCAATAACACTTGTTAAAGATGGTAAGGCAGGCTTTATCCAGGCGCACTGTGACAGGGGTAGGGACCCCTGCAGTGGGATTTTTGCCGTGGGGGATAGAGATTGGGCTGAACTCTGAATGAATACAACATGACAAGTGGGAACTCATGGTGAGGAGCAGGGTGGGGGGGGTCGGTCAGTGGATGGAAAATGACTAAGAGGAAACATCAGGGGTACGGAGGATTATTGGTGTAGGCGGGCCAGGGAAATCAGACTTCAAGGTGGATGGTAGAGGATAAGCAACCTAATTAGATACTAATATGGATAGAGGGTGGGGGTGGGGTTCTGGTTAAACTGACTTAGCACGGTTCGTGCCCAAACTAGATTTTACAAGGAAGTATATACGTGGGCCTAGGAGAAGTTGCAGGAGGCTGACTAAAGTTTGGTCAAGCAAAAAAATCTTTGTTAGTGGCAATAGATAGAGAGGGGCAGGAGTCTAGTGGTGAAAAGCACAGATGCAGGAATCAGCCTGTGCAGGTTTGAGTCCTGGCTTTGCCATTTACTAGCTGTGACACCTTGAACAAGTGACTTAACTTGTCCTCAACTGTAACATAGGGAAATAATAGTCCTGTTCATGGTGCATTTAAAGTGCTAGGTCATTTGTTTCATTTATTCTTTTGTCTAATACTGTCGGAAGTGTCGATGTTAAGAAACATCCAAACCTGTAGAGAATTTCTTTAAGAGCTTATTGGAGCCAAAACTGACAACGTATGCCAGGAAGCAAGATCTCAAACGCTTCAGGGAGTGACAGTCGGGCAGTTTTCCTCCTGTGGGTAGTTATGCTTATGTCAAAGGTGTGTTACCCTAGATGCACAGAAACAATGGACAGGGCTTGCTTAAGGCAAAGATAAGCCTTTTACTAAGAAGTTATAGGCCTGGGGCCTGACTACCCCCCATGACCTGCCCAGTGAGGAATTTATGATCAGATCACCCTGTGAGGTTACTTTCTGTAGAACCCCTTTTTCATCCACAGAAATGTCTAGAAAGCCTGCATTGGCATCAGAAGCTGCAGGGCCACTATGAGAAGTGAGCCATACACATGGGAGTACATACAATGCATTCATTCTAGAAATGAAAACAGTATAAAAAGACTTGCTCTGCCCCTGGTGTATGACGTTCACCAGCATACCAGTAGCTTCTACCCAGAAGCCGGAGCTACCAACTTTGTAGGATAAGGAGAAGCAACAACAGAGCCCGGTAACAATCAGGCTGTGGTACAAAACCAGAAAAGTTTCACTGAGCTCGTAGCTCTCCTGATGTCGAAGCGCTGATACGGGCTTTGAAGGGAAAGGCTGAGGCCTCAGATCCTCTGAGGTGTGTTTAATGCTTTTATTAGACAATAAGCCTCCTAGGAAAGCTCATGGGGTCTTCTAAGAAATTGGTCCCAGTACAAATACCACCACACTTTGTGGCATAAAAAAATGTGTTAAAACAGCTTTCTGGACTGCTGAGGAAGCAGGAGACCAGCCCGCTGCTTCTTGACACGTTTTGAACATCAAATGTGAACCTGCTGACAGAGGCTGCAAAGTGACCTTTAGTTGGTTCTGCCTGACAACCAGGTTGTTTCGTCAACTTCACAGAATAGTCTGCAGTGGTGATAGAACCTATTTTAAGGGAGTTCTTTGTATTAAAGTCTCTAAGAAAAATAGATGTCCTGGGTGACACGTGCACAGAAATATATTTTGCATGTTCCCCTCTGCCTTTCCTCTTCCCTTTTAACATCCGAGGGGCATTAATCCAAGCTGCAGAGATTTTCCTGTGCCCTGGATGAACAAAGTGAGATGGTATCTAGCCTTGTTTTCCCTGGGAATGAATTTGTGTGTTTAATCCTCATAGCAACCCAATAAAGGAGTACAGTAGGTGGGACCTTACCTCTATCTTTAGAGATGAGGAAACAGGAAGTTCAAGAGAAATTAAGCTGCTTTTCCAAAATCACACAGCTCCTAAGGGTAGCACCTGGGACGGACACAAAGTGTCAGGTTTCATTCTGGAATATTCTGTTCCAGGGACTGTGCCCAGGGACCAGAGCCTGGAAGGAAGGGCCTGGGGAAGGCAGCTATATATAAATAACTAGGTTGTTCCTTCAATCCACACGTTTACAGAGCTCCTGTTATGTGCTGGGCACTGAGGACATACCGTGAACAGGCAGATTCTAGGTCTGCCATCAAGGAGCTGATAGTCTAGTGAGAAAGACAGATGTTCAGTGTACCCATTGATAAAAAAATGTGAAACATGACATGAACAGGATGCCAAGGGAGGACAACTAGAGAGCCTGATTCAGCATGGAGACTCGGGGAAGGACTCTGAGGAAAGAACTCGAAAGTAGCCAAGGGTAGGGAAAAGTGGTCCACTGGAGGGAAGAGTCTTTGTACATCCTTGAAATGGGCAGGCGCTTGGTCTGCTCCAGAAGAGGGCGGGAGGAGGGTGAGGCCAAGGGAAGGTGGCACAAATTGGGACTGGGAGGCAGGCAAGCACCGTTCCTGCAGAGTCTCGTTAGCTGGAGCAAGGATTTTCTGTGTTACCTGAAGTGCCATTGGAGGCTTATACCTGCTTGTGAAATGGCCTGATTTATGTTTTTAGAAGATCTCTAGGGACCATGCGATGAAGAAATACAGAGAGATTATGGAAGAAGGAGTGAGGGAATGAAGGAGTTAACACTTAAGCGCCTTCCATTTGTTTGGTGACATACTTCACATTGAGCATTTCATTCAATAATAATGGAGGCTGTGTGCTAAGTACAAATTAAGTTCTAGGCACTGGACTAGGCATGTGTTAGATATGTCTCATCCTCCTAACAGCTATGCAAGCTGCGTACTCCTCACAATTACCCTTTAGGAGGTAGAGGCATTTAAAACCTCCATTTGATAGATAGCGAAACTAAATCTGGGAGGAGAAAGCTGGGATTTGGGCCCAGTCTGTCCCCTCAGAGCCCATGCTTGTCTCTCTCCATGCTGATGGCTTCTCTGCTGCTGACAGAAAGACAGAATCATCCCAATACCAGGGTGCAACAGTGAGTTCCTTGGATGTGGTGTACGTTCACAATTGTGAAGCACCATCAAATGCCAAACTAAACAAAAATGTCCAATAACGAAGTTAATTCTGACACCTTAATCACTAGGTGGAGAGATGGTCACACAAACTTTATTTTCCAGTGGGTGGCAGCTTCATCAGAGAGCTCTCAAAAGGAGTCTTTTGCTCTCGGCTGTTTATTTTTAAAACATGCTATTGTTTAGCAAACGGCAACGGCTTCCTTTGTAGTGTTTTTACAAAAAGTTCAAATAGATTATTACTGTGTTGGCCACGAGCCAGCACCCCAGCTCATCAGAGCCTCTTCTGATGAGGTGAAAACCCAAGTGTGGTTTCTTAACACAAAGAGGTAGCAGGTGCCCCTAACTTCTAAGGACAACTTTGGTTTGTATCCCTGTTTCTAGGTCACAGCCCAGCCTCAGAATTGTCCCTGGTTTTAAAGCACACCCTTGGGCTCACTGGTAACTGGATTTGATAAAGAAAAAAATAAAAAAATCCAGTGACACTTGTTAAAGATAATAAAGCAGGCTTCATTCAGTACCATCAAGTAGGGACCGTGACAATGGGATTTTGCAATGGAGGAGAGAGATGGGGCTCAACTCTGATTACAGCCTGGGCAAGTGGGAATTGATGGCCACGAGCAGGGTCGTGGGTCAGGGGATGGAAAATTACTAGAGGAAACATCCTGGGTAAGGGGGATTCTGGCTAAACTGACCTAACCTGCTTCTTGTTGAAGATAGGCCAGTGTGATCAGACATCACCTGGGGGGTAATGGAGGACAATATCTGATAAGCTGATCAGATTCCCAGATATCAGGGTAGGGGCTTCTGGTTAAACTGACTCAGCAGGTTTCTTGCCAGAACTGGAGTTTGTAAGGAAATACACAGATGGGCCTAGGAGAAGGTCCATAAGCCAGACTAAAGTACGGTCAAGCAAAGAAAGTTTGTCAGAATCCTGCTCCTCTTTTTCTGGCCAATGCAAGTGCTACCTGCTGCGAGCTGCTCCTGGTCACCTCAGCCAGGTGGCACCTCTGGCTCCTCTGAGAGCTCGCAGCACCTCTGCTTTGCAAAGCATCCAGTTTTTAGACTGGAGGGAAAAGATGCCGTTTTTTTAAGTTTCCAATCTGTCACAGATCAATAATCTTTATAAACTATAAGAAAATGAATTACTGGAAAAAGATATACAAAACAAAGACATACAAAATGCTAGCCATATTTTTGGTTATTACAGTCAACAGATATAAAAATCATTGTCCAATTGCTGTAAATGATTTTAAACACCTTTGATTTCTATGGAGATCTCGTCACACCTGCTCTGTAATGTATCCCTGCACAGTCCCTTCTCCTTCAACTCCCAGAGGGGAGGGATCCAGTCCCAGAAGAAGTGACTTCTGGAAGTGGACTGTAAAGAGAGGTTGTCCTCTATACTGCACAGGACACAAGCCATGGCCTGAAAGCAAGAAAGCCAGGTGGCTATTGAGAGTAAAGCTCCAGAATAAAGCACGGTGATATTTCACCTGTTTTTAGGACTAAAATGGGTGTGTCATGTGTCCTGCCCCAGTAAGGGATGGGGTCATATTTTCAAGCACTGTGTCATACTGGCTCTATCCCCATGCTACACAGTCTAGACCTGCGTTACCCAATGGAACTTCCTGTGATGATGGAAATGTTCTTTATTGGTGCTGTCCATTGCAGTAGCCGCAAGTTGCATGTGGCTAGTATGACTGAGAAACTGATGGCGAGGCACCCTCTTCAAAGTCCAACATCTAGACTAAGGTACCATTCACACGACATATCCATTGAGCTAAACCACACATTCTCCACAGGAGAAATAGCGCCCCCAAGGCAACAAAAGCTGGTTTTGGGGAGTAAGGGAGAGAAACTTACTCTTTTTATGTGAAAAGCATATGTATACAGTTAGTACATAAACAGATATAAAGTTTGTCTATGATATTAAAATTTCATGGGAGTGGCCATTAGGGAAAAAAGGTTGGGGGTAGTCGTGGGGTGGAGTACATACTAATGGAAAAAAAAAAAAGTGATGATAGACACTAAGATAGTAAATGTGTTCTCACGTGGAGGTCTGTCATGGGTGGTCACCCTGGAAACCGAACCCAACTACCCTGTACAAGTGGTTTCTAAGGAGACTACCTGATGAGTTTCTAGACTCTGACACATTTGTATTTGTTGAAGATATTTCCACCGAGAATCTTATTATTATGAAGACTTTTATTGGAAGCCGGGTCCTGGAATAGAAAGTGCCCATGGCGAAATCATTAAGACAAATTAAGACATGTTAACATATGCTGGAAACAATTACCCACGTAGATTTAATTTGTTTCACTGCTGGAAGAAAACCCTGAGAGGACACAAAACACATACCCGAGACCAGTTCTGCAGCCACCCTGTGAGCCTGTCACTTATCAGCACCTTAGGGACAGGGAGCTGCTTAAATTGGACGTCTACCAAACACTTGTATATCTGAAAATACATCCTCTACTAGGTCAGGGATACAGGAGCTTAGACAGGTTACTCAAGAGTTCTCTTCATTTTCTTGTTTTTCTTTTAAACTAGCATATTGTTATAAATAATGATTATAATTGTTTATCAAAATAATGCACAGAGCTCTAAAATGGAATAGACACATTTTAGAATCATATAATATACTTAGAAAACTTATAAATATGCATTACTGTTATGCTTTTTTTTTAAGAGACCAAAATCAAATATGAGATACTCCATTTGTTTCTGAATTACGGCTTTCAGTGTCTCTTGATTTTGTTGTTGTTGTTGTTATTGTTGTTTGTTGCAGAATTTTTATTTTTAACTGTCTTCCCATTAGGAAAAGAAAGCCTTCTCAGCAAACTGTATTTTTCCCAAAGAAAGAGAACAGAATCTATCATCAAGGTTACTCAAGGATGTGACTGTTGCAATATACCCATCATAGATATACTGGGGGTGCCAAAACAATGTATACACGTGACTTGTATTCATCTTTTGTTATCGGTATATATTGAGTATTACAATTTTAAAACAGTTTTTTCCTTTCTTAAAATGTGTATACAATTTTTTGACGCCCTCTGTATATGGTAATTGCACAGTCTTGCCCAGCAGGTTGGTGAATGGGCCCTGAATAACATCCCAGGGTGGCTGCTAGAGGCCAGAGGCCCTTCTCTCAAAACATTTAACTTCCAAAGGAGCAATCAACAGCCAGAGGGATAGAGACTGAGCCATGTGTTTAGACTGAGAGATGACTTGTTCTGTCATCATAATGATGATCGCCTCCTTATAGATTTTCCTCGTACATCAGCTATGTTTCATTATATGTGAGGAGCATAATCCTCCAGTTACTTAAAAAAATAGGTGGGCCTTTTATAGTGTGAGGAGCAAGTGTAAAAGCTACTCGAGACTACAGGTTTACTGCCTTTTCCTTGGGGTTGCTTCGTGACAACCTCTTCATTTTTCCTACTACCCTGTATTTCAGGTTTTTGCAAACAGTTATGGGACAACTCACATGTGCTGCAGACTCAAAAAACCATTTTCTGTGGTGATCCTTTGATTTAGAATGTAATTCTCTTTTTGGAAATCAGGCAGGGCAGTCTGAAACCTCCAAATGACAGCTTGCTGAAAGATGGTTTGGTGGCTTCTCAGCTTGCCCCGTGTCCCACATAGAAATAGCCCATTTAGAGAAAGCTGCATCATTAACTCCACTTCTACAAGCATCTTTGATGAAGGGCAAGGCTTTCTAGCAAGGAGGGATGTATGCCTTCCACCTCTATAACTATCCTTGGCATAACTCTTGCAAGTCCAGGCAATATTCATTTTATTGGCAGCCAAAGACCATTTGAAACTAGATCTAATAATGTGGCCATAAATCTCTTAAGTCACCTGTGCCATCAGAACTTTTTATTTATATCCTGCCTCTTTAAAATGGAAATTTTAAGGTATGTCACCATCAGAGCCATACACAATAAAATTGTTAACACAGAAGCAATTTGAAAATCATGAAAAGAAGAATGAAACATGCTCACCAGGATGGTTAATGAAATTACTGTGATTTATTATTGAGTTTGGCCCTGAGACTATCTAAAGATCCAGCAATAAGTGGGTGATTAAATACGTTATGGTACAGCCACATGACAGAAGATTATGTAGTCTTTAAAATTACCATCGGGTAATTTAATAATAATAAATGCTTACATAATATAGTATTAAAAAGAGGAAAAGGATTAAAAACTACCATCTCAGCTCTGTTTACAAAATGTTAAGAAAAAATACTGGAAGAAAATTCACCAGAATATTAGTATAAGTATGTCTGATGAGGTGAAGTGATTTTTGTTTCCTGCTTTTTTTCTTTTCTTGATTTTTGTTTTCTTTTTTTTGTTTTTCAGATAATTATAATGAACATATGTTACTTTTATAATCACATGTAAAGTTACCCTGTAAGTTGACTCTGAGCTTCCTGACAGAAAAGGCAGAAGGGGAAACAATCAAGAGTTACACAATTTTCATTGTGTGATGAAAAAATTTTCTCAGTTCTTCAAGATAAACTTTTCCTTGATACTGAATTCCAAAAGGATGTTGAGTGCTGTACAAATCTTGATCAAGTTCTTAGAGGAAATGTAGATGGAGGGGGGCTCCTTTTGACTATGTCTTATGACTACTGCCCAGAGGAGCCAAAGGCGTGGCCCTCGCTGTGGGTTGAGGCAGTGAGGATTCGCCAGATGGGAAATGGTCACTCACTAGGCTCCCATCTCTCAATGCTGTTTGGAATTCTTTTTTAATTATAGTTTATTGGGGTGACAATTATTAGTAAAGTTACATAGATTTCAAGTGTACTGTCATCTATAGTACATCATCTATATAGCATGTCGTGTGTTCATCACCCAGAAATATATGGTGATGGAAGGAGAACTGTTTGGAATTTTTGAAGAGCTTCTTTTGCCCTTCGCATCTTACCCAGACAAATGTGTGAGATAAGCCTAGCAGATCCAGAGATGGCTCTCAGCTCTTTATTTCACACCTGAAGGATTAAATCACCACCAGTCCTGGAAAGCAGTCTCTTAAAAAGCAATGTAATTTGACTTCTCCCCTCTTCCCCCTTTTAGGTGTTGCTGCACTGGATTCCAACGTATCTGGAAAAATTGGTCTGCGTGCTGTCGTATATTATTTCTGTACCACTGTCATTGCTGTAATTCTAGGTAAAGTTTATTTCCGAATCCCTTTTCCGCTGCATAATTGTGATGTTTCATTTAAAAGTAGTTGGACTTTTTTAAATAAACAATTTTTTAAAAATCAGAAAGTAGTATTGTCACCCTACCATGAAGCTTTTTGGCTTGAAGTCAACACAGCCCCTTTTATATGAAAAAAATAGAATACTGACTGAATTTTAGCCACAATCCTTTTCACTAATGTCTCCAGTAAGAAACAGAATGAGCGTGTCGGTGTGTGCCTTATCAGGGTCACGGGGTAGAGGGAAGTGAAGCTGAGAGCTTATACAATCTTTAAACTTGTTAGTCAATAATAGTGGAATTGAGTCATTATAAAAGATTTCCAGAAAGATAGCATTTGAGTTCATTTCAAATTTCACATAGTACTGAAAGCTAATGGCTAACGGAGTCTTGCTGAGTGTAAATTCCATATGAAGAAAGGGAGGAAGTCCTGATAAGGGACTATAGCTGCTCTTGTCCCTTTGGCATTCTTTTGTGAAGAAAGTATGGTCCATCCTTTGTGACCTAGTGTGACATTTTAAGAAGGATGCCCAGAGTGAGAAGAGTGGAAGGGAATGTACTCCGATGCAGCCAGCTTAACCCTCGCAGCTCTGCTTTAATGAACTGATAAGACACGGGGAGCTTTTAGAGTTACTAGGCCAGGGGACCTAGGAAGGCCTGAATCCTGCCTTAAACCAAAGCCACATCTCCTCACGAGGTTCCTGAGGGAGGCCAACACAAAGGAAAAAGCTGGGTGTATATCTTTTCTGTAACCCTGAGAAAGAAGAGCGGACCACGTCCACTCATGGCCCTTCCACTGCCCAGTGACGACTCCTATTAGCAAAACGGACCCATTCAGCATCCTGGAAGTCCTACCCGCTTGGATTTGCTTTCCCCCTTAGCAGGCGCAATAAAGGGCACGGGGACTTTTGTCTTCTTCATTCCTCTCCTAACAACCTCCAATGCCTTGATCTCCTACAACCTCCCACCTCTGTCCAGAAACCTCAAGTGACCACAACCCATTACATCAAAGGCCAAAATGGCACTTTCAGGCGCTCTCCATTTGGACCGTTCTTCCTTACAGTAAGAACTATGTCCCCATAACTCCTGTCTATTTTTTTCCTCATTCCACCCCCTGAAAGTCACACAGAACAACAACTTTTCCCAACCCTAATCTGTTTTGAGTTACACAATAGCTTTCAGATATTTGAAGGCGTGTGGTATGGAAGGAAAAGAAGGCTTGATCTGTGTGACCCTCAGGAAAATAACCAGCATCTGTGGGTAAGAGTTGCAGAAAGATATTGAACGAGTGCCTTGAGTTGGAAAATAAATCACCCTCACCCCCTGCCTAGGCTGACATCATAAGCTAAAGAAAAAAAGAAAATTTTTCTCAGCAGGTGTTTCCAGAACCAATTCTGGAATGTAACCCCCTTCCTTTTTAAAGAAAAACACAGGAAGAGTTCTTCTGCTTCACTTAAATGGAAAAGTAAGGCTGCGGCTGAGGTCCCAGCCGAGACTGAGCATTTTGGTTGGCCCTCCGGGTCCCCATCCCAGGATTGCCTGGTACCACTATGCCCACTGGTTCTAAGAAGGATGCACTAGGGGTGCCAGGTGCCCTGGAAGGGTCTCAATGCTTGTGGGTGTTGTCCTTGGCCACAGGTATTGTGCTGGTGGTGAGCATCCAGCCTGGCGTCACCCAGAAAGTGGATGAAATTGACAGGACAGGCAGCAGCCCTGACGTCAGCACGGTGGATGCCATGTTAGACCTGATCAGGTGAGTGTCTTGCCAGCAGGGTGGCTTCATAGACATGTGACATCTGTGGTCACAAAGGCCCCTGTGTTTGGTTTAATGCTCAGCTGTCGTTGTCTTGAAATTTTTAATAATTTTTAAATTGTGCATTTTCATTTTGCCCTGGACCCTGCAAATTACAGGGTCAGTCCTGCTTGCCAGGTTGTGGTTCCAACAGGGAGCGGAAGGAACAGGCTCTTCTATCAGGATTCAGGATGGACAGAGATGCAGAAAGTATACTTGTTGCATTAAGATGTTAGGCTGGGTTGCATGGTCAGTTCTGAAGCACACTTGAAGAAATAAATGTTTTAATTGTACAGGAAAAACCCTCTTATCTGAAGCATTCGAGGCTGGAAATTGGTTACGTTAATAGATAGCAATTAAAGCAGAGAATCATAAAATAATGACAAGGTATGCATTACATATTTTGTTTACACTTAAAACTTAAATGCATTTATTTGCCAATTTTTTAATGTAGGGTCAAGGTTTTTGCGTGTGTCAGTTGATTGTAATTTTATATTATTTCTGTTGCATATGCTGCCCTTATAAATGCATCATCTACAATTTCCAGATTCAGTTTCCATGAAATAGAGCAGGCAACTTGCAAAGAAAGCTGACTGCTGAATCCTTCCAGTTTTTATTTCAGTTGTCTTCCCACACCTAATTTAACCACAGAAATGTTAGTCATTTGTCTTGATTGAGTTTCCAGGCACTCAGCTTAGTTTTTATAGAAACCATACCTTCCATTTCACACTTATATTTCATTGATTTACATAATTTTCAATTCCGTAATTACGATGATAATTGCAATTGGCATAGAGAATTTGGCAAGAAATGTAATGGACTCTTGGTAAGCATACATTCTCGTCAATGAAAATAGAAATATGCAGAATCTTAAAGAGGTCTCTAACTGTGAGTGTCCACCTGCCAATACAGTGTTTCACCAAGGACAACAAACATATCGGTTACTCAGTGAATCAGTTAAGTGACGTTGATGAGGAGAGCGTTCTATACTTGGTTGAAACCTAACTGGGAAAAATAAATCTTAATACAAAGAAGTATTATGCAAGGGAGAAACCAGAGAACTAATCCTATGTTACACTCATTTCCACCATTGTACCAATGTGTTGGTTATGACAAACAAAACACTTTTGCCTTCACATAATACTGCTTTTCATGTCTCCAACAGGAATATGTTCCCTGAGAACCTTATCCAAGCCTGTTTTCAGCAGGTAATATTGACTTTTGCCCTCAAATTGCTCCCCTCTTCCCATTACCAAGTAAGATTTTCTTTTCCTGCTCTGACCCAATGAATGGAATTAGCCCATCAAAAATGGCAGGAAATGGACCTGTGAATGGAGGGATTTCGGGTGACTCCTCTGTTCCATATCCCTGGTCATTCCAGCCACAGTGAAGGCCCTGTTGTAGCTTGCCCTGCTCCCTTTGTCATTAAGCTGTTTTTCCCCCCAAAGAGCTCAAATGGAGCAAGTAAGGAACTTGTCAAACAAATGAGTGTTTTAAAATGTGGTTCCTAGTACCGATCTTTGGAGAACCACGTTATATTTGTGAAGAAACTTAGACTGTCTGCAGGTGCCATGCAGTAAAAAAAAAGTAGTCCTCCATCTTCTCTTTCCTTTCCCTTGTGGGGAAATCAGTGTCTGACTCGCATGGGTGGTTAGTGTTCCTGGTATTTGGTCTTTTCCTTAATCATTCTCTCCCCATTGCTGGCACTCTACAGAGCAATGTAACAAAGCCGTGATTTTTTCTCTAGGAGATTTAACAATCTCTTCCCTCCATTTCCTTCAAGCCTTTTTCTCTCGTTTATCTATGCACTTAGACAGCTGAGTCTATCACACACTGCTGAATTCATTTACATAAATTACATGAACAGAGACCTCTGTGTGTACCAACAAAATGGCAATTAAACTGCTCCCTGCCGACCTCCAAGCAGCACAGAACCACCACTATTTCAGGGGTGCCTTTGCATTTCAGCCACAGTGGTCACTTGTAAGGTTCTCGGTGTTGGCAGAGCCTCGTAGGAATGACATGTATGCCTGGTGTCATGTATACTAGCTCTTTCTTAATTCTCTCGACTGAATCTGTGCAAAACCAGAAAGGGCTGAAGGAAGGGGATTCAACAGAAATCTCATGGAATAGCCCTAAAGGGAATGTTGATTTTGGAATAACCGTATAGTTGTTCATGTTTATTAAAGTCATAGTGACTACATTTATCAAAGTGATGAGGGTTTCTTCCAGATTACAAATAGTAAATGAATAAATAAACAGAAACAAAAAAAAACGATTGGCAGGATCCCTGTAGAGTCTGTCTGTTGACGCACCTACAAATAAAACCTATGCTTTCTTTCACATTATTGCTCCATTCATGTGTCCTTTATTATGGACGTGAGAGGACATTTTGACATCATTGAATGGTGGCTGTGGGAGTCAGCGGTTTGGATTTCTCAATTCCACTTTTGGTTCCAAAGCCTCATAAAAGGTACTGTCAAAACCTGGAGCCAATAGAACCCTCTGAAGTAGAACCCTGCAGTGGCCCTTGTTTGGTCCAATAACGTATTCCTGTGGTTTAGCCTCGGGTGCTCAACAAACTCTTCCTTCGTTTATTTCTTTGTCCTTTTTTTCCCTCCAACTTGCAGTATAAAACCATGCGTGAAGAAGTGAAGCCTCCCAGTGAGCCAGGGATGAACATAACAGAAGCATCTGTCACTCCTGCCATGACAACTGCTATTCCCAAGGTACCATTTCCTTCCTTTTCACCCGTGCTCCTTCCCCGGTAGGCAGAGGCTGAGTCGTGAGTCGTGAGCAGGAGGTGGAATACAGTCAACCCTCATCACTCTTGGGTTCCACATTTGTGAATTCACCTACACGCTAAAATGTATTTGCAACCTCAGAGTCAACATGCAAGGCCCGTTCGTGTCCTTTGTAGACACGCAAAGAGCAGTGAAAATGTGAAGTCAGCCCATGCACATGTTCCCAGCTGAGGCTGAACAAAGCAAAGCTCTGCCTTCTTGCTTCAGCTCTCGTACTATAAACAAATACCCTTTTTTGTTGGGTGTTTATGCCACAGTTTTCACATTGTGTCCTTTTTCATGGTGATTTTGCTGTTTATATTTTTTTAATTTTTATTAAATTTATTAGGGTGATATTAGTTAGTAAAATTATAGGTTTCAGGCAGCCAGATGACTCAGTTGGTTAGAGCGCAAGCTCTGAGAACAGGGTTTTCGGTTCAATTCCCACATGGGCCAGTGAGCTGTGCCCTCCGCAACCAGATTGAAGACAATGAGCTGCTGCTGAGCCCCTGGAGGGCGGCCGGATGGCTCAGCTGGTTATACAATATGTGCTCTTAACAACAGGTTGCCGGTTCGACTCCTGCATGGGATGGTGGGTTGCGCCTCCCCAAAAACAAATATATATATATATATATATATATAGGTTTCAAATGTACAATTCTCTAATACATCATCTATATATTGCATTGTGTGTTTACCACCCAAAGTCAAATTTCTTTCTATCACCATATATTTGATCACCTATACCCTCTTTTACTCCCCTGTCCCTTACTCTCTGGTAACCACTAAACTGTTGTCTCTGTCTATGAGATTTTGTTCCTTTGTTTGTCTTGTTCCTTTGTTGTTTTTAGTTTTATATCCCACATATGAATGAAGTCATACGGTTCTCGACTTTTTCTGTCTGACTTATTTCACTTAGCGTGATAATCTCAAGATCCATCCATGTTGTTGCAAATGGCACTGTTTCATCTTGTCTTATGGCTGAGTAGTATTCCATTATATATATGTACCACATCTTCTTTCTCCAGTCATATATCGAAGTACACTTTGGTTGTTTCCATGTCCTGGCCACCATGAATAATGCTGCAATGAACATAGGGGTACATATATCTTTATGGATGTTTTCAGATTTTTTTGGTAGATACCCAGAAGAGGGATTGCTGGGTCATGTGGTAATTCTATTCTTAAGTTTGTGAGGAACCTCCATAGTGTTTTCCGGAGTGGCCATACCAATTTACATTCCCACCAGCACTGTATGAGGGTTCCTTTTTCTCCAGAGCCTCTCCAACACTTGTTATTACTTGTCTTATTGATAATAGCCATTCTAACAGGTATGAGGTGGTATCTCATTGTGTTTTAATTTGCATTTCCTTAATAGCTAGTGAAGTTGAGCATTTTTGCATGTATCTGTTGGCCATTTGTATGTCTTCTTGGGAGAAGTGTCTGTTCAGGTCCTCTGCCCATGTTTTAATTGTATTGTTTGTTTTTCTGTTGTTGAGTTTTATGAATTCATTATATATTTTAGATATTTGCCCCTTATCACAAGTGTTGTTCACAAATATCTTTTCCCATTTGGTTGGCTGCCTTTGTTTTGTTGATGGTTTCTTTTGCTGTGCATAAGCTTTTTAGTTTGATATAGTCCCCATTCATTTACTTTTGCTTTTACTTCCTTCCCTTTGAGGTCAAATTCATAAAATCCTCTCTGAACCCAACCAAGGTCCATAAGTTTAGTACCTATGTTTTCTTCTACACAATTTATTGTTTCAGGTCTTATGTTTAGGTCTTTAAGTTAATTTTAGTACATGGTGACAGATAGCAGTCTAGTTTCATCCTTTTGCATGTGTCTTTCCAATTTTCCCAGCATCATTTATTGAAGAGGCTGTCTTTTCTTCATTGTTTGTTTCTGGCTCCTTTGTTTCAAATTATCTGCCCATATATGTGTCAGTTTATTTCTGAGTTCTCAATTCAATTCCATTGGTGTATGTGTCTGTTTTTCTGCCAATACCCTGCTATTTTGATTACTGTTGCTTCGTAATATAAATTGAAGTCAGGGAGTGTGATACCTCTAGCTTTGTTCTTTCCTCTTAGGATTGCTTTGGATATTTAGGGTCTTTTGTGATTCCACACAAATCTGATGATTTTGTTGTTGTTCTATTTCTTTGAAAAATGCCATTGGGATTTTGATGAGGATTGCATTAAATTTGTATATTGCTTTGGGTAACATGATCATTTTAACTATGTTGATTCTTCCAATCCATGAACACAGACTATCTTTCCATTTCTTTGTGTCTTCTTCAATTTCTTTTAATAATGTCTCATAGTTTTCAGTGTATAGGTCCTTCACATCCTTTGTTAAATTTATTCCTAAGTATTTTGTTTTTTTTGTTGCAATTGCAAAAGGAATTGTTTTTTTCATTTCTTTTCCTGAAATTCCTGTTAGTATATAGGAACACAATGGATTTTTGTACATTGATTTTGTATCCTATAACTTTACTGTATTTGTTTAATGTTTCTAATAGTTTTTTGGTGGAGTCTTTAGGGTCTTGTATATAAAGAATCATGTTATGTGCAAAAAGTGACAATTGAACTTCTTCATTCCCAATTTGGATGGCTTTTCTTTCTTCTCTTGCCTGATCGCTCTGGCACGGACTTTAATACTACATCTGTGGTTCCTAAGTGCAAGAAGATTCTGATGTGCCTTAAGGAGAATATATGTTTGTTCCATAAGCTTCATTCAGGCATGAGTTATATACTATGTTGGTTGTGAGTCAGTGTTAATGACACAACAATATATATTAAACAAGGTGTCTTTGAACAGAAACATGCATAAAGCAGGTTATAGTGACAAAAATGTTGTGAACATTGGTTTCCAAGTATTTAATCATACATTTGCCCTAGAAACAGTGATTCAATATTCGCTAATTTAGTGTTGGTGACCACTAAACAGTAAATAACTACCGAGAATAATGAGAAGCAACTGAACCACGTAGAGAAAAGAAGGAGCCCTGTTGCCTGTATAGCTTTGCCACCCCTGAGAGTTGAGTTGGGCACCCCAGGAACTGCTTTAGATTTGCAGGATTACATGAACACAGAATGCAGGCCCACAATTTCTTATTCAAAACTCTCTGCCCAAAGGGCTTAGACAGCATAAATTGGTAACTACAATATTGCCATGGGGATATGAAAGACAGTTTGGGGAATATAATCAATAATGTTGTAAATACTTTGTAGGGTGTCAGATGGGCAAATGTCTTATTAGGGAGACCACTTCATGGACGATGTAAATGCCTGACCACTGCTCTGTACACCTGAGGCTGAAGCTGACTAATATTGTATATCAACTATAATTTAGTATACGTATAGTCACAGGATGTGGAGTACAGCATAGGGAATAGAGTCAGTGGAATTGTAATAGATATATACGATGTCATGAGGATAGTAGATTGGGGGTGGGGAGTTACACTTTGTGAGGGGTGAAATGTCTAACTATTGCATTGTTTTGTTCACCTGAAACTATAGAAAAAAACAACTCTGCCCAGATGTGGTTCAGAGTCCAGTTTTCGATGGGCCAGGAGGTGTGTATTCATGTTATACACCATCCATAAGGGGGATTGGCAACAACACTTTCGAACCAAGCACATCAATATTTCTGCAACAAACTTATGAATATCCTGCCAAGTAAGAGGAATAGACAACAAGTAGTCTCGTCTCAGTTCAGGATACGTTTTGCCACCAAGAGTTTCCCATAAACTCATTGATAAAATCAATGGGTTTTGAGAGCTTTGGGGATTTCAGCATTGAAGACTAGAGTGTATGGTTCTTAAGTAAGACATCTGTAGTCCTGTAGTAGATTTCTCCTGAGTGTTCTCTGTCTCCTAACCTTCACACAGGAAGGAAAGATTGAAGGAAAAGAGCAATATTCAGTAGAATTAAGAATTCAAATTACGTAGGCCACAGGTGGCCCCCTGCTTCCTCCTGCAGAGAGCCTACCTCTTCTGACAGATCCAGTGGCCTTCCATGACCTGCTCCTCCCTAGTTTCCATGCTCACTTCCCAGTGGCCCCCTCCATTCTATCCAGACCCGCCTCTGCCATTACTCCTTATTCCTGCCTTTTGATGTGGTTACATAAAGATTTTCTGAGCACCTCCCTAAGCCAGGCCCTGCTGAGCATTGGGGTTACCATAGCCAAAAGACAGATGTGGCATCTGCCCTCCTGTGAAGAGTGTTGCATATTACAATAGGGAAGAAAGGATGGGTAAGAATTATCCAAGCAGGGTGCGGAGGTCCAGAGTATGATGACTTTGCCTTTGCTTACCATTTTGCGGGGAGTATGTTTGCATCTCCTGGCTGCCTACTCCTCAGGTCTAGCTTTTCCTAACCTCACAGCCCTCAGTCGTGTCCCCAGTCTCCATATGAGGCCTATAACCCATAGCTTGCCTGTGCAGTTAATTACACACCATTTTGGCTCGCGTTTCTCATATAGTTTTGTCTTTCAGCTGCACTTTAAGACCTTATGCTGTAGCCAGTGCAGTTGGCTACAGCTGCTTGGTAAATATTTTTTTGACCATATCAGATCATAATTAAATGACTCGTACCCCAGGGGTTCATCAAGTTGCGTTGTCTCCTTATGAAATCTCTTGGTAAGTCTCATGCTGCACTACTCAGAATAAGTAATCACTCGGTAAATCACATGCTGTTCTTACCCAGGTAAAGCAAAGTAATGGTTCGCAGTAATAGGAATCTGATTAACTTCATGTCTCCAAAATCCTGTTGGTCATTCAAGATCATAGGCAGTAAAGAATGTTCCTGTGCTTCATTATCAGGATAAAACAGTAAAAAATGTCCACACTGGTAAATATTTTGTGCTTCCTGTATTATTAATTCCTGTCTTTTTTTACACAGCCTCCAAATATAGTTAAAATAACCTTGAAAATTTCCTTGATTCTAAAGTTATTATTTTTTTATTAGTTTCAGGTGTACAAAACAATGTACTAGTTAGACATTAAATAAAACACTTATTATATTAGTATCTGATTAATACCCACCCCTCACAAAGTGATAACTCCCCTCCTCCAAGCTGCTACCCCTCTGACATCGTATATAGCTGTTACAATTCCATTAACTCTATTCCCTATGCTGTACTCCACATCCTGTGACTATATATATATATTAAATTATAGTTGATATTCAGTATTATTCAGCTTCAGCTTCAGGTGTACAGTGCAGTGATCAGGCATCTACATCAAGTGGTCTCCCTAATAAGACAAGTGTCCCTCAGTACCCTACAAAATCTTTACAGCATTATTGATTATATTCCTCAAACTGTCTTTTGTATCCCCATGGCAATCTTAAACTTTTTATTAAAAATGTAAAACATCCCAGAATAATAAATCTTCAAAAGAAATATTCAAATATTGATTTATTGAGAGAAAACGGAAAAAAACACACACTTTAAACTTTAATGGCAGAGGGTGGGGGCAGTAAAAATGTGTTACATGTGTCGATGGGTTTTCTTTTGCTTTTTTTCTATTTGCCCAAGTTGACTCTGGTAGATCACTGGGTCATTATGTTTGGTTATTGCATCTTTTCATTTCAATGCCTGTATCTCCTAACAAGATTATAATCGTGCATCAATATATTTTCTTGATTTTTGATCCACAGAACGAAACAAAGGAGTACAAAGTCGTAGGCATGTATTCAGATGGCATAAATGTCCTGGGCTTGATTGTCTTTTGCCTCGTCTTTGGACTTGTCATTGGAAAAATGGGAGAAAGGGGACAGGTTCTGGTGGATTTCTTCAGTGCTCTGAGTGACGCAACCATGAAAATCGTTCAGATCATTATGTGGTAAGCAGACACCCGTTAATGCCAGCTTGCTGCCCCTGCCAACTGTCCCCTCAAAATTAGAACCAAGAGTCCTGAGTTTCTCCACTGGCGAGGGTGCACACTGACTCTCAGGACACTGGAGTATTAAATCACTCCACGTCCTACTTTTGTTCACTGACTTTCCCAAAGTTCTAACTATCAGCCAGTGTCTCTTCTACCGAAGCCCTTGATCATCTCGCACGCAGCCAGCATTCATGTAAGAAGTAACTATTGGAGGAGTAACGTGAAGCTGTTCTCTGCACATCAGAATACACAGTGCTTTCCTTATTAGGCCCCGGGCAGAAGTGATATTCAAAATACCTATAACTGATACATCGCGTGATCGCTAACGCATCCACATGAAAGCTGCCATTGGGTGAGCATGGCAGTGGTGTCACTTAAGTATCTGCCTTGTCCCTGGAGATACCAAAAAATCCACCTTTCCTAGGAGGCCTCTGCCCCACTTATCTCATATTGAGTTGTTTTACCATTATTTACTCCAAAGTATAGACATCGACGGTGATGTAAAGGATTCAGTTATTTTAGTCACTTAATCCCACTGAACCTCAGCTTCCTCATCTATGAAAAAGCATAAAATCTACTCATAAGGTTGGAAGAAACACACTAAGTGAACTGATGCCTGTAAAATACTTAACCCAACACAAGGCTCCACAAACAAATGTAATGAGTGCTCCACAAATAGACTATGACAACCGTTTGCACTGCTAACTGTTGTTGATCCCGCTACCTGGAAAACAAGATGACCGGGGCTAGGAAGAGCCTAGGGACCATATTTGGAGCGGGCCACAGGGAGCTCCCACATGTGACAATCAGCAGAACGTCTGTGTATGGGGAGCGAGGAGTATGTCACCAGTTTAAGCACACCTTCCTGCCAAGTCTGTCCCATTGTGGTAGCTTAGGTGGGGAGAACTGAGCATGCACACGGAGCCAGGTGGTCCAGCAGGGCCTGACGCCGAGGCCTTCACTTCACGTGGACCCTAGGCTCCTCCAGCTGCGAGTGTGTGCCAAGCCACGGTACCTCCCCCAGCTTGTCTCTTCCCCAGCAATCCCACCCTGAGAAAACACCTGCTGACGTTGTTGTGCTTACTTTCTAGTTACATGCCATTGGGTATTTTGTTCCTGATTGCCGGGAAGATCATAGAAGTTGAAGACTGGGAAATATTCCGCAAGCTAGGCCTTTACATGGCCACTGTCCTGACTGGGTATGTCACACTCAAGAAAGAGAAACCTCATTTGAGCCGATGGATTGCTGCTGAGAGGCTGGATTTCAGTTGGTGAAAATCGGCTTCTCTCCCACACGCAGGGAAAGATGGGGTTCAGCAATGAGAGAGGGGGGTGTGGGGAGTGGGAGGAGGGCTGCCCTTTACCAGCTGTACTGGAGGTGGATCGCACTGTGTTAATTGCCAGATCTTGGCAGAACAGCCTGGACCAGGCTTTGTCACTGCCTTTATTAGTTGTGTTCAAAAATTTTTTTAAAAGAAGAGCAAAACCCACTGGTATCCTCTCTTGGCTCTTTCCTGGCCTTCACTTCCTTAAGGACATAAATTAACCAAGCAAGTAAGAGTAACCCCCATGGACCCAGAGTCTGAAAGAAATTAGGCAGGGCCTAAATGAAATCAGACTAGAGCAAGTAGGAACATCATGGCTGGTTCGCTCTAACCCTGTTGGTGGGGCTGGTGACCACGGTCACCCATGCATCATCAGAGGGCCAGAGAGCATGCTGGGAAAATCATCAGGCTGGTAGGAATTGTGTAAGGCAGGAAGGCAGCAGGAGACAGGTCATTTGCATATTTATTACAGCCCAGTTATTGATTCCTTCAAGGGAGATGTGGTGGGATAGGTTATAAATGGTGCCCCTGGATATCTAGCCGGGTGTAGGATCCATCACATGTGCTGAGAAATATGGACCAAGAGAATGAGTAAGCATCAGCAAATTGATTCCTACGGATCAGTGCCCCCAAACACTGACTGCATTGCGGAGTTTCCACTGCACGGAATTTAGTTCTTAGTCCATGTTTATCAAAAGCGCAGTCCTGACAGCCAAGGGAGGAGAAGCCTGGGTTCTTACAGTAGGACGGCTGGTAAAATCCCAGAGCCCCAGTAAGGAAGGTGGGACCATTTGTCTCACTAGAGAACAGGGCTGTGCAGGCCATGATGTGGCTGGCGTTCGTTATGCTGAGCCATTTCATAACGGGCTTCTGCTGGTATCTGTTCTCTCTCCCTGTCTAGGTTTCTAAAAGTTAGTTCCTCATAGTTGTTACACATAAGCTGTCTATCTAGAAAACCCTCTTTCTGGACCCCCAGGATCTGTATTTTCAATGACCATTTCTTATTATTTCAGTTTCGCATAACTGATCTTTAAACTCTGTTCAGTCACCACTTACATGGCATGTGCTGACGCGGTCTCATTTGTTAAGCCCCTGTTTTGTGTAACCCGTATATTTCCATGGGAAACAAGGAATCATTTTGGAAGGCAGGCATAACAAAGAAAAGAGGGTCAGTCCTGATGTATGACTTTAGGAGAGCGGGGACTTCCTCCTCCTTCAGTCCTGACTCCCCGCTTAGATGGTGGGCGCCACCCAGCGAGATAGTGGCCTGTGGTCCAGGGAACAAAGGGCTGAGGGCTGTGAGAGTGGTTTGTATGGGGCCACAGAGTCACCAAGGAGGGAAGGGTCAGCTCGACCTGGGAAGGTGAAGGCAGACTTCCCAGAGAAAGGGGAAGTTTCACAGAGTCTTAGTGGAGGAACAAGAATCCAGTGAAAGGCAGCAGAAGGCAGTGAAAGCATTTTAGTGCGTATAGCATGAATAGCACATATAGGGCTTGGCAGCGAGATAGAGCTGTTTTTTGAGCTCTGAAATGTGGCTTCAGCTACTGACTTAGCCACTAACTTTGACAAGATACGTACTTCATTTGCTGAGTGAGTCATATCCTCACATGTGGAATGGAGACATATTCCCACCCTACTTCTCATTTTCTCATTGGGTCAGTATGAAAGTTGAATGATATTATGAATAAAACAGCTATTTGAAAAAACAACTTAATATAAAGAGGTGTTATCATCTATGAACCTGTTTCTCTTATTTACAGGCTTGCAATCCACTCCATTATAATTCTCCCGCTGATATATTTCATAGTCGTACGGAAGAACCCTTTCCGATTCGCCATGGGAATGGCCCAGGCTCTCCTGACAGCTCTCATGATCTCTTCCAGGTAAATAAAAGAGGGCCATCTAGGAGAAGTCTCGGAGCCAAGTCTTATCAACTCTCATCTCACTTTATGAAGCACTGGCTGCAGGTTGCGGGTTTTGTAGCTGCCTTTAATTCAAGAAATAATCTCCATATTCTCTGCCCATTTCCTTGAACATAGTTTTTCAGCCTATTAGATATTCGCTCCGCTCTTGGCATGGCCTGCAGCCCAGGAAGGGGTTATGGTGTAACTTGGAGCAGTGGCGAGCACAGCACCTTCTGATTCCTGCACCTGACAAAAGTGCCAGCATACTTTGGGCTCTTGTTTTAGTTTTTAGAATAGAGGTGTCTCCTCAGGCAGGGACTGAGGACCAGCATTCCTAGACCATAAGTTCCTTCCTCTCTTTTTTTTTTTCTTTTTCAATTTATTGGGGTGACAATTGTTAGTAAAATTACATAGATTTCAAGTGTACAATTCTGTATTATATCATCTATAAATCCCACTGTGTGTTCACCACCCAGAGTCAGTTCTCCTTCCATTACCATATATTTGATCCCTCTTACCCTCATCTCCCACCCCCCACCCCCACCCCCCTTACCCTCTGGTAACCACTAAACTGGTGTCTGTGTCTATGAGTTTTTGTTTCTCATTCGTTTGTCTTGTTCTTTTGTTGTTTTTGGTTTATATACCACATATCAGTGAAATCATATGGTTCTCTGCTTTTTCTGTCTGACTTACTTTGCTTAGCATTATACTCTCAAGATCCATCCATGTTGTCACAAATGGTCCTGTATCATCTTTTCTTACCGCCGAATAGTAGTCCATTGTGTATATATACCACAACTTCTTTATCCATTCATCTATCAAAGGACATTTTGGTTGTTTCCATGTGTTGGCCACCATAAACAAAGCTGCAGTGAACATTGGAGCACACGTGTCTTTATGTATAAATGTTTTCAGATTTTTTGGGTAGATACCCAGGAGAGGGATTGCTGGGTCATATGGCAATTCTATTCGTAATTTTTTGAGGAACCTCCACACTGCCTTCCATAAAGGCTACACCAGTCTGCATTCCCACCAACAGTGTATGAGGGTTCCTTTTTCTCCACAGCCTCTCCAACGCTTGTTATTATTTGTCTTGTTGATG
Organism: Rhinolophus sinicus; assembly: GCF_057876585.1. Classification (NCBI taxonomy): domain Eukaryota; kingdom Metazoa; phylum Chordata; class Mammalia; order Chiroptera; family Rhinolophidae; genus Rhinolophus; species Rhinolophus sinicus. The sequence continues at coordinate 52,041,188 of NC_142516.1, forward strand.
ATAGCCATTCTGACTGGGGTGAGGTGATATCTCATTGTGGTTTTTATTTGCATTTCTCTGATGATTAGTGATGTTGAGCATTTTTTCATTTCTATTTGCCATTTGTATGTCCTCTTTGGAGAAATGTCTCTTTAGTTCCTCTGCCCATTTTTCAATTGGGTTGTTTTTTTGTTGAGTTTCATGAGTTCCTTATACATTTCGGATATTAGCCCCTTACCGAGGGCACTGTTTGCAAAAATCTTCTCCCATTCAGTTGGTTGCCTCTTTATTTTGTCTATGGTTTCTTTTGCTGTGCAGAAGCTTTTAAGTTTCATATAGTCCCATTCGTTTATTTTAGCTTTTACTTCCATTGCCTTTGGAGTCAAATTCATAAAATGCTCTTTGAACCCAAGGTCCATAAGTTTAGTACCTATGTTTTCCTCTATGCAGTTTATTGTGTCAGGTCTTATGCTTAAGTCTTTGATCCATTTTGAATTAATTTTGGTATATGGTGACAGATAGCAGTCCAGTTTCATTCTTTTGCACGTGGATTTCCAATTCTCCCAGCACCATTTATTGAAGAGGCTGTCTTTTCTCCATTGTATGTTTTTGGCTTCTTTGTCAAAAATTATCTGTCCATATTTATGTGGTTTTATTTCTGCATTCTCAATTCTATTGCATTGGTCTATGTGTCTGTTTTTCTGCCAATACCATGCTGTTTTGATTATTGTAGCCCTGTAGTACAAGCTAAAGTCGGAGAGTGTGCCTTTCTCTCTTTATCACACAGTTCAGCCACACTGCCTGTCACTTTCCGCTGTGCTGAAGAAAAGAACCAGGTGGACAAAAGGATCACTAGATTTGTTTTACCCGTGGGTGCTACAATCAACATGGACGGAACCGCACTCTACGAAGCAGTGGCAGCTGTGTTTATTGCACAGTTGAATGGCTTGCAATTGGGCATTGGGCAGATCATCACTATCAGGTGGGACATGGTGTCACGTTCATTTGCATCTCTGTTGTTAGAATGGACTCTAGTGAAAATCATCAGTAAAGGAAGATAGGAACGGTCCAGTGGTGGACTGATTTTCTTGGTCTACAAAGGTCCTTCCCAAGACTAAACACAACGAGGTCACAAGTAGTAGACTCACGGTACACAAGATTTCTGCTTCAGGGTCTAGATAGCCAAAAGCATCACTCTGTTCTCAGTTCAGTGCACCCACTGGGTGCTAGGCACAGAGTAGGTACCAAGGACTCAAGGTTGAATGAGGGCCGGGCCCTACTTTCAAGGGGTTCCCAGTACGTAGGTAGGTAATGCAGATACCTGAATAGATGCTGACTGGTATGATGAAGGTTATAATAGAAGTTTGACTGGGAGGCACAGAGGGTGCCAGTGAAGGAAGGGTTGGCTCTACCTGGGAAGGTGAGGAAAGTCTTCCTTGAGGAGGGGCAATTTGAGCTAAGTTTTAGAAGACGAATAAGAATTTCATAGGAGAAGAAGGAAGCTAAGATCATTTTAGATCAAAGGAATGGCATGTATGGAAGCTTATGAGGTAACCATGGCCTAGTTACAGAACACAGATTATTTCGTATGACTGGCATAAAGAAATGAATTCAGGGATTGTATCATGAAAGGCTTTGTATGGGGAGCTCATGGAAGGGTCTTAGACAATCTTTCATATTATGGACAGATTTTTATTTTAGAAAGGTAACTGGCAATATGGTGAGTGGACTGGATGGGGGCAGAAACCATAAGATAGAAGACCAGTTAGGAGACTATTGCAAAAGTCCAGGTAAAGTATGAAAAGTCCTACATCAAGGCACTGACACAGGGAATGGAGAAGAGCTAATGCATTCAAGAGGCATCAATTAGATTGAGAGTGAGGGACGGAGAAAGGCTAGGATGACTCCCAGGGTTGGTGAATGGTTCTGGATCGGTGTACGGTACTTACCAGAACAGGGCCTAGTGTAAGAGAAGCACGTATAGATAGGAGGATAAAGAGTTTATACCTTTGACACATTGAATTCGAAATGCCTTTAAGACATCACGATGGAAACAACAGTGAGAAATTGGTCTTGACTGGAGGTAACAGAAGTCAGGGTCATCCGCTTGATGGTGAGTCAGTTATCTGTGTTTGAATCTGAGCTTCACCATAATTAGCAGTGACCTTGGCCAAGTTACTTGAATTTTCTAAACTTCGGTTTTCTTACCTGTAAAAGGAGGATAATGATAGTATCTACATTTTATGCAACTAGTGATAATTAAGTCAGATGATGCATATAAAATGTATAGGATGGTGACTACATAGTGAGCACTCAGTTAATATTGGGAATGGATGACCTCACATGGGGAGAGTTTATAGAGAAAAGGATGAAGGACGGAGCCCTAGAAAATCCTAATATTAGAGGCAGGCTGAGAGGGGTGACCCCCAAGAGGAAGAATGAGAAGAAAAGAAAGGTGGGAAGAGACCTTTGAAAACTTGGTGTCATGGAAACCTAGACGAGATTTTCAAGAATGAAATGGTCATTGAAGTCAAATACTACAGAGAATCCTAGTCAAGTGAAGACTGAAATTGTCTGTTCAAGTAGATGGTAAAAATGTCACCAGTGAATTTTGCCAAAATTGTCTCTCTGGAACAGCACTGTTCAATATGGTGGTAGCCATTAGCCAACACACAAATTGGACAGAGCAGACATAAAAGGTTCTATCATTCTAGAAATAGGTGCTGTCATAAGTTCTGTCATTATAGGAAGTTCTACTGGACAGTGATTTGAAGAGTGGATTGTGATTAGAGTTGATCAGAGACTTTAGTTCAGTTTAGAGTGGAAGTGCGTCCCCAAAACCGGACCCCTAAGCTTACACAAGGTTGAATCTGAACCTTTCAGAGTTAATTCACTGTTACATCCCCAGCACTTGGCACACGCAGAAAGTAAGTTCTAACAGTGTCCTCCCTCACACGGTACATTTTTTTTAAGTCTTCTCCAACGCTAAATCATAAAGTATTTATTGCATTTTGCTTGAAATTAACTGAAGAAGGTGAAAACTAGACCATTTGGCCCATCAACTGGGAAACTATACTGATGCTGCATGATCTGTTAAAGGTGTTAGTGGCTAAAGAAGCCTGTGCCAAAAGAGCTTGAGTCAAGTCCTGTACTTTGAACAGAAGCAAGTATGTTAAAATTGAAACCTTGAATCATGACTGAGGAAGTTCCCCGTATTATATTTTCATACTCCCAAGTGCCTTTTCCCACCTTCCTCACCTCAGGTTGTGGAACCCTGTCTGCACTGAACTGCTTTCAGGGAGTGGTTATATGAGGAGCCACTTGTTTCGGGTATTTGCCACATGGTGATGAATTCTCTCCTTCCCTCTTCCTCAGTCATAAGTTTCCTAGATCTTTCTGACCTTTTATTTATTTTTTTTTAACTTGACTGTTGGAAGGAATAAACTTTGGGCCTTGAGGCTAAACAACCAATGCACATAAAAATCTCTCACCTTCTTTCATTTATTCTTGTATCAGACTTGGCTGATAACTACTGGTCCGGAGCCAATAACAACTTCCAGGCCCGGAGTAATCATTGACTTAAAATAAAAAATCCTCTCTGACTCTACCCGGGAGAGAATGAAATAATAAAAGTTATTTTTAACTTTACAAGTTACAGTTGTGGCTCATGCGGTTAATGGTTAAAGAGATTTTTGGACCTGTAGTTCCTCTCTTTCTGTGGTCCTTTGGACTGGACATCAAAGAAATGTAGGCACCATCCACCCAAAACATACCTTTTTGTGTGTTTTTTCATAGCATTCACTTACTAGGGGTTACAATTGATTGAAAAAAATAGGATAAGTTTTCTTATCATGGAAGGTAATTATAGGATTGGGGACCTAGAAAGAGCTTGGAGGAATAAAGTAGCCATAATAGCAATAGTAGTTGTCGTTTTATAGTAATAGTAGTAGTAATACTAGCAGTAGTGGTAGCAGCTGCCGAAGGAGCAGAAATGGCATGATTTTTTAAGCATCTACTATATCCAGGTGCTACACTGGATGCCTTACATGTAGTATATTACCTCATTTAGTCTTCACAGCAGCCCTGCAAAGCAAACACTTCAGTCCTGTCTTACTATCTTACAGGCGAGAAATTGAGATTCAGAGAAGTAACTTGCGTAAGACAGGCTGTTAGTAAAATTTTTCCCCTATCTGAAGATTTACACTTCAGACATAAGCCAGTCAGATGGCTGAAGTTTAGTAAGCAAGGTCAAGGTCAAGGGCAGAGGTTTTTTTACTAAATCGATTTTGAGTTTCAAGCCCTGCCTCAGGCTATAGGGACCAAGTGTTTAACAATGATGTGTTGGGGGTTCCAAGAGAGATCAGGGGGCAGGGGCACAAATCACTTCTGACAAAGAAAACCCATCAGTGCATTCAGTTTCAATCAGCATTGAAATAAACGTGGGTTTTCCAGAGTGCTTAAGTCAGAACAGATCTAAAACTTTTAGAGGAATTGGACAGCCCTAGAAATCTCATTTACTGTGAATTGGTGGCCACAGCTAATGAAGAAGACATACATGTCTTCTCCAGCCTGAGTGTCACGATCCCTCGAACACCGTCTGGGACACGTCACTAGGCAGATGAATGGGCACTAGAACCAGCTTCCTAAGATCTCCGAGGCTTTAGGAGCCCCCGGGAACATGGATTTGTGGATAGAATCAGGGTTTCTTCTATTTGGAATTGGCAATTTCTACATCTTCACCTTTCAACTTGGTGGCATCCTGGAGGCAGTTCAGGCCTTGGGCCAGGGTGAGGACATGTGTCCAGAAAATATGGTGGTTGTCCCCTCAAGCTGACTCAAATCACGGAACTTTTCAGGGCATGGTGAGCCCTTGTTTCCTCCAAAATGGCCAGATGTAAGTAAGGGGGATGCTGATGAAAACCTGCACATTATAAAGAGAAAAATCCCTACTGCCTCGTTTTATCTGCCCAAGAGGGATCTTTTGAAATACATAGTAATGAAGTATACTTGGCTGCGTCTCCTGGATTCCAGATCTCATTCCTTTTGCACAAAGTGCATTCACAGGCAAAAAGGAGCAGTCAGGAATAAATGCTTGTACCTTGGACAGGAGTCAGAGCTATTTCTCAATTCAGTGCCCTAAAGGGCGGCTCCCAGAGAGATCCAGAGTCTTGTGATGTCAAGAAAGTGAATAAAACCTGCTTGAACCCTGCAAGGTTTGTCTTTCCCTGAAATACTTTTGCCCATCCACCCCTCCCATTATCCTACCATCCTTCCAGGGAACGTAAATTCCTGGCACGTAATTAGATGTTCAGTAAATGATTGGCTGAGTGAACAGATGGAAAAAGGAAGGAATAAAACAGGTGGAGAAGTATTTGGCACTTGTTTAGGATGGGTGGGTAGATAAAGCCTTCCATAAACACCACAGGTGGTAAAACTCCTTCCTTCCTCTTGAACATCTCTCTGGCTCGTTTTCTGTGTGCCACTCGTGCAGTTCTTCCTTGCATTAGAGTGATTTGCCATATCTGCCCCTGGAAGGAGATCACACTGCCCCCTAACCCCCCAGTCTCCCACAGCCCTCTCACGAGGCGGAGCTGGTGCTCGGCAGATAACAGATTCTGACTGGCCGACTGGGGGACACGGTAGTAACAGCCATCGGGACTAACCGTTTCAGGACAGGGCCCTTGAAGGAAGAAAGGGTATCTAAGTCCTTTCACACTGGTGTGTTTTGGCTACAGTGTCACGGCCACAGCCGCCAGCATCGGAGCTGCCGGGGTGCCCCAGGCCGGCCTGGTGACCATGGTGATCGTGCTGAGTGCCGTGGGCCTGCCCACTGAGGATGTCACCCTGATCATCGCCGTGGACTGGCTCCTGTGAGTTGGAATAATCGCGCTGCCTGGGCCCAGTGGGAAGGCGGCTTCCCAGCCTTGCTCTGCAGTCTGTCATCATTCTCTCCTCATACTGCCTAACGAGCCATCTGTTGCTGCTTTAATTTCCCTCTGGCCAGCCCATCTGATAACGTGCTTAAAAATTAACTCCTCATAACTTCGAGCAGTGATTTTAAAAAGCAAGTGATCTCTGTCAGCTCATTATACTCCTGGTAATGCTCAAGGTTAGGAACTAGGTAAGGGACGAGATAAACATAAAATAATACGGTGAGGAAGCCAGGTGAGGCCCCAGACACTCCCAACCCCACGAGCTGCCCGAGCCTGTCCCAGCCCTGGATCAGCTGCCTGGGTTCAGAACCACCTGTTCCCAGTCAGCCTGTCTCCCCAAATGTCAGACCGTCGGGGCAGTTGCAGGAGCAAAGGCTTTGCTTAAGACTGACTTGGGTGTGAATCCCCATTCAGTGTCATCTTACTGGCTTTTGACCTTGAGTAAGTTCCTAACCTCTCTGAGGTCCAGTTGCATTATCTGTGAGGTGGAAAGATTCTATCTGAAAGGATTGGTGTGAGGACTGAGTGAGCTAATATGGGAGGGTGTCTGGCAGGCAGTATTGCTCAGTAAAAGGCAAGTTTTATTATCACTAGAATGAGGGGGACCATTCAGGCCTCAATCATCAAGTCTACTGCTCGCTCTCACGCACACGTACACACAGCTGAGGAACACAGCAGAACATCTGTGCTATGTTCTGGGTAAGGGTAAGAACGTGCCTTTGGTGACCCCCGAGGTTAAAGCTAGAACGAGCCTGGTTCCCAGCTCTGTCCTTGATTGACACCGTTTGTGCCCTGGTCTTCCAGCATCTAGGTCTGGCTCTGTCCCCTGGCCATAGGGGTGAGTGTAGCTCCATAGTGAGCCTTCACTCAGAAGCCGCCCAGGCTTACTGGGGAGTCCATTGCTATGTAGTTTGTAAGTGGCAGCTGAGATGGACGGAAGGGAAGCAGAAACATTCCATGTGGGTTTGAAGATACAGTCATTCCCAGAAGGCAGAAGCTCCCATACCTGGGGCCCCCCTCAGTAGCGAGCTGGTTCTACAAGGCCCAACCAAGGTGACACCTTTCTTGCAAAGTTACCCAACCACTGAGGCAAAGTGCTTCAAATGTTCTTCCTAGTGGTGGTGGTGGTGGATTTGCAATTCTCTCCTTTCTCTCGTTCTTCCTGGAATCAGTGACCTTCAATGCCAAGATAACCACAGAAGTCAAAGGCCCAATCTGCTCCATGGGATAAAGACACTGGCTGGTTCATACTAAGGTCCAGTTCAATCCATAGCCTTGTGCTAAATACAGGGGCATCCAGAATGGACATGTGTAAGCGTTGTCCACCTTTTCTGTCCTGCAGGTGTAGTTTGCACAAGAATATTCATGTATATGGTTCCTACAGCAATGCCCCAGCGTCCTCTCTCCAGGATGCCTTCTCTACCTACACATCTTCCTGCCTCCAGCCTCTTCTTCAGGCTGTCTGGGAGTTAAGACTGGCTGGGGGTGCCCTAAGGAGAAAGCCATTCCCAGGCAGACGTGCTTTCTGACCCTGTGCTCTGCGACATCCCTGCTGGCTTGCTCATAGGGTGACCTAGTAGTAAAAAACAAGTACACCAGGGATACACACACACACACACACACACACACACACACACGGCACATACACACAGACACACACGGCACATACACCACCCACGCAACATCCAAGTTCTCACACTTTAGCCAAAAGATAGCCTGGAAATGCCCACACCAGACAGAGTTTAGGGGTGAAAGAATTGCTGAATTTTGATCCTCAGCTCCCCAAAAGTATCTATGAAGACTTCACATTTCTTTGGGAGGAAACAAGAGAGTTTAGGGAGACTGGTGCTGAATTTAGGGGAGTCATTGTGACCTATTGGGAGCCTGTTTGCCCATTCTGTCCCTTTATGCACCACCTCCTGCCCCAGGCCTGTGACAAGAGGAGCTTCTGCTCAGCCAGCCAGGAGGACAGCACTTGCTGCATTTGCTAAACTTATAACTGAATGCTTCAGGTCCTTTTCTCGCTCCAATGGCAAAGGAAAATGAAATCTGGGCCTCCTGTCTGACTAGCTTCTCCCTTCCCCAGGGACCGATTCAGGACCATGGTGAACGTGCTCGGTGATGCGTATGGAACGGGTATTGTGGAGAAGCTCTCTAAGAAGGAGCTGGAGCAGATGCACGTTTCATCTGAAGTCAACTTCGTAAACCCCTTTGCTGTGGAATCCACGACACTCGATAACGAAGACTCAGAAGCCAAGAAGTCCTATGTCAACGGAGGCTTTGCCGTCGACAAATCTGACAGCATCTCGTTCACCCAGACCTCACAGTTCTAGAGCCGCTGACTTCAGATGCCTGGGAGTGATGAAGTACATCACTTAGCAAATTCAAACATTAAGGGAAAGAAAAACACTAACGGCCAATTGTACATTTGACCTCATATACAGACCTCCAGATTATTTTCTATATTTGGATTCACAGCTTTCACTCTCCCAAGTTCTGGGATTTGGGGTTGGGGGTAAGATAAAAGGAAATTGATTAAAAGGAAAGCTGTATTATCTGGAGTTTTAAAATTCTATGAGAGACAAAGTTTGAAAGTATCAAGAAGCAACTGTTGGAAGTAGGTAACAGGTGAAAGAGAAGTTGCTCTCTCATGCACAGACCCGTGTTTGGGGTTTTTTAAAAAAAAATATTCTGTCATTGACTACAAATTTTTACTCAGGATTTCTATTGGCGTGGATTTCCTTTGATGTGTCATGTTTTTATAGATTATAATGCATCTAAACCACCCTCCTCCCCCAGTTAATGTGCCAAATTGTCTATTTTGAACTCATCTCCAGCCAATTTCAAAGAAATGTCTTTGAAAGAAAACAGACTACACAGTTCTGCAATAACAATTTTAAGATGGATGTTGGGTTTGGGGGGAAAGGAGAAGGGTTCTCTTTTCATTGTACTGTACTGGGACACTGGTAACTATTAACTCAGTGTTCAGTATAGAGTTAGATGTGTGCCTGTGTGTGTGTGTGTGTGTGTGTGTGTGTTTGTGTGTGTGTGTGTGTGTGTTTGTGTTATCTTCATATAACTTGCCAGATAGAGATCAGAATTGAACTGTCAATGTGAAATAAAAAGCTCTCCTTATACTTGAATAATAACTATGATTCCAATCCAGAGCTGCTTTGGGGCTTATAAGAACTCACTCAGGAGCGCTGGAATGAGAAATCATGTTGTTCAATCGTCTCATGTCTGTATCAGCCCCAAAGCAGAGCTACATTATGGTGATATCCCGAGGTGGCGTTGTCATCCATTACAACTTCCAGATTCTACTGCTGGGAGGGAATCCATATCAGCTCTATATAAGATTATATACAAAGGGGTCACTCACATAAGGCTATATGTGTTTTTATCCAACTGGAAAGCTTCATCCTTCCAAGGTTAGTTATACCCACTTAAAAATGACAACACGTTGCCTTTTTGTACCCATCAGAGTACAACAACAGTTGTATTTTAATACAGAGTTGATGGGTTGAACAAGCCAGCCACACTGACCAGAAAAACGCTCTCCTTACCGTGGATTCTTGCAGAGTAAATTGCCTGACATGAGACACTGGTATCAGTGGGCTGGGAAAATTCCATTGTATGGCACTGTCTCCTCCTCCAAAGAGAGGATTGTTCCAACAAGGAGTCCAGTCATCTTGGCCCTGCTCATTGAAATCCATTGCTTGTCATTCTCCTAATTTATGAAGATAGCTTATTAAATCTGTGCTTCAGCTCACATCTTGTAAATAACGCTTAACATAAATTTGTGTTGGCATTGAGATCCAGAATACTCACGTTTCTGCCGTTTTGAGTAGCCAATTTAAGCCTGTGCTTTTCTATTTAAAAAACCAGAAATTGTGCCAAAGATCATGGAAAAGTAAATGCTCAGTATTGACCACCTGCACCTGAAATCTACAAGAGAATGATACTGAATTGGCATGTAAACATCATTAATATGGACCAGTAATTCAGTGTTGTAAAATGCAAATAATGGTGTTGTTTATAGGAAGTAAATCTAAGTATAAATGCAGTTGAATCAATAATGTATCTTGGGCTGAATGGTTGCCCCCTCGGCAGGTGTCCCTGATTTGAGGCACGAGCGTTGGCAGATCTGTACATGAATTGCACATCATCCTTATTTTGGAGTCAGTTTGTAACCAGCCTCTTAACACACTGTGCTGTTAACTCATGGAAGAGAACAAGGTTCCATTTCAGTCTCAATAAACATTTCCATCATTCTTTCTTCCCGCCTTTTTCTTTATCTGTTCTTTTGTCTCACTTGCTGGGATGGGTGTGGGAAGGCGGAGATGTGGTCGGTTGATTCAGATTGTACACGGATTATTGTTTCCAAAACTGTTTAGATCCAAGATTGAAAAAGCAGCGCTTGAGGAAAAGCAATCTAATTCGTCATGGTAATCAGTAGGGATGATAAGGCTGAAATTCACTGTCATTATGAATAGTGTACCCATACGTGATGAGTGAGATGAAAGGGAAGGTAGAATTTGGTTAGAAATTGCTGTAATGGGAGATAGTCTTATCACAAGCCAATGGTGACTTCGCTTCATTGAAGGACCAATCTGCCCTCTGAAATGTGCCTATAAACTGTGAATGGCTGTCTTCAGAGCTCGTTAAAGGGTTGGCACAGTGCTGCCTGGAGCCTGAGCCATGACAGGCGTCTGCTGGTGGAACCACTAGTGTGTGATAGACAACAGGGGAACCGGCAGCTCCCTCCGTCCCACTGAGACAGTATGCTCATAAAACTGAAAGCAACACGGGAACAAGAAGGACAAATAAAAACTCATAGACATAGACAACAGTTTAGTGGTTACCAGAGGGTAAGGGGGGGGGGGGTCATTGAGGGTAAATAGGGTCAAATATATGGTGATGGAAGGAGAACTGACTCTGGATAGTGAGCACACAATGTGATGTATAGATGATGTGTTACAGGATTGTACACCTGAAACCTATAATTTTACGAACCACTGTCACTCCAATAAATTTTTTAACAATGCTTATCATACCTGGCCAAACTAATTCAGAAGTTTTGTCTTCTGGCAACATGGGTTAAAAATACCTAACCACACCTCTCCTTAGAAAGAGAGAGAAGTGTTTGGAAGAGTTAGTGCCCCCTGAATAGGGGCCCCCACATGTTTTTTATCTTGCCCCAAGTATACTCATGTACAGAGGAATGGTGTTATCAGCTCTGGAAAATGACTGTTTTTGAACAAATTCTAGTGAGCCCCCTGGATACAAGGCCTTTTATTTAAAACCCATCCCATTCTTAAACAGTGTGAGGAAACGGGGTTGGCTTATAATCTGGCAGTGGACCAGCAACCTTTTCAGGTGTATTAGAATCTTCCCTTTGCGGGTATTTAAGTGAATGGTCTCTTACTACACACCTAAACACACAGCTCTGGTCTCTTACCAGCTTTGTGACCCTTGCCAGTAATCTAGGCCTTGGTTTAATCTTCTGTGAAATGGTGATAAATCTTGCCCCTTAAGATTGCTGTAAGTATTAAATGAGAAAATGTATATGATGCGTTTAGCAGAGACTCTGTCACATAATATGTTTGATACATGTGAATGGCCCTACACCCTCAACCCCCATTTACATGGGTAACCCATGGAGATGCAACTGCAGTTGCTATTCAGTGTTTTAGGACCTTTGTCACTGATATAATTAAGGATCGTAGCTGTCATCACTTGGTATCAGCTGAGTTCTTAGAGCAAACAGTGAGACAATACATTAACTCCCATTCCACGAAAATTTCATTTAGTTAGTGTAAGACTTAGAATATTTTCTCCTATAAAATATCACAGGGGGACTAAACAAAAGTGTTCGCTGCCTTTCTTCTGTCTTGAGACATAGGGGTTTGAGATCAGGCTGCACACGTGAGGCCGAGACGCACAATCACGTGGCCCCTCTGGATGCTGAAATGAAGAGTACAACGGCAGGTCACTTCTGCAGTCTTGGCCGGTAAATTTTGTGTGGCTGTCCTCCCCATTCTGGGACTTTGTTCTGGGCCTCTCATGGGGCTTTTTAATATCCCCTGTGGTGGGAAATGTACCTCCCTCCCCTGTAATCTTAGACTTTTTAAGTGAAAGCCATATAATATAAACAACAAGAAGTAAGCTTTGTTAAATTAGCTTGGGGAACAATATATTGATCCATATATATTGAATTAGGTGACTAAGTGTATGAAGTTACTCACCATGGATGGAGATGACAGGACATTTCTCAATGGCCCAGGCTAAATAATGCTACAAAACTCCTAAGCAAGTAGTAAGACCTAACCACACAATTTCTGTCCCATTTCTTCTCTCACTAGGAAAACCAATGCCATATTTGATTCGCAGAGTGCCCTTCCAGGATTCTGGAGACACGTGGTTTCATCTATAAATCTCCACTTTTAAGAGACCACTTTTAAGTCTGCCAATTTTAAGATTCCACAAAGTTTAGAACAGTTATTAGTAAACCCCCAAAGCCAAGATAAAAATCAATATCCCTTTTATTATTCTGGTTAAAGGAAAGGAAAAAGGAAAGCAGTGGTCTGTTCTAGAGAAGTTTGACTAATTTCTAGAAGGCACTGGGAAATTGGCCTTATGAAAGCAGAACCGGGATATTACCTAAGAAAAGCTTGTCCCCCAAAAGTACCATTTATCAGAAGACAGAGGCAAGAAGCTGAAAACTAAAATACAGAATCAACCAAACCCCTGACTAGTAGTGTCTGGACACACCACACACACGTTTTCCAGATTATAGACACGTAGACTCTGGTAGCTGCAGGAAAGCTACCAGGTATCAGCAAGGTTATAAGGATGTCACGTCCTTGTCCCCCACTTCAGAGCATTTGAGGGAATGCAAAGCGTTGCATCACCTGTGTTATTTCAGAATCAAAGGTCTGGCTGCCAAAGGAAGAAATGAGAGTTTGGAAATCTGGCACTAGCCAGGATTGGCTTTATCTTGTCCAGACCCTGTCGAAAGATAGGTTTTCCAAGGTGAGGATCAGACTGAATGAAATAAATGGAGTGATGCCAGGAGGGTAATCGGGGTAGAAAAGGCACCACTCTGTCACTGTACAGGCGCTTCGTTTATGGACACACCTTTACAAAGTACTGAGGGCACATTTTAAAGATGACTGATCATCCTCCAAACTTCTAATGGACCTTTCATTTAAGGGGTCCTTGTGTTGTGTTTCCACGGTCACAAGTTTAGCTTAGCAAGAATAATAAGAAGCCAGAGGAAAGCTTTGTTTGACCTGATAACTCTGGAGGAAAAAAAATACATATACCATGATTTTATACACACACACACACACACACACACACACGAGGTCGGACAATTAAGTTCACGAACTCATCCTAGAAAAAGTGCTACATACGCGTGTATGTATATATGTGCATATATATATATATATATATATATATATATATATATATATATTATACATTTTTTTCTCCAAAACGAATCCAAGGATAATGTAATGTTGCGGTCTTTAGGAAACGGGGTATGTCTTACAGGTCAGAGAACTGCTACCATGCATGAAACTAAGTTATGTTATAAAGAAAAGCAATAGTGGTCAGAGTGATCCCCTGGCTGATCTTTCCCCAACACTTGCTTTTGTCTTCCCTGCGTGCCAAATTGGCTCTAATTCCCAGGGCTTACAAACTAATCCTCCATTTCCTAATTTAGCCAAAAAGGTTAAGACAGACAAACGTGTGTCAATTCCACATTGAGTACACACAAACTCAAGACTCTGCTCAGTCAAGAGGGGCCAATTAAGTTAGCCGAGCATGCCACCTGCAGTCGATGAGAAAATTAGCAGTACAAACAACAAGGCAGTCTCAGGCTGCGAAGGTACTGGGTGCTTTTCTGGCACTAAGGAAAAGTTTGCTCCTATATCATTCCAGGCAGACAGCCACCTACCCTATTCTTGGGCATCACCACCTTTCATAGAGATGACACGCTAAGGCAGTGTCTTTTAGGATGTTGACCTCCTCACTGCTATAGGCACTGAGGGAGGAGTTTTCTCCCTGCCAGGATGAATGCAGGAGAGGACGGGATGTCATGACTCCAGAAGGAAAAACAGCAACAACACAGAGGAAACTCATTTTTATTTATTTGACAAATGTTTTCATAGCAATTACTGTGTGGCAAGCACTATTCTTAGCACTTAAAAAAATGCTAACTCACTTAATCTCAACAATATCATGAAGTGAGTACTATTATTTTTCCCTTTCTGTAGATGAAAAACTGGTACAAAATGTTAGTTAACTTGCCCACGTCACACAACAGATAGGTAGCACAGCAATTTGGCTTCAGTGTCAACATTCTCTACCAGGCATTAAAAGCCAGAGAAGGCCAGGCATGCTAGCATATTAATTCTAACTCAAGCCTGGGATGGCCTAAAATTTTCAAGACCAATAATAATTGTTAACACTTTCCAAGTGTTAACTCCGTGCCTGGCACTGTACTAAATGTTTTACGTGCTTAATCTCCTTTGATCTTCTCAACACTTCGATCAGTCAGGTTTTTTGTTATCCTCTATTTTCCAGATGAAGAAACTTTAGCTTAGAGAGGTTGAGTAACTTGCCCAAGTTCACACAGCTGGGACTCAAACCTGATTCTAAAGTCTGTGTTCCTAACCATTGAGATATGATTCTTCAAAATGCTGAAAAATTCCATGCAAATGGAAACCAAAAGAAAGCAGGGGTAATCAAAAACCTCTCAACAAAGAAAAGTCAGGGTCCAGATGGCTTCACTGGCAAATTCTAACAAACATTTAAAGAATTAATACCAGTTCTTCTCAAATTCTTCCAGAAAGTAGAAGAGGAGGGAACACTTTCAAACTCATTTTACAAGGCATTGCCCTGAAACCAAAGCCAGACAAGGACCTTACAAGAAAAAACAAACAAACAAACAAACAAAAACACTGCAGTCCAAAATCCCTGATGAACACAGATGCAAAAATACTCAACAAAATATTAGCAAACCGAATTCAACAATACATTAAAAGGATCATGGACCATGACCAAGTGGGATTTAACTCTGGGATATAGGATTGTTCAACATAGGCAAATAAACAAATGTGATACCCCACATTTTTCAAAATGAACAGTAAAAGTCATGTGATCATCTCAATAAATGCAGAAAAAGCATTTGACAAAATTCAACATCCTTTCATGATAAAAACTCTTAACAAATTGGGTACAGAAGGAACACTCCTAACATAACAAAGGCAATACATAGAGATCCAAGAGGGCAGAGTAGATAAACACGGTGCCTATGCCCTTCCATGAACACAATAAAATTACACCTAAATTATAGAACAGTCAAGCTGGAGAACCATCTGAAGTCTAGCAGAACAGAAGTCCTATAACTAAAAATATAAAAAAGAAGCCACGTAAGACAGGTCGGAGACACAGAGGTGCAGAACGGGCCCCACACCTGCGTGTGGTGGATGAGAATCAGGAGGGATATCTCGGCTGTGGAGGGTCCCCAGAGAAGAGCAAGGGACCCCAGCCACCACCAGGTTCCCCAGCCTGGAGTACTGGTGCCAGGAAGAGAAGCCCCCACAACATCTGGCTGTGAAAAACAGTGGGAATTTAAATCATCTGGGTGGGACGGAAAGCTTTGGGAAACCCAAATGTCCTCTTAAAACAGCCCGTGAACAGACTCACTTCCTCTCAGGCACTCACCTTGGGCTCCGGTGGAGGGATGGTGACTCAGGGGTTGACGGAGGCATACTGGAACAGACTGAGGTGCCTTGCTGCGTGGTAAGGGCTGCAGTACACTCACCATTTTCACTGTGTGGCGTCCTGCTCCCTTGCAGCCAGCAGGTGGGCTCCATCTTCCCTGTGTTGAGCCCGCCCCCTCTGGCCAAATCTGAATCTGACTGGCCTGGTGAGCTCCACCATTCTGCCCTGCTGACTCACTGGGACCCCTCCCCATCCAAATCCCCAATGCTGGAGGCACTTTCTCTGCAAGCAGCCAGCCCTGCCCACATTGCACTCTTAACTATCTGAGTCCTCAGGCCCCAGGCAGGCGGCAACTGACCTCTGTGTGCTCTGAGACTTTTGCTGAGTCACTCCAGGCTCAGCACTGGCACCAAACCAGAGTCTTATTAACCTGGTGACCACAACTTTTCCCACTCTAGTCACTTCCTGAGACCCTTTCTCACCCAACTCACACACTGCACAAGCTTTATCAGTGACTAAACTTTAAGGGAGTTGGCAGGTGGCAGAAGGCCTCAAGGTGTCCTGGCTTTTTGCAAAGCTACCCCAGGCCCAGTACTGGTGGCAGCCACCCTCAATTCACAGTGTGGCCTCTCCCACACGCCTCCGAATTTAGCACAGACATTGAAAAACTGGATCACTTCATAGCTCCTACCAGGTAGTCCCCAGCCAGCCACAGGAAGGGGATGACCTAGGCCTGCACCAGAGCCCCTTTCAAGATACCCCAGAACCAACATACTTGGATGTCAGCTTCAGAGCACCTCCCAATTAGCACCACAAGCGGCACACCCAAAGGGTGGTCTTAACAGGTACCAGAGCCCATTGGGGTGAATCTCACTCGGTGGGGTAAGCTTCCTGCACAGCAGCTTTAAGCTATGGATGTGGCCAAACCCCACAGCCAACAGCCTGAGGGCCAATGCTACCCACTGATGTACCAATAGCAATCAAGGTTCAACTATAATAGGAGAGCAACACAACTCACCCAAGGGACACTCCTGGAGCACCCAGAGCAGGGGACCAGGGAGATTGTGCCAGGGCCTCATGAGGCACCTACTACATAAGGCCACCCGACCAAGACTGGGAGGCATAGCAGATCTACCTAATACATAGAAGCATACACAGACAGGCAGCCAAAATGAGGAAACAAAGAAATACGTCCCAAATGGAAGGACAGGAGAAAACTCCAGATAAAGAACTAAACAAAATGGAGTCAAGAAACCTACCAGATAGATACAGAGTTCAAAACAATGGTTATAAGGATGCTCAAGAAACCTAGTGAGAACTTCAACAAAGAGATAGCAAGCATAAAAAAAGATATAGAAGCCATAAAAAAGAGCCAGTTAAAAGTGAAGAGTACAATAACTGAAAAAAAGAATGCACTGGAAGGAATCACCAGCCAATTAGATGAAGCAGAGGATCAAAATCAGTGATTTGGAAAACAATGTAGCAGAAAACACCCAATCAGAACAGCAACAGGAAAAAAGAGTAAGAAAATGTGGATAGTATAAGAGACCTCTAGGATAACATCAAGCGTAAGAACATTTACATCATAGAGGTACCAGAAGGAGACGAGAAAAAGCAAGGGATAGAGAACCTATTTGAAAAAATAAGGACTGAAAACTTTCCTAGCCTTTTTTTCATCTTTAAGACGGAAAAAAAAGATTTAAAAATATGAATGATAAAATACATATCTATCAACAATTACTTTCAATGTAAGTGGATTAAATGTTTCAATAAAAAACATAGGGTGGCTGAATGGATAAGAAAACAAAACCTTTACATATGCTGACTACAAAAGACTCACTTCAAGTTGAAAGACACACACAGACAGAAAGTAAAGGGATGGAAAAAGATATTTCATGAAAATGGAAATGAAAAAAAAACCAAAAAAATCTGGGGTAGCAACACGTATACCAGACAAAACAGACTTTAAAACAAAGGGTATAACAAGAGACAAAGACGGACCCAGTAATCCCACTTCTGGGTATTTATCTGAAGAAACCCAAAACTATACTTTGAGGGGACATGTACATCCATATGTTCATTGCAGCATTGTTTGCAATGGCCAAGATGTGGAGGCAGCCTGGGTGTCCTTCGATGGATGAATGGATAAAGAGTAGGTAGTACATATATACAATGGGATATTGCTCGGCCATGGAAGGGAATGGGTTCTTGCCATCTGCAGAGGCATGGATGGACCTGGAGGGTATTGTGCTGAGTGGAGTGTCAGACAGAGAAAAATAGAGGCCATGTGATTTTGCTTGTATGTGGAATCTGAAGAACAAAATAAACAAGCAAAACAGAAAACAAACTCATAGATGCAGAGAACATTTTGATGGTAGCCAGATGGGAGGAGTGTTAGGGGGATGGGTGAAAAATGGGAAAGGGATTAAGAAGCACAACTTGGTTGTTACAAAATAGTCATGGGGATGTAGGGTATAGCATAAGGAATATAGTCAATAATATTGTAATAAATATATGGTGTCAGATGGGTACTAGATTTATCAGGGTGCTAGATGGGAGGGGTTGGGGGGCCAGTGAAAAAGGTTTCGGGATTAAGAAATACAAACTGGTAGTTACAAGATAGTCATGGGGATGTAAAGTACAGCATAGGGAATATAGTCAACAATATGGTAATAACTATGTATAGTGCCAGGTGCATAGTAGACTAGTCAGGGATCACTTCTTAAACTACATAAATGTCTAACCACTATGCTGTACACCTGAAATTAATATAAAATAATACTGAATTTCAACTGTAATAGAAAATTTTAAAGAGGGGAAAAGGTGAAGGGGAATAAGAGGTTCAAATTTCCAGGTATAAAACAAGTAAGTCATGGCAATGTAACAACATACAGCATGGGGAATGTGTCAGTAATATTGTGATAACATGGTACAGTGTCAGATGGTTGCTGGATTTATGGTGATCACTTCTTTAGGTATATAAATGTTAAATAACTACGGTATACCCCTGAAACTAATATAATATAGTATGGTAGCTATATTTTAATAAAACATCTTTAAAAAAATAAAACAAAGAAAAGACAAATAAGAAACTTTAAAACAAAATAAAATGAAATAAAATAAAGGTGATCTTTGACAAGCCCACAGCTAATATCATACTCAACAGTTAAAGGTTGAAAGCTTTTCCTCTAAGATCAGGAATAATATAAGCTCCAAAGTAAACCAACATCCTGCTTGTGAAATCCAACAGGCATTTTCTCAGTCATTAATTTTTTACTCTTTTGTAATATTTGTCATGGTGAATGAGCTCATTTCCTACTAGTTCTCTTCCCTGGACGTTAAGACATTGCTGTGTTCTGTCCCAATCCTCTTCCTAAGCCCACGCTTCAATATCCTGTGTAACCCCCTCGTCCCTCCCTGTGGGTCTCATCTCTGCCCAGTGCTCGGCCTGTGCCAAACACACAGGCGTCCCTCAAATATGGACAAGCTCCATTTCCTCTGGTCTCTCCCTCTTGACACTCTCTCCACCAGAAATGCATCCATTATCATGGCTTCAAATGCCACCTTTATCCAGATAATTTACAAAAACGTGTATTCACAAAATCTACAGCCGCCCTTGGTTTCTCCTGCCCGGACCTTCCAGCCAAACTTCAGATCCACATTTCTAACTTCTATTGGACATTTCCCTTTGATCTTTGCACCGTCATTTTAAACTGAACTTACCCAAAGTCAAACTTATAAATTTCTTCTGTATTCTTTCATTCCTAAATTGGGTATTGTGTTTTCAAAATCATCATTGTTCCTACAGAAACCTAGAATCAACAATTTCCTTGACCCTCTTTGACCCCAAGAGGTTGGAGGTGGCAGAGGTTCATCATTTGTTTGAATGCCTCCACTTGGGTGGAAGTCCCTGAGTGACAGTGCTGCCTCTCTGTGAAGTGGGCAGTCCATGACTCAGCCTCAGTTCAGACATAAATAATTGGACGTGGCACATTCCTGAATTTTCTTTTCCCATGGAACTCTTAAATAAATAATGTGTACTTTGATAATCCTCAATTCTATTTACAACAATGAGACCTTCAAAAGAGGAACGTGATTCAGAGAGAACAAAAAATACTAATCCAACAGGAGGCCCCATTGTCTCTGAGCACCCAGCCTGCCTCACAGAATCCCAACCCCCAGTAATTCTGAATGTTCCCTACTTCGGCCCTACTGCTAAAAAAGAGACCATAAAAAAAAAAAAAAAAATCCCGCCCCAAAAGGTTGTACTTGGTCTCCTGTTTTGTTCTCTTAGTCCTGAGTTCTTGTCACCGCACGGCATGAAGAATGTGAATCTACAACGTGAAGGACACTCTGTCCTTCTGTCTGCAGAGCAGTTATCCTCTCAATCAATACTTCATTCCTGATGATTAACTAGTTCACCTTTATTCTGCAGCTCAGGCCAGGCCTTCTGACTTAACTTTTTCTTCTCTAAAGGAGCCAGACTCCCCCTCCCACCACCACACACACACCATTAAAGTAAGTTGCCTGGTGATTTCTTCCCACCCCCGGAGTTTAATGAGCCCCTTTCTTCACTATGACCGTCCCACCCTGTCCAGGCTCTACACCCTAATTTCCAGACTTCTTCAATGGCTTTGTTATCGTCTCCCTGCTGGTGCCAGCCTCTACCCACTCCCAAACCACCCTGAACAAGATCATCAGATTAGTTGTCTGCTTTCCTGTCCCAGACCTCTAATGGTTTCTCACTGTCTACAGCACAAAGTCTAAAACACCAGGCCCAATATTTAAGACACTTCAGAAGATATCCCTAGAGGACATTTCCTTCTTCTCTATACACATATCCTTCATTAGACTCCAATTTTCTCACTTCTGCCAAAGCTCTTCTCCACCTGGTCTTCCTTAATGTCAAAAATAAATTCTGGGCCCTCATCGCCAAGATTCCATTATTTCTTACCTCACGGAACCTAGAGAAGTAACAGCATCTTGGTACATAATCAGATATTGCCTTATATTATTACGTTAACCAATATGAGACTTGATTATAACAATGATATTGAGTTTCACAAATTTCAGTTATTATTATTTCATATTATTAAGAGTCAAAACTGGTGGCTGCAGGCAAGATTCAGCTTCAGACCAGCTTCATGTAGCCATAGGGCCCTTTGTTGTTTTAGATTTGAATTTGAAGAATTTGAATGCGTTCCAGAAGGTGGACGGAGTGCAGTTACACTCTCCATTTCACTCCAGTCCCCATCACTCACCATTATTTCAAACCCCACTGCTTCCAACAGTCACAAATCCTGCCTGGTCCTGAAGGCATTTGAGTTTGCAACACCTTTTGCTAGGCACACTTGAAACAGCTCATTGCCCTAATATGTCTGGAGACTCCAGGAGGGCACAGGTTATATTTTTCCTTAGCATAACTCATCCCTTATCCCACAAAGCCTTGTATAAGACTGAGCACATAGTAGGAGCTTAATCAATACAAGTTAAGTGATTCCATACAAAGTTATAGAATCAATTTAATTATTTGTCAAGACTGGAAGATCCCACGACTCAGTGAACAACGAATGTCATCATTCGCTTGTGTTGAACTTCCCTTATGCAATGACAAATGAGCTTTCATTAGGATGAGCTCTCACCATGAATCCAATACTTCCAACAATGGCACCTATTACATACAATCTGGAAGTCATCCCACTAAAAATAGGTGTGATGTTTATCTCAGTCCAAGATACCAATTTGAGTGTCAGTTCCTAGAGGAAAACGAACAGGGATATTTGTTTTGGGTTGGGGGATGGCTTCCTAAAAATATTCTTTACAAACATGATATTCCAATAATAGGAAAGAAGGACAGAAAGCATCTCTTGTTGGCCTAAACAAGAAGTGGTTAACCTCATTCCAACTTCTGTCAAGAGACCTTAGTTACCCTGTCACTCCACTGAAATGCTTTGAGTTCATTTTTTTTTCAAACCCTTTAGGTTGTATCATCCAGCATGCACCAGCCTCAGGGACAATCAGGTGACAACCGAGGGGTGATAGAAAGAACATGAGGTTTGGAGACAAGACAAAACAGGGTTTGGAAATTGCCTCTAATACACATTAGTTTTTATAAGCCTCAGTGTCCTTTGCAAAAAAGGGTGGAGGAGGGGGAATGCTTTCCTCCAATAATTGAATGAGAATAATAACAGCTAACACTTACTGAGTAATTATTTTGTGCCAGGTACCAATTTCAAGTGCTTTAAATGTGTTGATTCATCTATTTACAACAGTGTTATGACGTAGATACTATTATTACCTCCACTGCACACAGAAGGGACACTGAGGCACGAGGAGGTTAAGTTATTTGCCCAAGTCACTCATCCAGGAAATGGCAAAACCAGGATTCAGATACAGGTATTCTCACTCCAGAGCCCTCAGTCTTCACACCTACACGATAACACCCTCATGAAGCACTTGATACATTGGCTGGCAAAGTGAGGCACTAAACAAAGAACAGGAAAATGAGTGGGGCGGGAAGAAAGAAAATGGTGATTACGCCATTTCTTTACTGGGAATCCAGTCTCCCAAGGTTAGGCAGTAAGGTCTTTAAAAAACTGTAGCTCTCTCAAGCCCCTCAAGAGTTGCCTCCTCTGTGGAAGAACCTAGAATAAATCACCCTCCACCCCCACCCAGGCTAGGCAGGACATGCAGTGACACACCGTGGCTGGTTTGAAAGCATCCCCAACCATTCCCAAACCAAAGGCTCAAGACCCACCAGGAGTATTTCAACTCTCTTACTTAGAGCCAACCCTTGGCCTTGCCAGAGGTCTTCCTTCTCCCTCTTCATTTGAAAGTCCTAATCCTGGCGACTCAGCAGCCTAGCAGCCCCCCAAATCCCCTTCATCATTTCTGGGGCAAGCCATGAAATGCTAAATCACTGAGCACTGCCATCTCAGAGCTCCTGGTGTCTAGATGGTTAGCGCCCTCCCCCACGTGACCCCCCACACACATACACAGCAAACCCAGCCACACATTCTGTTGTCGTCTGTCTGTCCTGTCGGCCTGCATGGTCTTGGAAAGGAAGCAAAGCTGTGGTCGCCACAGATCCAAAGAGAGCAAACAAATCCTGGCAGGTGATTCTTAAGGGTAGGTGAAGATACTATGGGCTACAGACTCCTTTTAAAATAATGATAAGAAAAGAGAAAGAAAACTGTATACTCACTGGAGTGCCGGTGGATCACTCTAAAAGATATGGAATCCCAAGGAGAAAATTTCAGAGTGGAAGCTCCTTACTCTGTTGAAGAAACTTTGACAACTTAGCCATCCCGGAAAGGACCCATTTGCACCAGGGAAAAGCTTGTGTCCTAGGCATAACCCTGTTTTTGCTGAATTTCCTAGTTCTGAAGGTGAAACTAAGCAAAGGCTTTTCCCTCTGAAGAATTATTGTTGCCCCTCAACCCAGCAGAGTCTAGGAGGAGAGAAAGGGAACAGACCGCAGGAGCCCAAGGGTTGCAGCTCTTCTCATTTCCAGCAGAGTTCCCAGTACAGGGGAAGAAAGGGTGGGGGGTTCTCTCCAAGACCTGTACGTCCCTAAGGAGTGCTAGGATGGGTCCCTATTCAGAGAAGGACAGCAGTCCCATTAGGTGGTGCTAGCAGATTCACTGGTCACACACAGACTAGAAGGCATATCCTTTCCTCGGGGTGCCCTCGGAGAGGTCAGAGTGCTCTAATGCAACTGAGTAGAGCCTTGGCTATTATTACGAGTGGCCAGGCATTCGGGCACTAGGCTGAACTTGCACAATTCATCCACCCTCTTTAAAACCAACCACCATTTTTTAATGCTAAATTGATCATGTACACTCTTATTTTTTAGAAGTCCAATGCTCTATCCATTGCACGACGAAGCCACCTACACTCTCATTTGTTAAATCCTATTTCTATTCAGGTTATGTAGGCTTCAGCTAACTTTGGGTCAGTTAGGTGACCATCAGGAAATGGCCTCACTGTATGATGGCTTTTGCTTGGAGGACCTGGGCTCCATGAGGGAGAGTTTCCCAAGAACCTCTGCAAATCCAGACCCCGTGAAACAAGCTTGTAAAATATGTTCCAGGCTTTAAAAGGTCTGCAACTGTGAAAGTCAAGAAAGTAATAATAAACTGAAGTAAGACAGGTAGGAATTTGTATTATGTTTAATGACAAAGATCCTCTCAAAGGAATCCTAACCCCAATACGTCACAAAATTACTCACATTATTATTTACTCCAAAAGCAAAATATCTCAACTGCAATCCTGGCACAATATGATTCTGTAAAACTGAAATCATTCCTTGAGATATAAAAAGGTAAAATAGGAATAATTTAAACAACAGAGCTAGCAGATCAGAAAGTAAACAACTGATTGATTTGTGAAAAAAACAAACAAAAAGACTTTAAATAAAAATGAGCATTTAAGATCTTATCTCTAAATTGAATTAAGGAGTTATGCTCAAACCATTTCAGAAAACCTGAACATGAATGTCAGAGAGTGTATTTGAATAATAACAAACATGGGATACTAATTCATTAGAATTGATTTCCTTTGGCTGTTTATATCCTTGTTTGTAAGTGGCCCTTTTCTGAGAATTACCCCAGTCTTAATGTAATACAGCATTTTTTATTTCCGATGACTACTTAGATATCAAAGTAACAAATTGACAACTATAGTTTCAGACACTCCAAGAACGTATACGTAAGTAGGTGTAATTTAAGCATGTTGTCTGTTTTCCAAAGGTGCAATGCTTGTTGTAATATATACCTTTATTTGGCTGACGTTCTGAGAGGAGGATAAATGAGTTTTGTTCTATTGTTTTTATTTTTGAAGGTCTTTTACTCCTTTAATTTTTAATATCCTTCCTCTAATTTACCTATGGACCAATTCCTGTGGTCATAATGAGAAAACTTGACTCTTCACTGAATTTTCCAAAAACTAAAATGGTTTTAGGGTATGTAGAAGGAAGTGCTCAGGTTACAGAATGAAGGAAAGACAAAGGTTTCCATTTTCAGGCTGAAAACAAATGTGCCGCTAGTCCCACCTCATCCCATCCCCGCCTCTTCCTGCTCTCTCAAACTGTGTAAGCATTTCTTAAAGGCACCCTTCTAACTAATTTTAAACTTGGTTTTGGCAGTCATATTTATACAGCCTATTAAAGGAGATCTTTCAGACAAATATTTGAGGAAGCTGTTGTTCCTCATATAAATTTATTAGGAATTGGTGGGGAAAAAAAGGGCGGTAATGATGGAAGGTGTTTAAACTATTGTCCAAAGAAATTAGCCTCCTCCTACAAATGTATCACAGAAATTGAACCTTTAAAGCAAGATCTGAATTCTCCAGATGTAATCCCCCTTCTTTCTAGGTTTTCAATGGACTTCATGTAAATCAAGCCTAACACGAAAATAAACAACACAGAAAAAAAAGATATACCTAAATGAGAAAACCAAGTTGGCAGTCATTTCCTGGAAGATTTATCAGGTTATGCCTCTAAATAGCCGCTTCCTGTAGCTCATGTGAAATATAAGTTGACTTAGAAAGAAAGAGGGAGGAAGGAGTGGAGGAGGGACGAAGGGAAGAAAAGAACTTTTCAAGAACACATCCACTGCCAAAAATGAGGAACACCGGAAAGGTCATCTTGACATTTTTATTAGAATTCTTAGAAGTACTTTCCAAATGAAAAAGCACCTGCTATTCAACTACTGTTATTTTCTATTTCAATCTCAAAACAAACACACAAACTAAAACACAAATTTTCCAGCTTTACAAGAAAATATGAGCCCCAAACAATGAACACTTTAATCAGTGACTCTTACCTGGGTACAAAAGACTGGGTACAGGGTGTGATTTAAAGGGGATTAGACACCCTCCACTTGATACGCAACAAAAATGGTTGTTCATTTCTCTAAGGATGTATCAGTTGATGAGGGAGTTCTTTGTGATGCTCCTCCAGTTTCCATTCCGTTTCCTCTCTGAGATTTGAAACTTCACATGCGAAATGTGAGACTGAGAAAAAGAGCAAACCAATCAACACAACCAAGGAGAAGAACATGATTTCACTGTCCTAATCTTGGCATGTCTCTCTACCGTGGGAGCACTTGGTGTCGCAGCCTCTTCTCCTCCATTCCCAGCGCAGACTGAGGCAATATTAGTTAGCATGACAAAGCAGCTGTGTGGCCTCCGGCAAGTTACCTGACCTCTTTGTATAATATGGGGGATGAAAATAAGCCGAGTATCCACCTCAGCATAGCATGTTATTGTGAGGAGTTAGAACAGTCCTTGGCACATAGTAAATGGACAGAAACTGCCAGGACAGAAACTACTGAGCTAAATTCTTAAACATGCCCCCAATCAATTCTATTCTATGGAACAATAAGTTTTGAGCATGGAGGGGGTCTATAGGACTGGACGGTGTTCCAAATCCCCTGCCCTCGAGGCACTCTGCTGCAGAGATTCTCCATCTTAAATGAGCGTCAGAATCTCCTAAAGAACATATACAAAACTACCAGGCAGGTACCACCCACAGACATTCCCATTAAGCTAGTGTGGAGTCCAGCCTGGGCCTGAGTATTTTTCAACCCACACCCACACCCCCTGTGATCCTAATTGTCCACTGAATACTGCTGACCCAGGAATTTGCCTGTGATTTGGGTGCACAGCCACTGCCTGGGGGGTCTGTTGGACTCTTAACAGGACCAGAAGCTCCTTGGATAAAGGGGGTGCATCATTATCCATTGTGTCAATGCCCACAAGCCAACAAATGACAAATCCCTCAGAAGCTGGTGACCAAATCAGAGACGGAAGGTCCCCAAGGTTGGAATCTGAGATCCGTAGACATGTTTGCTTTTTGCTTTGGTTGTAATGGAGGTGAAGGGGTCCCTCTGGGAAGAAGTAAAATGGCTCCTGCCTGCCAGCCGAGACAGGTAAGGTTGCAAGCCATATTAGCCACGATCCTAAGACCTGGAGGTCTAATAAGCTATGACACAATCAGAAATTAGCGCTTCAATTAAATTTGTCCTTTTTTCCCCTCCTTTTCTAGGTTTACTTACTTTTCGCTATTCTTTAATTTTAGAACAAGTTGTGTGCTATTACCATTCTTGTCCTTGCCTGAGTTCCGGGCTCACCCTCTAGGTGGGAGCATCGCTAGTGGACTAGCGCCCCCTGGAGGCAAGCTGTGGCGGTGGGAACTGGGATCACAGGGGACTGCTCACAGGAATGCAACATTTAGGGGGCCCCAGTTAGTGCCATTTGGTCCGTCTCCCCGCCCTTCACAGACACTTCTCTTCCAGTCCTCTGCCCCCTTCTTGGGAGGGTTTCAATAAGGAAAACCAGCTATAGTACAAGGCTGAAGGAAAGAAGTACTGAGTGGAAGCAGGTAAAGGAGCAAAAGGCATGGCTCTGCCTTAGGACCCAGGAGGTTTCACAGAAGAGGGCCTTACAAGTCCATCCTTGAAAATGGAATCTCAGTGGGGGTATACCAGACATGGGCAATCACCTCACGCACGTGGTAAGAGCTATGACACAGAGCTCATCACGCCTTCCAAGAGAACTAGGGATAATCTCGTGTGTGTGTGTGTGTGTGTGTGTGGGTGTGTGTGTGTGTGCTTATGGGAATTTTTTTTGTGGTAAAATTCACATAACATAAAATTCATTTTAACCATTTTAAAGTATACAAGGGATAATCTGCTTTATACCAAAAGTACCAAGTCCCAAACCATCCAGAATAAAGAGAAATAGGTATTCTACAATCCCTCCTACTCATTTCTTCTAACTATTCCCTGATCAGACAATTGGACTCATTATTTTTGGCTCAAGAATTCCTGGCCTTTTGTAGTAAGAATCTACTTTTTCAACTCCTCAAAATCTTGAGATCTCTAGGAAACCAGGAGAGGGAAAGCTGATCGACAGTGAAACAGAAGTAGAGAAAGGACGGGACAAGAATCGGTGCTGCCTTCCAATCCCTCAGTGTCTCATGGCAGAGAGTGGGACATGAGTGCCCTCAGCAGAAAAAAGGTTCTTGGCATTGAAAGTAGAATCTGAGGTGGGCAATGATCAAATATATTAGTATCTCAGGTCAGTGTGTTCATTGAATATAGACAGCACTCCCTGTGTTAACAGCATCACCTTTGTGATTCCTGACAAAACATTCATTCTAGAGATGAGAATAGAGGCTTATTCTGGGGTAGGAGGGGTCAGGGTATTAGGACATGTAGGATGTTCAGTGCAGTACTATTGAAGGGGGGGGGCAGTAGGAGGAGCAGGAGGAAGAGAAGGAGGAGGAGAAGGAGCAGCAGCAGCAAGGGGGGGGGGAGAGAGAGAGAGAGAGAGAGAGAGAGAGAGAGAGAGAGGAAAAGAAAAGAAAAGAAAAGAAAAGAAAAGAAAAGAAAAGAAAAGAAAAGAAAAGAAAAAAAGGAAGGAAGGAAGGAAGGAAGGAAGGAAGGAAGGAAGGAAGGAAGGAAGGAAGGAAGGAAGAAAGAGAAAGAAAATGGTGCTGGAAGCAGGAGAGCTTCCCCGAGAAAAGCAGGGAAGGGGGCATGTAATGGAAACCCACTGGGTCTTCTGCTAAATCTCTCTGTGACTGTCTGCCCAACAGGGGTGACTCTGGCTGTCCCACTTCAATTGCTTGACCTTGTTTGTTTGGATCGCCCCTGGATTCACTATGATACTCAGCATCTTTCTAATAAATGCCCTGTTTGCTTAAAACAACCAAAGTCACCTGGGTTTTTTACAACCAGGAAAACTTTCATGCACACAGCCTCCCAGGACTATTGCCTCACCAGGAAATCCATGACTGAAGAAGTGGAGGTAGTGGGAGGATGGTACAGAGAGCTTCCAAAGAAGGCCTACGAGCATATTCCAAACCATTGGATGGGATCTCATGTTACGTGGGAAACCCATTTTCTAAGACAGAATTTACTTTTCTTTTTCTCCTCACTTTCTCTCTATCCCCTCACATCAATGTCTACACATCAGCTGGTTCAGGGCTTTATGTAACGTGATGCTAACCATGTTGAAATTCAACACAAGTTGCATCTGGTAATTATGTGGCCTGTGCTCCCTAAGAGGTAATTAGGTGGGTTATGTTCTGTATAACCACCTAATAAATGCTTAGATGACTGTTTTGGCAACTGGAGATTAAGTGGCCCAGAATCCATCCTTTAACCTACCAAGCACAATGATCTAAAGTAGAAGCCTGCAGAATGAGCTGTTCTCCACATTCCTCTGGGCTGAAGGCAGGGCATCCTGGGCAACCCTGGGGCAAGGAGACTTGTGCCTAAAGCATGACCCTCAAACCAGATTTTCAGGAGTCTGACCCTACCTACGAGTAAGGAAAAACCTAGCATGTCACCCTACACTCCTTTATTGCTCAAAAAGACTCATAATTATTTTGACGTTGCTAGAATGAGGGACTGCATAATGCAACACCATACGATCCTTGTGGGAGATGTTCACAGGCAATGTCCACAAACTCTCCTGGGGTGCCACAGGGCTCTGCTCTGTCTTTTTCCCTCGGACTCTCCTTATCACACACTCTAGGTTTGGAGAGGCAGGAGAAGTAATGGTTAAAAGCATGGTAGCTGGAGTTCATATTCTAGCCGTGCCATTCATGAGCCATGTCACCTTGAGCAAGGCACCTAAGTGCTCTGTGCCTCAGTTTCCCTATCTGTAAAATGGAATTAATGGTAGTAGCTACTTAGGTCATAGGTTATGACAAGTAAATATTAATTCATTTAATACATGTGAACTATTTGGACCAGTTCCTGGCACTAAGGGAGCACTTAATAATGAAGAACTATTATTATTTGGGGACTGGGTAAGGAATGGCAAAGAAGATAATACCTGTGAAATGGTGACACCCCATTATATGGCCAAATACTTGCCACATATCTGAATGCTAGAGTTGCCTCAT
The DNA here is from genome assembly GCF_057876585.1 of Rhinolophus sinicus. Lineage (NCBI taxonomy): Eukaryota > Metazoa > Chordata > Mammalia > Chiroptera > Rhinolophidae > Rhinolophus > Rhinolophus sinicus. The sequence continues at coordinate 52,070,750 of NC_142516.1, forward strand.
TTCCTCATTCAACACTCATTCAAAAAATGTTTACTGAGCACCAACCACAGTGGAGGGTCATCTGATGCAAGGACAGCAGCAGGTGGGGAGTGGGGAGTCAGCTTCTTGTTGAGGGCACACACCCAGCACGCGTGGTGAATTCAGCTGAGTTAATAGGATTCCATCATAGTGTACTAAATGCTGGTTATAAAACAGTGATCAGGCTGGCCCGGTGGCTCAGATGGTTAGAGCTCCATGCTCCTAACACCGAAGGCTGCCGGTTCGATTCCCACATGAGCCAGTGGGCTCTCAACCACAAGGTTGCCAGTTCAATTCCTCAACTCCCGCAAGTGATGATGGGCAGCGCCCCCTGCAACTAAAATTGAACACGGCACTTTGAGCTGAGCTGCCGCTGAGCTCCCAGATGGCTCAGTTGGTTGGAGCGCGTCCTCTCAACCACAAGGTTGCCGGTTCAACTCCCACAAGGGATGGTGGGCTGTGCCCCCTGCAACTAGCAACGGCAACTGGACATGGAGCTGAGCTGCACTCTCCACAGCTAAGACTGAAAGGACAACAACTTCACTTGGAAAAAAAGGCCTGGAAGTACACACTATTCCCCATTAAAGTCTTGTTCCCCTTCCCCAATAAAATCTTTAAAAAAAAAAAAACAAAAAACAAAAACCGTGATCAGGAGAGACAGAGTCTCTGAGAAGGTTTCATTCAAGCAGAAGGGGCAGACTTTTAAGCAATCAACCCATATAAAAATGTGACAACAAATTGCATCATACTTTATGAAAGTGCAGGGTGCTAAAACGGTATACCTTGGAAGGGGAGGAAATGTCATAGAAAGTCATGAGACTCAAAGGATAAGTAAAAGTGACCCAAGCAGGGTCAGAAACAGAAAGAAGTATTCCAGACAGAGAGAACAACATGTACAAAGGCCTCACATCAGGAAAGAACTTGTGTTCAACGAGCTGAAAGAGTGGTCATTAGATAAGGAGAGAAGGAACAGGGAGAGGAAGGGGCAGAAGGAGCAGGGGGCAGGGAGGATGCAAGAGGAGGCAAGACTGCTGGCAGACCCATGAACACAGTATCCTGTGTGAAGGAAGAATGTGGTTCTCAGGTCTCTTCCTCATCTTCTGTCCACCACGTTTTCTAGTTACCTCATACTGACAGCTGGAAACTAAAATTATTTTAGTAAATCAACATAAGAAGAAGCACTTAAGCTGCTTACTTACATAAGACAGCAGCTTAAAAATATCTCTGGGCATGCACTGGGTATTTCTTCAGAGGGTAGCTTGGTCTTTCAGAGGTATCATTGACTTCAGAGATAGAATCTTCCTATAACAAAAACAAATAGAGCAATTGCAGTACTCATAATGTAATGTAGATCAATGACAGCAAGATTTGTAGTTTTTGCATTGAGGAGGTCTATGAATCCCATGTATGCCATATATGTGGGGTTCACTACATACGTGTGGACGTAGGTTTCCTTCCTTCCATCCTTCCTTTTCTCCTTCTCCTCCTCCTCCTCCTCCTCCTCCTCCTCCTCCTCCTCCTCTCTCTCTCTGTCTCTTTTCTCTGTCTCTCTCTCTCTTTCCTCCCTCCCTCCCTCCCTTCTCACTCCTTCTTCCTCCCTTCCTTCCCTTCTTTCTACATTTTAAAGGGATTTTCTTACTTGAAAAGACTGGGAATTAACAAAGCAAAGCCAAGGCTTTGCAGAGAGGAAGTAAAGTAATTAAATACCCCCCCCCCCTTGGTTAGGGTAATCAGTATTCATTTATAAGTGCCATGCTATAAATTAGGATATGCATTTAAATAAGTCATTAAGACCAATTCAACCACATGGTATCATGTGAAATCCAACTGTTAACCTTTCCTTTAAATTCTTTTGAAATGGTGACAGGTCGCTTAGCTAATGGCTGTAGATAAAGTACTGACTATGTCTCTATCTATGGATTAGAAACACTCCCCACACCCCCATAAAAGTCAAACAGCCAAAACCCCTTATTAACTTTGAGGAAGGAGTGAGGAGAGGGAATATATAAAATGGGGTCACTTTAACCAAGCTGTTAAATTTGTTAGCATTACAATGGTTCAGGCATGAGAAAACACTCCATCCTTGTTCTAACTTGGGAACTTATATTTTTTTGGAACTTTCCAGTCCTGTGTCAAGGCCTGGATATGCATCTGGATCTTCTAATTACCCCCCTAACCCCCACACCAGACATCTAGACCCCTGGACTTGACCAGACCTCCTGGTACCCATCATCGGTACTAACTGGCATCCATCATCCTGACTCCCTGCCATCTGACTGATAACTGTCCTGGACCAATCCCAGGGCTATGAATACAGGACTGATTATTCTTAAGAACATACTTTTTACTGTAAGAATTTTAACTTTTCTCTCTTCTTTGGAACACCGGGGGGTTTGTCTGGCTGTGTTTCCAGTTTGCAAACTATAAGACCCTTGACTAAATCTCCATCATTTATTTCTAGCAAAACCTCCAGATTCTTTTTGAGTTCATTCAACAACTTTTAGGAAAACTTTCTTCCATTCTGTGGCCGTACACAGACCACACACACTTCCCCGGATTCTTCCTTGGACTAGGATTCTGTGCTTAGGAGTGTGGAAAGGAGTGTGCTTTGGGCCAGTTACACTGTCTTCTCCAAGTCCTTTGAAAGGACGGTGTTCCCTCCTGCTACAGGACCTCCTCTTGAAACATGCTGTGCTCCAAATTAGCTGCTATTCATTGCTCAGATCCCCGCTCCACAGTCTCTTCCTCAGGGAAGCCTGAGTCCCAACAAAATCAAATACCCCTTTTCATACACTCTTAGGACACCATGTACCCGCTTTGGTTAGTGTCATAGTTTTACATTTATTTTTGTGAGTACTTCATTAATGGCTGTTTTCTCCACTAACCTGGAAGTCCCAGTTCCCTTGTTATTTTGTCAGCAAAGCTCTAGTTTTACCAGAAGCCCTCACCTTGTTTAGGTGTTGCCGAGCTCTGGGGGATGTCAGAAGACCGCACACACGTTCGTGGATCTTCTTCCACGTGGACTGACAACCAGGGTGCAACCTGCTCAACACATTAAACAGGATGGAGCGTGACGCAACTAATAAAAACAACACTTGGAGTACATATCAATATGGGTTGATATTTATAAGTTAGTAGTAAGAAAAAAGCAGCAACATGCAAAAGAGTATACATAGTGTGGTTTCAATGTCTTTATTAAACCTGTGCATAGGAAAATTACAGGGAATAAATACAACCAAGTTGTTAACAATGGTTTGTACTTGGGTGTGTGGCTGTGATTCTTTCTTTCTTTGTACTATACCGTGTATTTTAGATATTTCCCTAAAGAACAAATCCTGCTTTTATACTTAAAAATTTAATCCAAAATTTTTAATACAAAATTTAATTCCAATTGTTTTCCACCATAGGTATTTTCTTTTATATCTCCTTTACTTTAGGCCAACCAGACACAAGCTTAATTATAGGGCTTACACCCTCTTCAGTGCCTCAAACATGAAGCGCTCTCTCCCTCCATATGCATATGCCAACACTGCTCCCTCTGCCCAGGATGCTGCCACCCCCAACCCCATTCCCCACTCGCGTTAACTTGTACCCACCCTTGTCGTGTCCAGCACGACAAGAGTTGTGGGAAGTGAGGAGGGTGGTGCAGGGTTAAGAAAGACAGTAGATGAGAATAGAGTGCAAGCGGGGCCAAGGGACTCAAGTCTCAACAACTGAGTCCCAAATTGGCCAACGCATGGCTTCTATTAGTTAGGTGTGGAAGTAAAGTAAAGCTTGTCAATCTCAAGATCTATGAATCCCATACATTACAATAGGAAACAGAACCGTAATTCCCGGGATGTATGTACTTCCCCAAGGGACAAAACCTTTATGCAAATGAATAGATGGAGAGCACATCATTGAGTCACTTCCCTTGCAGGTTGTGGGAAGGAATGCAGCCACAGAGGCAGAGGCTCTCCTTAGCCAGGGGAAGTTGGGGGGTTGTGCCCACCTGTATCAACCCCGCGAATTCCCCAGATGGTCCCCACATGACTGTGTGTGGCTTGGGTTGCCCTCCCCCCCCACCCCCCGTGGGGAGTCATACCCGTCTTTGACTAGCCAGCCATATTTTGGGGCCAAACAGGGAGACATAAGGTGTAAGCACAAAGGTGAAGCAAAGTCCCTGAAAGGATCCATCTCACAGACTCTCCTTTCTTTAGGGGCAGGCACAAGGAGACAGACAGGTAGGCTGCTGCGTGGCAACATACCCTCCAGAGTTCAGTTCAATTATTTTTTTTTAAAACATCATGAACAGGTTTTATTTGCCACCATGAGAAGTCTGAATTTTAAACAGATTCTTGGACTGGGGACTCATATGCATCAGCTCGCTCAGCCTCAGCACCGTCTCCTCCCCAGCAGCTTGTGCAGAGCTGGGACCTTCCCCATGAAGCTCCATGAGTTCCCCCAGTTCAAAGTCGGGCTTCTTCAGCACTCGGACTTTCCTAACAAGGCCATCATGGAGCGGATGAACAGCCGGCAAGTCTTCTCTGCACCCTTTCCAGTGCCGCCTGGAATCCGTGTACTGACCGCTCCTTTCATGTCACGTGTCTGCACCTCGGGTCATGATTTCTCTCATCTCCTCCGGACGTGGCCGACCTGTTCATGCGGAGCATGAGGTCTTCCGAATCTGATCGTTGTGTTTTTTAGTGAAACCAACACAGAACAGACGAAGCAAATAACCATCGGTCGTCCTGACATCCACATGAGCTTCAGTCATGGTCGGCCATTTTGTGACCATGGAGCCCATTTTGTCACCAGTAAGATCCACGCCATGGAAATTAGCCAGGCAGTTGTTGCCCTGAACACTCTCAGTAACTAGCCTGAATTTTCTAAATGAAACTTCTTCATTCTGCAGATCAGCTCGGCTCACTTCAAAAACACGACCCTTGAAATATGACTTTGGTCTCTTGAATTCTTGTGACAAGTGTTTTCCCAATACTTCTTATATTGAACACAGCTGGTGCTTTCATCTCATACCAATCTTTCTTAGAAAATGAGTCAACCACTTTCTTCTTGGCTCCCTTCTTGGCACCTTTGGTAAGGCCCTTGTTTTTGCCGGCTGCCATGGTGCTACTCAGAGAGCCAAAGGACAATTCAATTGATTTCTCAGGAAAATCCTTCCTGATTCTCCCCCTATAGAGGAGGTGAGCTTCCCTGTTTTATGCATTTGGAGTCCATTTACCCCTTATTCACAGCGCTTCCCCAGTGGACATTTTGTCACTATTTGATTAATGTCTGTCTCTACTCCTAGACTGAAATTGGGACTAAAACTCTTGGGTTAATAGCTCATCCCAGGGCCTTGTAGATATTGAATACCACAGCATGTGCTTAATAAATATTGCTTGAGTGATTGAATTCATCCATTTATTTGATGAATTCAATCATTCATTTTTGGGAGGGGTGTGGGTACCAATTTCTAAATTCTGAGACAGAATTTGCCATTTGATTATGAATAGCACAGATATTGTTTTTCTTAAAATGCCTAAAGGATTTTAGCAATTTGGATAAAATCATTCTCTTTAATAAATGTACAACAAACTTTAGCAATTACAGGAACATTTGGGAATCAATCAGCTGTTAATCCTGGCTCCACACCAATGAGCCTTTCCCTGTGCAGTTGCCTTTCTGCTCAGTTTGGGACCCACGTCTGGGCCACCCATGCTGGTTCTCCTTGTAACAAGCTTGTACTGCTGATTTCCAGGGAGACAAGACTAAGAGTATGACTGGATCTACACAAATCCATTACCAACCCAGGAAAACAACTCAGCAAATGAAAGCACCACCTGAAATGCTGCCCAGGTTTAAGAAAAGGCCAGGCACATCATTTCTATACTCCTCTAAGAATTTTTCAGAGGAAGGAACAGAAATATTTTGAAGCTATAAATTAAGTTAGCATCTAAAAAGTGCCACCAGCTGGACACTATACATGGTTTTTCATAGGTCTTGAGTAATCAGTACCAAAACAATTCCTACATTTGTTACCATTATTATTATATCCAATCAACATTACATTGGAAGGTCTCTGAGAATGATGAGCTCACAGACAGGAGCAATGCTGTGCCTTCATTGCAGCCTTCTCCTCATGCAGGGGAAGAGTGAGGACGTGTGTGGAAGGGATGTGACACTATCCAGGCGATGGAGATAGGGAACAGGCTCCAGAGTGTTCCTCCCTCCCCTTGGGGACTACCATTTTTTACCTTACTAGTTTAAAGGGTTTTCCACTTCCTCCATTAAAACCTTGGGCTAATTGTTACTCCAAAATTTGTCTCCCAACTCATCCCAGCAACCTTGGCCCTTATTGATTTCCGTATTAAGCTGGCAGAAATTCAATACACTTCTATGATCTGGGCATAGGTTGACTGGTCCCAAAGGTGCTGATGTGGAAAAAACAGTGAGTGAGGTTGGGACAAAGTACTTGGCAGCAGCTAGTGTTTCAGGGGCTGCCTCTGGGATCAAGCTGAATCAACAGGGAATGGATTCATCCCCAAGGATACAAAGGGCTTCATTCAAAACAGCTGTCTTAAAAATGTTATTTTCAGTGCCACTTTCCTGGTTTGCCCAGGGCTAAGATGTTTCCCATGATGCAGGACTTTCAGGGCTAAAACCAGGACAGTCCTGGGCAAACCAGATGGCCTTTCTGTGACCACGTTATTTTTTGTCACTGTTGCTCATGACCTTATTTACAAATTCATAGTCCAATTAATCCCAAAGTTATTACATTTGGTCACACAGAATTTGCTGACCGTCAGAGATAGGTGATAAAACTTTGGTCTGCAGCCAGAGTCATCATTCGACATGCAGCTGTGCTAATCCCTGAACTTGCAAAAGCTCCCCACTGCCTCCCAACAAAGCCCAAACTTTGTAGCTTGGCTTGCACGGTCCCCCACAGACCCTCAGCCTGGCACCCATCATCCCCCCAAGCTGGTCTAACTTCTAGAAGCTGACAGTGCCCATTACTTTCTTACCTCCCATTCCTCCCCTCCATTAACTCTATTATAATCTATTCCCCTCCCTCACGGCCCAAGGCAAATGCCTCTCTTCTGTGAAACATTCCAGAAGTGCCTTCCTTACCCTTTATACTCCAAAACTATTTGGTCTGTACTATTTTCAAAGTTCTGCCTTTTAGAAAGTTATCTGTGCACATTTTTTTATTTTTATTTTTTTACATACTCTGTTGGGTTGCGAGTTCTCAGCGATTAAGAGAAACGTCTTAAATGTTAGTATTTCTATTACAGGCCTAGCACATTAACTATCAATCCTACTTTTCTTCTGAGGCATTTTTTTTTTTCTTGTACTCAGCAAATATTTATTGAATGTCTACTAAGTACCATGATTGGTACTGATTGGTACATCATTAGTAACTGATTCTTCATATGTCGTTTTTTAAATTGACAAATAATTGATGAGGAACTCTCTTAACTGCAGATTCTACACTACCCTATTCAGGCTCAGTTCCAATCCCAAGGATTTTGACTCAACAGATATGAGGCAATTCTTTACTGAACCAGAACTGAGAACCATTGAATTGCTGCATAATGATACTCATGAAAGACTGGTTGAATGAATGCATAAACTATCTAACAAAATTATTTTAAAAGAAATAAGGCCTTCCTTCCTAGATCTCCCTTTCAATGTAATTAACCTCCTCCTGCCCTGTCTTTCCCCCACATTTGCACTGTACTTCTGTCAAACACATATCACAGTCCTTTTCATATTCAGGGGGATATGCCTGCCTCCTCATCTAGTGGGTGAGCCACTGGAAAGCAAGGACATGTCACAATCATGTACACTGTACATAATAGGTGCTCAATAAATGCATACTCAATTCAATCCCTCAGAAAAGCTTGCTATGCTGATTATAAGCAGTTTGGGTGATGTATAAAAACAAGGCACATGGACAAAGCCATGGGTTTTCTCCAGTTCTGGCAGCAGAGAAGTACTTTGTTGCTTTCAGAGGATGGATCTTGGATCACTACACCCATTTTACAGCTAAGGAAACTAAGGTCTAAAAGTCCAAATATTTGTGTGAGATCACAGATGAGTACTAGAGTTCACATCTCCTGACTACCACTAATTGAAGGCTCTTCCCCCTGTCCATTTAAAATCAATTCTCCTAAGTCTTTACATCTGGGGGAACCCCTCCTGCTTAGCTCCAGGCCAGTAGAAAGAGGATAAGCCATAGGGGATGGAGGCCAGGCACAGAGAGGGCTGTCAATATGTCTCTGACCACCTGTCTCTGGGTGTCAAGGCCAAGTTTTTAAAATCTATGTTATATTAATTTCTTCCAATAAAGTAACTAACCAAGAACTCACCATTCTTTAATAGATTTTATTAGAATATTTTATTTGGCTTCCTCAAGTCCATTATTAATATAAAGGTATTCTATCATTTCTGAAAAACACTAAGAATGCACTGTCACTTGCTTAGACTACCTCAAACTTAATATAATTCCCATTATAAGTTCAGGGCCACTCGTTCTGCGATATTTACTATAAGTCCCTTTGTAAGCAATTGTATTATTTTGATATAGGGATTTCTCTTATTCTCATCACTAACAATATAGAGTAAAGCAAACTGGCATATGCTTCAATCAAACAACTATCTACTAATATTATTTTCGGTGCCACTTCCCTTGAGTTAAGGTGACAAACTTTCCTGGTTTGCCTGGAACTAAGAGTTTTCCCAGAATGCAAGATTGTCAGCGTTAAAAATGAGACAGTCCTGGGCAAACTGGATGGTTAGTAATGTTACTAGAGAGTGCACTTAGGAAAATAAGTTTCTGCTCTCCATCTCTGGTCTGTCCTCCAGGCATATGCAATCACCGTTTTTTTAAATTTGTTAACAATAATATAAACAAACCAAGTCTAGAAAAAGAGAAAGAAGATATACCCATATGTTGTTAGTGTTTGTCTTTGGATGACAGGACTATGGGTGATTTTTTTTCCACTCCTTTTTTTTTTTTCCGTAATTTCCAAAATTTCTATAGTGAGGATTTTGATACTGGTGAGAAATCAAAAGCTTACCTTTTAAAATTTATAATGGCTAAAGATGGATAGATAAATAGTATCTATGCCAAGTAAGCTGTCTGTCCTATTTTCAACAAACACCCTGAGATATGTTTTCCACAGACAAGAGAAAAGGCTCAACTCTTACTTTGGGGAAGATTTTTAAAGGAATAATAACTTTCCACATCAAGGTGAAATATTTCTGAGGAAGCAGACTGATGAAGTGATCCAGCTTTACCCCTGCCAGACCACAAGGCAGTCTTCAAGCAAAGCGATAGGCACGTGCCACTGACCTTTCTCCAAGAAGCAGCTGATCCATGAGAGGGCTGGGAGACCTGGAGGGCTGGGTGCTGGCAAAGGAAGCTTCTGGGTGGAGATCGGCATCCCCTCGGTGACCGTGACTGGCCGAGGACTTCCCAAACTTAATTGAATCTAAAGGTGATGGTGACTCATTCCTCAAAATAATCCGTTCATCTGGCTCTTTGGTAACCTGAGGGATAACGTGCAATACTCTTCAGCTGTAGTTTTGCTTGTTTGCTTAATTTAGAGCTGGGATGAGATGGGACAAGGAAGAGAAATGGGGGCAAGACGACACAATACCTGCCCCAGGGATCTCCTCCAATAAAAGATGGCAGGAGTAGAGAAGACTAGAGACAAAATGCTCAGGAGTAAGGTCAAGGAAAGATAACCAAAATTCTGTACATTTGGTATGTAGTAACAAGCCAAAATGAACTCATGCTCTGAACTTTGATTTGTGAGAAATGGGGATTTATTGGGTTTGGGAAAGATTTAAATTTTTAATGAAATACTTAAATACTATGGCAGAACAAGCACAGTATACTCCATTTTCTTTGCATACATCTATTCTCATGTTGTAACATAAAACTTTGTCCCTTCACCTTGACAAACCAATCAAACTTCATGAACAAGTGATTTACCACCTCTATGTATAAAGGTATTCAAAAAAGCAATGAAAATCCTACTGATAAAGTATTGGGCCTACATACACCTTCATTGGCGATTCATCCTACAAATGAAAACACTTATATGAAGGGAACAAACCAACTAAAGCAAAGCAAAGCAGATCGTGGAGCCCAGGCACCTCTTAAACTCTAGTTAAACTATAGCAATTAATTCCATAAGCAACACTAGTTAGAAATATACTTTTCACCACTCATTGGAGGAAGCACAATAATAGACATTAGATAGCTGGAAATAAATCATTTTACAAATGCTACTTCTAAAATTACCTTTATGTTATCTGCACAGCCGTCAAGAGAAGAAGCTAGAAGAAAGAACAGGTGTTTCAATGACTCATTATTACCAGTTACCCCTAAAACTGCTGTTACATTTCTTCCACAGCAGTATAAAAATGTTACACAATGAATTATGAAAGAACTTAAATGTTCCCTTGTAAATTACACTATCACTTTTAAGCCTCCCTTGAGTCACAGCAATTCTATCTATGAGTTTTTCTGTCCTCTGAAGGTTAACCATGAGGTTATATGATTAATGACAGCACATATGGAAATGGGAAGGCTAAAAGAGAATCTAAAATGAAGTAATAAGTTCAGTAAACTTAAGTAGGCTGGAAAACTAGTATTTGCCCGGTGCCCAGAGCCAAAAAGAAAGCATGTGGCTCTAATATAAAACTCATATACTCTTCCTCTTCTGCCATTCCCTTTATATTTGGTTATCGTGGAATCCTATTTATGCAGAAACTCTTGAGTACACTTGTCCAAGGTAGACATAAATGTCAGAGACAATTAATACGAAAGAGCTTAGAGAAACATAATACAGCAAAAATATAAATCATTATGATTTTCCTAAATAATCATAATAAATAAGTAGGTCTAATGCCAGAGAATGGTAAGAATGACCAAGAAGTGAAGTAATTAATGCACACAGACAAAACCAAGACTAAATTGGATTTTTCCAGGTTGAGGGAAAAAATGCTTTTGAAATGAGTATTTGCAAGGCTATGCTAAGGCCACCATGGCTTCCCCCAGTTGACTGGGGCTTAAGCAGTGACAAGGGGCTTTTCCTGGATTGCTGATTGCCCTGTGCCACTGGCAGTAGAGAAGGAAGCTATGCAAAGGGATTTTTAAGCCTGGTAATTGTCATATTTTCTGGGCATGCACCCTAGGTGTGTCCCTCTTGTCCCAGAAGCTCTCTTCTCCCAGCTGAGCAGGGAGTCAGCAAGGGAGCTGACTTTTCAGCTATGACCACAAAACTGCCCTGTGGCCCCCTTGCTACTGGTCCTAAGCACTCCCCTCACGGGGCCTTGCCTTTGTCCCCTTGCTTCTCAAAGTGCAGTCCATGGACCAGCGACACTGGTATCCCCTGGGCGCTTGTTAGAAAGGAAGGAGCCCAGGCCCCGCCCCCGCCCTACTGAATCAGAATTTGCAGTTTCACAAGACCCCCAGCTGATTCAATGCACATTCCAACTTGAGAAGCACTGCGTTGTTCTACCTTAGGCCTGGATGAATGAGCTGACAGGTGATCCAAGCAAAGGTCTAGCTCAGAAGCTAGGGATTCCAAGGATCTGAGCCCAGAGCTCTGAACGTCTTCTCTAAAGGTAGGTTTGTCAAAAACTTGGTGTGTGACCTGTACACTTGCTGTAACCTCTCTGGAACCTTAGTTCTCCACCTGCCAGGATTAAGAAAAGACGAAGGCCAAGACCGGTGTGATATATGAGTCCCACCGTCACTGAGCCAGCATTAAGCCCAGCTTGTCCTTCCCAGGGAAGGACATCTGCTGTTGCTTGATTTCACTGTAATAGGGAAGACAGTGCTGCTTTTATAGGCTACAAAGGACTCAAATTAAATGTCAGAGGTGATAAAGCACTTTCTGCTTCAAAGTGTAGTCTGTCCTTGGTTGGCTGCTGTCAAACAGTCACACATGATCCAAGAACACTGGCTTGAGTTACCATAAGACACTGTGCAGACTTTAAAAGTTTAAACCATTAAACGTAAGATAGGGAACCTGTTGTCAGGGATGGTACAGGTCCAGTCCCACCAGGAGTCAAGAGAATGGGCCACCACCATCCCTTTCTAGCCAAGAATGTTTATTAAGTTAAAAATGGTTAAAAACTGTCATGGCCTTTAGTGTTGACATGGTTCGTGTATTTCAATCATAAGGCAAATGCCTCCAAGGGATGCTTTCACCCAGTGACTCTCAGAATGTGTGGTCCAGGGACCCCCTGAGGTGTTTCTAAGACCTTCAGGAGGTCTGCAAGGTCAAAACTATTCTCCCAACAATACCAAGAAATGAGTTGCCTTTTTCACTCTCATTCCTTTGTGACTGTACAAAGAAGTTTTCAAAAAGCTACATAATATGTCATGACATCATCACTCTGATCGCTACTGGAATGTGTGCTTGTGTATCCTTGTATTTTACACATTTCTCAGTTTTAATTTCTAACAATGTTAAATATTAATAATGTTAAATATTAATAATGTTAAATGTTAAATAATGTTAAATATTAATCCACATAAACAAAAGCTCTTTGGGGTCCTCAATGTTTAAGAACATAAAAAGGTCCTGAAACCTGAAAATTTGAGATCTCCTGCCTTAACCTCACTACTTCACATGGCACTGGCTTCACTCCTCCCTGACATGGAATCTTGTTAAGCAAATGTTAGAACTCCTGATCACCAATCTCCTGCCCTTTCCCATTCAGAGAAATGGCGAGTCTTCTTTGTTGGCTATCAATGGCGCCTTTGTAAGGAATTCACACCAGGACAAGCTGCTCCCTTCTTTTTCAGTCCAGCCAGGGAACAACTGCAACCAGAGGACACTTGGTGACAGAGCAGTCTCCTTCAATAGCTAGGGGAACTCTGGAACGGACACCTTCTCAGCTGACTCTGCTCCACGGGAACTCCTTCCCTGGAAACTCCACAGCTGGTGAGCACTTGTGAATTACACCCCAAGTTTCCAAAGAAACTTGTGATTACACAGAATGAAAGCAGATTTAGAAGTAGGATACATTTGTTCCCAGAGAAATGTACAAAAAAAACTTGATTACCTCTTCTCATTGAAAACGGAAAGTTTGCAAACTTAGATTTTCTTCTAGACTTCCGGGAATGATGCTCTGAAATATTCTCACCGAAAGGCTTTGTGCTGTCCACCTGAAAGTAAAGGATAGAAATAAGACTCGAAACTACCATAGCTTACATTACCCTCTCTGCACTACCTGCAATGCCTTTTTCTCCCTGTGAAAGTCAAGCAGGTGAGAAAAGAAGATTGGGAACAAATTAACTCACAGTATCCAAGTACGTTAAATATAATCCCACTAGGGGAAGCTGTTTGTCCCTATCTTCACTGAGGCTAGAACATGAGGATATGGGCTAAATGTTAGCATAAAGAACTAAAGAAGTTATATTCTAACCATTGGTAGGGATCAAGCCCATAAAAGAGCAAATGAAGTTTATTTTGCAATCTTTTAAAACAAGACAGAGTTTCAGTTTCTGAAGCGTCTGAGCAGTGCTGGCCTAGGTGGGTTCCTCCCTGAAGACAAAGGATTATCACAAGGTGACATCAGCCTTCCACATCCTCTGCCAGTCTGAGTGTCTACACCCTTGAAAAAAAGAATAGTGATGACTGTATTATTTTATGTAAGGTGACCATATTTTCCTACATTGGACAACATGCTCTGCAAACAGGTCAAAATACTTGAAGTAGGAACTCTTCCAGAATATCTATGACATAGAGTTGCTGAATTTCTTTTTTACCTTGTTTATTTGTTTGTTTGCTTTTAAATTTCAAGAAGGCGGGTTGTAATGTTACTCTTCATTCTACTTTAAGAAATATATTGATTAGAATTCACATTGGGTCCTCTAAATTTTAACACTTCTACTTAAACATCAGCTATCCTCCAAAAATCTAGCAAAAAAAAAGAGTTACTATGTATAAGGCAGCTAGAAAAGAGTTTTGCACATAGTAAAGGCTGTATAAAAATTTGTTAAATAAAATAAATATCAAGCACGTTTTATTCCCTAAGAAATCTACCAATACTTTAAGCTTATTGAGCCCATAAAGGCATAGACTAAAATTGTATTTTACAAAAATTTATTTCAAATGAAATAAATCAGATTGTCCAATAAACTCAGGTGAACATTTTTATGATGCCATGTTTAAAGACTGGTTGCTAGATTTTTGCCAGACATTTTTACCCAAGTCACCATGAAGGAAACAGCTGTAGCCAAAGAACATCTCTGTTCTACTTGAAACTCTGCATATAGTTATCTCAATAGCACCTTGACTTAGGGGCTTACTATGCTTCATATCTGATGTCTCATACACAAATATCACCACTAGTGACTGTAGGTCAAACTACCAACTTAATAGCATCAATAGTTAACTACTAGAGTCATAAGAACTACTGGAGAATAAGTCATGAACTAGAATGTGGAATGATGTTCATGAAGAATCTGAAATAATATAGGAAAGCTTTTAATGTAATATTAACTGTATATATTAAGAAAGTAATCGGTACACAGTACAGTATAACTACAACTTTGTAGAAAAATTAAGCAGTATGAATATTTAGAAAGATGAAAGAAAATGCATTAACTTAAATACATTTTTTTTATTTTTATTATGCTGATGAGCCTATGGGTAATTTTTTTGAACTTTTCTATTTTTTTCCATTACTTTTATAGGAGTCAAAATGTTTAAGGAGACTAAAAGAACTAGTGTGATTAAATTTGCCCATTACTTCCTGAGGGTTACATCTAAGATGCATTTAATCAAGGGCTTTGAGTATGGCACGTCACTGCTTCTTCCTGCAGACACATTTTTCCTGCTCTTTAAAGCATAGGCAGTGAGCAACAACGCCATCTAAAAAACTCAAGCAGTTTTCTTTAGAACTGGTGAAGCTTTAGTTTTAGATTGGTACAGAGTATATGCCAGCCTTTGTTATGCATCTTCTACCCCTGTCAGTTCACCGATTCTTTCTGCCATATGCAGACATCACACACTATTAATATTTTCACAAATAAAAAATAGGGATGGCTGACATTTATTGGGCAAGTCCTTTGTAAAGACATTGTTATGGGAGCTTCCTGACAATGATTCTAGCAAGAGAACATAATGTAATCATTGTCATTATTCAGTTTGAGTTCCCTCTGTATTTAATGTTACCCATTTGTTTTTATGGCCCAACCTTCCTTTATTCTGCCCTCATTCACACCCTCGCCATTCCAAAGAACTCCGAAAAACAATTTTAGGCTCACATGTCTAACTACAAATGGAGGTTTGCTTTCTCTGGAGATTCTGAAATTATTTCCAACGTTCAATTGAGCTGGCTGGTCCTGGAAGAAATGCCTGGTAGAATATGGAGAGGGCGCCCTGGACTGCATGTTTTGGGGTAGTCTGTTGAGATTATTCTCCTTTGGCTTCACTTGTATATTATTTAAAGGGAGTTTGGGTCCATATGATGTAGATAAAGGCCTTTGTGACTTATGTCTTTCTTCCTGAAACCAAAAAAAAGAAACAATGCTTTTAAAAACAAAAACGTAGCTAAAGAATAAATTCAATCAGAATATAATTGTACTTGATTGAATTTTGTTTAACTAAGGTAGAAGATTGAACATGTCAGATTTATCAAATATGAACTTAAGGAAGGGCACTTCTCTATTTAATTTTTCTTCAGTTCAGCTTAACATCCCTAGTATTTATAACTTGCTAGTTTGTTATATTTCCATTAGTAAAAGTAAGATTTGTATTAGGAGAAAGTTGGAAAGTATAAGACTCCCTCTTCCAGTCACAGATAGATGATTGATAGATATGGAGAGACTGAGATAGAGAGGGAAAACAACTGGCATGTACTCAGATCCAGCAATTTCAATTCAAGGAATATAATATAAGGAAATAATTATGGTTATATGTATCGCTACAAAAATTCTTACAGAAGTTCAAAAATGAGAAATCAACTATATTGGTGAGTGGTAAGTAAGCAATTGCCTCTCAGCTCCAAACCCAACTTTCTACACTCAGCTTTATGATACTGGGGCTGGCACTCTGCAACCCCCTTTCTACTTTTCCAGATGTTCTGTTAGGCTCCACCACTAGAAGGCGCTAGAGGGAGACTGCGAGAGTGAAGGAGGAAGACAGGACTGGCCACGTCCGGTTTTGCATTCTCTTTCTGTCAGCATCACCGCAGCAACTATGCTTCACCTTGGCAGCAGCAGATGGTTCCGGTTTATAGCACCCCCTCCCCCCCACACACACACACTCCCAGAACTAGCCTCATTGTGCTCCCCTCAGACATACCAGCACTCAGAGATTTGAGTCTCCCCAGCATGAGGCTTCCTCCAAGCTCCTGAGACACCTGCAATGAGCAGTGTCCCTCCTTGCAGGTTTGAGTCTCAGCTCATCAGAGTCCTATCTCTGAATTCCTAAGGAAGCACACAGGAAGGCAGCCCATCCCCAGGACCCTCTTTCTATGGGGTCTCTTCCTCAAGCTTCTATGCTGTTCATGGCCCAACATCTTTCCTTTGCGTCACCAGCGCTAGAGGTGGAAGGTACTTCCTGCAGTTACTATCTCCATCACTTCAGTGTTCCCCTTTTCCCTTTCAGGATTCCAACCCCTATTTAGCCATTTTGTTGCTGTTGTTGTTGTTTTACATTAAATCCTTCTGTTAAAATAACAGGTGTGGTTTGTTTTCTTGACTGGACCCTGACATATCAATTAAGTGCCCAACAATAGGAAAATGATTGGCCAAACAAATCATGGTATTTCCATACAATGGAATACTATGAAGCCATGAAAAATTGCCTGGTATAAGAATACTTAAGGACACAAGAACATGTTCGTGGTATGTTAAGTGAAAAAGGAAAAATACAAAATAATATGCAGGGTAGTATGATCC
Source organism: Rhinolophus sinicus (assembly GCF_057876585.1). Lineage (NCBI taxonomy): Eukaryota > Metazoa > Chordata > Mammalia > Chiroptera > Rhinolophidae > Rhinolophus > Rhinolophus sinicus. The sequence goes on from NC_142516.1 coordinate 52,087,686, forward strand.
CAATCTTTTAAAATAAGTGTGTGTGTGTGTGTGTGTGTGTGTGTGTGTTGTATCGAAGAATATACTGTAAAAAATTAGTCATGCTCATCTCTAGATAGTAAGAATAACAGGTAATTTTTATTGTTATGTCCTTTTAGCTTATCCATATTTTCTAATTTTCTAAAATATGTGGGACATTTTTGTTATAAGAAAAAATAAAAAATATTACTTAAAAAATTAACACTTAAAAGAAAATCTATATTAGGAAGTTTTCAAGAAAGAAAGGCTGAAAAATCACAGTGCACACATATCAAACAGATTGAAGAAAATAGTGGGCAAATAAAGAAAAACTAAAAAGCAGTTAATATCTTCCTTAAAATTAATCATTGGTCTCCAATGATAAGAGTTACGATGTCCAGAGGATTGACTGACTTGCACAGATTAGTGACCCTCTCGTTCAGGACCTTTAAACCACAGCCCACATTTTCAAGGTCTTTTCTAGGACACCAGGCAAGATTTAGGATGACAAGCAAAGTACTTAAAAGTAGCTTTACAAATTACATTCATTTATTCTCCATATTGTTCTAGAAAGGACTTTAAATGGTTGCAAAATCGTATACTATAAGGTAAAAGAAACACAGAAAGAAATCGGGGCTAAGGAGAAATTAGGGCTGAACAAAAGGGTAAAATGGAAGCAGTGTTCATGGATGCCCCCAAACCCTTTATGGTTACCAAAGACGGCCCACAAATATAACTTTGAGCTTCAGCATTGGCAAAAGAAAGAAGGAAACACTACTGTTCTTAAGATCAAGAGTAAAAGTCATGGAAAAACAACCACCAACAACGCTAACTAACTTACACGTCGAAGTTATGATCTTAGCTTCTGGATCATTCTGCCCACCCACTATACCATGATAAATGTGTGCCAAATATACTCATTTTAACATGATTGGCTTAGCAAATAGCTCGAATACAGAAATTCAAATGAAGTAATAGGTCTCCAGGTTTCTATTTGCCCAGTTGCATCTAAACTTTATAAACCTAGTTCTTTAAATTTCTAGAGAAAATTCCTGACATTTACATTACTGGCTTTTTTATTATACTTACAAGAAATCTGTTTCTATGTAGAAACACACCTTCTCTGATGGCTGTCCTAGTAGAAAACTCTATTTTGGGAGCAATGCCCTAAAAATAAAACAGCATAAAAGAGGCAAATGAAATTATTGGAAACAGGTTCTTTGCCCATCCCATCCTAACTTGAAATCATACAAGAACCTAATTGCTCTTTTGTGTGGTTGGCATAATTCATACACATTATCTAAAATATATTAATACATATAAGAAATATATATACAATGAAATATTATTCAGCCTTTAAAAAGAAGGAAATCCTGCCATTTGTGACAACATAGAAGAAACTGAAGAGCATTACGCCAACATGAAATAAGCCAGACACCAAAAGACAAATACTGCATGATCTCACTTACATATGGACTTTAAAATAGTCAAACTCATAGAAGCAGAAAATAGAATGCTGGTTGCGGGGGGGGGGGGGGGGGGGGGGTGTCGCTGGAGGATGGGGAAATAGGGAGGTGCTAGTCAAAGGATACAAAGTTTCAGTTATGCAAGATGAGTAAGTTCTGGAGACCTAATGTACAGCAATGTGACTATAGTTGATACTATGTTGTATATTTGAAATTTTCTAAGAGAGTAGATCTTAAGTGTTCTCACCACACACACAAAAAAAGATAACTAGTAACAGTAAGTGATAGGTTAATTAGCTTGATTATAGCAATTATTTTACAATATAGATGCATATCAAAACATCAAGTTGTATATCTTAAATGTGCACAATTTTTGTCAATTATGCATCAATAAAGATGAAAAATAAAATATATATATAAAGAGAATAGCTAAACACTTACATAATTAGTATTATGTGCCAGGCCCTGACCTAAGTGCTTTGCATATATTAACTCACCTCATTCTCAGAACAATCCCATGAGGTGGGTCCTAATAGTATCTCCACTTTGTCGATGAGTAAACTTAGATACAAAAAGTTAAGTAACTTGGCAGAACTAGTACTTGAACCTAGGCATTCCAACTCCAGTGTCCATGCAATTGGCTACTCTATTTAAAATATTGGACCATGGAACTGAATGAGATAACCTAGGGGAAAGGTTATCTCATTTAGTTCCATGGCTAGGAATTCTCCTTCCCTATTTACTTACTTTGAAAAACTTGCTTTGTATCTTATACAAAATATTTATGTTCATTTGATCTATTTCCAAACTCTTTATTTTGTTGATTGATACTTCTATTTTTGCTCAGTAATGCCTAAAATATTGTGATAATACATATATATGTATATATGTATTATCACAATATTTTTAAAATCCTTACATATATATATATATATATATATATATATCCTATCCTAATAAGGATTTTACATGTGAGGGAACAGACTCAGAGAGGTTAAATAGTCTGTCCAATGTCACACAGCTGGGGATTGGTAGAGCCAGGATTGGAAACTGTCAGGCAGCAAACCCCATCTTCTTTCAATTACCCCATGCTACCTCTTCGAGGCGTGGGGCTTGTGTATCAACTAGTCAGCTTGTTTCCTGTGCACTCATTCATTTCTATGCATATTCATTACTGTGCATTCATCTTGTCTATAGAACAAGTCCTTATCGACACAACCTACATCCTCAGTTCCTTTTCTTTTTTTTTGCTTCTACAATGCATAGTATGCCCATAACAGTGCTAGGCCTGGACTGGTGACTCAAGATTTCTGGGCTTACAAACACGAGGGCCCAGTGGCTGCAGAGTAAGATAATCCAGAGAGGCATTTGATAAAGAATGTACAATGACATGACCAGCACAGCCTCACCTCCCATTATCGAGATTGCCCACATGAAGAAGGGGGCTGGGAAGGTTCCAGGGTGTACAGTGCTACTGGTGGAATCACAAGAGCTCACATGTGTCCCAAGGAGACCAGAGGGTCTCCCAAGGCCCAGTTGCCTGAGCCTAAACAAGTTATCTCTTGAACCACAGACTGGTGCAATCTTCTCATTGCCTCATAGGGAGGTAGTATTAACCCTTCAATGACAGTATAATAAAAATGTAAGAGCTCACATTTATTGTGCACTTAACTACCTACCACTATTATGGCTAAACACTATCAAAGGTCTGACAATTAAGTTCACAAACTCATCCTAGAAAAAGTGCCCCATACCTCATTGCTGAATATCACTATGGTCATCTTCAAAGTACTCCCCTTGGGAAGCTATGCACTGACACCAGTGCCTAGTCCACCCTTCAAAGCAGTTTTTGGAACTCTTTTTCCGAAATGGCCATCAGAGCTGTCATTGTATTACCCTTGATGTCCTGAATGTCATGAAAATGTCTTCCTTTCAATATTTCCTTTATCTTCAGATAAAGAAAGAAGTCACTGGGAGCAGATCAGGTGAGTAGGGAGGGTGTTCCAATACAGTTATTTGTTTACTGGCTGAAAACTCCCTCACAGACAGTGCTGTGTAAGCTGGTGCATTGTCGTGATGCAAGAGCCAGAGCCATGAATTGTTGGCAAAAAGTTCAGGTTGTCCAACTTTTTCATGCAGTCTTTTCAGCACTTCCAAATAGTAAACTTGGTTAACTGTTTGTCCAGTACAAGTTCATAATGAATAATCCCTCTGATATCAAAAAAGGTTAGCAACAATCTATCGAAGGACACTTTGGTTGTTTCCATGTCTTGGCCACCGTAAATAAAGCTGCAATGAACACAGGAGCACATACATCTTTACGGATAAATGTTTTCAGATTTTTTTGGGTCGATACCTAGGAGAGGGACTGCTGGGTCATATGTTTTCAGATTTTTTTGGGTAGATACCTAGGAGAGGGACTGCTGGGTAATTCTATACATGATTGGATGAAGAAGATGTGGTATATATACATAATTCTGCCATAAGAAAAGATGAAATAATGCCATTAGTGGACAACATGGATGGATCTTGAGATTATTGTACTAAACAAAATAAATCAGGTAGGAAAAGTCGAGAACCATATGATTTCACTGATATGTGGGACATAAAACTGAAAACAACAAAGGAACAAGACAGACAAATGAAGAAACAAAAACTCATAAACACAGACAATAGTTTAGTAGTTACCAGAGGGTATGGGGGAGGGGGTGGTAGATGAGGGTAAGGGGGATCAAATATATGGTGATGGAAAGAGAACTGACTCTGGGTGGTGAACACACAATGTGATATATAGATGATGTATTATAGAATTGTACACCTGAAACCTGTATAATTTTATTAACAATTGTCACCCCAATAAATTTTAACTTTTTTAAAAAAATGGTTAGCAACATTGTTGCAACAAGTTTGAGAATGTAATTGTCAGACCTCATACATATATTACTTCAATTAACCTTCACAATAACCCTATAAGGGAAATACCATTTTACAGATGAGAAAACTAAGGTACACGGAGATTAAGCAATTTACCCTTGGTCACAGTCATTGAGTGACAAAACTGGGATTGAACCCAGACAATCAGAGTCCATATTTAGCCATTATCCATGCAGCTGCTTAATTGATATTCAAATCCCTGATCCATTTTACATAGAGAGAAGGGGGTCCCTATCAGTAAGGAATCTACATTGTGTAACACATTCTTGTTCACCTCATATAACCTCCACTCCTGGCAATGATTTACAGACAGTAAGGAGGAATGTGTTTTCTTTTTCACAACAGCACCAATAGTTCAGAGCTAAAATTTACAGGCTCTGTCTTGTCCAATGTGCCTAGCAATGGGATGATGATGGTGGTGGTTAGGTCGATAAATGGATTTAACAATAGGATTTTTCTAGAATCATTGCACTAAAGAAAAAATTAAATTAACTAAAAGTTAAGAATTAAAAAAATACTATTCTTTCTGCTTACCTTATAAATTCAGTCTTCACCTAACAAGAAAACAGATTATAAAAAAAGAAAAGAAAAATTCTTGACCTCGGCAGGAAAAAAAGGGGATGGGGGAACGTTGTTAGGGTATCAAGTGATTAAAATAAAACAAAATATGGAAATACAAAGAAAAAGTCACATTTTAGTGGAAGAAATACATCAAATTCTTGGTGAATTAATGAGGTAAGAGAAAATAAATGAAATAAATGATTTGCCTGACCTGTACGTAAAATTCATTCTCCTGTCCTACAATATGAATGAAAAGAAATTGGAAATTGGGCTGAAATAAACATGCAAGAATGAGCATTGAGCAGTGACAAAGAGTGCAAACACTGAAGTCCAACAGGCCAGCATGCGAATCCTTGCTCCATCGCTCACCAGCTATGTGACTCTGAGTACATTTCTTAAACTCCCTATGCCAACTTCCCCATCCATAAAATGGGGAAAAGAATAGTAGCCACCTTGCAAGGTTAAGGAGAACTGAACAAGATAATCCACGTAACGAACTCAGGACAGTGGCCGGCACCTAGTGAGCACGCAATGAATGTTGGCTATCATTAAAACTTCAGCAATCGGTTTTATTATTGCTTTATGGGACATTTGAGAGAAACCGAGCTCCTCTATCTTTTTATAAATGGTTTAAAATATATTTCATTAACTTCATTGAAAGAATTGATACTTTACCTCTAACGCATGATGGTCTTTCCCCACAGCATTAAAGGCCCTAATGATTACCTGCATTTATGAATAACTATAAACCCAAGTTCCTGTGGGGGCTTCTTCCTACTTACGCCCATACAGTTAAACAGAGACAACATTTGGAAAAAATATAAAATGGTGTGTTTCTCCTTGTCTTGAAACTTAGCTGGATGCCAGCCCAATGTTTATAGATGGCTTTTCTTTAATTAAAAAAGTCAGGCAAACCGAAGTTAATATAAAGTATATTCCCCACCTGATTCTCACCAGTTTTATCCCCTTTTAGCTTCTAAAGAGTAACAACTCAATAACTCAAAATAATAAAGGCAAGCATCTCACGAGTACGATGGATACAAGTGATACACAAAGAATATCTCTAAGAAAAAAAAAATGGTGTCAGTGATTTTCACCAAACCCCCAAAGATAAAGGAGGGCTTAAAGTTTTGGTGATTACGACAATTTTGGATGAATGTTTGCTGTTTGAAGTATTAGAGCTAGAAGTTCTGCCACCATAAATGTCATAGAGACAGAGGATCTGCGTATTATATATTCTACACAGTACGCCCAACAAAACAGAGACAATAACATTTTATTAAATTATAAAAATAGTGATTCAGTAACAGCAGTTGAGTATTCAATGGATATTTTATAATTCACAAACATGTGGCCCTTAAAATGGAGGCCATCCAAGTGACATAAGTCAAGAAAATTGTCAGAGTTGCTGCAGAGTCAGAAATCATCACAGATAGCATCAAAGTGAATATTTTGAATTTGGGTTCAGATTATTCCCCCCAAACAGTTAGATTATCAACTGAATAATTGCTGTGTCTTTTAAGATCCTTCAATAGTGTCAGTCTGTGAACTTCTGTCAGTTTCCCCTCCGTTTAGTGGAGATCATATTATCTGCCTTGGCTGGCTTGAGAATTGTTATGAGAAAAATAAGATACCATATGAAAAACTGAAAGTGCAAGATAAATGAGAGGTAGCATTATTATTATTACTGCTCTATTTTACTGTTATTATTACTAAAACAACAGCTATGATTAACAAAACTGATATTAAATCTTTCAGTTAATCTGCATTAAGAGGATATTTTTTAAAAGCATCCTTTTTATAACTACGGGACACTGTGGATACGGCAATGATTTAGCCAAATAAGGTAAGACTCCCACCTCTCAGATCAATAATGGGAATTAGTATAATTTGGTATTTTGAGTGGGGCTTCCAAACATGACTGCAAAACAGAGTAACAGGAATATGAACCAAGACGAAGTGATCTGCCCAAGAGCAAGCCCTATCAGGAATAAAATGTTCATGTCCCAAGAATTTCTCTCCCAACACAAAGCAAGCTGGGCATGATCACTTACTGGAAAACCTGCAGCCGTTTTCATGAGCACCTCCCTATACATCCCAGGGTGTGAGGGTGTCAGCTTGGGCTCAGGGAAAAGAAAATCCCGTGTGTTTTCTTCATAGTAGGCCAACTCTACCCACACTAGAGAGAAAGAAGAAAAGGCATAAGTAGATTTACATACTGAAATGATGTACCTACATCCCTGAGTTTAACAAAATAAAAGCTTAGACAGGTGATGGCATAGATGGCACACAGATAAACACACACATGTTGATTGCAGCACCTGTTATTCAAGAGACAGATGACTTCTACAAGTTTTTATCTCATGCATAATTTTTGAAAGCCCTCCCAAATCATAAAAGAAAAGAAACACTATCGAAAGGGTTACTCTACAAAGCAGAACAAAGAGGAAAATCTCTTTCCATCCATTCACCCACTCATCTGGCAATCCATCAATCCATCCATCCATCCATCCATCCATCCCTTCTTTCCTTCAACAAATGTTTTCTAAGGACATACCGTGGGCCAGGTCCTAGGGATAGAACAGGAACAAGGCAGATAGTGCCCTGTTCACACAAAGGTCACAGTGAAGACTAGGGATCAGTGTGTTCTGTAATGTAGGGATGTCAGTGTCCCAATGGCCCAGAGAATGTGAGCCAAAGGTGCTAAAGTGTCCTGCAATGCTCAAGTTACTCCTACACAACTTTCTAACACCTTCCCAGATAGTCTTCCAGCGAGAAACCATTTTATAACTATCTGAGCCTAGAATCTAACTGTTACATATAAACACAAAGCACTTTTTTGCACAATTTTAAAATACACTAAATTTTCACGAACATGGGTACCACATTAATTGAGGGAAAACTGTACTTTGCTTTTTTGGATCTTTACTGAGACCCTTTTGGCATTTTGAAAATCATGTCACATCTGAATACTTCATTATGCTCAACATTTACATATTGATATCATTTTCCTTTTATTTCTCCTTTATATTACAGTAGAATTACTGTGATTTGTGTAAGTTGGTTCTATTAACTACGATGAATATTTTTTCAGTATGGTAGAAGGTATGCTACAAAATACCCATTACTAAAAGATCTTGGCCTAACAGGATGGAGAATCACTGAGCTACAGCACGGAGAAGCTGCCATCTATCTGAGCCCTCATTCTCTGCATGGCAGTTGCTACCCAAGTGGTTTGGACTGAGCGTGGTCCCTGTACAGGGCACTGCCAAAAAAGTAACATAGTGGATGAGGTTAACTTTACCGTTTGGTGACTGCTATTTTATTTGTGAGAATTCTGATGAGGGTATATTTTTGGTACATCAACTGGAGAGAATAACTGACCTTATATCATATCATATAATGGATTAATTTCTTCCTATTTAATCCACCTACTATGAATGTTTGGGTTCTAATAAGGATAAAAATGTAAAAAGAATGTATTCCATATTTTTCATCATAATATCATTTCTTTCTACTCTTCCCCTCTCAGACATTCTCTAGACACAGTAAACTAATGATGTATCATTCTCTTCTCTGCTGTGTACGTCCTCAGCTTAGGCTATTCCTTCCCAAATATCCTTTCTTCCTTCCCATCCTGTTGAGATCTTATTAATCTTTCAAGTTTCACCTCAAAATGTCTTATAGTATATCCAACATAATAGGTCCAAAATAGAATTCTTGATTTTTTCCCCCATAAGTAACCTCTCCCCTACATGCCCATCAGAGACACCAGTACCAGTTGCCCAAGCCAAAAATCTAGGATTTATCCTTGATTCCACTCTTTCACTCCTTACCTCAATCCATTAGCAAGTCCTCTTGACTCTATCTCCAGAATAAATCTAAAAACTCCCCTCTTCTCCATCTTTACAGCTACCACCTGCTCTCAGCCAGCACCACCTCGCTCTTGGACTGCTACTATGACCTCCTAGGTGGTCACCCTGCTTCCATTCTTCCCTCACTCAAATCTATTCTCCACACACTGTGATGCTATAAATACAACAGATTGTGCCTTTCACCTGCTCTCTATGATGGGCATGACCTCCCCACTTTTGTTGGCCAGAGAGACTTCTTCCATTCAGAGGTCTCAGAAGTGCAGCCTGAAAATGGGAACTGATATGACAACTTCCTCACCCATTACTAGCAGCAAAATACAACTTTCTACTAAACCCTACAATACAGTGCTTAAGAACTCAGGTTCCAGGTTCAGACGTCAGACAGAGCTGGGTTCAAATCCCTGCTTCACCAATTTACCAGCTATGTGACTTGGAGCAAATTACGTAAATGCCTTAACTTCAGCTCCCTCTTCAGGAAAATGTAAAACTCATAATAGTACCTGCCCCTTAGGACTCTTGTGAGGACAGATGACAAACCCATGTGAAGTGCACAGCACAGTACCTAACACGACCTGCCATCACCATGATTGCTCCATGATACCAGCCCAGCAGTGGTCCCAGCACTACTCTGGTCTCTATGAATATCATGTGTTTTCAGTCATATGTTCCTTGTGGGAACAAACCCCTTGGCATGGTATGGTGCTCTGCACACTGAGATTTCCCTTTTTCTTTTCATATGTTTTTAGCCAGTTCAGCTATCCAAAAATGATACCCACCAAATTACTATTCTTGTATTTAGGAGGAATTTAAGATGCAAATAAGAGCTCAGAGAACTGAAGGCAGGCTCATCCACCCTCTTGGGAATCACAGGGAGAAAAAGAGACAAACAGCATTAGAAAAATAGAAAACTGTGAAACTTCTCAATTCTGTCTCTCTGGTTTGGTCATTTTCTAGAGATCCAAAGTGCCGCCCCATCTGAAAAGGGGATGTTACAACAAGAGCCTAGCTTATAACTAATAAATAAACATAAACACAGACTGAGCAATTCTCATAAGCCAAGTGAAATGTCTGAAAGAACTCCATGTTCTTAATAGGCTAATGCACACACAGGGACATCACCAATGCCATTAATGAACAATTCCCACCCCCACCCCCCCCAAGGAAACAATGAGCCTACAGATAATAATTTTAATAACAATATTGGATCGAGAAATAACTAACATTTATAGAGCATATCGGAATGGACAGCTTGCTTCCCAATATAGAGTCTCATTTGACTCCCTCTTTGTCAACAAGGAAACTGAGGCTCTAAGAGTTGAAGACATTTGTCATGATGCCACACAGCAAAGTAGGAATTCAAAACCAGATCATCTGAGGCAGAAGTTTTCCTTGCTGATGTCTCGTAAACATCACAACGAAGTATAAAATCAAGCTCTGATTGAGGGAATGGGTGCCTACTAAAATAGCATTTTTACAGCTGGACTGAATATACACGGCATATACCAAAGTAGAGGTTTGCATTTACAAGGTCAGTAAAAAGAAAACATCAAGCTCACTGTCAACCAGGATTATGCTGCCCCCCTGTGTCCATTTGCTTTCTCCCATCTTTGTTAACTGAAAAATCTGAGGAATCTATTGCTTCTCAACCAAATAATTGGACACCTTCATTCTTTAGCAGTGAAGCTGCTTCTGAGGTGCTTATATCATTAATTTAACCATCATAACATGTCTTTTGACTATAATAATGGTGTTTAAAAGCGATGTGAAAAATATGAAACAATAAATATACATACAGCAAAATGAAAAGGTAACAATTCAGCAAGTAAATAACTGGACCCTGAGAATCTAAATGTGTCCCATGTTATCACACAGTGCAGTCCACATGAGACTTTAAGGAAATTGTTTTTACTTAATTATCTAGTATCAGGACTAACAAATTAGGAGGGTTCACCACTGCGACTCTATGAGCGGTGCCAACTGTGCGATACCAGGAAATGGCACATAAACATATGTGGGGCATATATACCTTTAATAAACATATGTTGGACAAATTAATGAATCAATCTATAACGCATCTGAAACTGAGTGAAATTGTTATTTTGAGCAATTCAAATTTAATTACAATCTGAAACTGAAGGACTGCAGACAAAAGGAAAGCAAGTATACAATAAAGCCTCCATTTTGTATCTGATTAACTTTTGAGTTATAACCAGGACCATAGTATTGGCAGCTTCAATATTCTCAGGACCACATACACCCAGCTTCAATATTCTCTAATCACCAGTCAAGATGGCAGAGGAGGCAAATGCTGTGCTTGTATCCTCTTATGACCCCATCAAAATTACAATTAAACTACAGAACAACTACCATTGAGAAGCACCTGAAGTCTAGCTGAACTGAAGTCCTACAACAAAGGTCATACAGAAGAAGCCACTTCAAGGCTGGTAGGAGGGGTAGAGATGCAGAACAAACTGGTTCCACACTCCTGTGACTCTTAAAAATCAGGAGGGATAGCTTGGCTGTGGAGGTCCCCCCAGGAGGAGTACGAATTCCCAGCCCCACACCAGGCTCTCTAATCCAGGGTTCCAGTGATGAAGAGAAGTCCCCATAACTTCTGGCTGTAAAAACCAGCAGTTTGTCGCTGGGTGAGACAGAGAGAGGCTAGAGTCCCAGGCATTCCTCTTAAAGGGCCCACACATGGACTTACTCACTAACAGACTCACTCACTCTGAGCTTCAGCACTGGGAAAGCAGCTCCAAAGGTGCCAAGGACTTACAGGGAGGAACTGAATTGTCTGGCTCCAAGACGAGGGCTGGAGGGGTGGCTTTCTCCCAGACAGAAGTGCTGGCAGAAGCCATTGTTTCTTTATTGAGCCCTCCACACTTAGGCAGGCAGACGTAGGCAGCCCTCCACATATGCAGACTTAGGCAGGCACCATGTCTGAGTCTCCATCAACCTGGCTAACACCATGCACCCTGCCCTGGTGATTCCGAGACTCCAATCCACCCAACTTGCAGGCCCACCAAAGCCCCTTCCAGGGGCTTTTCCATACAAATGTCCAATCATCGCTCATGCTGTGGACTTTCCCAAAGTCTCTCAAAGGTTCACAATTCCTAAAAAGCAGCACCTGGCCTCTGTATGACTCGTACTTCTCACTAAGCATCCTCAAGCATGGCACTAGCAGCAACCAGCCTCAGTTTGCAGCATAGCCTCTCCCAGGCACCTGAAAGGCCAGCTCAAGGGGCAACCATCTGTAGGTCACTTTGTGACTCATACCAAGTGGCCTCAGGCAGGGGCAAAGGCAGTAGGTGACCTTGGTCTACAACAGAGCCCCTCCAGAGAGGCCCAAGAACCAATACAGCTGGTGGCCACCTTAAGACTACACCAGAGCACCACCCAACCATCGCCACCAAAGACACATCCAAAGGGCAGACTGGGCAGGCACCAGAGTCCTGCTAAAGTAAATCCTGCCCTGTAAGGTCAGCCTCTGCACATCAGCTCCTCCACTGTAGTTACTGCCAGTCTTCAAAATCAATCAGCCTGATAGTCAATCCCTCCCAAGGACATGCAAATAGCAACCAAGGCTCGACTTCAATAGGAGGGCACATGCAACTCACACAAGGGACACACCTGGAGCACCAGTGAGACTGCACCACTGGGCCCCAATGGACACTTACCAAATAATGCCACTCTACTAAGACCAGGAGACACAGCAGCTCTACCTAATACATAGCTAATACATAGAAACAAACACAGGTAGGCAGGCAAAATGAAGAGATAAAGAAACATATTCCAAATCAAAGAACAGAACAAAGCTCCAGAAAAAGAAATAAACAAAATGGAGACAAGCAATCTATCAGATTTAGAGTTTCAAACACTGCTTATAAGGTTGCTCAATGATCTCAGAGAGAACTTCAACAAAGAGACAGGAAACATAAATAAGAACCAGTCAGAAATGAAGAATACTATAACTGAAATAAACAATACCTTAAAGGGAATCAATAGCATATTAGATGAAGCAGAGAATCGAATCAGCGATTTGGAAGATAAGGTAGCAGAAAACACCCAAACAGAACAACAAAAAGAAAAGAATTAAAAAAAAAAAAAACAGAAAGAAAGAAAAGAATTCAAAAAATTTAGGATAGTTTAAGATACTTCTGGGACAACATCAAGCATACTAACATTTGCATTATAGGGGTACCAGAAGGAGAACAGAGAGAACAAAGAATTGAAAACCTATTTGAAGAAATAATGACGGAAAACTTCCCTAACCTGGTGAAGGAAATAGACATACAAGCCCAGAAAGTGCAGAGAGTCCCAAATAAGGTGAACCCAAACAGGCACACACCAAGATACATCATAGTAAAAATGCCAAAGGTTAAAGATAGACAGAGAATCTCAAAAGCAGCAAGAGAAAAGCAGTTAGCTACCTGCAAAGGAGCTCTCATAAGACTGGTCAGCTGATTTCTCACCAGAAAGTTTGCAGGCCACAAGGTATTGGCAGGAAATATTCAAAGTGATGAAAAGTGAGGACCTACAACCAAGAACACTCTACCAGCAAAGCTATCATTTAGAATAAAAAACAGATAAAGGCCTTCCCAAACAAGAAAAAGCTAAAGGAGTTCATCAATGCCAAACCAGTATTACAAGAAATGTTAGAGGGAATTCTTTAAGATAAAGGGGAAAAAAAGATTTAAAAAAATATGAGTAATATTTGGCAATAACCATGTATCTATTAACAATTACTTTCAATGTAAGTGGATTAAATGTTCCAATCAAAAGACAGGGTAGCTGAATGAATAAGAAAACCAGATCCTTATATATGCTGCCTATAAGAGACTCACTTCAGATCTAAAGACACACACAGTAAAGAGATGAAAGTAAAGGAATGGAAAAAGATATTTCGTGAAAATGAAAACAAAACAACAAAATAAAAAATCTGAAGTAGCAATACTTATACCAGACAAAACAGACTTTAAAACAAAGGCCATAACAAGAGACAAAGAAGGACCTAGTAATCCCACTTCAGGGTATTTATCTGAAGAAACCCAAAAGGCTACTTTGAAGGGACATATGTACACTGCAGCATTGTTTACAATAGCCAAGATGTGGAGGCAGCCTGGATGTCCGTCGATGGATGAATGAATAAAGAGGAGGTGGTACATATATACGATGGAATATTCCTCGGCCATGGAAGGGAATGGGTTCTTGCCAACTGTGGCAGCATGGATGGATCTGGAGGGTATTGTGCTGAGTGGAGTGTGTCAGACAGAGAGAGACAGATGCAATGTGATTTTGCTTATATGTAAAATCTAAAGAACAAAATAAATGAACAAACAAAACAGAAACAAACTCATACAGAGAACATTTTGATGGTTGCCAGATGGGAGGGGGATCAGGGATGGGTGAAAAAGGAGATGGGATTAAAAAGTATGAATTGGTTGTTACAAAGTAGTCATCGGGATGTAGGGTATAGCATAAGGAATATAATCAATAATATTGTAATAACTATGTATGGTATCAGATGGGTACTAGATTTATTGGGGTGATAGATGGTAGGGGGGTTGGGGTGGCAGGGTGAAAAAGGTAAAGGCATTAAGAAGCATAAATTGGGAGTTACAAAACAGTCATGGGGATGTAAAGTAAAGCACAGGGAATATAGTCAATAATATTGTGATAGCGTGGTATGGTCTCAGATGATTGCTGGATTTATGGTGATCACTTCTTTAGGTATATAAATGTTGAATAACTATGGTGTACACCTCAAACTAATATAATAATGCATGTTAACTATAGTTTAATAAAAATCTTTAAAAAAAAAACAGAATCACTGTTAATATTTGAACACTGAGATGATAATGGAATCAAAAGAGCTCTGCTATAAAGGAATAGATTTATAATAAGAGATGGTGCCAAACAGTCTTGATAGGGTTTTCAATAGAATTAAAAACTCAGTGGGGCTGCCGGACAGCTCAGTTGGTTAGAGCACGAGCGCTGAACAATAGGGTTGCTGGGTTCGAGTCCCACATGGGCCAGTGAGCTATGCCCTCCAAAACTAGGTTGAAGACAACGAGCTACAGCTGAGCTGCCAGACGGGTGGCTGGATGGCTCAGTTGGTTAGAGCGCGAGCTCTCAACAACAAGGTTGCCAGTTCAATTCCCACATGGGATGGTGGGTTGCACCCCCTGCAATTAAAGATTGAAAACAACGACTGGACTTGGAGCTGTGCTTCACCCTCCACAACTAGACTGAAGGACAATGACTTGACTTGGAGCTGATGGGCTCTGGAAAAACACACTGTTCCCCAATATTCCCCAATAAAAAAATAAAAATAAAATACCTTAGTGAGCACAATGAATGTACCTTAACACATATTTACATTTTTGTAATGCACTTAATACAGTATCACAATAAATCTTATTTCCCCAAAAACAAAACAAAATATTAATCATCGTAGTTTAAAACTATTCTTGATACTTTCTCACAGGTGGATTTCTGATTGTGTGAAAAACATATGGCAGTCTAAGATACAATAAATTCTAAAAAGCAAATTGCAGAATATGTATATTCAACCAAAACATAATGCTAAATATACATATACTAAATACTAGATATATTTAGTATATACGTATGTGTGCACATATGAGTGTATGTACGTATGTATGTATGTATTTTAGGGTTGGTTGAATATACTAAATACATTATATATAACAAATACATCTTAAAAGGTCTAAAAAGATACTCAACAAATTATTAATAACAATGTCAAGGGTTGTTGATGAATGTGTTTTTGGCTTTATTTTATAAAATTTTGTGTTAATTAAAAATTTTATAGTGAGAATATTTAGGTATTGGATAATAATTTTAATTCATGTAAAATTAAATACAACCAAAATGGGCCTGCTTCCATTTTACTAGTATACTAAAATATAACTTGCCCATTAGCAGTAATTTATGTTTAAACATAAAATTGGGTCAAATAAGAAAAAAAAAAAAAAAAAACTTATGGGAAAAAAACCTCAATGCCCTGATTTTAGCCTGTCACTTTTAGGCTGAAAAAAATTCAGTAAGAATGTCTGGAAAGCAGGTAGGAGACACCTCTGATCTTCCATCTGTTATGCCTACCTAAGAAAGTAATGACATACACAAGAGTGTCTGTCCCTAGATCCATGGACAATGGGGTTCTTATCTGTTTTCAGAGCCTGTTTCTGCCAATGCATCGAGAGACAGAAGAAAGAACATAAGTCCCGGGTCCACTCCACTGGGGCCTTGTCATGCTCCAGGGACAGCCACAGTGGACCAGGCTATGATACTCATACAAGCCTCTACAGCCACCGCTGCTTTAGCTGAGACATCTGCCAGGCTCACTATCCCTCTCCTATGCTTTCTTAAGAAAAAGAAAAGTTCACACAATAAAATATCAAAATAGGAGACATATGTCTCAATCATAACTGATGGGAAACATTGGTAAAAATATCCAGAATTATACCAAAATGCAATTTTAACATCCAGACATCACTCCACATGCAATCAAAGGACACTGACAGTCATATGATACAGAAGAAAAGGAAGAAAACAAATCATAACGTGGGAGAATGGAAAATTGTAAGAATTTAAAGTAGTCACAAGTGGTATCTAAAAAGAAAGGGCCATAAAGAATGTAAGATATATTTTAAAGAAATTATTACACATTTTGTAAACAAAATGAATCCAAATGATAACATCCAGCATTTAACTACAATATGCAGAACGGACAGGCTATACACTGCTGGATGCAGCCAAAGTAGTAGAAACCTGCTGTGGATCAGTTTACTCCCAGGTTACAAGACACAGATCAATCTTATACTTTCATTATGTGAAAATATACCAAGAAGAAAAAATAATTTTATAAAGATTTGAGACAAAGAAAGTCTATGCTCAACAATGTCAATTTAAGGATACTTATAACACTATGGAAAAATACATAGCTATTGAAAATGACAAAGAAATTCTACTCCAGGACCCACGGGAGCTGACTGGGCTGTGGAGACCTCTGAAGTTTACTGCTACCAGGAGGTGAGCACCTAATCTTTGAACTTAATTGAACGAACTAGTTATTAAACAAGAATGGGAAAATCCATTAACATTACCCACAGAAACATGGATTCCAACATCATCCAGAATGAATTCACCTGCTTTATATGCAAGACTTATTGCATAGACCCTGTCACCGTAGGCTGTGGGCATGGCTTTTGTTTGCCTTGTTTCTGTATCTCCTGGGAGGAAGTCCCACATCTTCCTCGCTGCCCTGCATGCAGAGAAACATCACCTCAAATGAACTTTAAAACCAACATTGTTTTGAAGCCATGGGCAGTCCTTGCCAGATGGGCAAGACACTATCCCCTACCAAGCTGAGCAGAACAGACATGTGAGGTACACGTGCAGACAAAGAACTTCTTCTGTGAGGTTATCCAGGACCCGCTCTGTGTGCTCTGCCGGAAGTCTAAGGAGCACGTGGGTCACAGGCATTGCTCCACTGATTGGGTCACTGAGGAATACAGGCAAAGGCTCTTGGAGCAAGTGAGGTGCATGTGGAAAAAGACACAAGAAACATCAAAGAAATCTAAACAGAGAGACCAGCAAAATCAAAACGTGGGAGGATAATGTGATTCTACAGAAGACAATGATTCGTACTGAATATCAAAAGGTGAATCTAATGTTCTACACAGAAAAGAAATGTTACTTAGAGAGAATAGAAAAGGAAAGCAGATAGATTTTTCAACAACCAAAGGAAAGTAAAGACAGAATGTGTGTAAAGGAGACACACCTAAAAGGAGTATACGAGGAACTCATGGAAATGTGCCATAAGCCAGACACGGAACTGCTGCAGCATTTTGAAAACCTATCGAAAAGGAGAGAGTCAGTGCAGCTGCGCATGCTGCAACCTGTGGCCCCACACGCAGCTCAGTTCCTGCCCCTTTGCTGGACGGATAGACAGGCTCAGCCGACTCCGAGGGCAGATTTCCTTGGACCATGAAAGAGTCACTGGTCACATCCCCGTTTGAAGACCTGAGGAGTCTGCTCTTTAGTCCCGATCCTCCTGATGTGGCCAAGACCCCAACAAGACATTTTCTTGCCTGGGAAGACCAGACATTCCTCTCTGGCCAACATTACCAAGAGGTGGATGTGGCGAGCTGTTGCAACTGGGTCACTGGATTTTGTAATGAGGGAGGGATGACGTGGTACTTGGCGCAGGGGGGAATGCTGCTACTTTTGTGTGTCAAAGAGTATGATCGGTGCAGTCTCTTTACCTCCTCCCCATTGTTACCTCACTATGTAGAATGGCCTGTAGGCCATGTGGGGGTGTTCCTGGATTATGAAAGTGGTGTCATGAGCTTTGTGACTGAGGCCGATAGTTCCCTCATTTGTAGTTTGCTCTCATATTCCTTCTCTTCTCCTCTCAGACCTTTTCTTTACTCTGAACACCCACAGTAAGGGACAGGTCAGGAACCTAACCCACCACACATGTCGGGAATATCAATACCCAAGATAGCTAACTTAATGCCTTCCTTATTTTCTTTAACTTCATCTTTCTTGATGAAAGAGATTGACAATTTTTTAAAGGGTTGATAATGTTAAGGGTACAAATTTGTTTCACTTTTCTTTAAATAAAAACAATCTCACTGAGGGGGAAAAAAAGAAAAGAAAATGACAAAGAAGTAAACTACAGGTAACAATAGAAAATGACAAAGAAGTAAACTATAGGTAACAATGTAGAGTGAAAAACAAAAACCCAAATTATTATATACATACTGTTTATAGACCTACAAAAACATAAATAAATTAATGAAATTATTTATAGCTATTAAAAATAATGATGTGCCATTGTGACAATATGGATGGAGAAATTATTATGCTAAGCAAAATAAGGCAGGTAGAAAAAGTCGAGAACCATATGATTTCACTGATATGTGGGATACAAAACTGAAAACAACAAAGGAACAAGACAAACAAATAAACAAAAACTCATAGACACAGACAATAGTTTAGTGGTTACCAGAGGGTAAGGGGGCAGGGAGGTGGTAGATGAGAGTAAAAGGGATCCAAAATATGGTGATGGAAGGAGAACTGACTCTGGGTGGTGAACATACAATGTGATATATAGATGATGTATTACAGAACTGTACACCTGAAACCTATGTAACGTTACTAACCATTGCCAACCCAATAAACTTTAATTAAAAAAATAATAATAATGATGTGGAACTATGCTTTTAGAAATGACAACAGTGACCTAGAATGGGGGAAGCTAATAGTAGACGAAAATGTATGTGATACTATTTATATAAAAATTCCATATCTATGTGTTCTTCTAGCCACAGGAAAATATCAAGAAACATGTTCACCAAAATATAAATAAAGGCTTTCTCATCATTTGGGGATGCTTTTTACAACAAGGTAAAACTGTGAAGATACTTTCATTTACGGAAGGGAGGGGGCAAAAATGTATAATAGCAAAGATGGGAAGAGAATTAGAAATGTTTCTGAGTTTTAGATACATTCTCTCTCTGTCTCTCTCTGTCTTACACACACATACACACACGCGTGCGCACACACACACCTCTTAAAAATCACTAGATCATCAGCTACAAGTACACTGAAAGACTATGTATAAGAACTACTCTCATACCAGGTGGCAATTTCTACTCTCTCTCTCACTAGCTCAGGTCTTCAGCCATTCAAGACATACTGTGTTTCCCCAAAAATAAGACCTAGCCAGACAATCAGCTCTAATGCATCTTTTGGAGCAAAAATTAATATAAGACTCGGTCTTATTTTACTATAATATAAGACCAGGTCTTACATAATATAATATAATATAATATAATATAATATAATATAATATAATATAATATATAAGACTGGGTCTTATATTAATTTTTGCTCCAAAAGACACATTAGAGCTGATTGTCCGGCTAGCTCTTATTTTCGGGGAAACAGAATACTATAAAGCAAAAGCACCACAAAACAGTTTCCTCTTAAAAATCCATGATTCTAGCACAGGGGTCACAAAAGTTTTCTGTAAAAGGCGAGATAGTAAACATTTTAAGCTTTGAGTATGGTCACAACTACTCAACTCTGTCAATGAGGCATGAAAGCAACGACGCCTCATTGAACATGGCCCTGTTCCAATAAAACTTTACGGACAATAAAATTTGAATTTCATATAATTTTCACATCACTAAATATCCACATTTAAAATTTTTTTTTCCAACCACTGAAAAACATATGAACTGAAGACAGTTTGGCAATTCCTTAAAAACTTAAACACAGAGTTACCCAACAGTTCCACTCCTAGGTATATACACAAGAGAACTGAAAACATATACTCATCCAGCAACTTGTACATGAATGTTGATAGCAATATTATTCATAATATCCGAAAAGCAGGAGCAACCCCATGTCCATCAACTGATGAATGGATTAGCAAATGGTGGTATATCCATATAAATGAATATCATTCAACCATAGAAAGGAATGAAGTAGTGATACATGCTATAACGTGGATGAACCTCGAAACATACTAAGTGAAAGAAGCCAGACATAAAAGGCCACATATTGTCTGATTTCATTTATATTAAATATCCAGAAGAGGCAAATCAATAGAGACAGAAAGTAGATTAATGGTGGCTGTGGGGAAGACGGAATGAGGAGGGACTGCTAATGAGTATGGGGTCTCTTTCCAGGTAATAAAAATGTTCTGGAATTAAATAGTGGTCATAGTTGCACAGCTTTCTGAACATACTAAAGTAACAGAATTGTACACTTGAAAATGGTGAATTTTGGGATGAAATATATGTGATGGAAAGAGAACTGACTCTGGGTGGTGAACACACAATGTGATATATGTAGATGATATATTACAGAATTGTACACCTGAAATCTATGTAACTTTACTAACAATTGTCACCCCAATAAACTTTAATTTAAAAAAAAAGAAAATGGTGAATTTTATAGTATATGAATTAAATCTCAATTTTTTAAAGTGTAGAGATTTAGCTCATGAGCCATACAAAAACATAGTGCAGCTGGATTTGGCCTGGAGGCCAAAGTTTGCCAACTCTGTTCTAGCATCTAACAGACAATATGGCTTTGGGTTTTACACACACCCCCCACAAATGAGAACATAGTCAAAGGCAAAAATTTAAAAGAAGCTGAGTCGGCACTGAAAAAATTATATGATAATTAGATAAAGTTATAAAAAATGGAAAGTCAAAGAACCACCAAACCCATAAAGTTCCTCTTCTAAAAGTGGACAAAATTAACAGACTCGTGGGAGAAAAAAAGGGAGTTTATATAAAGCACAACTTTTAAATGCCAGTTTTCATTCTGTCGTGCCAAAATCCTTTTAGATGTAAAGTAAGCTAATTTAGAACTGCATTTAGTGGCACTTTACCTGGAGATACTAGCTGTATTAATTCCAACCTGGTTAGGAAGCCTAAAAAAGAAAACATGAGATTATAACACTTTAGAAAATTGCCAGAGATTTTCATTAATTGCTAAGTTTGAAACTGCCATAACATCTCCATTTACATTATTAATAATCAGTGCCATACCAACAATGACTCAGGTATTTCTACACCCAGTAAATGGAGGGCATGGAGTAACTGCACTATAAAAGTAGCACTTCATTCCCTGAAAAATACTGACAAAACCAATGCAATATTTTCTCTCTTAAAACTATCATCATGAATCACTTAGATAACAAACTTTTCATTTAAAAACTCGAAACACAGTTGCTATCCATTAACCTATAAAAGTTTCTCTTGCTTAAAATAGTATCATATGGCTATGTTAGACATAAAATTAACATTTTGTTTATATTTCCTGAGTTCGAAATATATTTAGAAGTAGTGAGCCCATGTATAATGTCTATAAGGACAAGAATAAAATTTAAATCTTAAAAGTAATTTAAAACATAAATGTGTAACAATAAAAAAAATCAAAGATAGTTCCCACAAAATGCTAAAAGGGAAAACAACTAAAAATAGACAATAGTGGTGATTATAGTTAATAATACTGTATTATATACAGCTGACCCTTGAACAACATAGGTTTGAATTGCATGGGTCTACTTATACACGGATTTTTTTCAGTCAGCCTTTGGTATCTAAGAGTTCTGCATCCACAGATTCAACCAACCATGGATGAAAAATAGTATTTTCACATTCCCAGCTGTGGTTTCCCAACCATAAGCACAGATCGAAAATACCATTTTCTACCCACACTTGGTTGTGTCCTCTAATGCAAAGGGGCAACTCTAGAGTCAAAAGTTATCCCAGATTTTTGACTCTGGGGGGATTGGTGACCCAACCCCAGTGTTATTCAAGGGTCAATTGTACTTGAAAGTTGCTAAGACAATAGATCTTAAATGTTCTCACCACAAAACAGAAATGGTAATCATGTGATGTGATGGAGGTGTTAGCTAACACCTATGGTGGTAATCATTTTACAATATACGAGTATAAGTGTATCAAATCAACATATTGTACACATTAAACTCACACAATGTTATACGTCAATTATATCTCAAAAAACTAGAAAAATACATAATAAAAGTAAAATTGTTCCTTTGTAGACTTATGAAAAACATATAAATGCCGAGGACAGAATTTTAAATACCAAGAAACTTAAAAGCTAAGACAGCCTATAATTTAGGTTTTCCAAGAGGGAGGAAGAAATTTATCCTTGCCAATCATCACCCCAATAGTAATGTTAAACAATTTGTCTCAGACTCTAAATTCCTTACATTCAATTAATTCCCACCACATCCCATGGTCACAGATTAGAAGACTTAATATTATTAAGATGGCAATACTCCCCAAGTTGATCGACAGGTTCAATGCAACCCCCAACATCCTGGCTCTTTGCAGAAACTGACAAGCTGGTCCTAAATTCATATGGAAAACCAAGGGAACCCACACAGCAAAAGTGGTCTCGAAAAAGAACTAAGTTGGAGAACTCACCCTTCCTGATTTCATAATTTACTACAAAGCTACAATAATCAAGATTGTGTGGTATTGTCATGATAGATATATGGATCAATGGAATAGAATTGAGAGCCCAAAAATAAACCCTCACATTTACAGGCAATTGATTTTCAACAGAGGTGCCAAGACTATTCAATGGCGGAAAAATACTCTTACCTTCAAATGGTGTTGAGATGAGTGGATATCCAGATGCAACAGAATAAATCTCTACCTCATGCTATTTACAAAAATCAACTCAATATGTATCATAGACCTAAATTTAAGACCTAAAACTATAAAACTCTTACAAGAAAACATAGACATAAATCTTGTGACTTGAATTAGACAATGGTTTCTTAGTTATAACATTAAAAGCACAAGTAACAAAAGAAAAACAAATAAAATAGAATTCATCAAAATTAAAAACTTTTGTATTCCAAAGAACACCATCGAAAAAGTAAAAAGATAATCCAAAGAATGGGAGAAAATATTTGTCAATCATACATCTGATATGGGACTTGTATGTATAATATATAAAGAACTTACAACTCAATAATAAAAAGACACCCAATTAAAATATAGGTAAAATAAAATATAGGCAAAAGCTGAATAGACATTTCTCCAAATAAGATATACAAATTGCCAATAACCAAATGGAAAAAAAAGTTCCATATCACTACTATCAGGGAAGTACAAATCAAAACCACAACAAGATACCACTTCATGCCCACAAGGATGGCTACCAATCAAAAAGACAGATGATAACAAGTGTTAGCCAGAATACGGAGAAATGGAACCATCATATATTGCTGGTGGAATGTAAAATAATGCAGCTGCTTTGGTAAACAGTCTGGGAGGTCCTCAAAAGATTAAAAAGAGTTAACCATATGACCCAGCAATTCCACTTCTAGGTATTATACCCAAGAAAATGAAAACATACGTCCATAAAAGAACTCGTACATAAATATTCATAGCACCAGTATTCATCATAGCCCCAAAGTGAAAACAATCCAAATGTCCATTAACTGATGAATGGATAAATGATATATGACATATCCTTACAATGGAACATTATTTGGCCATAAAAAGAAATTAAGTACTGACACATGTCACAGCAAGGATGCACCTTGAAAACATTTTGCTAAGTGAAAGAAGCCAATCACAAAGGACCACATTATTATATAATTCCACTTGTATGAAATATCCAGAATAAGCAAATCTAGAGATAGGAAGATTAGTTAGTAGTTGTCTAGGGATGGGACAGATGAGGAAGAATGGTATAGTGTTTCTTTCTGTGGAGATGAAAATGTTCTACAATTGATTATGGTGATAGTTCCACAACTCTGAATATACAAAAACCATTTAATTGTAAAATGTAAACAAACAGAATGGTATCATCCAGTATACCCCATCTATATCTAGAAAAGGGTTTGTAATTGAAACAAAAACATGATTCAAATTTTACAGACTCTCTTAAATATAATCATGGGTCAAACATGGAAGTATCACAACTTAGAAAATATAATAGAAGAATTTTATATCTGTGAATTACATACACACAATAATCTCTCTCTCTCTCTCTCTCTCTCTCTCTCTCTCTTTTTTTTTCCTTGAAGAGTACCTACTTTCTAAAATGTCTGCTACAACTCCAGGATCGATTGCATTTTCAAATAACTGCAGAAAAAAATGGGGAAAGCAAATTTTCAAAGTTTTACTAATATATATGTATAGAAACTGCAGATTATATTCTTCCAAATAATTAACACATATCAAATCCAACCATATATCTCAGGATTCAACAGCAATACCTTTAACAGGTATGTGGTTAAAAATTTAACAAATGACTATAGAATAAATGAATGAGGATTAACAAAACAATACCAAGTGCAAGGAAAAATCTGAGTTAGCTCAATCTACCACATCCTCAAAATGTCATCAAGTTGACCTAGCCCTACAGTTTGTTTCTAAAAGTACATCTGGCATCAACCTCAAAAAGTTTTGAGTACCTAGAAAAACAATCTGCATACGACAGATACTCATAAAATGTAGTTAACTGAATGAATGACTTCTCTTGCCAAGGAATTGGTTGTTCTAAAGAGGAGCATAAATAAAAACTCTATCCACGAGGTCAGACAATTATGTTCGTGAACTCATCCTAAAAAAAGTGCTACATACCTCATTGCTGAATATCACTATGGTCACCTTCGAAGTACTCCCCTTGGGAAGCTATATGCACAGATGACAGCACCTAGTCCACCCTTCAAAGCAATTTTGGAACTCTTTTTCTGGAATGGCCATCAGAGCTGTCGTTGTATTACCCTTGATGTCCTCAGTGTCATCAAAATGTCTTCCTTTATCTTCGGGTAAAGAAAAAAGTCATTGGGGGCCAGGTCAGGTGAGTAGGGAGGGTGTTCCAATACAGTTATTTGTTTACTGGCTAAAAACTCCCTCACAGACATATGCTGTGTGAGCTGGTGCATCGTCATGATGCAAGAGCCATGAATTGTTGGCAAAAAGTTCAGGTTGTTTAACTTTTCCACATAGCCTTTTCAGCATTTCCAAATAGTAAACCTGGTTAACTGCTTGTCCAGTTGGTACAAATTCATAATGAATAATCCCTCTGATATCAAAAAAGGTTAGCAACAGTGTTGCAACAAGTTCGCAAACTTAATTGTCCGACCTGGTGTGTGAAACACAAAAGAAAAGCTAAGTGCTAGTAGCTATACTTCCACAGAATTCAAAAATAACTAGAGACAGCCTCATAAGTTTTAACTGTATCAGGAAGCACAAGAAATACATTGTGATACCTATATAACCATTGTTAAATCTGCAAATTCTGTCCTTGAGATAAAAAGGGCCTGGAATAGGACTGAAATAAAATACTACATCCTTCTTCCTGAATTCTAGAACTCTGTAAAACACAAAAAAATTTCAGCACAGTTTGATTTCACACATTAAAGTTCTGATTTAAATGGTGTTTAAACTTAAGAATGGTTAAAATTTGCTCTTGACCCAAAGCCAGGTCTATTTTAACTACAAAAATGGAGACTGTCCCCTGTAATTTCTGTCTTACTGACTCAAATTTATCAAGCAAATGTGGGTGATTTTTTTCCCCTAAACTATTTCAGTAATTGCATCCCTTCACTTCATCCATGTTTGAGGATTTTCTCAAGTATGATTTTGGGGAGTAGGTGACCAGCATGAACTGCTAAAACACAATGGCTCTACATTCTTCATGAGTAATTTCTTGTTTACCCAAATGCTTTAGATCATTCAATTCTGAATTACACAGAAAGTCCAAGGAGAAAATGTTTTTCACTACTTGTTGCAAGTATTTGCAGCTAGAGAATGGAACAGATACAACAAAGCTGGAGCCAACTGGAAGAAAGCTGGAATGTGAACTCAGACAGCTCAAACAAGGCAATTTTCAAAATTTAAAATAAAGCATTTAATTTCACTGTATAAAATGAAAAATGGTCCATGACATGTTTGACTAATAATCTCAAATGCAAAGCTTTGCAACAGAGCAGTAGTGGCATCTAGAATGTGACTCTGAGGCTCGCTGTCCTGTTCTACAAGTCAAGGAATTTGGACCAGATGACCTCCAAGGTCACTTACAGGTTTATCATTCTGTGCTTCTATGATTTTGTATACTTGGGCTTCTTATAAAAATATATTTTTTAAATTTTCTACATAAGCACATTTAAAATTGACAAAACTAATACAGAAATTCTTAGGGGGAAAACAGATTGGATTTTTTACCACCCTCTTTTTACCACTACCAACATCTAAATGGTAGAAGCAGTCTCCTTTGGATTCTGACTGTATGTTCCAAAGTAATCTCCATTTATTCTTCTCCTTTCTTTTGCAACCAGCTTGGTAGACTTTAGCTAAATTAACAGACTGTGATTTATAAAAATATTACATGCAGCTCTAGCCCTCTAGAAAATCAATCCTATTTCCTCTCCCATTCTCAGGTGGAAACATTTTCCGGGCACAACCATCCACACCTTTAAAAGTGATAGGTCTTACTGGGGAGACTTCCCATACTCATCCCCTCCCCAAAAAAACCACCTCAGTGATATTGTCTGGGGCAAAGTCATCACTTATCAAGGTTCAAAGAATCAGACTGATTCCATCTCCAAATTCCAAAACAAAAACTTCAAAAGAATTGTCAGTGATTGAGTAGTAATGAAATTAATATTCTAAAGCGGGAAAAAGGGTGGTAATGTTTTGACTATTTATATCATGATCATATTCATTGGAATGAAATCTAGCTTTAGTACTGTATAGCTAAATAAACCAGGTATGACCTAAGAAAACTCAGTAAATCTGCAGAGCCTTATTTTGTTACAGGATTTAACTAATTTGGTTATAGTTTTTCATGATTTTTCGGAGTCTAAAATAGTTTGTTTCTAAGG
Organism: Rhinolophus sinicus; assembly: GCF_057876585.1. Lineage (NCBI taxonomy): Eukaryota > Metazoa > Chordata > Mammalia > Chiroptera > Rhinolophidae > Rhinolophus > Rhinolophus sinicus. The sequence continues at coordinate 52,114,949 of NC_142516.1, forward strand.
TCTGCTAGTTTGATAATCCCTGTCATAAATGTAATGCAGCTGCCTCTAACACCTCCAAGAACATTCAGAAAATGCTCTCCCTGCTCCAGTTAAGAAACCACCATGGGAGTTCCCAGAATAGAAAACATCAGACCAAGGTATTTAGCACTAGGTTGACCGAACTTGGCTCAGACCTGGGCTACAAAAGCAAGTCCTCTAAATATGGTTTTGTACTGTGCTGAGGTGCCTTCAAGTAATTTTTTTAAAGGAAACTTACAAAATAACTTTATTAGAACTGTGCTCATTATAAGAACCATTAAATGATCTTTACACAGCAAAATTTAAATATCTCTACTTAGCAGTGAAAGTCAAGATCACCTTTTCAAATCTCATTCTCTGCTGAATCACAATAGGGAACACTGAGGGAAAGCAGTCTGTCTCCTGGTACTGATTCAGGAGGTAAACCCCGAGGTACACATCTTGCTTGTCTGGAAGGAACACCCCTGGGCAAGAAATCTTAAAAACAAGGTTGAGAGAGAGAGAGCGAGAGGTTTGTTTTGTTTTGTAAATTGGGCTCTATTTTCCCTAACCAATAGACAAAGTCAAATTTCCCCCGGTACCGCACCCCCTCACCTGTACCTCCCCAAACACCCTCCCTTCTTCTCCTCTTCCACAAATTGGAAATCCAATTTCATCCCACATCTCCGCCAGGTGTCACAATCGCCCTCTCGCGGTTTCCTCTCCCCGCCCCTTCAGGATGGCAGTGCGGAAGCGGAAGAGGCTGCAGGACCGGGGAGCCTGTTTTTAAGCCGACCGGGTCCTGGGGTCCGGGCCGCCCGCCGCAATGCCGAGCCCCCGGAGGAACGTCGAGGGACGCCCCCTGGGAACCTCCGCTTCAAGCAGCAGCAGCAGCCCCGGCAGCCCAGCCCATGGCGGCGGCGGCGGCAGCAGGTTTGAGTTCCAGTCCCTGCTCAGCAGCCGCGCGCCGGTCGCGGACCCCACCTGCGCCCGGCTCCGCGCGTCTGAGAGCCCCGTGCACCGCCGCGGCTCCTTCCCCCTGACGGGAGCGGGCCCCTCGCAGGCGCCCCCGCCCCCGCTGCCCGAGGAGGATCGTATGGACCTGAACCCGTCCTTCTTGGGCATCGCCCTGCGCTCCCTGCTGGCCATCGACCTGTGGCTGTCCAAGAAGCTGGGGGTGTGCGCGGGGGAGAGTTCGTCCTGGGGCAGCGTGCGGCCACTTATGAAGCTGCTGGAGATCTCAGGACACGGCATCCCCTGGCTGCTGGGCACCCTCTACTGCCTGTCCAGGAGCGACAGCTGGGCCGGGCGCGAGGTGCTGATGAACCTACTCTTCGCCCTGCTGTTGGACCTGCTGCTGGTGGCCCTGCTCAAGGGGCTGGTCCGCAGGCGCCGCCCGGCACACAATCAGATGGACATGTTTGTCACCCTCTCGGTGGACAAGTACTCCTTCCCCTCAGGCCATGCCACCAGGGCCGCCCTGGTGTCGCGGTTTATCTTGAACCACCTGGTGCTGGCTATTCCACTAAGGGTGCTGGTGGTCCTGTGGGCCTTCATCTTGGGCCTCTCCAGGGTCATGCTGGGGCGGCACAATGTCACCGACGTGGCATTTGGCTTTTTTCAGGGCTACATGCAGTACAGCATCGTGGACTATTGCTGGCTTTCACCGCACAATGCTCCAGTCCTCTTTGTACTGTGGAACCAACAATAACACCGTCTCATTCGTTATGGCACCAGGAGATCTGAAGGTGTCCACGTGCGCTCATGCCAACACAAACCAGCAGCCATCACGCTTGTCCCTCTTAGGACATTTCAGGCTTCCTTTGGGATTTCAGGGGTCCTGCCATCTTGATGGGTTGCTAGGCTGGAGTACATACTGGCCATTACTGATCACAGCCATATTACAGAAAGCAAAAATCCCTCTATTACATATTTACTCAACAACTGTTTATATCTCCAGGACAACTGCAAAGAAATCAAGCTGGGGTGATTATAATGTTGCTGTTTTTTTAAAAGTTGAAATCAGTAAAATTGTATTTTGTAGTAATCCTGTAAGTCAACATATCACTTGTAAATTGAACTTTGAAAAAGAAGCATAATCTTCATTCTGTAAATATACATGCAGATAAGCCACGTACTAATCCTAGTTCTTTTCCTAAGGTAGACTTTAAACAGTTATTTAAGAGTCTAAGACATAGGTTTTTCTAATTTGCCCTAATGATCTGTTGCCACAGCTGGGGAAATTTCCTCTTGTTCCTGATTTTCTTGGTAAGCTTTTTTAGTTTATTGTCTCTTCCATCTTTGCAGACTGGGTAGTGAGAAGAGAGGTTGTAGTTCATGTCTTTCTCTCCTTTCCTACTACCTCCTCAAAAGATCTTTAAATTTACATTTATTTCCTACTACTCTCTAATATTGTCTTTTAGCATTCAGAGAACAAACCAAGAACTTAAAGAAGAAACATTTAAAGATGGGCATATCCATAATCCGCATAGAAAAGATTGGACTACACGGCCTCATGCTTAATTATGTTGAGAACCAACAGCATGGCATGAGAGAAGGCAGAAAAGTTAAGCTGCTGAGGAGGTCAGAGGAAGTGAGAGTTTGGGGGAGGCCAACCACATAATATGTCAATGGACCAGGATAGCGAGAGATAGGTCCCTGCTGCCCATCATCTCTACTGAATAAAGAAAAATGTTCCTCTACTGAGGTAATAAAATGGGAAAATAATGTGTAAGCTTTTTCATATGTACCACAAGGATGACCTTGTATATTAGTTTTTCTTACGGAATTCTGTTTCCCTGTTTACAGCACACTTTATTTAGATAACAGTAATTAATTTGAAATTCATCAGTGGAGTCTGCTGCTATACCAGGCACAAGGTATAACTAACTCCTAAATTTCCGTTTATAATGACCTTTACATTTAAAACATTTTATCCACGGTGCCTCCCCAAATCACTAGACCAAAGACCACCAAATGCAGGAAAGTCCGAAAAGGTATATGCTTTAAATGCTGCTCTACCTGAAAATACGAACCTTTAAATTACCTATAGAATTGGTGTCTTCAAAGGTCTTAATGACCAATTATTTTGACATTTATAAATAGAAAGGATTATGGCGTTTGATCTGTCATATAGAGGTACACGTAGGAATCTGGAGAATGGCTATGCAGATTGGGTGGAAACATGAACTCTGAGTGTGAGAGGCACAATGAAAGAAGAACAGCTACACTTCAAAATAAAATAAAACCATTTGCTTTCCCACAACATCCTGAACACAGACTACCTCTCACTTGCTGAATCAGAAACTGTGAAGCTGTAAGTGGTTTGCTTTATTGTTTAATCTTAGAAAGATCCCTCATTTTAACTGCAGTAATATTCAGGCCAGATATTTGGAAGCATGATATTTCCTCTTGCAGTGTCCACAAGTCTGAATATTGGCTCAAAATTAGGCTTACCTTCTGGTTCCTGGTTATACTTCGGGAATTCCCTGTCTTAGTTGCTGGGGCCTGAGTTGGCTGGCTTTTAAAGCACAGATCAATTCACCCTGTTTTTGGAGCATCCTAAGTACTGTAAAGTAGAAAACTGATTTCACTGTTAATTGTGTACTGAGGAATGCCTTTTAGAAATCAAAATAAAATTAACCAATAGTGTTGAAAGAAGTGAGATGGAAACTTGTTTAATTCTTGCCTTGATGAGGAAGAAGACTGATTTTATTACTCAACTTCTCAAGAATTCCTTCACCTTACTGCACAACTTGGAGAGCTCGCAATTGATATAGCCTAGTTCTATTTGCTGTCAAAGTGGGACAAATCCAGTAAGTTCTCTTTATTTCATAGCTGCATGTATGATAAAACCACACCATTTGTCACTTGTATGGAGGCTAACCAGATTTTCCATAGCCATAACCTGTTGGGATTTGTGCTTATAATCATGGCCAGGAGAAAAGCCCCTATAGCTTGGAGGCGAAGCTCCATGGCAGTCTGTCACTAACAACAATGGAAGGATTGGAAAATGGAAACTGAGCTAAGAGGAATGACTGACCCCAAACAGGCAATGAGTCACTGCCACAGCATCTCACTTAAGGAGGATTCAGAGTATAATTATAAAACAGTTGTTGATCGATTGATTTCCCTTTTGGAATTAGCAAGCCAGAGCCATTTCTAGGAGAAATAGCTTAGATAATATTTGACTGGTTCATAGAGGTGGAAAATTATTAGAAAGTGATATGACTTTTTGAAATTAAATTCTTCCCTGGTTATTTAAGGGAGAGTTTTTAAAAAAAAAAAAAAAAAAGTCTTCCAAATCTTTATCCTGGAAAAGGAAATAAAATCCTTCTCGACTTAATGCAGGATTATTTTAAAAGAACAGAAAAATTCAGGATAAAGCTAAGAAACAAGTTGGCTTTGGGGGTAAAAGCAGTGGGAAGAGGTTGGGCTGAAGTAAAAGGAAGTCCGGGAAGACCAGTGTAGAAAATCTTAGGGACGGTAGGATTTGTTCCAAAAGATAATGATGTATGTGTGCTGAGGTGGGGAGGGGGTGGTGGAAATGACCCGGGACCATTTAAGAACCCTGGGGAGTCTGATTTGGGGCAAGGAGTGGGGAAGTTCGTAGGTCTCTTACCGCCCGGATCTGCAGCTCCACCACCACCTCCAGAGGCATGGTTCCCTGCGTGGGTGAAAGGACCCTGTAATGAAAAAAAAATCCTTTCGTGCTGAGCCTTGAACCGATTTTCCTTAGTATAGCTCAATCCCTGGAGCAAATGACTCCAGTAGCTTCCCGAGCCCCTCACCCCCTCCTACCCCCATCTGTCCTCCCCTGCCCAGGTCCCTCCCACCCGGACGGGTCTCACACAACTGGAGCTGGAGCTAAGGCTTCCAGAAGGCGGTAGCGTCGCGTTGCCATGGACACTCAAATGCTCAACCTTCCACCCTAGAATGCGAGCGAGGTCCCGGGTGCAGACGTGCGCGCCCCCAGTGCCCCACTAGGAACACTCAGTCCCGACTTCTGCTTCCCAGGCTGTACGTTAGTGGGTGAGAATGACCCAGTACTGAGGTGGTAGCCGGATCGCGAGATGCTAAGAGCCCTAGTTTCCTTTCCACCAACTCTTTCCATCACCTCTTTATGGTGCCAATCACTGTTAAAATGTTTACAGTGTCCATTCTAAAAGTGGAATGTGATCATAGTCCCATTATAATTTAAGTGCGACCCATTTTTAGTAGTTATAGGACCCCTCCCCCCAAGCCCTGGGAATTTCTGTAACATTCCAATTAATATAATAGCCTGTCCCTAAAGGTACTCTCTTGCTTATAAAGTGTTATGTTCTCATGTTTGGTTTGGAAAACATAGCCACTGTCAACAAAAATTAAACATGTGTTAATTAGAAATACATAAATAATTCTGAAAGAGACTTAAAAGATATCCAGTTTTAGCCAAAATAGAAATATATTTGTCAGTCTCTCTTTTCTGGGGTTTAGTTAACCTAAGGCAAGCACTGAATTACATTATCTCCCAATGAGTAGTTACTGTAGTTGCTAAAGCCAGAGTTACACTGCAAAAACCCTCAGAGCTGGTAGGCAGAGCAAGAGTTCTTAACCCGTAGAGAAAAATTGATTTTTTTCCCCAATCACTATATTTAACAGATAAAAAGGAAGGAAGGGAGGAAGTAGTGGATACTTCTAGCCAATCGGAAAAATCTGGTAGTGCCAATGCTGTCTCTCAAAAAAAATTTTATTGTGATGAGTCATTTATTACTAATACAGTAGTACCTCAGTTTTCGAACGTCTCCGTTGATGAACATTTCAGTTTACGAACATCGTAAATTTTATGGATCTATGGTATCATTAGATAGTAAAATTCATGCTAAATTTGCAGTTTTAGGAGTTGATTTTAAAGGTCTGGAACGGATTAAAGCATTTTGCATTACCTTCTATGGGGAAACTGCGCCTTGGTTTTCGAACATTTCAGAACTCGAATGGTCTTCCAGAACGGATTACATTTAAACACCTAGATAGCACTGCATTTTGCATTGGATTTATGCAATTGCAAAATGCAAGTGCAGAAAGATGTGAGAATGAGGTATTTATTTAGGTAACTGGAGTTCCTTTCCATGGAAGGGAAAAACTCAGTGTGAGGAAGGAGGGTATATTGTGTCCTTACACAATCCTTGTGTACCAAGAGGTACACAGGTGGGTGGCTTGGCTCCCTACTGTATCCAGAGCACTGATTTGTCAGCTCACAACAGCATGCTGGCACCCAGACTCGTACACTGATATATGGGGAAAGGACTCATGTTGACCTTCACAAGTAACTCACCAACACCAAGGCTAAGATATCAAGGAGAGTGACAACCAAAACAGACTAAAAAAATAAGTGATCAGAGACATAATGGAAGGGAAGAATTGATTTATATTAAGAAGCTGCAAAGTGCTAGGCATACTGCATATGCTAATTCATTTCATGCCCACAATAACCTCTCTGAAGGAGATGCTATTATCCCTATTTTACAGATGCAGATTCTGAGGCCACAAAGCCTTTGGCCCATGGCCACACAGCTAAAGGGAAGCAGCCACACTTGAATCCCGGTGTACCTTGCCATATCACTGCACCTGCAACACAGACATCCTAGAGACAATGTCAAATCCCATGCTCTCCCTAGCCTTAACTGGACTCTCCTTGCCTAACTGAACTCTCCTGGATATAATGGACTCTCCTTGTTTGGCACCTAGAGCACAGCCCTCTTCTGGTTTCCCTCCAATTCTTTAGACATTCTTTCTTTGTCTCTATTCAACCTCTTCTACCTGTCTAAGCAATGTTTCTTGGTCCTTGCCTTTCCTCACTCTATACCCTTTACCTAAGTTGTCACCCGCTGCATGTGCCCATTAGCACAGGTACACTGATTTACATATCCCACCTATGGCCACTCTCTCTGACAAGGTGAAATCTCACTATTATACATAAGATATAAATATAAATTAACTAAAACTAAATAAAATTTAAAATTCAGTTCCGCACTCACACTAGTCACATTGAACGTGCCCAATAGCCACATGTGGCTAGTGGCTACTGTACTGGGTAGTGCAAGTAGAATATTTCCATCATCACAGAAACTTCTGTTGAGCAGTGTTGCTATAGGGCTAACTTCACTTAAAGGAAATATGGAGGATAGAAAAACATATTAGTGACACCACAAAGAAGCAAACAGACATATCTAGAACGTAGGACATTCTATAGGACAACTGACCCAATTAGTCTGCAACAAGTCAATGACATTGAAAAGCAAAGGAAGGGGGAAGGGGAAACACTCTAGATGAAAAGATACTTAAGAGACCCGACCACCAAATGTAATATGTGGACTTTGTTGGAACCCTGACTCAAAGAAACCAACTTAAATAGAATATTTGAGACTACGAGGAAAATTTGATTATGGTTTGAATATTAGATAATACCAAGCAAGTAATTTTGATAGGTATGACCATATCCTTGTGTTTATGTAAGGCAAATACCAATATTGTTTAGAAATACACATTAAGGTATATAGTAGAAATGATCTAACATCTAAGATTTTGTTTTCAAACACTCCAGAAAATGAATAAAAGGAATGGATAAAGCAAATGTAGCAAAATCTTGATAATTGTTGATCTCGGTGATGGATATATGGGGTTTACTATAATTCTATATGTTTGTGTGTTTAAAAATATTCATAATAACAACTTAAAAATCTTTAACACATACTTAAGTCATAAGAGTAATCATATCTTTATGGGGACCTTCTTCTGTCCTATAATAGCCCATCAAGAGGATTCCTGGTGGCATCACTATGAAATTCCCCTCAATAGAAGTCTTACATACATTTAAAGAGAAACATATGGTGGATCTATTCACCTGAAATGCAGATAACGTAAGAAAATTATTATGGTACATAATACTTTATAAGTAACTCAGAGGGAACCCCACTTAAGGAAAAAAGAAGCACTCCATTATAAGAATAGTGGTCTCTCTGCATGAATGTCCAAATAGGAGGTGGCAATTTGAGTAGTGTTTCTTTAAGTATATATACTTCTCGAGAATTTTCCCCAAGTAGCAGGAATGCTTCCAAGGAAGGAATTAAATTGCTACTGAACAGCTTTTAACAATCTTTAAGTCATTTGGGATCTGGGCCCACACATGGAATGTATTTTACAAATTTTATTAGAGTTCATGAGTCAAACTCATATGTTACTCTTTGGCTTCTGCTTTGACTCGCTGAGATTTGCAGGCTCCATATTTACTTAATACCACACAAACCCTTCCACAAGGGCTGCCCTTGGGCATTCTGGACTATATAGTCCATATATTTCCATTTTAAGGTAATTTTTATTCAGGAAAAACTAATTTGCTCCTTTAAGTTTCAGCTGGTTAGTTCTATGTCCATGGGAGTACTAGGCTAATTATGACCCAAAGCAATTTCCAAGGAATTATATTTATGCAATATAAGAAAGTAGAAAATAGTATGATTTAGTTCCAAGCCTTGTAAAAAGTGTTCACTGTGCCTGGGCACAGGATTTAGCAATAGCTAAAGTCAGCAATAGCTAAGATGATGCTACTTCTGATGTTATTAATATCCACCCTTTCTTCTCATACCAAAATATACCTATTTCCATCCTGGTTTTACCCTCTTCTGTCTGTATTTAATCCCACACCTTTCCTTTTATCCTGGTTTCCATGCATTAGTTCTCTATTTATCTATTCGGCATGTATTTATTGAGTACCTACTATGTGCAAGGTTCTAGACAATGGAGGTATACAAGGGTGAACAAGAAACAATCTATGCTCTTGTAGACCTTACATTCTAGTACAGGAAGAAATACAATAAATAAGTGAACATAAATAATAATAGTATGGCAAATGCTAGGAAGGAAATATCCAGGGGGTGAGATAGGTTACAGGTTGGAGAAGGAATAAGAACCTAATCTAGACCCAATGGGCAGGTCAGCCTCTCTAGCGGTATAACATTTGATCTAAGATCTAAAAAGAAAAGCATGACCACTAGCACGACTTTTAAAAGAACTAAGAGAAAAGAGAGCCAGACAAAGGGAGCAACGAATGTAAAGGGCCATGGGTCAGGAAAGAAACTGGTATGTTTGAGGAACTGAAAGGAGGCCAATGAGCTTACTAAGAGAGACCTGGGAAGGCAGTAGAGGAGGTTGACATGACACCCAAGAGTTAGGCTGGCACTAGGTATCACAAGAACTTAAGCAGTTATAGCAGACGATGTGATTTGAGTACCAAATACCACAATAAGGCCTTCTTCCTTGCTAATGGAACCCCAGTTTTGCTTGGATGGCAATGCATCTAGATCCAGGGAATGAATCATAATTATCTAAGCCTGTTCTGGCTAATGATATATATGGTAATATCACTGGAAGTTTCTGAGAAATATTTTAAAGTAATTTAAAGTAACTTGTATCTAAAGTTTAATGTAATAGACGTCACTAAATAAAAGCTACTAGTGAATAAAGCTACTAGTTTTGCCTCCTCTCCTTTGTGCTTTAGCTGCTGTCCTCTTTTCTTCTGTGGCTTTCACTCATAAACTCAAAAGGTTTAGGCACAGTGCTTTTCAACTTTTATTTGTAATCAATTATTAAGGTGTAACATATATTTATTGGAAAATATTCAAACAGCATAATACAGGAAAGGTAAGAATGGAAAGTAAAGATGCTCAGAAACTTTTCTCATAGCCTTACCCACCAGGGGTAACCACTAACATTTCTTGTCTACTCTCCAGGAGGTTTCTATATACATGTGCATACACGTGTACACACACACACACTTGTTTTTACACAAATTGGATCATTCTTTCTCCATAAATATGCACACACACAAAATTAATTTTGCAACTTTTTTTTTAACTCAACACATTTTGGAGATATTTCTATATCAGCACATTTATATCTATTTTACTCTTTTTAAAGACTGATTAACATCCCACTGAATTAATAAACCATAATTTATTTAAGTTCCTCTATGGACGGGCAATTAGTTTCATTTTTTTTGTTGGTTTTTTGCCACAAAAAAAATGCTGCAGTAAACATCTTTGTTGACAAATCATTGCATAATGGTGCAAAAATAACTGCTGGATAATTTCCTGGTGGTGAAACTGCTGAATCAAAGCACCTAATTCTCTGATACTCCAAGTGCCCCTCCCAAAAAGTTACACAAACGACATTTTCTCTAACAGCATTTCCTACATTTTGTCAACACTCAGTATTGAATAACTTCAAAAGTCTGCCAATCTTATAAGACTGAAAAAATGGCGTCTTGTTTTTAGGACTCTTTGAAGACAGCAATACCTGATTGTTAAACGCGCACGTTTTGAAGTCAGACTCCCTTGGCTAATCATAGTTCTTCCCCTTAGTACGTGTGACCTTGGCATGTTGGGTCTATTTCTTCTTCTACAAAGGGGGACAGAGAACAAATATTTAGGATTAAACGAGATATGTAGAACTACAGGAAGCCCTCCCTGTACGTTCGCTATTGGTACTCGTCTTAATTTTTTGAACTGGTGCTTGGTCCAAGTCTTCATCTTTGGCGTCCTCCTCTTAGCCAAGTTCTGTAGTATTCTTGTTGCTTGTAACTCGAAATGACAGGGAAATTGGCTTTGCTTTTCAGAATTCTCCCTTCTTCTCTCCCAACCCCGCTTCAGAAATACTGGCTTACAGTATCAATGCACAGCAATGAGTTGCAGTTTTTAAACAAGTGGCCAACACTTGGTCCGAGCACCACCCGGTATCCAGGACCCATTATTTACAGCGTAGGGAACACTAGACAACAAGTATTTAACACTGCACGATCCGTAGTGCGATTAGGGTAAGTCAGCAGCGTTAAAAGCCTTCAGAGAACGGAGTTTTAAAAGACTTCCAAACCCACCCGCTACTAGGAGGCCCCGGGACACACCTCACAAGCCCCCGCCCTCCAAGCCGGAAGTGACGTCCTCAGTCGAGTCCGTCTTTTTCCGCCGTCCGCCGGTGGCGCGGCCCAGGCTAGTGTGGAGCGTGCGTCGGCGTCGCGGCCAGCGGAGGAATTCTGGGTAACGGCCCCGGCCCGCTGGGGCGGCTGGCTCCGCGCAGCTGGATTCACTGACGCCAAGTCTGTTGGCGGTGGGGGTTATAGAGCCTGGGGCAGCCGGACATGGAGCAGCCATGGCCGCCGCCAGGACCTTGGAACCTCCCTCGGACAGAGGGTGAGGCAGAGGAAGAGAATGACTTGGACGTGTCCCCCACTTCTCCCGGCTGCCCACAACTGCCGGACGGCGGCGCCCAGGTGAGAGGGGGCCCGCTTTCTGCTAGGGGAAGGAGAAATGCCGTTGCCAGGCCCCTAGAGTCCCGTCTCTGCGACCCTCTTCTGTGCCCTGTTCTGAGCCTCCACTTCAGCCGTGGGGATCGGGGGCCTGATGCCATCCTGCCGCTATTGTAGCATCTTCAAAGGACTTCGAAGAGAGGCTGGCCATGTATTTCCAACCTCCACCTCCTCGCACACCTTTTCACCGTGGCCAATTCCATCTCACCCTTGGAAGACGTTTCCCCACCCCCATCCTGACAGATTGGGGGCGGCTCATGTTATTAACGTTGACCCTTTGTCCTCTTGTGCGTGCTTTTATCCGAGCGTTTTATTCTGTTGAAGACTCTAATACTTGTGCATAGTTGTCAGGAACAGTGAATGGTTGTATTTCAACATTCACCGAGCTCCTGACTTAAAAAGATTTCTCATCCAATTTCACTGACTTTTGACATCTAAGCAAATTCTTTAAACCTCGCTTTTGATGCTGGCGTAAGTCTCTCCCATTCGTGTGACCATTTTACCCCTAACGGTTGTTTCAGTTTTGCTTCACTTCATTCTCCAGTAAAAACATCTACCCGCACGTTTGCCTTTTCCCTCAGACTTCTTCCTAAGATTCCTGATGCTACTCATGGTTTTCACACCAGCATTCATTCCTCTGAAACTTATCTACATGTGATACATCATTTAAGGATTTTTTGGGTCCTATCTTAGGGATTGCTTATGTCCTGGTTATTTTCACTTGTCCTGGTTATTCTCCTAACCTGAGTGTGTTTGGAAGTATATTTCAGGATCACAGACAACGACAGTATGTTAAATGAAACTGATTCTGAGTGTCTGCTTTTTAGGTTCATGCAAAATGAGGTCCCTAAGAGCTTAACTGAATAATACAGTTTTTCTCTAAACTCATCTTGCTAGCTGTTAATGAAAATGAGCGATTTAAATCATTTGCCAGTAAGTGTAGGGTCATCGATTGAATGCCCAGCTCATGGGGGTTGGCTTCACACAGAAAAATGCTGTTTCATAACCACAGACTGTACTTTAGCCAGCCAGTCACTGGGAAAGTGCAAGACATTTTTTAGGAGGACAGAGTGAGAGTTGATATGTCAGTAGTCACCCACTAATAATGGATCACTAGTGTCATCTTTATATACAAAATGTTATATAACCACATAATGAAAGTGTTACAGAGAGAGAATGAACAGCAGCTGCCATTGTTATTTTGAAGGCATATGGAGAGGGTAGAAGAATTTCAGTGCATTGTGGTTGAATTACAAAATAGCCTAAGAAACTCAATCTTAACAATATCTGTATTAATTTTTACTTGTACACTTGCAATTATAAGCTTATTTAGCTGAAAGGAATTTTAGAAGTGAAGAGGCTTATCTCTTTCATTAAAAGTGATTTCCCTGAGACCATACAGCTAGTGAGTGGCAAAGTTGAAATTAGATCCCTAGTTTTGGCTCCTAGTACAGTGTTTTTTCCAACGTACTGCACTGTCCATCCTATGATGTAACGTAACCCTTATTTGGCTGAAACTACTTTTGAATGATGTTAAAATTTGTGATTTCTAATCCTAAATCCATTCATATGTTTATAACCTACTTATTTGTCTTACTGGCTTTAGGACTTAAGTTTTGGATTAAAATATTTGGAAATAATCAAATGTTTAATTCAATTCATAAACATTTTATAATCTTTATAAAAACAGCTTTGGTTTAATTTTATCAAATATGTGGACTCTAGACATCTTAATGTCATATGTGATGTATAGATCTGAGATCCAATTAACGTAAAGGCAGTATGGAATTTAGAGATCAGTTTGAAAGGGTTTTTGTGTGTGTGTGTGTGTTTTAATGTAAAGTTACATTAATAGATCTTAATGCTAACAGTTCCTTCTTCAAATTTATGTTCATTAAATTGATGTTTAATATCCCTTTGAAACCTCAATATATTCACAGATAAAATATGACTTTATTTAGTCATCTCAATACATGTTGGATAGTTTGTTCAAGTGGCCAAATGTTGTCGGTGTAGTCTGTGGAGAAGAATTGAAACCAATCATTTTTAGAATTTGGAGATAAGATTTCTGTGTTTGATTTGAGAACTGATTTGAGAATTTGCTCCCACATAATTCGAAAATGCAAGATCCATTTGTCCATATCTCCTTTCTTAGTATATCTTTGTCTTTTCTTACAATATAAATTTTATAGCTTCATTTTTCTCCTTTTCCTGACCCCTTAAGCATAGCTAGTCTACACTTATTCTGGATTCTAAGTTAGCAAAAAACAATAAATACTTTACTTGGTTAGTTAGGGCCATGTGTTGCTTGGGCTCCAAACCTGCTAAATGAGTAACTAAAACATCTGAGTAACAACAATGACCACATTTGCCCCAGTAGAAATCTAAGTTGCCCTGCAGAAGACTTAGATGAGAAGTATGGATGGGCCTTGCATGCTACTTGGCTCAGAGTTCTTAACCACCACTAGTCTGTTCCATGAAGTAGACAGGCATTTATTCATCTAAGATTTATTGAATTCTAGCCCCAAAGAAGCTGAGTGTTGAGTGAGCACATAGCACAATATTGTGTGACAACACCACTATAGAAGTATGCATAACTTGGGTGGAGAGGGAAGGGATAAGGGAAAATTTTAGGATGTGATGCCAGAATCTAGAAGGAAGATAGGAGTTTAATGTGGAGGGTGGGGCTGGGGAGGGGTTCCACATTGAAGGGGTGGATGGAGAGAATAAGCAAACAAGCGGAAGAGAAACTAGAACTGAGTCCAGAGAGATAATAGGGCGTGAGATCATGAGGGACAATGCCATGTCACAGAGTTTGCACTTTATCCCAAGAGTCTAAGAATGAGTAAAATTACCAGATTTGTTTTTTGGAGAGATCAAGTCTAGCAGAGGGGAGAATGGCTTGAGATGAGAAAGGCTTATTTATGTAATTAAGGTATGAAATTCTAAAAGTTTGAGTAGTAATGCAGATAAGGGAACAGACTGGGGTAAAATTATTCTGAAGACTTAGTTTGAAATTGATCTACATTTTGGCTAAGAAATCATAAAGAATGTGCCTTCAGCTTTTGTTTTATAGAGCTGGGGATATAAGGCACCCATCACAGTGCCTTACATTTAGTGGTTCAGTAGATGTTAAACTAATTACTGTTGCTTCTGAGTGGAACAGAATCACCAGGGTGGACCACGTGGCTTTTTTAAAAAAGTAACTTCACCTATTTTGGCTAGGATTAAGTTAAAAGGTATCTATTTGATATAGTCAGTTATAAATAGAAATTGCCAAAAGAACTTCTTAGATCACCAAGGATTGGGATGATACAGAAAGAAAATAGAAACCAAGAAATGATTACTTCTAAATAAAAGGTTCTTTGCAGTGAAGAACTTGCCGAACAAAACTCTAAAGGTCTGGATTTCAGCATGTTGCGAGATAAGGCGATGAACTAGAGTTAAGCTTTTGTTCTTATTCTGCTGTGTCAGGGTTATGAAGACTATAAATGAAATGTTTGTTGAACGCAAACTATATGCAGGACACTGCTGTTGCCAGGCTTTTTGATGCTGTTGTTGGGGGAGGGGCACAGAGTAACAAAGTAGCTTAGAGTCCAGTTAATGAAACAAGTCCTACAATATAAAAATGTAACTACATATACAGACGGCAGGATACTATGCCAAGAACATTGTACAGAAATCCGTGACTAAAAGAAAATAGAACTGTGCTGCGTAAACATACCTGTTGCCTTCTTCATTTCTTGCAAATACTATTTTTCGTCCAGATGTATAGCCCTGGAATTGAAATGGCTTGCCAAAAGCAGAAAGAGTTTGTCAAGAGCTCTGTGGCGTGCAAATGGAATCTCGCTGAAGCTCAGCAGAAACTTGGTAGCTTAGCACTGCATAACTCTGAGTCCTTGGATCAGGAACATGCCAAAGCACAAACAGCGGTATCAGAACTGAGGCAACGGGAGGAAGAATGGCGGCAGAAGGAAGAGGCTCTAGTACAAAGAGAGAGAATGTGTCTGTGGAACGTGGATGCCATTAGCAAGGATGTTTTTAATAAGGTATGACCTTTTATTGCACCACAATAAAAGAAGAATAAACTAAAGTGTTTATGCAAACCAGTTGTGCATATTTGACAGCAAAGCAACAGAACCTGTAAACAGTATTCATTTTGGATGGTTTATTAAAAGCTCTTATTGCAGAAACCTATATCCCCAATAGTGTTTAATGTGCGTAAGTCCTTGATACAAATATATGGCTGCAGCATAGCACACTGAATGTAAGTGTGGGCTCTGAAATCGGACTGCCTCACATCTCAGCTTTGTCACAATGCTGGGCCAGTCACTTCACGTCTCTAAGCCTCAGTTTTCTCAACTATATGGAGTGGGTATGAAGACAAAATAATAACAAAGCATGGGGCGTGGCACATGGTAAAGCTCAGACATTATGAGAACTTTCCGTTGTTGCTGTGCTGTCAGCTTGCGATCAGTTTTGTAACACTAATGTGTAGTTACTGGATTTACTAAATAAAGTCTTTTGTTGTTATTTACCAGTATGTAGTTAGGAAACCTCAAGTAGTAGTGTGGATTTAGTATTATAAGCTTTACTAATGAAAGGACTAGTACAGTACTTACGCCGAGTTTATTAAGAGCAGTTTTCTGTTTCTCACTGGATTATACAGGCCTTATTCTTTGACTTTTATATCTGAAGTAAATATGCGCAATGAAACTCAGTCATTTTCAACTAATGTGTAAAATAGGACTTCTTTCTATTTGTACTAAACTTAACTGTCAAGCTTCAGGAGTAGACTACTCATTCTTGTCTAAGTCCACATTCACTTTCTCTTTAACCATCATTCTCTAGGCTTCTCAGTCTATAGCTACGTTCTTCTGTTCTGGCTTCCATTCTCAACCTACCCTCTTAAGCACTATACTCTTAACTTCTTTCCCCAGTCCAGCTCTAGTTCTGCTACAGTAAGTAATACACATAGGTAAATGTATAACACCACTAGCCCTGTTAGTACTTTATTCTTTAATCAAGAAAAATTGTAACAGTACAATATGCTTATTGTGAAAAAGAAAAAAATATATAAGTATGCAAAATAGAATTGGAAGGCTTCCTTCAGTATCAGTTCTATTTCCCAGAGATAACCACTGTTACAGTGAGTTATATTTTTCTAGATTATTTTTCTGTGCTTGTACCAGTTTATATATTTTTCCTCCCTCACAATAGGATCATTCTTTGTCTGAATGATTCACTATGTCAGTATATGTTGTTCAAAGGGGTGTGTCGTAAGTTGTCATTTTATTTCTGGTTTGTATTTATACCCAAAAACTATTCAAAATAATTTTTTTCTTTCAGAGGGAATGATCAAAACAGTGTTTCTTTGTTTTATAAGTTAATGTCTCTTAACATAGTGGTCACAAAGAATATATTTTCATTTGTCTCTGCTTTTAATTGTTTTTTTTTAAACTTAGGTTCTAACAAGGCCTACATTTATACCACAAATTAATTAGGACTATCTTTATGTTCCAGTCATTTGCTCAAAATCGTACATTGCTTTTGTCTGGGAGCTTGAGACTTGAGAGGACTGGTCTAGATCTGCGCTGTCCAACTTGGTAGCCACTAGCCACATGTGCCATTGAGCTTGAAATGTGGCTAGTCCGAATTGAGATGTGCTGTAAGTGTAAAACACACACCAGATTCCGAAGACTTAGTACCCAAACAAAAAAGTAAAATATTTCATTAATAATTGTTTGTATTGCTTATATGTCGAATGATAATATGTTGGATATGTTGGGTTAAATATATATGTTATTAATTTATCTGTTTCTTTTTGCTTTTTATTGTGGCTAATAGAAAATGTTAAAACACATTTGTGACTTGGATTATATTTCTACTGGACAGTGCTGGTCTAGATAGCAGAATATATAAAGGAAAAAATGCTTTTATTTTGCAATATATAAACTTTGATGTGCTTCCTGGTTATAAACGGGCAGAAAGCTGGTTTGCAATTTTCATTTTTGGCAGTGATAATCTCAAGGTTTAAATGTGATCACAGAATGTTCTGAGAAACTGTTCTGCCAGTTTTTCTGGCCAAATACAAACTTCATCGTGGTCTGTTTTATGACTTATTTAATTGAAAATAAGTGCTTCCTTAATAGAACTTTGTACTGGATTTCAGAATCAAACTGGCCTTTCCTAAGAAAAAAGTCTACAACCAAGGTCTATTTTAGGTTTATGTCTTATCGAAGAATTTATAATAAATGTAATTCATTCTCTATGTGCTTTGAATTTCTGAGTTTATTTCCAGCAAGAACTCCAAAGATTAGGCTAAAGTTGCAAATATTTAATGGAAATGAATAATGAAAAACATAAATTATGCATGTAAAGGATCTTTCTATATCTACCTTTGATAGGGAAATTTAGTTTAATAAAAAAGTTAATTCATTTGTTTTTCTGTATAATTTCTAAAATAATTCTATAATTTTCCACATATCTATCATTTTTACACAAAAATAATGAAACTCCAGTACAAGTAAATGTTAATTGTTTAATAGAGTTTAACAGATAAATTTAACGATATAATAGCAGTATAATACTATACCACCTTTTTATAGTGTCTATAGGAAGGATTGCTAGACATTCAGCCTCTGAGAAAGAAGAGTCATTTAGGGTATAAAATCTAATTTTAACTCCAATTTTTTTCTTAGAGTTTTATTAATCAAGATAAAAGAAAAGAAACAGAAGATGAAAATAAATCAGAATCATTTATGCAAAAATATGAGCAAAAAATCAGACATTTTGGTAAGTCTACTATTTGAGTTTCCTTCTTTTGTAACATTCCATATCATAAATATGTGTACAAAAAGTGGATTTATAAAATGGGGACCAAAAAGAAGATAAGTGACAAACTCTAGTTGTATAACGACTTCTGGCACAGTTCTATAGCTCTTGTTTTAGACTTGGTGGGGAGGTCATAAAAAAATGGATTGACAGAGTAAACCAAATTGTGAAGAGAAGCAAATGTATATAATTTATTATTATATAATACTACCCTCTAAGACACGGTCTTTATTTACTCCATAGCCTCTTTCTATTTCTTGTCTAGTCTTTGCTTTTTTCTCTTTCCCCCTCTGCTTCCTTGTTTTGGTATATGTGGTTATATGGTTGTAGGATTTGCATTCATTTTTTTCCCCAGGTTTTGGATATGATGCTATATAATTCATGCAGATCCTTGAACTGTTATTCAGATAAATACAATAGTAGGAGTATGTATACAAAAGACTGAAAAATAGGTTATAGGGGAAAAGCGGTGAGATAGGGATTGATGTGAGTGAAGGCTTCCCAGAGGAGATAACATCTGGACTAGATTGTGAGGAACACATAGGAGTTTTCCACACAGATGGGGAAGCAAAGCAACAGCACGTGCAAAGGCAGAGTTGGAAAACAACATGCTGTGTTCTAAGATTTATAAGCAGGGTGATCCTGCTGGAGTGAAAATGCAATGGGAAGTGTTAGGAGTTAAAGTTCAAGGTATATTTTCTTGATCCCAAGTAATATGTTAATTTAGTAAACATAGTTTTTATTTGTAATATGTTAGGCTTTTTAAATGACATTTTGAGATCTTTTTCCTGTTGATATTTCCTCCACAAAGCCTTTAGAATTTCATTCATCCTTCAGTTACGTCAAGACAATGGATGCTACTTTAGATTTTTCCCCTTTTGTTATGCAATTTATTCATAAAATATTCATTTTTCTCACACTTTTTATTTTTAAAAAAGAAAATAAGCTATGTGTTCTATTTAAAAAATAGTACCTGAAGAAATAAAACTTATCCTTGTACATACTATTATAATTCTGGTATTATTTATAATAGAAAAATAAAAGAGAAACTTTTCCCTTTGATAGACATTCAAATCTTACATGAGTAGAGCCCTGAGTCATAAGCATGAAAAGCAAAATTTTTGTAAATGAGTCTTAGTTGTGATAATGTAAGTTGCCACTCTCACCTATTAGTTTTTACTTCCTTGGCCTGTGTGTTCTGCTGTGGGAAAAGAGTACCATATACTGATTACTCTTTCACAACTCCATCTGGGGGACTAGCATCCCTCACGGTGTTGTCATCCAGCTGGCATACTATAGGCCAGTTGCTTTGGAGCCATGGGAAACCTAGTGGGTGTGAAACAGTTCCCTCACTTTTGCTGTAAACATGGTCAGAAGCAATTTTGTGTGGGAAAATATCCTAACTTCAAAAGCTGTCATAACCCCCCTAGCACTATAACGTATGTGTCTTCAATAAAACATTTTACCATTCTGTAAAACCTGCTGTTTCTGGGTAGTGATGTGCATAAGAATAGTGAATTTCAGGAGCCTATTGTCTTCATTTCTTTTGCTGTAAAATGAGTTTCTGGGTCAAGAAATAATGTGGTATAGGGAATAACTCAGTAAGACCACAGATGTATTACTGGTAGAAGCATGGCAAGGAAAGAAGGCAATTCCAGATCTAAAATGGGCTTGTTCAAGTGAGGAACGACGGGGCCCTCAAAGGTGATGTTACTTGATGGCCGGCAGGTCTCTCCAGCATATGGTGCTATATTGAGGTTTCAGCACTAGTTTCTGCTCCTGGCAAATTAGTGTTCAGTGACCATCCTGGAATATAGATGGGGAAATCCCAGGCTGTTGAATCCGCGTCATCTCAAGTCTGCCACCATGACCCCTTAGTTTATCAAATATTGTGCAAGCAGTGAGACGGCTGAGGAAAAAAGCTAACATGACATCCACAAATGATTAATAAGCAATTGTTTTGCTATTGCATGTGTGGGCTTCCAGTTCCTCCTCCTATAATACTGATTAACCAGAGCCTGCTGTCTTCAAAGCCAACCAGACCTGACTGCCACTCCCACATGCACATCGTGCCCCTTTCTTAGTGGAAATGCACATCGACTTTTACGTTGGAGGTAATAGCCTACTTGCTGCAGCCCACTGGATCCCCAGAAATGTCACTAAGGTTGTAGGCTCTCAGAAATTTCCTGTCTTTTATTTCCCACTTCTGGCATATTTATATCTTACCAAGACATTGGGATACCTGCTACTTTTTGCTCACCAAGTTCCATCAGTGTAAAGTAGATCAACTTATAGTCATGTGGGATGATGAGATAATCAAAGTCCCTGTGGCCTAAATTATGCCACAGAGTTGATAGAGACCTGAGTTGAGACAGTGAAAGTTTAATGCTCTCCTTGTTGGGTGGATGCAGATGTTTCTGGTGTTGTATGCTTATTGTGGTAAAGGAAAAAAGCATTTGCCAGAATAAGGACTACATTGATATACTCCTTTGAAGTAAACACATCTGGAATAGCAGCTGTAATTCAAGCTTCCAGCTGGAGACTTTCCAAACTTGAATTGCATTCCAGACTCATGGAAGATGTGGGCCTGGTACATGGGAGGCTGTGAGGGGCTGCAGACGCTTCACACCAGTGCTTCTCTGGGGTGTACTTAAATTCTTCCAAGTTCTTCCTAACTTTCCCTGTGGTATTGACTATTTTGTGTTGCTTTTACTTTTATAATTAGATGGAATTTGCCATCTGATGATAGATGGTACAACTATATCACGGAGTATTATGAAGCATTTTATTCCCTACATTTGTATTTAATTTATTAATTTAGTTAATCCATGTTTTATAAATATAAAATACCAATTTAGAAACAAAATCTGTTTTCTTTTATATTTCACAAAATAGTTTTATTCAAAATCATATGCAACTTTGATGTCACTGTCTTTATGATCATCAGAGCTGCTTTTTGATGATCTAACAGTTTTTTGTGGCACATCTAACAGTGGCACATCATCGGTCCAATTCCAGCAAGGGTTAGCTGTGATAGAGCACTTTTTAAAATCTGTAGGATGGTGTCACTAGAAATTTTATCAAAAGCTGTAAACATTTGCATAAGTACTATGATAGGATCTTTTTCAGTTATACTGAAGGTAGATAGATATTCAGTCTCTTCAATGTAATCACTTATATATTGCTTTTCAAACACATTAATATCCTATTTTTGAAAAACATTTACTATAAAGTATTTTTGAATAGAGTGTGAAGTGAAATGAGTGGAAAATTAATATGTATGGTATGATTCTAATTTGGTTTCTTTAAAAGTCATTGAAAAATAGATCCAGAAGGAAATACATCAAAATGTTAACATTGTTTCTTATAGAATTGCAGATGATTTTTATTTTCTGAATTTTTCAAATTCTTCACAATGAATATATTTTTATAAGCTGAAAAAATATTTTTAAAGGGTTTATACTAAGATTTCAAGGATGGCTTAACATTAGAAAATTCATTAATATGATTCACCATATTAATAGACTATAATAATATAACCACAGGACTTAGTGATCAGTTTGATGTGGGAGGAATGGAAATGTCAGGAATTTCTAGAATGCTTGATTGGGTGACATGGAGCCTAGGAAGCACTATAGATGGCAGGGAAAGAAAAATGGCTTTAGTTTCAAATAAGATGATTCTATGTAGGGGCATGTAGGTAGAAATTGTCATCTGGTGGTAGGTGATTGCAAATACAGGAGATCTGGGGTTCAGGAAATATACAAAAAGAAGTCATACATCGGGGCCAGCCCGGTGGTTCAGGCGGTTAGAGCTCCATGCTCCTAACTCCGAAGGCTGCCGGTTCGATTCCCACATGGGCCAGTGGGCTCTCAACCACAAGGTTGCGGGTTCAGCTCCTCGAGTCCCGCAAGGGATGGTGGGCAGCGCCCCCTGCAACTAAGATTGAATATGGCACCTTGAGCTGAGCTGCCACTGAGCTCCCAAATGGCTCCGTTGGTTGGAGCGAGGCCTCTCAACCACAAGGTTGCCGGTTTGACTCCCGCAAGGGATGGTGGGCGGCGCCCCCTGCAACTAGCAACGGGCAACTGGACCTGGAGCTGAGCTGCGCCCTCCACAACTAAGACTGAGAGGACAACAACTTGAAGCTGAACGGCACCCTCCACAACTAAGATTGAAAGGACAACAACTTGACTTGGAAAAAAGGCCTGGAAATACACACTGTTCACCAATAAAGTCCTGTTCCCCTTCCCCAATAAAATCTTTAAAAAAAAAAAGTCATACGTCTTTCAGTAAGAAATTCACAACCTACTTAGGAAATTTTTAGCACATCGAGAAACTAAGATGATTAATATAATTTAAAGGATTAAAATCTATCTTAAGTATAATGCAAAGAAGAAAAGGAAATCAACAAGATTGCGTATTTGTGGACCATGTTAGTAATCAGGTGGAATGTTGAGAGCTGATGGGTGGATTTAGATGTTCACCAGGAAAGTTTATAGGTGAAAGCATATAATTAAAATATTTTAATGTCAAAGTAAGGTTTTTTAAGTATTTAGAGAAATTGGTTCGCTAGTTTAAATGACTAGATTATCCTTAACCAAAGGATTAGTTTAGAATGAATGAATGAATGAATGAATTGTTCATATTGTATTAATATTACCTAACATTTATCAAGTGTTTACTCTCTGCCAGACACTGCTCTAAGTGCTATATATATGTATTAACTCATTTAATCCTCACAAAAATCCTGTGAGTTAGATACTGTTTTTAGCCCTATTTTACATATGAGGAAATGGAGCATAGAGGTATAAAGGAACTTGTCCAAGGTGTAGTAAGTGCTAAGTAAAGCCAGTATTTGAACCTGGGCAGTTTAGCCTTAGAGTGTGTTTTCTTAGTCATCTTGCTAGATTGTGTTACTCTCCATTTGTTTGTAAGTTTGTTTACAAATTCCAAAATAACAGTAATTTGTTGCGTTCTGTTGCACTAAGTCATTGATTCTCTTGATATATTTTGTTCATAAAATTTCACATTCTTCCCACAAAGGTCTGTATGGACTACCTGTAACCTAACTTCTCAATTTCATAATAATTTGGTATATATTTTTTAAATCAAGTCATAACAAGTATATCTCAGATAAAGAAAAGCTATGGTTAATCTCAAGTGTAAATGTTATCTTGGGTATTAAATAGATAGTTTAAAAACTTTGACATTTAATGACACCCTTCCTCATGACCTCTACAAGTGTCACTAACTTGTATTAGAAACCAAAATGGATAGGATTTTCGTTCCTCAGTGAGTCATAAGGCTACCATGGAGAAGTAAACAAGAGAAACAATGCTCTCTGTGGACGGATAGAGTTGAAAATACTGCCTCTTCAGAAGTGTAGCAAAGCTAAAGCGAAACTGCTTTACAGGATTTATTTTATGGCTTGAGGTGTAAGAAATAGGATTATGCCTTTACATGTGACCCCCCAGAAGTTATTAGACTCTTTAAGTATAGTTTGAAAAGTTTTAAGTAACTTCCATAATCATTCTGCTTCTCAGTTTAAAATGACCTAATCACTGTATCCAAAGTGTTGGGGAAATAACTTTATAAAGCTTGTAAAATTCTATGAGAAACTGCTGAAATGCTTTTTTCCCGTTTTTTTTTAAATGAGGAAAAAATCTTTTTTTTTCATTTGATTCTTGTGTGTTGCTAAATGTGTATTTCTCAGTAAGACATTTGTCCTAAGAATTCTTTCCTGTGTTCTGATGTGGAACTTAAATACATAGAAGTTCATTTTGTGTCTAGAGGAAAGATTTACTGCTAGACTATTGAGACAGCCTTATAAAATTGCCATGATAATTCAGTAACATCAGACTTCCAGGATGAGTCTAAAGAGCCTAAAGCTAGCAGTGTTATACTTAATTTATTCAAGCATAAGGCTGACTGGACAAAGTTAACTAAAAGCTCAACAGTTTGCTGCATCCATGATTACTTGGGTGGTATCGACTTTTTGATTAAATTTCTTACTAATTTGGATAAAGATGAAGACACACCTTAAGTAGTATTGGGATTAATTTGGTATTTTGAAGCAAGGTAACAGCCATTTGCAAATATGCTTAATTAATTTTGAAAAGATTTTGTTTTCTGCGTATATAGTCATCATGACTAAATGGTTAACGTGATTAAAATGGTTAAAGTGTATTAGCTTTTATAATACTGACTGGATTGGTTTCCCATGCTGCAACATTTGACCATATCATCTTAGACATTTTTAAATAAATTAGAAAATAGTTCTTCTGACTCTTCTACTAAATCTTTGTTTGCTAAGAGTAGTTTATTTAGGTTTTGCTATTTTTTTGCCTCTTTCTAATAGAACAAATTGTATTCTATGAATAAATAATATTGAGCCTCTTAAAATCATCTGTATTCACTAGAATGACCAGCCATCTCAGTTTGCCCAAGACTTTGGGCATTCTCTGGATATAGGAGTTTTGGCTTTAAACCATTCACTCTACTTCAGCCTGACTAATTATCTGAAATAAAACTGAATTTTGGAAGCTATTTCCAATATACTGGGTATTGCTTTAAAAGAGTTTTATCCCTTTTCACTTGCTCTTTTACCATAACATGTTGCTGTGGTAATATGAATTGTCTTTAAAGAGAATCATTTCAAAATATTTTTTCACTTATAAGAAGAAAGTATTTGATATTCATGGTTTAATTCTTTTTATACAGGTATGTTGAGTCGATGGGATGATAGTCAGAGATTTTTGTCTGACCATCCATACCTTGTATGTGAAGAAACTGCTAAATATCTTATTTTATGGTGTTTTCATCTGGAAGCTGAACAGGTATTGTGTGAACCCTTGAACTTCTGGGAACCTTAGTGGAATTCTGATTTGCTTTTTTTGGTTGTTTTGTTTTTTACATTACTTTAAATGAAAACAGGAAGGTCACTAAATAGAACTACAAGTGTTTTTTCTGTTTTCAGATCTACTTGAGTTTACTGTGAGAATATTTTTTTAGTCACTTCAGTTAGCATATGGAAACTTTTTTCTAATACGCTTTCCCTGTTCCCCCCATCTCTTGTTCCCATGTACTCTAAATCTTGTTCTTTTTAACCTATTAGAAAATCATGTTTTCAAAATCCAAATAGTAATCACAATATTAAATATATTTTCAGAGGTGTTTCTTATCATTTTAATCTGTTTATTTTCAGAAAGGGGCTTTAATGGAACAAATAGCACATCAAGCTGTTGTAATGCAGTTTATTATGGAAATGGCCAAAAACTGTAATGTGGATCCAAGAGGATGTTTTCGTTTATTTTTCCAGAAAGCCAAAGTAAGTAGCTGTTTGGTATTGTTAAACGGGAAAGTTAGGCCTTAGCTGAAACCTCTTTGCTCCATACACATTAAAGGAAGCCATTCAACCAGGATGCCATAGGCTCAATTCTGTAGATTTTATAGTAGAAAGAAAAATCATACCGCTGATTTCATGCTAATTTAGACATAAGGGAGCTATATAAGAAGCTGTACTTTAGCATGTATGTGAAATTGAGACCCATTCAAATAAATGTATGTATTCAGGAAAATTAGAGTTTTCCATCATTTATTCATTCAATAAATACTGAGTACCTACTAATGCAAACGCACAGCTATTTAAGATGCTGAGGATAACTAATATAATATTGTATGTCAACCGTAACTGGAAAATTAAAAAAAAAGAAAAAGAAAAAAACCCTATGTAGGTAAAACATTTGAAAATAGTAATGTTATTTATTTTCAAATAACCTTTTTTTTTAAGGTTACTGGTGACACACACACAAAAAGATGCTGAGGATACAGTGTTGAATGAAACAGATGAAGTATTTTCCATGTATAGAACTCACAGCTTAGTGAGAAATCAGACTTTTGTAATGAAAAAATAGGAAACAACCTAAAAAGTTCAATGAGGAATGCTTAAAAAAAAAAACAAACAAAAAAAAAAACCCCTGTGGTACATAGAATATTATGCAACCATTAAAATTATATTTTGAAGAATTTTTAATAATCGGAGATAATGCTTTGCTATAGTCAAAAGACGTGATATGTGTATTTATATATATACAGGATGTTGTTGGCCATGTTAAAGAAAAATAAGTATGTCTAGAAAGATTAAGTACCATTTCACACACACTCAATTAGTAATAATTTAAAAGTTGTACAAGAAGTAGAGCGATAAGAACTCACGTTCATTACCTGTGGGAGTATAAATTGTTACAACCACTTCGGAAAATTTCCTTGCAAAGTTGAACAAGTGCCAGCACCCAAAAATTCTAGGTATATATCCTAGAGAATAGATTTCTCAATATGTGATCCAGGGACACTTGAGGGTCTGCAGGACCCTTTCACAAGGCCCTGAGTCAAAACTTCATAATATCTATACTAAGATGCTATTTGCCATTTTCACTCTTATTCCCTCATGAGAGTGCATTAGAAATTGGTAGACAATCATATGTGTGAATCCAGCTATCTTCCATTAAGTTAGACTTCTCTCTAAATCTTTTTGTTTTGGAAATACAGTTTTTTTTTTAATAAAAATATAAATGTTAACATGTAACGAGTTTGTTATTGTTATGTTTTAGTTAATATTTTAAAATTTTTCTCAGTTTTAATTTGTAACACAATAAATATTAACAGATGTAGCCCACATAAACAGGAGCTCTTTAGGTTCCTCAATAATTTTCAAGAGGGTGAAGGAGTCCTGAGACCATAGAGTTTGAGAACTGTTGCCGTAGAGAAACCCTTATAGATGTGCACTAGATACCATAATTTTCATAGTAGAATTGTTCAAAGCAGCAAAAAGCCCGGGAAGAACCCAAATGTCTGTTAACAGCAGAATGAATAAACTGAAGTGTATTCATTTGGTAAAATACTAACCAGCATCAGCATGGATTGAAAAAACGAGAGTGAATAAAACAAATTACAGAATGATATATCCAGTACTATTTAAAAAATATTTTGTCTTTTATAAAGTTCAAAAACAAGCAGAACTAAATGTATTATTGAGGGATACATATATAGGCAGTGAAACTAAAGAGACAAAGGAGTAATTAAGACAAAAGTCATAATTGTAACCTCAGAGAGGGAATGCTCTCAGGAACTGGTTTCTAAGGTACTAGTGTATAAACTACGTATATATTTTACATGCTGTTGCATATATGATACATTTTAGTATGCACAGAAGTGAAAAGGAAATATACCAAAAGTTTAACTTAAATTATATTTAGGTGGTGGAATTATAAATGATATCCACTTTTGCGTATACTACAATAAACATATTTCCTTTTATAACTAGAGTAAAACATTATATATTTAAATTTTAAAAAATACGTATCAGTGTTATAGTAGTTCTACCTTAAATGCTCTAAACCAGGGATGTCCAAACTGCGGCCTGGCCCGCGATCCATAGTTAATTGGCCCACAGCAAATTCCAAAAATATATTTAGTTTACTTAAATAAACCAGGTGAGGCAATACGTACTTCACGTCGAGTGAGTGGCCCAGCTGTTTGTGTATTTTACCGCATATGGCCCTTGGTGAAAACCGTTGAAAAAGTTTGGACACCCCTGCTCTAAACCCTTCTAAAGTGTAACCTCAATAGGAAATTTTCCCAAAACACTAGTCTTAATGAATAAATGATTGAGTTGTTATGTTAGCTAAGCTTCTGATAGCTATTCTAAATTTTCATTTAACACATAAGCATAAAAAATAATCATACTTTCTTTTTCACTTTAATGAATATTTTTGAGCTAGTGCTTAAAAGGATAATGAAACATAAACTATATATATTCTTTGAAATTTACTTTGACAAAATTGAGCTGAAAGGCACTGAGGTCTTTAGATCTTAACATTGTGTTCATAATTTTTTTTTTAATTACAGAATAACTTTTATGGGTGCTTGCTTTTTGCCAGGTACTGTTCTGAGCACTTTACATGGATTAACTTATTAAATCCTCATAACATTTTATAAGGATTATTATTTCTACTTTACAAGTGAGGAAATTAGCATAGAGAAATTAAGCAAGCAAGTGACCCATGGGTTACTTAATAAAACAGAAATCAGTCAAATCTCTCTAAATCTAAATCCCTGGGCCTTAGGCATGCAGTAAAATCAGCAGTGGTGCCACTTGATTCCTTTAATAATTTGTTGCATAACCATTTCAGAGGGATTACTTTCGGTTATGAAGGCTAACATTCCATATGTCCATACAAGTATCATATATTCACCAAAGTGAAATGCTATAATTAAGGAAATTATTCTAAATTGAGGAAAAGACAGAATGGCAGCATAGAATATGGTCTGCATTATTTGTATAGTTATTGATGCTTATAACTAATCCACAAATTTTAATCTGATTACACAAACTAAACTACATTAAAAGAACAAATAGCATTGCAGACAAATGGGCCCAGTGATACTAAGGAAGGAGACTTGGACAGACTCTTCCACCACTTGAACTTAAAGCCTGTGTTCTATTAGTGTAGGATATACTCTGTGTCCTTCTTTATCTGCAAAGGAAACATTTGTAAATGAAGACTACTGCCAATAGGGTATTTTGTATCCATAATTTTGCTTATATATCGTTAGAGGGAGTTCTCCTCCCTCAACATAACTCATCGTACATTTTTCTTTCCATTATGTTGAAAAGAAGGTACTTGCTTAACTAAAACATTAAGGTATTTCAATAATGAAGTTGAATGTTGAGTCTTACTTGGTTTCATTGGCTTTTACAGATAGGGAGTACAGGATCATGGAATTACTGGAAACAGGTAATGATAGGGTCCCTCATTAATTAGTGGAGAATTATAAGGTTTTAAGACTATCCCTTGGCTTTGGGTTGGCAATGAGAAGAGAAGAATGTGAGGCCTATTTTGGATCCTGTCAAGAATCCAAATAAATCAAGAGAAATACAGAAAAAGCCTACTTTTCTTTTGTTATATTTTTGTGTGTGTTTATAGAGGGTCTCTTTCTTTCTCTTCCTTCCTCCCTTCCCTTCCCTTCCCTTCCCTTCCCTTCCCTTCCCTTCCCTTCCCTTCCCTTCCCTTCCCTTCCCTTCCCTTCCCTTCCCTTCCCTCCCCTTCCCTCCCCTCCCCTCCCCTCCCCTTCCTTCTTTCTTTCTTAGGTTTGTTTCTTAGTTTGTTTATTTTGCTGAAGCAAAGGGAAATGGAACAAACCAGTCATTACTATTCTTATAAAACAGGAAGTTTTCACAAATCTAACATGGATCTTCATGATTTCTGCATTCAAAACTATTCACCTCATCTTTACTTTCTCCACTTTAGACCTGATATATGCTTTTTAGAATTTACTGTTTGGTCTGAAAGTCTTGAAAAACACAATCTTTGCATTTTGTGTTTTCTAGGCAGAGGAAGAAGGTTATTTTGAAGCATTCAAAAATGAACTTGAAGCTTTCAAATCAAGAGTCAGACTTTATTCTCAATCACCAAGTTTTCAACCTATGACAGTTCAGAATCATGTTCCCCATTCTGGTGTTGGATCTATAGGTTTATTAGGATCGTTACCACAAGTAAGTTGGAAAAGTAAATATTTATTTTATAAATGTATTAGTTCACATAATTTTTGTTCCTTTGGACTACTTTCTTCTTATATCTAATATATGTGTGGCCGTTTTAATATTCTTGCCTCAGAGGATAACTCTGAGTTTCGTTTCTTACCATGTTTTGGCACTAAATCGCTTTCATCTCGTAGATATTTAGAGAGACACCAAAGTCCACTCCTTTAAATATAGAAGAGATGAGTTGTACCTAAGCATTCTTAAGGGCAGTGTTACTTACTGATCATCTCAATCATAAACTTCTCGAGATGGCTCTGAGGAACCTCGCATTCTGAGTAGAACTATGCTATTTAAGAATTTATTAAGGTGAATTAGTTTCAAAGCATACGTCCAAGTGGCAATCAAGGTGATCTGTTGCATGAGTGTATTTAGTATTACCTTGTTAATTGTTGGTGTTGCCTACCAGATGTCACTTTTTTAGTCCACATTAATGTAGCTTATGCTGAGCTGCTCTTTCTAGTAATAATGGGCAAATGTTTGAGCCTCTTCAAAGTCTACTGTTAGGTTAGATCAAGATAAAACCATGTCACTAATATGAAAGAATTTATGTCAGAAAGAAGAGGAAGTTAGACCACTGGTCTGCCTGATACAATTTAGGATTATGATTTTAAATTATCATTAGAAATTTGCTGCCCATTGTGATTTTAGTAGCATTTTAATTGAGCCCAGTCATCTCTCATTTCCAGACCCCAAGATTTTAAGACCAGCTTCAGCCTAAAGTTTAGTCTGTCGCCTACGCAGTGAAAAGGGAAGTCTCATTCAGAAGATAATGTGAGGAGAACCCTGTGTTTATTTTTAAATCTCATAAAGTAGGAATTGAGATTTCAATATCTTGTCTTTAATTTCACCATTTTAGTTATTTGTGTTGCAGGGCAGTGTAGGCCAAAGGGACAACTTACGGGAAGCACCTGATCATATTCAGCTCAGCCAAAAATAATATTCTCATGGATGGAAATAATCAAGGTCTGATTTTTAAATAATTAGTCATGCTACCCCATAGGTAGACATGTAATATTCTCCCTTGATTTGTCCTATACCTTACCTCTTAATGCTGTTTAAATACAATGGAGATTTTCTCTTAAGTTCCTTGAGAAATAGCCCACAGGGAACTAGTCTTTCCAAGGGAATTTTACGACAGTCACCGTCAAGTCCAATATATAAACCTCCCGAAATTAAGATGTCACATAATGAATACAAAGGAAAAAAGAAACTTTTGAAGGATGTCATTGATTCTAAACATAAGAGGGAAAGATACACACATTAAAATATCATAAGCTGTTATATTATCAGAAAGTTGCTTCTGGTTTGAGAGAAGTAAGTTCTTGTTCTGTGTATCAGATAGCAGCTGAGATCTGCGAGGAATTCCTTGCAGTCATTTTGGCGGAGGGCCTGAGATTATACAATGTTGACACTTTTGAGTTGCTAATATTACCAGGGTTGTTTAAACTTAATTCATCTGGGCTAAAAGACCAATTCCTCATTTTGGGAGAAGAGCATACTAGCCTAGTCCTCCTGAGCAAGTAGGGATGGATAAGATTTCAGCTAGGTGAGCAGCAACCTGACGTACTACGTTGTCAACTGGGAGCAGATTTGGAAGAAAAGCTTAGCATAACAATAATAGCCCATTTTTATTATATCAGTTTATAGATTGCAAAACACTATGGCATGTTGTATCATTTAATCTTCTCAAATACCCTGTGATTCATTTTCATTCACACTATGGATGAATAAATTAAAGCTCATGGAGGTTGTTAAGTAATTTGTCTGATGTCAATACAATAAATGATGGAGCTAATATCCTTTTTAATAATCTTTTGTTGCTATCCTACTTCACTGCTCGTGAACCAATACCATAGACTTTTGTTGAATCATATACAAAAAAATAGGACGGGACAGTCTGTCATGTGCTCTTGGGAAGAACTGGTCAGTGGGACAAGAAATGTGTTGAGAGTGTTACTAGATGAGAATACGGTGTGATCAGTGAAATCTAAGTATAGATATGGTTAAGTAATATTGATTGCTTTTTGTTTTGTTAAGTCTCTTCATAATGACATCTTACAGTTCTTAGGAAGATGGATTAGATTTGTTCTGGAGAATTTCCTTAGCCAACTCTAATACTCTAAATTCTGTCATGGAAAACTGGAGCCTAGTCTTAATGGAGACTTGTTCTGAAGGCATTTGGAATTGGTCCTGGATTGTCAGAAAAGGTCTTAGCACTCTGTTTCTTTGGAGAATGGGATAATGTGATGAGAGCATTAATAACTTTTTTACAAAACTTAAATTTGGGTAACACTGTAGCTTTTAATATCTTTCTTTAATTGACAACAATCTTGTGAAATAAGCCCAATACCATTATCCTTTGTTTTGAGAGAACTAAACCAAGGTTTCTTGGATAGAGACATAAGTAATAATTACCTTACTTTATCCTATAGACTAGTTTTTAATTCTATTAAATTGTGATAAATTATTTTCTCTTTGAGGATTGTGTTATACTAAGTGGTAGAGGCAGGATTAGAGCTAAGGTCCATGTTATTTTAGTGTCCCAGACCTCAGTCAGTTATTTGTGCCACTTCCTTCTTAAAGACCTGATTGGGAATAATCTAACTTCTGGCTAGCTTTTTTACTTTTACAATAAAAGAACCACCACACAAAACATTGTATTTTAGAGGATCTTTTAAAAACATTGCCTCCCTATGGGATGGGGAGGTTTAAGATATCTATGCCCAGTTTGGACTATTTTTCTCATTGGTGTTTAATAAATAAAATAAACAAGTGAAACTAGGTGATACAGTAGTAAAACTCGCAGTAGCTAGTAGCACATATTCAGAACTATTTAGTAGACAAATTGAATTCTTGGGGAAGAATTTCCTGAAGTCCTAGGTCTTAAGGGCTTATGTCCCTATTCATGGTGCTTTAACAGATAATGTTTTGTTTTGTTGGTTTTTTGTTGTAGTTTTTTTGCATTTATTGAATAAGGTTTTCTGTTCCTGGTTTCAGAAATGGACAAATGAAACATTTATGAGTTCTTCTTTGGTTTTAAAAATAAACGAAATCTAAATTAAACTGTTTTTTTGTTCTCAATTTTTTTAATATGGGTCTGAGTACCTTTCAAAAGATTAACAGTTTCTCACTCGAGTTTGTTTTTACCTTTGAGAAACCAAAATAAACTCTGAAGATAGCTGTAATTTTTACTCAGTAAATAGATTTTTTTCCTTATTCAGGTGTTTTGCATTTTTAGTATTTACTGTTGGAATTAGATAATTTTCAAAATGCATTTCTGGCTTAAAGCAATGTTTACATTTTAAATTTTCAATAGCTACGTACATATAATCACATGGAAGATGTAGCTTTATATGATTCAATAATTAAAATCATGCAATTTTGTTAAAAGGAGCAAAAAGCTAGTGTTTATTACATTTGTATTTTTCACATACATCATTCTGTCTTAATCACATCTCTTTGGATTAAGTGGTAATAGTCTATTTTTCTCTTTCTTTATCTTCTTGGGTTTCAACCCAAGTCTGATTTTAAAGTCCATCTTTTTTGCTACTCTACTATACTGCAGAGAGAGAGAGAATGTGAAACTGAATATGTAGTTTCATATGCTGGCATAAAACTGGTTGTCATCCTTTCTTCCCTATACTTTTTTTTTTTCCAGAGCCCAGATTATCTTCAGTATTCTATCAATACAGCTCTTTGCAGTTTAAACTCAGTGGTACATAAAGAAGACGATGAACCCAAAATGATGGACACTGTATAATTTGGTTAAGACTGCTGAAGCCAAGTGCTATTTTGTTACAAGAAAGGAAGAACTTGGCTATTTTCTTGACACTTTTATGGGTGCTGCACTTTATTTTTGTTCGGTTTTTGATGGGAGGGGAAAAAAAAAGAGTACTGAAATGTTTTGTAAATTTTTTTTTAATGTGCTGCTAGGTTTTTTTTTTTCTGAAGAGAGGAGTGGTACCATATGTTGCAAGAAGTCAAACTGGACTTTTTTTTTGCTACTAAATTTGCCTTTAATCTTATTGTTCTCAATTTTGGAATCAAAGTATGAAAATCTGCACAAACGCAATGTTTACAAGAACTGGTTGATTCTAGGAGGCATTGGCTATAGTCTTTTTATATGGATATGTACATGCCCTACTCTACAAAAAACGATTAAAGATAAAAATGTACTTGTATCACTGCTAATTTAGCTGTCAAATCTGGTGTTTCATCATATTAAAAGCAATAAATCAGTAGTTGATAATCTACTTTACTAAATAAGTTGGGTGATACATACTAAAACAAAGTCTTTCCCCTTAAAATAATACTACAATTGAATTTCGGCACCATCAGTTAAATCCTTAACTATAATGTCAATTTATATATACACTAAATTAACACCCTAAGTATTTGCTTTTTTTTCCCAATTACCCCCTAAGTAGTCTCAAAACTGTATTCCTTATAAGTTCATTTTATCCTGTTGACTTTTTAATATTTAGGGTTAAAGTTATTTAAAAAGCGATAAAGGCTAATACAGATTTTTTTTTTTTTTTAAATAAGGTCAACTTCAAGCTCACTCTTAATTTCTTTACTTGACATAGTCTGGGATCTCTCAGGGAGCAAGTTTTAAAAGAATACTAACGGTCTAAGAACAAACGAAGAATAATCTGATTTTTAAAATTATGGTTATTTTTGTTTCACTCTGATATAGGTTAAGGACTTTTTAAAATAGTACTGTAGAGCTCAAGCTGCCAACTGCTTATTTCTAAGAATTTGGTGATCCTTATTGGTAATGATGGTTTTTACTGCATTTGTCATTCCTCTCTATAGCTCAGTTACCATAGAATGCTTCTGAGCTTTACTACTACTTCAAATATGCCACGATGATTCATTTTATTTGGAATTAGATGACAGTGCTAATTATGCTATCCTTATTTTTTGAGGATTAGTCTTCTTTTAGGAACATGCACTTTGTGTTGGGTATAGCCTTTTGTTCAGTCCTGTTGAGACTAGTAGCAAATATTTGGAAGATGGCTAACTGGGATTAGGAATGCATGCCTGAACTTGAGAAACCAAATATTGCTAAGGGACCCATATGGTGATCAGACCTATGACTGTGGCCTCATTTGCATCTTGTTTTAACTAACTGAGGTGACAAGGCACTCAGTACCCATAGAAATGGTGTGGAATTGTTGAATCACACTTAATGTAAGATCACAATCTTCCTGGTTTGCAGAATAACTCTTTCGTGCTTTTGATATAAAGATATACTCTATAATAAAATGTTTGACTAATTTATATGGTAGTATTCATCAACCTGTAATTTTTTTTTTTTAACCAAAGTTACAGAAGTTTCCTTTTTCTTTTTCTTTTCTGGAGTAGCTCTTATTTTTCCCTTCCTATCAGATAGGGAATGGACACAGTAAAATCCCCAGTTTCACAGAAGTATTGCTTGAACCATTACTTTCCATTCCTTAACTTTGCCCCAGGTAATTATTTTACCTATACGTAATTGTTTTGAATTTCATTTTGCCTTTAAATTAGAGGTATTAACGACTAGACTGGAAGGAAAGAAATTATCAACAAACTGAGCAAACTATTCCTGAAGGGGTGTTTTGGTTTTGTTTTCTAAAACAGACATTGTTGAAGAGCTATTTAAATTTGACTATATATTTTACTTTCAAAGAGAAGTGTTCTATGTTTTCAATGTAAAAGTGTGATTGAGTTTATTTTGGGAACTACTGACTGATGCCATAATTTGCACTTCAAGACTATAACTTTTACATATTTAGCAAGTATTTCAGTCCTAAGAACAGTAAATTGACATCTTTTTTATTTCTCTTTATTTTGCTTTGTACTGAGAACTAACTCCTATTAAGAGAAATGTCCTCTTTTCTGTTTCTTAGGAAATAATGAGTATACTAAGCAAAGGGATAATTCATATTTCAGGTTGGACAGTTTTCTCTAGACAAATTATACAAACCATGAAAAGTCCAAATAGATGAATGAAACATCTTTGACGTCAAAGTATCCATCAAGGATTCTTGTTTCATTTGATAAAATTAATATTCTAATAAAAGATTTAATTTTAAAAAATTGCTATTCACTCCATTTATTCTCTGTTAACTCTGTCATTTTATCAATGGTAGTGGAAATAATACTGGTTTAAAATTATTCTCTAGGAGAAAGATGGGTAACATTTTCATCGAATTATTCCATAGTGGGCCCTTAAATTTTGCCAAATGAGCTTATAATCTTCTCTAAACTCTTTAGGAAAATAGGGTCTTTCAGATTAGCATTCCTATTGTCCTTTTAAAAGTGAATTAATATGCTGCCCAAAGAACATGAATCTAGTAAGTAGAGATTCTTACAGAATGAAAAAATTGTGGGTTTAGACAAAGTTATCCTAAAGTTAACCTTGGGGCATTTTTCAGAGAAAAATAAAAAGATGTCAATTGACTGTTCTCAAAGTCAGTCATGTATTTCAGTTCTTAAATTGATGTGGGATACAAATGTACTTGTCTGGGTTGAGGTCAGTCTTTTTATTTCAGTTTTAATACGTTCCTAAAATTCTATGCCTCCATTTTCATCTGTAACAGACACGTATGTACTATTTCACAGGTCTGAGAAGTTGATTAATGAGTATTTGCTTGCTTACTATGTAAGCTAATGGGAGGGGGGGGATACAAAGATGAATAAAAGTTGACTATGAGTTGCTTACCATCTGATAAGTCAAAACCATTCTCATAAGCCTTAAAGAATTAGTCTTGAGTTTGATCTTTTCTAAATATGAAAATGATAAAAATTCCCACATCTTTCACTTGTTTCTTTATACAGCATGATTCTTCATACTATTTACTTTTCAAACACTTACCGTGTTTCCCTGAAAATAAGACCTAGCCGTCGGACAATCAGATCTAATGCGTTTTGGAGCATACATTAATATAAGACCTGGTCTTATTTTACTATAATATAAAACCAGGTCTTATATAAGACAGGGTATGAATAATAATAATAATATTATAAATATCAGGTATAATATAATATGATACCGGGTCTTACATTAATTTTTGCTCCAAAAGACGCATTAGAGCTGAGTGGCCAGCTTATTTTTGGGGAAACACGGTATTTAGAGTCCTTTGGTAAAATTAAGACCTATCACCAGATTGATTTATACACGTTGGTAAAATCCTTCCAAAGTACAATCTTTACTCAGTGCTACATACATATTTAGAAAAACACATGACCATTAGTGAACTAAAAAAAAAAAAAAAAAAAGGTGAAGTGGATATGAACTCTACACAGCACGTTGGCTTTTAACAGAAGCTTTAAGCACAGCGAGACTATTTTGACTGTTGTAAAATTTTTAAACTAACTTCCAAAATCACAATCTTGGATTACTAGTGTCTGGGAATATTTTCTTGTCAATGAAAACACACAATTTATAAACATGTTTTAGAATACAAATTTATTTTTGCTGTTGGTTGCAAGTATTACAACAATTTAATCTGAGGTCTGTAATTGCCATGATTTGTTAATTAACATAGGTAAGTTTTATAACAAACTGAGTATCCAAAATATTTTACTTTGTTGGAATGCCATTATAAATAGCTGGGGGAAAAGTAGCTATGGGGCTGGGGTTTAGAAATTTGACACAGTATTTAATCTATTTCAAATGGAATTGAGAAATAAAATTTCTGGATGGTACTAACTGCCAATTTCCATTTCTCACACCTCTGCTTACGATAAGTGTACCAAAATATGGTACTCCAGAAAATAGGATAATGGATTGAAGTACTGTTCTCATTAGCCTTTAATTAAAGGCATAGTAGCTTCTAACCAAGGCATTCAGTTTCATACATACTTCATGTAGCACATAAATCATAGTAGTAGGCATTACAGCATTATGGGTTTTTTTAGCAGGTTGTGCTCCCT
Organism: Rhinolophus sinicus; assembly: GCF_057876585.1. Taxonomy (NCBI): domain Eukaryota; kingdom Metazoa; phylum Chordata; class Mammalia; order Chiroptera; family Rhinolophidae; genus Rhinolophus; species Rhinolophus sinicus. The sequence continues at coordinate 52,152,640 of NC_142516.1, forward strand.
CAGCTATGATAATCATCAGAACTGTCTATGACATTAACTCAGCGTAAAACAAGTTCTTCTCGTTTGCTTTAATCAAAAAAATAATAATAATAATAGTGTAGGCATTTCCCAAAGTAATGGAAGTATGTGCAAAACTTTGGGTTGAGTGTTTTGGGAGTGAGGAGGGAATAGTCACAGGGAAGAAGAGACTTAAATTTCATAGCCATGTTCTTCTACCTGTTTGTGATTTCCATGTCTCCTAAGTGTCAAGAAGGCCAGCATGAGTGCAGTACCATAGTGGGAGATAAAGGAGAGCATAAAACGAAACCAGCCTGTGTACTGTTAACTATTCTAAGACAATTCAGAAGTCAGTCATCAGGGCAGCGGAATGGAAAGTGACATGGAGTGCTCCCTGTGAACTACCAAAGACAAAGTGATATGCACAGTTCTAAAATCGCACAGTATTACAATACCTTAATACTAATGTGTGCCTGATAACCTAGTGATAATTCTTAAGTTTAGTAGTTCACATTTTTAGAAAGCACATAATACTAACATTCAAATAAGGCATTATAGAAAGTTGTGTACAGAATAGAATGTTTACTGTAAACCTTTTTAAAAGCCTCTTTGAAAGCTCAACACTGAATTTTAAACAATCAAAAGAAAGAAATATACGTTCGTTTCCCACAAAATACATACCAACCACTTCTTGGCATTTGTATTTTAAGTGCCTAGAATAAAATGGGCCAGATTTCAAAGACAGTTAACAGCTTTTACAAGGATTTGTTTCATTTGATTTCACACCAAGCAAAGTAAGAGTAAATATGCCATTGAAGATATAGTCAGATTTCTCCACTTTTCACATTGCCCTACTTTCTACCAGGCCACAGTAGATAAGCATGCATCTTGTTTCCCCACTAAGGAATCAAATCATTCTGGTTTTAAAATGGCTGCTCAGGTTATAGTCACCAAAAAGAGTTCTTTACTCTTAGGATAGCAGTAAATGCTAGCAGGTGTAAACTTTTTGATTAGGAATAAACTGTCAGCAAACTCAATTTGTTTCCGGGTCCTTTTTAACCTGTCATATAAATCCTCTTCATTGCCATACCTGTTGACTAATTATGATTGTTGTATTTGTCAAAGGAATTTTTCCCAGGCAAACCTGATCTATTTCTACTTGCTAATGACAAAGCATTCTTACTTTACCTAGTGTCATGGATTTTCTCTTTGTGTGTGTGTGTGTGTGTGTGTGTGTGTGTGTGTGTGTGTGTGTGTGTGTGGTGTGTGTGTGTGTACTTTAATATGTTACTGATCAAGGCAGATCATACCTTTTGATCAAAAAGAGAAACTGGCAAGTAGATCCTAAAGCATATCCTTTAACCTGAGTAACATCTGAAAACATAGATCTTTACATTTTCCTTTGAAAATACAACTTAGTGCTTTTGCAAGAACTTATAATGTCAATTTCAAAAGAAAACAAATCATAGGAAATTAGTACTTTACTACATGCTAATTGATACATTTTCATAGCAAATTGAAAATTGTGAGTAACCTGAGGGTATGTTAACAACAAAATATATATATGGCTAGCTTAGAAATTTCTTAGTGTAGAGGCAGCAGTGAATTTGCATCCTCAAACTAATCTTTAAATCCAGTTGCTTTTCCTCTGGAATTCTATAGACAGTGTTTCACAAAACTGTGTACCACAGTGGTAAAGATGCTTTCTGGCATCAGTCTAATTAAGCAAAAGCCTTTGACGACATACTTTTCCCAAATGATTTGGAATTGCTTTTTACTTTTCCATAAAAATAAAGATACTTTATCAAACACTTACTCTTCTGAACAATTGGTCTTTTAATTATGCTCTACATGATTTTTCAAAAGTTTCATTAGACATCTCTGATATTTTTGAATTGTGCACCCATAAAAGATAACTGGATAAAACATACTAAACGATTTCAAAAGATGAATCTTAGTATCTGACTCATTTGGCACATCCTTAATTTCCAGAATAAAATCAGTAGAAACGAAACAAATAAAATTTCCAAAGAAGTCATATAATTCAGAGTCTTAGGACACGGAGTTTCTAAATGCACAGCTGAGAACCTTCTGCTCATCTTACTGGTCACACGCACTTTTTCTCAGGGAGTAACTGATGCTTTCTGGTTTACTTGTGGAACTTTCGTTTGCAGGAAAGCATATACATAGGGCCAGATCTTGTTAGTTTCTGTTCCAGAGAATGTTTCCAATACCCCTTTTTTCCTAAAGGTGACAAAACAAAAAACACAGGTCTGAGTCTTCCTAACAAGCTTTTTCAAAGTGATTCTTAAAAGGTGATAATGTGGACTTGGAGGCCTCAGTTCAGTACAGGTCTGTGTGATCAAAAGAGAAAAGCGCTTGCCTGGCCACTGGAAAACCTAGATTTTGGTTTCAGTTGTGCTCTCTGGGTTACCAAATGGTCACTTAAAAATGAATAGCAGCTCTCACTCATTAAGCATGTGCTAAGTGTTTTACATATAATCGTTTATTTAATCCTTTCTAAAGTTCAAGTTTCCTTACTGTACCGATAAACCTTTATATTAGAGATGTAAAGAAACAGCTCCAATAACTAAAGTTTCCAAACAGGGGGCCTGCTGGACACCATGACAGCCCTTGGCTTTCTTTGTCTACCACCCGTTTGCAAAACAGCTTTCTCATACTTGATTGTGCTTCCTTCTTTTCACCCAGGTTTATTTTTTCCCTCTGTGCTGCTCTTCCAAATTTTAGGGAAAACGCGAATAAAAAGTATTGTTTTTATTGTGTTTCTCCACTTCTCCCCAGGCAGATTTGTCTGACTTGTCACCAGACTAGCAACTAACACATTTACTCCCGTTTTCTGGGGGTAGAGTGGGGAGGAGAAGCGGAATTCTGGGATTGCTTTTCACACACAGATTCCATCCACAGATTCTGGTATTACTCGCGCTTACTGTCCTCTTCCAACCCATTCGTACACCTTGGCTTAACTGCTGCATAAGAGCATGTGGTGACAGAGCCAGGAGTGCAGTTTCCAGGCTCTCGGCCTCACGTGGAAAGGTGCTGGCTCAGGTAGTAAATGGCCATCAACTGTGATTGGACGGCCATCAGCTGTGGCTAGTTGGCCGTCAGCTGTAACCAGTGAGCCACTGGCCACTAATATAACTGCTGTGGCTACACTAGCAGGAAAATAGGGGCTAGGAAGAAGATGGTGGCTGAGCTAGCAAGCGCGGATTGCAGTTAGCATGGCTTATTGTAGCTAGCAAGTGAGGTGAGTTGGCAGAGAAGTGGACGGCAGGTTGCGGATAGTGTGGCTCCTGCTTCCTGTGTCTCCAACCCAGCCGCCAGCGAGAATATAGTGGTATGACTCTCCTATGTATGGCTTCGTGGGTGTTCTTTTTTGGCTTCACCATATCCTGCGTTCTTATGTGGGGAGCGGGACCAGAGACCCCGCATGACACCCTGCATGACAAATGGCTCAGCGAGCAGGGTACGGTGTCAGCCAAAGCTCTCCAAAGGGCAGTGGAGCAGTTCGTGCGTATGAACACTCAGTCTCAGGAAGACCAGGAGGAGCAGCTGCTGGAGAGCTGGACCCCCATGGAGGGGTGGGAAGACGTGGACGGTTCCCCAACCAGCATAGGCCAGAGAAAGCGAAGGTCGTTGCGGCCCTGTGGGCTAGGAAGTTCTTGCTGAGGCCCTCACCCCCAGGTTGGGGAGGACTTGGAGTCCTTACCCTGCGGAGAGGGCACACAGTGTGAGGCTCACAGCCCTGGTGAATGACTATGGACTATGGGGAATGGGCTCCATCCCTAATTTAATGGACCGCCTGACTGTTTGCTTGGGAACGTACCACCATGTAGTTGAACTGGTGGATGTTTGCTTTTGTGGCTTGACGGGCCGCCATCGAGAATATGTAAGTACCTTACTATGAGTCGCTGTTGTTTCAGCACAGTACCCTGAGAGGCCCAGAGAGAGTGGCAGTGCCCTGAGAGCCCTGGCTGAGCCCAGGAAGTCTGGCTGTGCCCAGAGAGAGTGGCAGTGTCCTGAGAGCCCTGGCTGAGTCCAGGAAGTCTGGCTGTGCCCAGAAGTACTGGTGGTGCCCTGAGAAACCCTGGCTGTGTCCAGGATATTGCATTCACCTCCAGGCTCCTCGCAAAGGGCCACTCGCGGAAGACGCTTGTCACGTAGATTGTGAGGCGAGACCCTGTAGGGGAGGAGTGTGGGGACAGAGCCAGGAGTGCAGTTTCCAGGCTCTTGGCCTCATGTGGAAAGGTGCTGGCTCAGGTAGTAAATGGCCATCAGCTGTGGCTAGTTGGCCATCAGCTGTAACCAGTGAGCCACTGGCCACTAATATAACTGCTGTGGCTACACTAGCAGAAAATGGGGGCTAGCAAGAAGATAGTGGCTGAGCTAGTAAGAGCGGCTTGCAGTTAGCACGGCGGGTTGCAGCCAGTAAGTGAGGTTGGTTGGCAGAGAGAGAGTGGATGGCAGGTTGCGGATAGTGTGGCTCCTGCTTCCTGTGTCTCCAACCCAGCTGCCTGCGAGACTATAGTGGTATGACTTCCCTATCTATGGCTCCATGGGTGTTCTTTTTTGGCCTCTCCATATCCTGCGTTCTTATGTGGGGAGCGAGACTAGAGACCCCCGCATGACACCCTGCATGACAAAGCAACTGAGAAATTCTGATTTATTCTTTCTAATAACAGGATCCATCATGCCTCTGCAACCTTTTCACTAGATTTTCAGAGGTTTCACTGGGACAAAAGCATTCCTTTCTTGATACCTCATGACATTTGCCACAATTCAGACTAACTTAATTCCCACTGTTTCCTTGGTAGGAAGTATCTCCTAAGGAGAGACATTATGCAAATACAGTATTCTCTGCATATTAGAAGCCCTGCTGCTTCTAAACTCACAGTTGTCTTGTAATGCTTTCAAGAGAACAAGCTGCTTAACAGCTGTAAGCCTCTAGAAGAGCCACTTTAAAATCAACCCAATGTCACAAGTAGGTTAATTACTGAGGGCACAACTACAGGTATTATTCAAACCTTAAGCTGTACCTTGGGCGAACAGTTATTATTTCAACTTCTGTGTAATAAAATGGAACCAGCTTCAACTATCAGTCCTCTGAAGAGTATCTCATTTGTAAACACAGACCTAATTACTCTATAAATGTCCCACAGCTGAAAGAGTTTTAAAAACAACAATATGACTGTCAACATTTTAAAACAACAATGCTGACTTTGTTGCAAATACCACTTAGAATTTTTTATTAAGTCCAGCCCTAGTTCTGTGTGCAGGAGTTTGGAAGCAAAGCTTCAAACAATGGCCAAGAGGTAGCAAAAACCAGAAGCCAAGAAAGACTAGAGTATTTTCTAAGATAGGGAACCCGGGTCACACACTTCATCTCTGTAGCCTTCCCCAACTTCCCGTCCCATATTCTGACAGAATTAACCCCTGCTTCCACTGCATTCGGGGATTACCTTTATGAATAGCCTTGCAGTGTTTTTATCAACCCAACAATGTGTTCTCCCTTCTTCTTAACAAGTCCCTTTAGAGGGGGAAACTGGGTCCAGGAGATTCGGGTGGGACTGTGCCCACTTCCCAGCTTCAAGGATGAGCTAATCAGTGCCAACTGCAGGATTTCTGCTGGCAAAGAAGCTCTCTTTTCTGCTGAACTGGTGGGAGGTAAGCTGGAGTGTTGAGGGGCTCACACAGGAAAAGCCCACCTGAGATCGAAGCCGACACAGGAATGTGGAGCTGAGAGTGATGAGGCCTGCTGACACTGATTGAACACCTGAATCCAGCATCCATCCACCTTCAGACATTGTAGTTACATGACCAGTAAATTTCCCTTTTGCTTGGCCTAGTGTGAATTAGGTTCCTGACTGATACAGTACATTTTGTGATAAATATAGTTTACTCAGTTCTCTACCTTACCCACAGATAGAAGGGGAGTTTCTTGGGGCTTGACAGGGACTGGGTCTAATTATCTGTGTGGACCAAGAGCCTAGCACAGCGGCAACAGAATACATAGCAGCTACCACTGACTTACTAGTGCCAGGGCTGTTGTGAGTCTTTACATGGATTCTCTCACTTAATTCCCTTAATAGCCATATAAACTAGGTACTGCTTAATATTGCTCTGATTGTACAAATGGAAAATTTGTGGCACACAGTTTGAATACCTTGCCCAGGGCCACAGCACTGGTAACCTGCAAAGCCAGGCTCATTATACAAAATTATAGTAACAGCTACTGTAGAAAGTGAATGGCCAACTCCCTTATAATGTCATCCTCCAGAAATAACTATTAAAACAGTTTGCAGACTATTGCTTTAGATTTCACGACACACGTATCCTATTACAATAAGAATAATAACCGATAATTATAAAGGGTCAGAAACAATTAGAGTTACACATATTAACTCAATCTTTCAACCCTTTATTCACACCCCCATTTTATAGAGGAGAAAACAGGTTAAGGCCAAGTCCATAAATGGCGATCTGGGATTTGAACTTACACAACCTGGCTGCAGAATCTCTGTGCTACCCCACAACACTGTTGTGTTGACGCTGAGTCATCCTTCAGTAAGTGAATGAATAAAAGGAAAGGGTTTGTGATCAATCCTCTGTGAGGCGAGGGAAAGGAAATTGGATTGTTTCTTCGTCTGAGTCAGATATTAATTCAGTATAGAGCCCATATCTGTTTTGGAACATGAGTTCCCTGGGGAGCAGACAAAACTATGTTAGAATAGAAGCTTTTAAAGACTACTAGCCAAATTAATGATCCGAGGATTGGTTGCCATGTGAGTCTTCTGTGCAATAGTGTCCTCTGTTGGCACAGGGAGTGGGTATTATTAGGTTTGCCTCCCTGGCATTCATTCCAGCCCTCCCCACACCAGACAGCAGAGTATGGGTGAGACCGACCCATTCCCAGCTTCAAGTGTGGACCAATGAGTGTAATCCCTCCCATCCTAGTGACTGGTTCCCGAATGTGCAGTAACCTAGGCCTAAAACAGTGCAGGACATTCCCTGACCTCAGTGGTTATTCGAGTTGGTTCAATCTGCGTGATGCTTGGGGCTTTTGTTCACTGGGAGAAAGGTGACCCCTTCAGCCTTTCATGAAAGGAGTGTTCCCGGCAACTGTCTGCAACTATGCAGGAAGCCTAAGGACAAAGACAACACGAAGTTGAGAGAATGGCAGAACTCTAATCGAACCTAGAGGTGACTGAAGCCCAACCTATCTTCTGGACTTCTCTGTTACACGCACTAATACATTTCCTTTATTATAAACCAATTTGCATTGGATCGTCTGGTGTTTTAGCATTTCAGCTGTAAGGCATGGATAATCGAAAACTGTCTTTATGCTTCATCATACATGAGAAGTTCTGAAAAGCGACAAACTCACCGGTAGTATTCTAGGACCGGCTCTGTTTGAGCCTCATAAGCTTTCAGCCTCTTGACAACCGTCTCTGGTCTATCATCCTCACGCTGAACGAGAGGCTCTCCAGTCAGATCATCGATGCCCTAAATGGGAGTCAGACCAGCTGGTATCAAACATCTTATTTTTGAAGGATATTTTGTATAAGCAGTTACATGATTTTTAAACAGGTATATTCTCTACACAAGCACCAAAAACACAAATGGCCTTTTAAGTAAACAGAATCAAATAGAAACCCAGACCATGAAATACAGAGCCATAACACCCCAGGATCATTTCCGCAGTGTCAGTCACCTGCTCCTTAGAGTAAAAGTTTTTCGTAGCAGCCCCTCTAAATAATTTCATATTGTGGACAAAAAGGGGTTCTATGGAAAGTAACCTCACAGGGTGATCTGATCATAAATTCCTCACTGGGCCGGTCACAGTGGGTAGTCAAGCCACAGGCCTATAACTTCTTCAGCAAAAGGTTTATCTTTGCCTTAAGCAAACCCGGTCCATTGTTTCTGTGCATCTAGGTTAACACACCTTTGTAAAGCATCTTTTCAGACCCCTCAGAAGAATAACCACCCCCAAGGGAGGACAAAATCTTGTTAACGATCCTGTAATCTAATCCCCACCTTGCTCTCTCCCACCTTCATTTAACCTTCCTTATATTCCTTAATCAAAGTGCATATGAGAAGCTATGAACCACCATTCTAGGAAGCATTTTTCTCAGTCTGTTGAGATGTTATTTCCAGGCATATCCTCTGCTTGGCTCTCAATTTTTTTTTTAGTGATTCTCTACAGGACATTCTTATGTTGAATATATGTACGAATATATATATATATATATATATATATATATATATATATATATATATATACACACAAAAAGATTTGGCTATAAACTGGGACTCTCAACTGCAAGCCCTGAGTAAACCAAGGTATCACTAATCCCTATGGCCCCAACTCCTAACACACTCCATGGCACAGAGTAGGAAATCAATAAATGCTTCTGAAGGAATAACAAACCCCTGTGACTCCTGGAGACGCCTAGTCACAAGCTGAGTCGACTAGACAAGTCAACTACACCAAGTAACCTGAGACTATAGCCTCAGGAGTTTTGGTCAGGCAGGATTTCCAAGGTCATAAAACTTCTGTCTGTGAGGGCAAGAGGACTCAGAGACAATGGTCTGCTCTGTGGAAGGCTGTGTCACACCACAACTACTCACCACAGTTTTGGGAGGGTTGAATTCGATGTTGTAGACTCGGCCACTGGATGGATGAATCCAACGAGCAGTGAGGCGCTGCTTAATGACCTCAAAGGGCACGTTCAAGTTAATCACTGTATCTATCTGATAAGCTCTGTCCAGAGCTTCTGCCTGGGGAAGTGTCCTTGGGAAACCTTTACAAATTTTTATTTTTTAAATAACAAGGAAAAGGAAGGGAGGAAGGGAGAAAGAGGGGGAAGAAGAGAATTAATTAATGTTGAGCAATTTGAACAAAAGCAGTAACACCAGGCAGGCTGATCACACCTGTAGGGCAACTATGATAGTTAATTCATGTTTCGTGACACATGAATGAAATTTCATGTGTCAACTTGACTGTGCCCAGATATTTGGTCAGACATTATTTTGGGTGTGTCTGTGTGAGAGTGTTTTGGGATGAGTTTAACATTTAAATCAGTAGATTGAGTAACGCAGATTGCGCTCCCTAATGTAGGGAGGCCTCATCTAATCCATTGGAGGCCTGAATAGAACAAAAGAGCTGACCCTCTGCAGAATGAAGAAGTTATTTCTCCTGCCTGACTGCCTTGGGGCTGGGAGGTGGGCTTTTTCCTGCCTTCAGACTCAAACTGAAACATCAGTTCTTCCTGGGTCTCGAGCCTATTGGCCTTCAGACTGGAAGTACACCATCCGCTCTTCCGGGTCTCCCCCTTACCAACCCACCCTGAAGATCCTGGGACCTGTCAGCTTCCATAAGCACGGGAGCTTATGCCGTACAATACCCACCTCAATCTCTTTAGAAACTAGAAATCAACCTATCCTCAAGGATTCCACTACACCTCTGCCTAGCAAAAGTTTACAGCTGATTACAAATTATCTTCTAGCCTTCCTTTTTTCCTTTTGTGGTGATCCTCTCTCCTCATAAAATACTTTCAAAGGAGGGGAAAGGAACTAAAGCCACATCTGAAGGGAGTTTAGAAATCATGCAGTCCACTTCCCTCTTTCCATTTGAATCAAGAAGCAGGCCCAGAGAAGATGACTGGCCCAAGGTCTCAGGGTGGTTGGTGGCAGAACTCAGGCCCCCTGCCCACCATTCATGATGTCTGTCTGTAGCCCATGAAATGCTCATTCTCCTGCCCACACTCATCATTTTAGGCAGCTGAAATGCTCGCGACACTTCACTTACCATCCAAAAGCCAGTTATATTGGGTGAGATTTTTCAGCTCATGAAAGGCCAGCCGAGTCATGACATCATCTGGGATGAGCTTCCCTTGTTCAATAAAAGTCTTGGCTAACACACCAATTTCTACAACAGAATGAGGGGAAAAAAGCAAACCAACAAGTACATTTGTTTTATCTCATCCCAGGTCCCTAGGAAACTGGTTGCCCAAAGATCTCTGGATAACACACTAATATGAAGATGTACATTATCAACTTTTGTGATAAAAACAGAGGTTACAAAATAATCTATGCTTATTTCAAATTCTCCATCATGTAAAAATATATATATGTAAATATATAGACACAAGAAATAATGGAAAGCTACAGACCAATGTGTATGTTAACAGCAGCCATCTCTGTGTGATAGAATTACGTGATTTTTAAAACATATTTGCAATTTTCTGTATTTTCCAAATTCTCTATCAGAAAAAGCATATAGAATTACTGAAATTATTTTCTTTTTAAATAAGAATTTGAAATAGTCATTATTTTTAAGTGACTCAGTTTAAGTGCTGTAGAGGCTTTTGTAATCCTCTAAAATTGATACCGCTGTCGCAACTCAATTTTTGACCAGATTAGCACTGTGACCATATTATATTTTCATTACTAAAACACCCTGGAAAAGAATTTGTGAACAATTTAAAAATATTACCCACAACTATCTGTCATTCTTATGCAACAGTATTTTAATTTCCTCATCATCTCTTACCAAATTATTTACATACATTCATAATTATAATGCCATTGTAATCTGTGTATATGTAGTTTCATGTTCTTTTCTCATTTAGCATTATTTTGTAAATACTTTTCAGTGATTTTTATATAGTCATTTTTGATAACACTCCATCAACATATATTCAAATTTGATATATAAAAATACACTATCACAGCAGTACTGTTGAACATTTAAATTACTATTGGTTTTTCCCTACTGCTGCTTTTAAAGACTTTAACACCTTTCTTTTTTTTTTCTTTCTATTTCCTTTATTTAGTTATGTCTTCTTTATTACTTCTGATGGATAAATTCCCAGGAGTCAGATTAAAGGTTCAAAGTATATTGGCTGTTTTCAAAATTCTTGATATAAATTACCATACTGACTTCAGAGCAGATTCTCAATTGTCAAATTCGTGAAACTTTAATTGCCTAAAAGCTGGCTGCCATTTGACAGGTGTACAGCCTCGGTTTACATATAAAGATATGTAATTCTATTCAATAAATGGTGCTGAGAAAACTGGACAGACACATGCAAAACAATGAAACTGGAACACCTTCTTATTCTATATACAAGAATAAACTCAAAACAGATTAAAGACTTAAATGTAAGACACAAAACCATAAAACTTCTAGAAGAAAACATAGGCCATAAACTCTTAGACATTTCTCTTATTAATATTTTAATAAGAGTAATATATCTCCTCAGTCAAGAGAAACAAAAGAAAAAATAAACAAATGGGACTACATCAAAGTAAAAGTTTTTGCACAGCAAAGGAAACCATCAACAAAACAAAAAGACATTCTACTGAATAGGAGAAGATATTCGCCAATGATACATCTGAAAAGAGGTTAATATCCAAAATTTATTTAAAAACTCATACAACTCAACACCAAAAAAACAAACAATCCAATTAACAAGTGGGCAGAGGACCTGAACAGACATTTCTCCAAAGAGGACATACAAATGGCCAACAGACATACAAAATGATGCTCAGTATTACTAATTATCAGAGAAATGCAAATAAAAACCACAATGATATCACCTCACACCTATCAGAATGGCCATCGTCAATAAATCAAAAAACAACAATGTTGGCGAGGATGTGGAGAAAGGGAATCCTTGTGCACTGCTGGTGGAATTGCAAACTGCAGCAGCCATTTTGGAAAATAGTATGGAGGCTCCTCTAAATATTAAAAATAAAACTACCTTATGACCCAACAATTCCACTTCTGGGTACTTATCCAAAGAAATCCAAAACATTAATTCAAAAAGATATAAGCATCCCTATGCTCATGGCAGCACTATTTACAACAGCCAAGATATAGAAACAGCCAAAATGCCCATCAACAGATGATCAGATAAAGAAATTGTGGTACATATATACAATGGAATATTACTCTGCCATGAAAAAGAATGAAATCTAATCATTTGCAACAACATGGATGGACCTAGAGGGTATTATGCTAAGTGAAATAAGTCAGACAAGTACCATATGATCTCACTTATATGTGGAATCTAAAGAATAAAATATGCAAACAAACAAAACAAAAGCAGACTCATAAAGAACAAACTGATAGTTACTAGATGGGAATGGAGTTGGGGGGCTGGGTGAGAAAGGAGAAGGGATTAAGAAGTACAAACTGGTGGTTACAAAATAGTCGCGGGAATGTAAAGTATGTATGGGGAATACAGTCAATAATATTGGAAAAACTGTATAGTGTCAGATGGGTACTAGACATATTGGGGGGGATCACTTCATAAATTATATAAATGTCTAACCAATACACTGTATACATGAAATTAATATAAAATAATATTGAACGCCAACTATAAAAAATAGTCACAGGGATATAAAGTACAGCATAGGAAATATAGTCAATAATATTGTAATAACTATGTACAGTATCAGATGGGTAATAGACTTACTGGGTTAATCACTTTGTGAGGTATGTAAATGTCTAATCATTATGTTGTTTTGTACACCTGAAACTAATAAAAAAGACATATAAATAAAATTTTTTAAAATATGTCCACACAAAAACTTATCTATGAATGTTCATGGCAACATTATTCACAGTAGACAAAAAGTGGAAATGCTCAAATGTCCATGAAGTGATGAATGGATAAATAAAATGTGGTCTATCCATACAAAATTATATTTAGCTATAAAGTACTGATACATGTTACAGAAAAAAGGAGAATGAGTTAAATGGGAGCTTCATACCCAGTCAAGGGCTTTAAAAAACAAAACACAAAACAAAAAAAACCTTTCTCATAGTGGTTAACTCTGGGAAGTAGGAAGATGTGATTGGATGGGGGTACAGAAGAGTGCGCCCAAAGTACTAGTTTTCTGCCTGGTAATGAGTAAATTGGTGTTCATTTTATTCTTCTTTTAACCATACATAGAAATTACAATACCTTCATGCATGGGACATTTCACAAGAATTACATTGAAAATGAAAACCTCCCTCGGCCATTGGTCTTCCCTCCAACCATTACCCAATGCCTCTCTTCAGTGAAGCACCTAGAAGGAGTTTCCACCCCAGGTCTGTATTCTTCCCCTTCCCACTCTGCTTCAGGATAGAATCTCAACTCAAGAACTATATAAAGACCCTGGGTCTGGCCTCATCTACCTCCCCCTCACCTCCCTTCCCACCATTCTCACCCAACCCTCAAACCATGCCCCACCCCCACCCCGCAGCAAGGAGCTCTATGTACTCTGGGTCCTCCTAGCCTTTGCACAAGCCTGTCTCCTCTCTGGCACCTGGTAAGTTCTTACTCATCTTTCAAGACACATCTGAAAGGGCCCCTCATGGAGGTGTCCTTCAACCTCCTAGGCAACCAAAAGTTCCTCCTTTGGACTTGCATGATGTCACAGACTTGTCTCTATTGGAGCTCTTACTACACTGCTGAAACTATCTGTTTATGGGTTACTACGGACTGAATTGTGTCCCCCACCCTAAATCCATACGTTGAAGCCATAATACCCAATGTAGCTGTACTTATAGACAGGGCCTTTAAGGAGGCAATTAAGGTTAAATGAGTTCATAAAGGTGGGACTTTAATCTATTCTGACTGGTGTCTTTATAACAAGAGGAGGAAACACCATGAATGCATGCAGTGGAGAAAAGGCCACAGGAGGACAAAGTGAGTTGTCCATTTGCAAGCCAGAAAGGACCACACCAGAAACCAACTCTGCTAGCACTTTAATCTTGGATTTCTAGCCTCCCGAACTATGAGAAAATAAATCTCTGTTGTTTAAGTCACCTGGTCTATGGTATTCTGTTACGGCGACAGAGCAGACTAATACCCACAGCCATCGGCCATCTGCTCACCATGCCTACATTCCAATTGTGAGTACTTTTTGTCTCTGTATCTCCAGTACCTGGCACACATGAGGTGACTGATGGAACCATGGATGGATGGATGCATGGATGGAGAAATGAGCTTGCTGGTCTCCCCTGGATTCTATCCATGGAATTTTAAAACACCTAACTTATTTTGCTAAAAAAAAAAAAAAAAATCTATCAAAAGCCTACCTCCTTTGAGACGGTATTTATTATCAGGTTCACCTTTTAAAAATGCTCTTTAAATTGTTTTTTAAAATTTAGTGCATCCATAAAATAACAGAAAAGTGGGAAACAACCCAAAGATCCACAACGCATGAATGGATAAACAAAATGTAGTACATCCGCTCAATAGAATATTATTTAGCCATAAAAAGCGATGAAGTACCAACACGTACCACAACATGGGAGAGCCTTGAAAACATTATGCTAAGTGAAAGGTGCCAGACATCAAAGACTACATATTGTATGATTCCATTTGCATGAAATGTTCAGACTAGGCAAATCAATAGAGACAGAAAGTAGATTGAGGTAGCCAGTGGCTCAGATGGGGTGGGGTGCAGTGGGAATGAGGGTGACTGCTAATGGGCATGAGGTTTCTTTTGAGGGTGATGAAAATGTTCTAAAATCGAATGTGATGATGGTTGCACAACTCTGAATATACTAAATAAAGTTCACTGAATTATAAATCTTAAATGGATAAATTGTGTGGTATGTAAATTATACTTCAATAAAGCTGTTAGAACAAAAGAACTGGGATAATCTTTATGGAAAGTAATACTGTTAAAGGTACAGGACAGGGTCTACAGTTTGCTATCATTTGTGTAAAACAGAAAAAAAAACAGAAGGAAGAATGGGTAAACTATTGTATGTGCTCTGGAAGGATCTTTTCATATGCAAGGATCCTTTTTTTATATTTTTTTAAATCCTAAATCATGTAAATGTATTGCCTATTATAAATAAAATTTTTGCCATTATAAAAATAATTTGCTCTACTGTCAATATTCTAATTAGGCAGACTTACGATGCACGGGTGTACATAATAAAAGTTTTATTAGACATACAGAATCTCGGCTGCTAACAGAGACTTTGAAGATTATCTACTCCCCCATCTTACAGATGAAAACAAGTAAGATTCAAAAGAGTTAGCCATCCAGTCCAGGGTCACTTCTTTGAGAAGCACCAAGCTGCAGTGCAGTTTCTCAAACTCTGGGCAATCACATGGCAACCTTACAATTTCTGCCACAGCTAAACTATTATTTACTATATACTTTTCTTTAAAGTGACTCAGCTTTTTAATTTAATAAACTATAATATTCATGAAATGAAAGGTTTGGTGTGAGAGTTGTTTTTCAAATACACTGTGACATCAATTGAAATTTTTTTATTGGTTTTTAAATTTGAATTTTACTTTTACTTGAGACAAAATTTTGCCTACCTAAGATAATCTCATGAATCTCAACTTGGGAAATACTACATAATGGAAAGAGTAATTTAATTAGCACACAAGGTGACCTGGGTTTCACCCTTGTTCCCCAGTAACTGCTATTTATTGTTTAACAAGTTCTTTAATCTCTCCTGAATGTAATTTCCTCATCTTTAAATGAAAGGACTAATTAATGTCTAAGGTTCAAACTCTAGTTTCCTGACTCCAGGGTCCAGTGGTAGTCTATGGTTACTCCAGGTTTGCTACTGTCAACAGGTTGCCTCCTGTTTTCAGTGTCTTTAATCACATCTGCTGGGATGATTTTAAATTTTTGCTATAAAATACAGCCATGGGTTATAAAATACCATCGTGAAATGGTTGTTGGAGAGTACATTGGTGCCATCCTTCTGTAACACTATTTGATGATACCATATTTATAGACCTTCCACATTAGGAAATAAGCAGAGATGTTACCAAATGTTCATGCACAAAGATAGTCATAATAGTACTTATTATAGCAAAGAATGATTAACAACATAAATGTCTGATAACAGGAAATGTTTAAATTAATAACTATGCAATCTTGATGAAATGAAATATCATATAGACTTAATGATGTGTGAACATGCTGACAATAAGTGAAGAAAAAAGGTATCCAAACAACAATTTAGAACATAACAAAATTGCAGACACATAAATGCAACAGAGAAAAAAGAGAAAAAAAGAATATAAGAAAAAGCAGCAAAGAGTTCATTATAATTGTCTCTAGATTTTAATTTTCTTTTTTTTATATTCTCATTTTTTCTTTCTTTATAATAAATATACTTTATTCTTAGTATCAAAAAACATTAACCAGTAGTTTTTTAAATAAACGATTACACCTCTTTTGGCTCTGATCCTATGAAAAACATCCATCCATTCACAAATATTTATTGAGAATATATTCTTAGTCCTGAGATACAGAACATCTGTAATAACAATTTCATGAAACCTCCCTAAACCACATTTTCTGTTTTCCTTGTTAAAAAATTGCCTGTAAAGACTCCAGAAAGAGCAGATGCCTGAGACAAGCTGAACATCTTCCCCCATGATCCTCTCCTCCCTCTAGCCTCTCTTTTCATGCTGTGAAGCTTCAAAGAGGACAGCACGCATGTCATGGGATGTTAAGGACAAAGTGCATTGTTTCTAATTTTAAAGTACATTTTTAAAACAAGTTTATTTATTGGTTTTAAATTTATTTTTTTAATGTTTTGTGTTTTCAGAAAGTAAGGTATCCTTAACTCTTCACTGATGGTGTTCTCTACCACAGAGTAATATATCACTGCTGAGTTGTTTTTCAGAGAATCACTTTAGAATTCTTTATTCCGATCCACTTTGGATAAACTAACCCCAACTGGGTGCAGTACTGGAGACTCTTTGTTGTTACTTAACTATCATACTTCAATATGCTGCATCAACACTTAGCAAATGAGCCCAACAATTTAAACTTTTGAAGAAGTCTAAACAAAATACTTTACAATTTGTTTTTAAAGATCAATGTCAGAAGAGAACAATAAAGGTAGTAATTCACCAAACCAGGTGCTCAACCAAAGAACTCCGAGAGACAAACTAAAAACACTGGAGTGATTCTTTTTTTCACTTAAATGTCACTATTTTGAAACAAAACCCTACCTATTCATAACCTATGTCTATCAATAGGGAATCAGTTAACTAAATAACAGATTCAGCAAATAGATACCTATACAAACATTAAAAGAATGAAATGGATTTCTATGTTTTCATGTGGAAAGATATCCAAGATATAAAGTGAAAACGCACTGGTGCAGAATACATTTATAGTATGATTACACATTATATAAAATAAAGCATATACATATAAGTAAAGCTTGTACAAAAATTTCTAAAAGGAAAATACATGACACTGTTACCCTCTGAAGAATGGGATTGAGTCAGGTCATGAGAGAGGGCTTTACTTTTATTTTAAGTACTTCCGTCCTGTTTCCAATCCTTTTTTTATCTTGTGCAGGCACTATTTCTATAATTTTTCAAAAGGAGCTTCATAATGAGTTCTAGTTTTGAAAATAAAGGCCCACACTTCAGAGAACAAGGAAAAACCTCACCCTGATATTGACTTTTGGAAAACAACTTTCTTAAAATATAATTTACATAACATAAAATCGACCCATTGTAAAGTGTACAGTTTGTTGACTGGATTTTGTGCTGAGATATAAGAATGTATTTGGCACGAGGAACAAAACAATCTTTCAGATAACCACGCACAGGAATAGCCTTCGGGTCTAAGAAGTCTCGGGGGGATATCCAAGATCTAAGCCAACTGTGTGACTGCAACACGAGTAAATACTGCTCGGCCTTCAGATTACGGGGGAAAGGTCAGAACTAGAAAATCCCATAGAGATTAACAACAACAACAACAAAAAAGCGGGGTAGGGAGAAAAAACATAAGAAGCAAACAATTCTCCAGGCGCAAAGGCACATGGAGAATAAGCCACAGCTCAATGAATCCTATGAACAGCTGCGACTGGGGCTGGACATGCCTCTCAAAGCCAAGCGATTTCCTTTCATCTTTGAACTTCGAACGTGTCCTAACTTCCTAGTTCCTTCCCCCAATAACTCGCCTGAAGCTGTCCACGGAGGTCAGAGGTTTCGGTGAGCAGTCAGTCGCTTAGCAGCCCGGGGTCTCGCCCCTGGGCAGCCGGAAGCAGATGCTGCACCCACGTCCCAGGACCCGCATCCCGGGGACGCGAATTCCCCGCCCTGGGCCCTCCGCCCGCAAAGCACTGCACCGCTGCAGCCCAAGCTCCCACCTGTGCCCCGAAGTATGTTGTTTCGGAGCAGATCCCCGCTGGAGAGGTGCTTCAGCTCGAAGTGTTTGGTGATGCGCGACGACACGGTGCCCTTGCCGGAGCCCGGTGCCCCCATGATCACGGCGCGCAGTAGCCGCCCGGACGCCCCCATCGCCGAAGGGAGAGGCCCGCGAGGCGCGGGCAGTTGGGCTTCCGCCTGGCTGCGCGCTCACCGCGCTCCGCGGCCCCGGTCCAGCCGGCTGACAACGCTGCGAGCTGGCGGCAGCCGCAGCGCCCAAGCGCTCCCGGAAGTGAGGCGACGGCCACCGGGGCCGCCCCTCCCGCGCCTTGCCCGGCTTCAGCGCCCGCCCCTCGGTTCCCGGGAGCGCTTCTTCCCACCGCTCGCCGCGCCCCCTTGCTGTCCCCTGCGTGCCCGTGGGCCGCCCCGCGCCCACCTGCGCCCCGCGGCGCCTCCTTCCCACCCACCTGCTCTGGTCAGCCGCACCGCCGCACCCCCTTTGCTCTCCGCCTCCTGAGGCCCCCCGAGGCCTCCTCGGCGACCCCTGGTTGCCCCCGCCTCCTTCCTCAGACTGGGCCCGGCGGTCTGTCAGTGTGCCGTCCTGTCCGTGCCAGGTGCTGTCCTGCCCAGTCCCAGCGGAATAGACCCGGCACCCTCCGTGCCCCTCCCAACCTCTGTGCCCCCCTCGCCATCACCAGTGCCCCTCCGTTCTCCAGAGTCACCAGACTGCTCCCTAACCCTACCCGCACTTTGCTTCACTCCCCTCCTACTCCCCTCCTCGGCTGCTGAGTGGCTTTCAAAGGACCTTGTCCTCCTCTCTTGCTTTCGTGCTGTTTTTTAAGGTACGTTTTTCTGTGTAGAATCACAGTAGGTGAAAATGAGTGGAAACGGCCTTCCTCCTCATTTCGCAGGAGGGAAACTCAGTTGAAATTAAGTGAAGCACTTTAAGTCACTCGTCTATAGTGGGATGACTTCAACAGAAGTCACACTTTCACAGCTTCAGATTCAAAAGTAGCTGTTACTTTACTCTGCAGAGCCTAAAAGTACAGGCTCCCCCTCAGGTTCCATTATTTGCCTTCCCCCGGTGAATTGATTGCATCGATATTTATTCAGTGCTTACTATGTGCCAGATATTGCTCTAAAGGGCCTTGGAAATGTTGCGGTGAACAAGACAAAATTTCTACTCCTTGGAGTTTAAAGTCTAGTGGTAGAGACAGATCATAACAAGGAAAAGAATAAAATGAGCAAGATGAGATAGTGGGATGAACAAGAGAGAATCTGTGCAAGTGTGCAGGGAGGCTGTTTTCCATCCCATGATCAGTAAGGCTTTGAAGACCTGACTCTGAGTACTGAATTAAAAGATAGAAGGAGACCAACACAGGTAAGGAGGGTAGGCCCTAAAGCTGAAAGTTTGGCATGTTCCAGGAATAGAAACACAAGACAAATAACGTGTATAAAGTACAATGCCAGCTACAGGGTAATTGCTCGATAAAGGTTAATCATTATTATCATTTTTTTGTGTGTGCTAGGACACTATGCTTGGGCAGAAAGAAGGCTCTGTGAAAATAAACACAGTGCCGTTCTCCTCAGCGATTGCCAAATGAGTAGCCTAAAACTGCTTTCGATTTCAAAGACAAAGTATTTCAGAGAGGAATGGTAAAGAAAAGCTTGCTCCCTGATGAATCTTAGCTGGGTGAATGGATTTCATAGGTAGATGGTGCAGTACTTAGAAAGAAATTTAATAGTTCATACATATTCATTACTAAGAAAGAATGAATGAAAATAAATGAATTAAACATTCAGTTCACATAGTCAGAAAAAGGACATCAAAGTAACCCAAGGAAAGCAAAGGAAAGGATTAAGTAAAGAAAAAGAACATAAATGAGAGGATTAGAAAACCTAAGAACAGAACTAGAGAAAGAATGAAAAGGTCTGGACAAGTACAAGTTACGAAACACTAGAAAACCCGAAGGTGTAAGGAAAGTACTTCTAATCTCCAACGCTGGGAACATTTGCGGTTTTAGCTATAAAAGTGACCTGAAAGAAAATCCTGGGGAAATTTGGCTTAGAAAGGAATGTTCAAACAGACAGACAAAAATAGCTGAGGAATCATCCTGTCATTCGAGAGGAAAAACTGAGTGTTGTGGTCACAACAACAGGCCCCACAAAATGCCAACTAACTGCAACTTTGCTAAAGTGTGTTGCTTACGAATGAGTAAGTAACTGCCAAACTGGGGGAAATCTCCTGGCAACTGTGCCTGGTGCAGTCATTTCACCATACATGTGTATTTGTATGGGTGGTTTCTTCTCTGTTTAACTTGCTCCGATCGATGGGAAAGACACTGAATTCAAATTTAAAGTCAGGAAGTATGAGTCAAGAAGAGATTTAAGAAGTGCTTGTATATTAGGACTTGCCCTCTAGGAATCCCGAAGAAGCAAGGACGTGAAGAAGCCTGAGGTAGAAGACCAGGTGGGGAGAGGCTCACCTGTCCAAGTCATTTCAGCCATTCCCGCTAAGCTGCCAGTTGTGGCCATATGAGTGAACCCAGGAGTAGGTAGAGTAGAGAGTGGAGGTAGAATTTTTCCCTGAGTTACTGAAAGAACAGAATTGTCATTAACTGAGGTTGGGAAGACTGTAGGAGGAACAGTTTGGGGAAGAATATTAGAGTTGTTTTGGGGGAAGTTATGTTGGAGATGCCTTTGGGACATCCGGAGGGAGTGATAAGGAAGCAGTTAGATGTACAAAGTTTGAGTACATAGTAGAGGTCCAGGCTGCAGCTATAAAATTTGGGAGTTGTTGCTATATTTAAATTTATGACATAGTATAAACTCACTTAAGGAGTGAGTTTAGATGAAAGGAGAAGACATCCGAAATCTGAGTTCTGGGGTTCTCCAACATTTAGAGCATAAGGAGGAAACAGTGAAGGAGGCTGAAAGAAAAGGCAAGTTAGTGAAGAGGAAAAAAATGGGTGAATGTGGTGTTATGGAAATCAGTTAATAATGTGTTTCAAGGAGGGCGTGATTAAATTAGTCAAAATCTGCTGATAGGTAGGACTAAGAACTGACTGAAAATTATTTTTAATTGTAAAAAAGCCACAAAACCTACGAAATAGATTATTTTTCATTTATAATGTATAGATGAAAAAAAAAAACAAGAAAAAAAAAACAGGTGTTTTGACCAAAATCCCATAGCTATTCAGCAACTGAATTAGTGATTTCAAAAAATGCTAGGTGAAATATAGAAAATGCTTTCTCAGAGAGAAAGCTCCTGGGAGTAGAATTCAAATTGTCCAGAACAAGGATATTAGGGGGAAAAGAAAGAGAAAGTCTAGACAAAAGTAAGGGAACAGAAGAGAGAAGGCTGAAGTCAGCACATACAAGGCCGTATTTTCAACACTTTGCAAAAGCAACAGAAGAGGGAGCCTTAGAGCTAAGACAATTTTATTATAACATTCATTTAAAGGATAAATAAACAAGAATATCAGGGAAAGACCTGAAAAAGAAGAAAAAGATGAGCAGAGGCTAGCCCAACCAATTAGTAAAACATTATAAAACCAGTATAATAAGAAGATGGCGTTGGCATATGAATGCATAGGTCGATCAAACAGAATAGGAAATCCAAATATAAACCTAATTGCATCTGGAAATGTAATATGTGGTCAAGATGACATCTCAAATCAATGGAGGAAGAGAACTTCTTCATAAATAGTGTGGGGATAAATGTATAGCCAGTGGAAAAAGATACAATTATATCTGTTTCTCCATACAAGATGAATTCCAAATGGATCAAAGATTTAAATTAAAAAAACAACACAACTAAATAAATACTAAAAGAAAGTCTGAGTGGATTCCTCTATAACCAAGGAACTAGGGAAACTTTTCTAACTTACTCAAAATTCAGAGGTAATAAAGGAAAAGACTGAAATTTGGACTATACAAAACAGCAATAGCAACAACAAAATATTTGCATAGCAAAACACATCATAAGCAAAATAAAAACACAAATTACAAACTGGGAAAAAATATTCCCAACTTATAGACAAAGGATTAATGTCCAGTGGTGTGTTCTGGTGGGGAGGGTGAGGAGAAGCCCTGATTCATAGCACTTGCCAATTACCATAAATACTCTCACCACAGCAGGTTTTAAGTTTTTAAGATGACATCATCTGGACCAACGTGACATCAACTGGCTCACAAAATTCCTGAAAATTTAACAATCAACACTTGTAAGCTGGCACTAACCAGCTTTGGAAGACAACTGTAAATATTTCTAATATATAATGTGCTTCAAAAGATAGAGAAGAAAAGGAAAATTGCCCTGTGGAAAATAGGCAAGAGATATAAACCTAGTTCACATACACACACACAAAAGAAATGAAAAAAATGAAAATAAAGAGCCCTTAAATATATCAAAAGATGTTAGATCATGCTTACAATAAAAGAAATGCAAATTAATACTACTCTGAAATAATGATTTTTCAATTACGAACTTGGCAAAAATCTGTTTGACAACATAGCGTATTAACACGGTAGTGAGGAAACAGGCACTCATATTTTGCTAGTGGGAATGCAAAAATGGTGCAATCTATGGAACGAGAAATCTGGCAATATCTAGCAAAATTTGTATACATGTACATGTTTATCCAGATATCCAACTTCTAGGAATCTATCCTAAAGGTACAGTGACAAAAATACAAAAAGACATATATATAAGGTTATGCAATGACCACCATTTGTAATAGCAAAAGACTGGAAACAACCCCGATGTCCATCCATCACAGAATGGTTGAATAAACAAGGACCTACTCACATGCTAGAATACTACACAGCTGTAGAAACAAATGAAAAATATCTCTGTGTACTGCTCAGGCATGATCTTCCGTGAAAAAAAGTAAGGTGGCAAAACTGAAGAAGGTAATATACTGCCATTTAACTGAAGGGGGAGGAGGATATGAATAGATATTTTACCAAAATAGGATAAAATAAAAACAAAATTAAAAAAACAAAACACAAAATTTTGGTTTTATTTAAACAAATTTTAAAGACCTGATTATCTCTATGGGGAGGAGGGAATATAGTGGGGCAGATGGTCAGGGATGGAAGTCAGACTTAATCTCATTATACTTTGGTTTATAGATTTGACTTTGTTAATTATGCAACAAGATTTAAATTTTAAAGACATTTCCAAAAGCAAGCCCCAAGAGTCAAAGGTAGAATGAAACTAATGAACATGGTTGTGTAACGACCTGGTTCTATTTTTATAAATGGCTACAGCTCTTTGAATACTTGTGGAAAGCTGAGTAGCTTCCTTTGGTACTGAGGTAAGCCATGTTCTGAAGTTTTCTCTTGGAATTTTCCAAACCATCTCATATATCTAACTTTGGCATTCCTGCCAGGCAACAAATACCATAACCTTGTCCGTGGAACATACTTCCTTGCCTATTTTCTCCTAGCCTGAGACATCACTTGTCCTTTGAGACAAAACTACTCCCATCCTAGCACTGTCTCCCCTCCAGAAATGAGCCACCATGCTATTCTCCTAATAATGCCCCTTCAATTCTGGAGCTGTAGTTCACCCAGGGCATTTCTCTCCCAGGACCCAGAGATTGGATAATCATATACCCCTGAGGGTAATCTTCCTCTTGAAAGTTAAGAATTTTTTGGCTCACAGGATTTGGAGTAGCATGCAGCTAAGTTTGACTCTCACAAGCTGACTGATCTTGAGCAACATTTAATGTCTCAGCTTCAATCACCTCATTTCTGAGAAAGAGGGAGAGTAAAACCAATCTTGTGGGGTAGTTGTGAAATTTAAATGAGATTATGTATGTAAAATGCCAGACATATGCTAGTAGGTGCTCCTTCTCCTCCCATAGCTCTGCTTTCCTCCTCTTCCTTTCCACCTTTTTTTCATTCAATCTTTCCTTCACCTCCTTCTTTCATTAAGCAAAATGAATTAGACTAGGAAACTTTTAAGGTTCTTCTTAAACCCTGAGACCCTTAGAAATATGGATGGAGTGCAATGTATTTAGATAGGGACTTGGCTGCTAGTATTAGAAATTCAAAGATGGATACAGTACAAATGTGGGTTTAGAGGTTATGGTCATTTTAAGTGAAGAGTTTAGGATCTAAGAAAACACAGGGGAAAGGGTTCCTTGGTGAAACTATTTTAGTGTCTCAATAATATAAATTTTGAAGATTTGTTCAAGGGAGGAGAGGAAGTAGGGAAATGAGGGAAAGAGAGAGGGAAAAAAAGAAAATTGGAAAGGAGGAGTTTAAACTAAAACGTCAGATAACAAGAGTTGGTGAAGATGTGGAGAAACCAAAATTCTCATACACTGCTGGTGGAAATGTAAAGTGGTGCAGTCATTTTGGGAAACAGTCTAGCAATTTCTCAGATGATTAAGCGTAGAGTTACTATATAACCCAATTCCACTCCTAGGAATATGCCCAAGGGAACTGAAAACATATGTCCACACAAAAACTTGTACATGCATGTTCATAGCAGCATTGTTCACCTTAGTCAAAAGGTGGAAAGAACTCAAATGTAACTCAACAGATGAATGGATAAGCAAAATATAATATACCCATAAAATGAAAATTTATTGGGCCATAAAAAGGAATAAGCTACTGATACATGGTATAACATGGACGAACATTTAAAACACTATGCTAAGTGAAAGAAGCCAATCACAAATTACCACATATTATATGATCCCCTTCATATGTAAATCCAGAATAGGGAAATCTATAGAGACAGAAGCTTAAGGATGCTTCCACTGGGGGATACGAGGGTGGGGTGGGAGGGATAGACTAGTCATCGCTAAAGGGTACTGAGTTTCTTTTTGAGGTATGACAGTGTTCTAAGATGGACTGTAGTGACAGTTGCACACTTTTGTGAATATACTAAAATCCATTATATTGTATACTTTAAATGGTGAATTGTTGGTGTGTGAAAAATATCTCAGTAAAGCTGTTTTAAAAATCAATATAGGGGGCCGGCCTGGTGGCTCAGGCGGTTAGAGCCCCATGCTCCTAACTCTGAAGGCTGCCGGTTCGATTCCCACATGGTCCAGTGGGCTCTCAACCACAAGGTTGCTGATTCAACTCCTCAAGTCCCGCAAGGGATGGTGGGCTCCGCCCCCTGCAACTAAAATTGAACACGGCACCTCGAGTTGAGCTGCCTCCTGGATGGCTCAGTTGGTTGGAGCAAGGGCTCTCAACCACAAGGTTGCCAGTTCAATTCCTTAAGTCCCACAAGGGATGGTGGGCAGCGCCCCCTGCAACTAAGATTGAACACGGCACCTTGAGCTGAGCTGCTGCTGAGCTCCGGATGGCTTAGTTGGTTGGAGTGCATCCTCTCAACCACCAGGTTGCTAGTTCGACTTCCACAAGGGATGGTGGGCTGTGCCCCCTGCAACTAGCAAAGGCAACTGGACCTGGAGCTGAGCTGCACCCTCCACAACTAAGACTGAAAGGACAACAACTTGAAGCTGAACGGCACCCTCCACAACTAAGATTGAAAGGACAACAACTTGACTTGGAAAAAAGGCTTGGAAGTACACACTGTTCCCCAATAAAGTCCTGTTCCCCTTCCCCAATAAAATCTTTAAAAAAAAAAAAAAACTCTTAAAAAAAAGTCAGTATAACTTACCATATTAACAGCTTAAAAAGGAAAACCATATGGATTATCTCAATAGGTGCAGAAAAATCATTTACAAAATTCAACACCCATTTATGATTTAAAATGCAGAAAGCTAGGGAACCATCTCAATCTGATAAAGAACATCTACATAAAAACATTTCTGCACAGCAAAGGAAACCATCAGCAAAATGACATGGCAACCTCCTGGATAGGAGAAGATATTTGCAAATCGTAGATCTGATGAGGTGCTAATATCCAAAACATATAAAGAACTCTTACAACTCAATGGCAAAACCCCCAAACAACCCAATTAAAAAATGGGCAGAAGATCTGAATAAACATTTTCCCAAAGAAGACATACAGATGGTCAACAGGCACCTGAAAAGTTGCTCAACATCACTAATCATCGGGGAAATGCAAATCAAAACCACAATGAGCTCTCACCTCACACCTGTCAGAATAGCTATTATCAAAAAAGACAAGAAACAACAAGTGTTGGTGAGGATGTGGAGAAAAGGGAACCCTTGTGCACTATTGGGAGAATGTAAATGCGTGCAACCACTGTGGAAACAAAACCTGAAGCTAACGTCATAATTTATGGTGAACGTATTTTCCCAAATGTGGGGAACAAGACAAAGATGTCTGTTTTCGTTATATCTCTTTAACATTGTTCTGGAGGTGCTAATCAGTACAGTGAGGCAAGGAAGACTGGGAAGGAAGAAACAACCTGTCTTATTCACAAATGAACATGCATGTAGAAAATCCTAAGGAATCTACAAAAAAGCTATTAGAACCGAGTAAGTTCTAATTTCAGGGTACAAGGTCAGATACGAAGAAATAGTAGTACAATTGCAAGTAGAAAGTTTTTTAAATGCCATTTGTAATAACATTAAAATTTAAAAATTATTTAGGGGTAAATCTAACAAATCGGAATGCAGGAACTGAATACTATAAACTACAAAACATTTCTGAGAAAAATTATCGAAGACTTAAATAAATGGAGAGACGTATATCATGTTTATGTATCAAAACACTCAATATTATTACAATGTCAGTTCTTCCCTAAATCATCTGTAGATTTAAATAGTCTCGATCACATCTTAGCAGGTTTTTTTTTAATAGAAATTGACAAGCTCATTCTAAAATCTGTAGAGAAATACGAAGAATCTAGATTAGCCAAAACAATCTTGAGTAATAAGAATAAAAATGGACAACTTTACCTGATTTCAAGCTTACTATAAGGCTACAGTAATTAAGACAGTGTGGTGTTGATGTAAAAATAGGTATATGGATTAATGGAACAAAATAGAGAATCCAGAAATAGATTCATATATAGGGTCAATTTAGTTTTTACAAAGATGAAAGGATAGTCTTTTTAATAATGTTGCAGGAATAATAGGATATCCATGTGGAAAAACATGAACTCAATTTTTGCCTAACACCATATGTCATAATTAACTCAAAATGGACCATAGACCTCAATGTGAAAGTTAAAAATTATAAAATTTCTAAAAGAAACCTAGGAGAAACATTTCTGTGACCTTTGTTTAAACAGAGATTTCTTAGGACACAATAAACATGAACCATAAAAGAAAAACATTATAAATTGGACTTTATAAAAAATAAAAATGTATGCCCTTTGAAAGATAATATTGAGAAAATGTAAAGGTAAGACACAGACTGGCAGAAAATCTTTGCAAAATGTATCTAATACAAACAAACAAAAACATTGATGAGGATGTGGGGCAACTACAACTCTCATACATTATTAGTATGAGTACAAAATGGTACAGCTACTCTGGAAAAGTTTCTTATATGTACAGTTAAATGCATGCCTACCATAAAACCAAGCAATCTCACTCCTGAGTATTTACTCAAGACAAATGTAAACATATGTCCTGTATTAGTCTGTTCTGGTTGCCATAACAAAATTATATAGACTGAGTGGCTTAAATTTTTATTTTCTCACAGCTCTGGAGACTGGAAATCCAAGATCAAGGTGTCATCAGGATTGGTGTCTGGTAAGAGCTCGATTCCTGGCTTGCAGATGGTCGCTTTCTTACTGTGTCCTCACATGGCCTTTTCTGTGTGTGTGTGTGTGTGTGTGTGTGTGTGTGTGTGTGTGCGCGCGCATGCGCGCGCTATCCTAATGGGTGTGATGTGTTGGTTTGATTGTTTAACAACTTTCTTTTTCATTTAAAAAATTTTGATGAACATATATAATTTTTATCTTCCCAAATCTTTTCTAAAAAAAAAAAAAAAAAAGAAAGAAAAAAAAACAAATTCAATTTCATATAACATCACATTTAAAAAAATAATGACAGTGGATTTTTCTCAGCTTTTCCCCCAACTTTATTAAAGTATAATTGATAATATCGCCTTTTTATTATTTATGTTGATTGATTCTTTTTTTGTGTGTCTCTATTAGTATTTACCGCGGGTCAGGCACAATTCTAGGAATATAGCTGTGAACACAAAAAAGCACCTTCTAGAGAGTGGGAGGGGAAGAGGATCGTAATGATTGATATCGAAAAACATAAAGCCTAATAATAATAATAATAATAATAATGCAAAGGAAAATTTAAATCTGCAAATAATTCTTTTAAATATCAGTATCTTTTTTCAGTCAATATTTGCAACCTCTGCCTCATCAAATGTTCCCTGCAGCAGAATGAGGTGACAAAGAATGAAGTGCAAATGAGAAAGAGCTGAGCCCTGTCCTGGTTCCATCACTACTTAGCTCTATAGACCTGGGAAAGTGCTCGATCTTTCTGAGCCTCAGTCTCCTGAATAGTAAAATGAAGATCACGCCCGTGTCAGGGTAAGTGGTGAGGTCCTTAGAGACGTGGACACGCTGTATCATCATGTAAAATGTAAGGCCCTGTCTGCAAATCATCTCTTAAGGTAAATCTTGTCATTTGAAATTGAAATTCTCTTTCTGTTTCCCTCCCTTACCCCCCACTTTGGCTCAAGATTTTAAAGATTGCTACTGAAAGACAGACATATTAGCACATTAAGATACTATCACTGAACAGTTAACTTTTTAAAAGTTAATTACACAAATTAGTCCTAGAAGATAACAGAAGTGGGATACCCTGGGACACAGTGAGGATTTGGATGTAATGGGAAGGGCTTCACGAACAACCTGGTTCCAGCTCAGAAAGGTGGGTGGAAGGACCCTCAGGACAAACCCACCGGTCTTCACAGTTTTGCCTCGGGTGTGTAGTTTACTAGTCTGGAGAATACCACAGACTATGTGGATTAGCAGATGAAGATTTCCTCAACAAGCTCTAATTGACGAGCACAAAGGGAAAAAGATTAGGAGCCCTGCAGTGGGGTAGGAAATTATCACAGGTCAGGGGGAGAATTCTAAACTGCTGTGAAGACCGCACCCTGTTCAGATTGAAATCAAACTGAGGGAAGGGAGGTGCAAATGAAACCAGGAGTCATAAAGCAACTAATTAATAGAAGGCACCTGAAATAGGACAAAACCTGGTGATGCCCGAGGCTCCAACTCCGCCTCAGTGATGTCTTGCAGTTCCCAAAACGAACAGAAGGAGGCGCCATTTCTACATTATTCTTCCTGCTGTAACCTCTCAGTGATGAAGCTCCTAGTAATAAGGCTTACCACTTACATTTCATTTTACAGTTGTGAGAGCACTTTCTCAATGGATCCTAACTGTAAACAACTAGGTCATGATTGGGGACAGGTCCTATTATCCCCATTTTACAGACAGAAAACGAAGAGGACGCCAGTTTAACGAACTTACTCAATGTCAGACAATTAAGCAACAGAGCTAGTCTTTTGACTCCAGACCCAGTGCTCTTCCCACTCTGCTGTCTAGAATAAAGCAGGGTTGTCAGGTACAATTGAGAAATGGACAAAGACCCGAAAACTCCATGACAAAGGGAAAGAAGACCCACTCTATTAGCCATTCCACACAGAGAATGGCCTTGGGAACACTGCTGACTTAGGATGGTTGGAGGTCAAGTTGAACACGCTCTTAGGTTTTGAACATATTAAATTTAGCTTTGTTGGGTCATTCTGTGGTCAGGGCCATGAGTTGAGTTTGGTCAGGGGAAGGAAGGGTATAAGCAGAAGTGGGTTGGCTCATACCTCTCTTCTCAGGGACATGAGGACACCCCAAGTAACCCCTAAGTGGCTACAAGTTGGGAAGCCTCTAAAATGATTGCTCTTGACAAAGGCTGAGAAGGCCTGGTGTACTGTCAGCAATCTAGGGTGCCCAGGCAGCCTCGGCTTGCAAGGAGCCTGGTGTAGAGACACAAGAATCTCTGAAACAGTGTAAAAAATTGGCCAGAGACTGTTTTTCCCATCTTAGTGCATTAGTTAGCAATTGTTGCAATAATGCTCTGTAATAACAACACTCATATCTCAGTGACACACAAGCAAAAACATTTATTTTCTTGCTCACAAGTCTGTGGGTTGGCTGGGCTGCAGGTCCACCCCAGGCCTGCTCTCTGATCTTCATCATTCCAGGCCCAGTGGCTCTTAAGGGCATGCTTGGCCAATGGCATAAGCACAAAAGAACAAGTCAAACCTCACGAGCACATTTAAAGCCTCTGCTTGTGTCAGTGTCACTAACACTGCATTGGCCAGAGCAAGTCATGGATGCCAAACAGAAAATGTACTCTGTAATAGTAGGAGTTACTGAAAAGTCATTTAGTGGGTGGCCGGTTAGCTCAGTTGGTTAGACTGTGGTGCTAATAACACCAAGGTTGCCAGTTCCATCCCCGCATGGGCCACTGTGAGCTGCACCCTCCTTAAAAAAAAAAAAGAAAGAAAAAGAAAGAAAAAAAGTCATTTAGTAAAGGACGTGGATGTAAAATTCTAAAATATGGAGGAAGTAAAGCATGGGAAAAACGGTCTAAAGTAATCTGACCACAAATATTATTATGAATAACATGTAAAAAATAATAAAATAATAGCTAATATTTATTGTCTTATCATGCACTAGGCACTTTTGTTAAGTACTGTGCGCGTATTAATTCATTTAATCCTTACAACAATCCTGTGAAGTAGATACTATTATGATCCATATTTCATAGATGAAACAACCAAGGCACAGTTGGATTAAGGAGGAATTAAGATCACACCGTAAAGGGCAGAGGAAGACAGTTACAATTACATTAGAAAGGAAAACTGTCCATTTCCTCTCTCTCTTTTGTGTCTGTCTTACTCTTCCCTGTCCCTCCCTCTGTGTGACTTGTCTTGGGAAATGAGGACATCCTGTCACCCGAAGCAGAACCCTTGCATGATCCTTGAGGTTTCTGTCACTTGCCTGCTGCCCTGTGTATCAGTCATTAGGTTCTATTGTCTATACCTCCTTCATGTCGTCTGTATCTCCTCCCTCCTCTTCATTCTCTGCCATTGCCCTGCCACTTCTTTCCTCTGTCCTTAGAATCCCCTGTTGTTAGTCCTGCCCTCTTAACATTGCTACCAGAGGGATTTTCCTAAAATTGCAGCTCTGAGTAGATCTCCCAGATCTCCCATTTAAAAAGTTTCCACATTCCCCAGAGCTATCAGGATAAAGTTAGCTTAGTAGTCTAGGCCCTTCACTGTCTGACATTCAGCTGCACTTCACTCTAGCTTCCCACACTACAGGCAGGTCTTGTGCAGTTTCATACCCTCTTTCCTTTGCATATGCTACATACTCTGTCTGCATCCCCTGCTCCCCTTCTTCATCTCATCAGTTCCTATTTGTCTAGAGTCTTACCCTAGGAAGCCTTCTCCAACCTATTCCCTAGTCTAATTAGATGTCCCTGCTCTGTGTCTCCAGCAGACGCTGTCCATACTTTGTAGCATTTACCAGATTACATTGCAATAATGGATTCCACTGTCTGCTTCTCCATTATTAGTTTTTCTTAAAATGTGATTCATGGACTCCCTGCTTCAGAATCACCCAGAAAGTTTGTTTAAAATACAGGCTCCTGGGACTTACCCCAGACCCACCAATTCAGAATCTTGTAGGGCAGAGCCTAGGAATCTGCATTGTAAACATTTCCTGAGATGAATCTGACTTGTACCAACTGTAAGAACCACCACACTAGAGAGGGTAGTGGCCGTGCTTTCTTGTACCTCTAGTATCTAGCACAGTGTCTGGCACAAAATAAGCACACAGTGAATGTGTTCTAAATGAATGCGTTAAATGAGCAGCACTGGTCAAAGGCAATACAAAGAGAAGGCGAATATATTCGGCTGCTGGAGATTCCAGGTGCCAGCAGATGGCGCTGTGTCAACAGAAATGCTTTTCCGTGAAGGGCAGGAGGAAGACAGGAAGTTTTGTTTTACTGAATTCAAGCCTCGAATACTGCATAATTGAATTTCTTTTTTCCTA
The DNA here is from genome assembly GCF_057876585.1 of Rhinolophus sinicus. Taxonomy (NCBI): domain Eukaryota; kingdom Metazoa; phylum Chordata; class Mammalia; order Chiroptera; family Rhinolophidae; genus Rhinolophus; species Rhinolophus sinicus. The sequence continues at coordinate 52,184,808 of NC_142516.1, forward strand.
CTCAGTTTGTCTACCATTGTCCTACTTGTATAAATAAATTGAGTTCTGAAGACATGAAGACTTAGAGAAGAAAAACAGGTGGGAGAAGACTGGTCACAGCGGAGAGCTGAGGAGGTAACGAAGCAGATGAATAGGATATTGTAATTACCCCTATTTTCCCTTGATGGAAAACTGCTCCCAGTGAGCACTAAGTGTTGTGCAATTACCCAAAGCATTCAAAAGAATATGCCATTTCAGCAAGAGGGTGGAGCCATCCTGTAATTTCTGTTAGTCATCCACCCTTTCCTTCATGTGCTATCGAATGCCTGTGTGGTTAACTTTTTAAAATCCTTTCCCTCACAAACCAAAGTCTGAAAGCCCTAGTCTTCCTCCTGGGCGGAGCACTTTATTCTCCTGAGGTGTTGGAAGTGAGCTCACAGTGTAAAGGCCAGGGGCCGGTAGACAAGTCTTCCTCCCCCTCCAGCCTCCTCTCTCAACCCCCTTGCCCCAGGCTTCCATGTGCGAATAACTGATAGGGCTGGAAGGGGGGCTGGCAGGGGCACTGGGAAGACTATCAGGCAAGGCCAGAGCTGCAGGCGGAGCTGTTTTCCTCCCCAGGCGGAGCTTTCCACTAGAGGCCCTCAGGAAGGGACCCAGCGAGCGGCCTGCTTGCTGCCTTCCCAGCGCTAGGGAAAAAGACAAAAGGAAAAATAAAAAAGGAGTGCTAAACACACAGAAGGAGAAGGCAAAACCCCTGCTCTTGAGCCAGTCTCAATCTTATTGGGAAGGCATAATTTTAAAGGCATCACACAAATTAAAGACAATACAAGATAGAAATAACTAGCAAGTTCTGAATAGGTACAAATTAGATGGAAGTGCATAAAAGTAATGAGAAAAGGTTCAATTCCCCTTTCCCTTTCTTTTGATTTCTTAAACAATCCAATTCAAAAGTCGTTAGGTGGCCAAGCAAGGTAGGAACTTCATGGCTGGCTCCTGGTCACTGCTGCAGCCAAGGGCACCCTCCCAGTTCCCCCACATGTGGTTTGGTTGTCCTCATGATGCGGGGTTAGCCCACAGCTACCCCTGGATGGAGTCTGTGGCCAGGAGATTGAGGAGCACCAAGCAGGAGTGTGTCAGGTGGCAGATGTTCCTGTCTTTATCCAATGTGCCTTTCCCCAGCCTGGAAAGAAGGGCTGCTCCCAGCTGGAGGGAGCTGTCCCTGGAAGCAGGAGAGCGAGCCTCCCCAACTGTGGGCAGCACCCATGGTCTCTGGCCAGACTGAGCCTCAGAGAATGCATTTTGCACATTGCAGCCTGAGTGATAATGGCAGAAGCATCACGTAAAATATCTCTCTCCAGGACGGCAAGGGCCTCACCTGAGTGGCTAAGGTGAGAGTAACCAGCTAGGGGCAGATTCCAGGGGCCACAAAACACATGTTACATGGCCAGGGAGACAGAGCTGATTCAGCTTGTCCAGGGAGGGCCCCCTGGAAGGATGACAAGAGCCATCCAGCCAGAGGCTCCACCCCCATCGGATAGGACCCTGGCCCACAATGCTGGACTGGACAGGATGCCAGGACTCAGCCTCAGAATGGCCGTGGACCAAGGAGGGGCTGCCTCTCTCTGCTCCTAACAGGAAGAGCACATCCTCCAGAGAGAGAGGAAGATCTCTTCCTCCTGATGGACAGGGAATTGTGGGGGACAATGCTTCTTCTTGGAAGGGGTCCCACTATTGGAGGGATGGGAGGAAGGAGTGCCCTTTCTAGTCTACAGGCAGTCTAGAGAGGGTAGATCTGCAAGATGGGGGAGTCTTGGGAGAAATCCCCTTCTCCTCTCCCTTCTGCTTAAGCCAGGGGCGGGGGGGTTAGGAGCCGGTGCTGCTGGGAAAAAGCTGTGGCCAGACTCTTCCTGCACTGGAGGCTGTAGAAGATAACTCAACAGGCCAAGGTCAAAGCTGTTCTGGTCTGGGTTGCCAGCTGGGATGAATATAGACCACTGGCTGCCCAGAGGGTTGGATTCTTTCTTGGAGAGGCAGGGGAGCCTGCTCTCTGGCACTGTTGTTTTGAGACCTGGGCTGGTTCCTCATCCTTTTTAGATGGTTAAGTCCAACATGGAAATATTGTTTTCAATCCCCCAATCCATTCTTCTCTCATATTCCTCATCTCAGAACTGCCATTACTATCAACCAAACTGTTTAAGCCAGAAAGCTGGACATGATCTTTGATTCCGCCCTTTCCCCATCCCAATCATATCAAATCCATTAGCAAGTCCTATTGTTTGTACTTCTTAAATATATCTCTAACATGACCACTTCCCTCTCCATTGCCACCACAGTAATCCAAACTATTGTCATCTGCTGCCCAAGCAACGGGAAGAGCCTCTTTATTGGTTTCCCCACTTCCTCTTTCAACCCCACTCCCAAATTTACACATCACTCACTAACTAGTAGACCTTTCCTTGGGCACAGTACCCTGGTTATTTCCTTCAGAGCACTTGTCACAAGTCATGTTTATTTTGTTCATTTTATTGTCTGTCTTTCCCACTAGATCGTGGCACCATAGGGCAGGGAATCTTGTCTGTTAAGTGCATCATTTTATCTTTCCTGCCGAGCACAGTACCTGGCACAGAGTAGTTTGTGCCAGGTAAATAAATAGTTTTTAGAGAAATAGCATTAGGCCAAAGAGTTTAAGTTTGAGTCAATAAGCAATGAGGAGCTCTCATACATTTCAGAAAAAGGATGATAAAACACAAGGGCACATTAGGGGGAACAATGGAGGCCGCTGGATAGACATTAATTAGCGTCCTCTTTACTAATAGCTTCCCAGTTGATGGGGGTCTAAGGTAGCAGCATAGAATTCAAGTGGAAGGGATGAGATCCTAAAGAGTTTAATGGAGAAATTTCTATCTTTGTGAATATGTTGGGAAGAAGAGAGAGGCATTGAGGTTGTAAGTCTGGTGAACCAGAAAAATAACATTACTTCATCTCTTTAAAAAAGAAAGGCCTGACTAGGAAAAACCTCAGATTTGAGTGGAAAATGAGTTCAGTTTTTAGACATGTTGAGTTTGAAATGCTAAATATTTCCGATGGGCCACTGAAAACAGCCAAATAGGGAAACTTCTTTGACAATTTCATCACCCACGAAATAGTCATGGGGTTTATTATTCTTGATATCCTTTTCTGTAAAGTCAAGGAATAGAAATAAATTCTATAATTCTAGCAGAAAAGAGAGAGTAAAGCTTTAAAATTCTAAATCCTGTTAAACAAATTTTAATGACAAATAATTTTGAACGTTAGTTTTGTTACATCAAACATGACCATAAATAGATATGCCATTATCTATTAAATATGCAAAAATTTTAATTGTATGAGCACCTGTCATAGCTGATTTAATTTCTACTTATGTGAATGTTTCCATATTTTTCAAATTTTCTATGGCAGCATGTAGTATTTTTAAAATTCATAAAAAGTAGGACACTTTTTTTTTTTTTTAACAAGAAAATGAAAGACTCACTGTGTCAACTTCTGAATGAATATCTTTGGGGTAAGCACTTGCCTGTACACACCAAACATATGTAAGCACAGAAGTTACTAAATGTTCCCAGAAATCACTGGAAATTTCCCTCCAAGAAGTACACACATGTTGATGTTTCTTGGAATTTCTTGCAGCTGGTTTCCCTTCTCTGGTTTCAGACTGTCTTAGTCCCAAAAATCACTGGGCTGGAATTATACAATAAGTCCATTGTTCCAACACTTCTCCCTGAAGGCAAAATTCAAGGATTTGTCCTTTTTTTGTTGTTATTATAGTCCCAGACCTAACTATTAGCTATTCTTCTCGATGCGGTTTTGATCTCTTAGAGGATTGTCACATCAAAAGTGTCTTTTATAGGTTTATTTTATTATGGCAGGGCTTTCATTCCAGCATCAACCAGCTTGGGAAGGTAACGGCGGGGGGTGGGGACAGTACCGTAGGAGGAGGGGAATAGAGAATAGTGCATGCCAAATTCAGAGTCCTCTTGGTTATCAGACTGAAGAATGCTCCAAAGGTGAGTGACTGGGAAAGAGAATGGTCTGGAAATAATGACATCAAGGAATAGTGCAAAACACTGAACATATTTCAGAAGGTAATATGTTAGGTCTTGTACATAGCAAGAGAGATTTCATTTACTCATAGAACCAATGCATTGCAATAACGGGGAGAAAGGAGTCAACTTGATATACAAAGAATTTTAAACAATTAGAGTTATCAGGAAATGGAGCATGGTGCTTCATGGGACATAAGCTATCTACTCATGTGGGTTTTCAAGAAGATCCTGGAAGACTACGCTCTGGGAATGGTATAGAGGGCTGTGTGTTGGATAGCACATTGGGTTTGGTTATCTCTGAGATCCCATCAAGCTCTGAAAAACAATGTTTCCACAAATAATTAACTACTTAATTAGCCCGTAAACTGATATTGATCCCACAGATGATATGCATTGTTCTTTTAATTACAGAGTAATCATTTGGTACTTCTGTGCTATTTCAGAGGTACAATTTTTCCAGTGTCTTTAACTGCATTGAAACTTTAGGTCTCCATAACATAGCGCCACATTAGACTCTTTAATATATTAGTCAGGACAGGGTAGGTTTTGTTACAATGACAAGTAACCTCAAAATCTCAGTAGCTTAAAATAACACAGGTTTACTTCTCACTCAGGCTACATGTCCATGGTAGATTGATTTCTGCATCATATTTATCTCCACTACAGGACCCAGACTGATGGAGCACCTACAATGCTGGTTGCCATGGCAAAGGGAAAGAGGAGCTTCAGCTTGAAGGTGACACATATAAATTCTGCTTGCATTTCACTGACCAAAGCAAACATATGGTCACACCTAAAAATCAGGTGAGCAGCAAAATACACATGCCTTCTTTTAAGAAGTGAATAAAAATGATTTATAATGTAAAAAGCACGTAATTTATAATTGAATAAAAAACTTAAATATGGATAGAACTTTTGAAATGCTTCACTGGAATTGGGAACAGTTTGTTCTTTGTTCTCTTAATTAGTTTCAACATTATTGTACTTAGAGGACAGAAGGCTATAGGCCCCAAAGTAAGATGTAGTTCTAACTCGATGGTTAGGAAAATACAACCTTCCGAGATGGAAATTAACAAGAATCCATGTATCATAGATGGGGTTAGTTTTCTAATACAGAGCTTTGTAACAGATATGGATTCCAGGTGTGTGGAGATATTAAAGGCCTGAGCATTGGGGTGGCTGGACATTCTTGGGGTGGTACAACTCCTGCGCTTGTTGTCTTTGGTAATGACCAGCCTCACTCTTCTACGCCTGAGTGCTATTTGTAATAATGATGACAAATATTATTTTATATGCGTGGTTGAGAAACACTGGCCAGAGCAATGGTTACTATACTCTCTGTTCTGGAGACTACTGGTCTTTAAGCAAGTCTTTACCAATCTAGAGAAATTGAGAAAAATAAGGAGAATTTAGTGGTGCAATGGACTGAATGTTTATGTTCCCCCAAAATTCATATGTCAAAATCCTGATCCTGGTGGTATTTGGAGGTGGTGACTTTGGGAGGTAATTAAGTCAAGAGTGTGGAGTCCTCAGGAATGGATCAGTGCCGTATAAGAAGAGGACAGGGAGCTAGCTAGCTGTCTTTTCCAGCACATGAGGACACAGCAAAAAGATGGCTGTTTGTAAACCAAGAATAATACACTCACCAAGAACCCAACCATGTTGGCACCTCAGCCTGCCAGCCTCCAGAACTGTGAGAAATAAATGTTTGTTGTTTTAGCCACTCATTCTGTGGTAATTTGTTATGAATTGACTAAGACAGAGAGTGAGGTTTGCACAAATCTGTTCTTAATTCAAAGGGCTGTACGTTATTTTGAAATTATGTTCTTCCTGGTTTTGAAAGAAAATTAATTTTTTCGTAAATTAAGACTACACTGAAATACTGCTTATCACTTCTCAGATTGGCAAAAATCTGAAAGTTTAACAATATACTCTTTTGGTGAGGCTGTAGAGAAACAGGTACTTTAATATGTTGTAGGTGGGAATGCAAAATAATACGATTCATATGAAAGGGAATTTGGCAATATCTAGAAAAATTACATATGTATTTACACTGTGACTCAGCCATCCTGCTTTTAGAAGTATATCACAAAGTTATACTGGCAAAATATGAAAATATATGTGAGCTGAGCTATTAACTGCTGCAGTGTTATAATAATATGACACTGGAAATGTGCATTTTTTTAGTGGGCTGTTGAATAAAATATGACCCATTTATATGAAGGAAGCTGTAAAGAAAATAATAACGTTATGTACTGCTCTGGAAGTGATTTCTACGATGTATTTTTGTCAGTTGAAAACCAACATGAAGAAAATCGTGTGTGGTGTGCTACTACTTATCTAAGAAAGCTGAAGGGAGAGAGAATAAAATTGCAGATATATGCTTATAGTTTTTAAAAATAAGGCTAAACCAAAAACTTTTAAAGCAGTCAGTCCTCTATAGGGGGAGGGAAGGGACCAGGTAGAGAGGATGGAGATAGTAGCTACATTTCTCACTATATACTATGTTTTGTAAATATGACTTGTTTTGTAAATTTTACATAATTATGGAATAAAGTTAAATTAAAAAATAAATCCCTAAAAATTGGAAGCAAAATGAAACAAATAAGTCTAACTCCATATTGAGTAGATGGCAAAAATCACACAGAGAGGAACTATTTCAAGTACTTTTATAAAGCAGTAGTCTCACTATACATCCCTGTGGAGTATACCCTAAGGACAAAAAGAAAAAAATTATAAACTCTTTTCTGTAATCATATTTTTGGCGGTCGTGTTAGTATTGTTGTTCTGAGGCTATTTCTTGTGATATGTGGGCTAAAGCAAATGAGTAATTACAAGTATGTTGGGGTATTTGGGAAACAAGATTTTACTATGAAAGCAGAGATACAAATGTAGGAACAATGAGGTAAATTTAAATACACAAATTAGTCCTAGAAAATAGCAGAACTGGGATACCCTGGGACACAGTGAGGATTGGGATGTAATGGGACGGACTTCACAAACAACCAGGTAGGTCAGAAGTTGAGGCGTGGCTTAACTGGGTTCTGTGCTTCAGGGAGGACCTCACAAGTTGTAATCAAGGTGTCAGCCAGGTGGGGTTCTCATCTGGAGGCTCAACTTCTATGTAGTGACTTTAACTACTTGGAACTTTTGCCCACTATTTCTTTTTTTTTCTTTTTTAATTGGGGAAGGAGAACAGGACTTTATTGGGGAACAGTGTGCACTTCCAGGCCTTTTTTCCAAGTCAAGTTGTTGTCCTTTCAATCTTAGTTGTGGAGGGTGCCGTTCAGCTTCAAGTTGTTGTCCTTTCAGTCTTAGTTGTGGAGGGCACAGCTCAGCTCCAGTTGCCATTCTCTAGCCGCAGGGGTTATAGCCCCCCATCCCTTGCAGGAGTCGAACTAGCAACCTTGTGGTTGAGAGGACGCATTCCAACCAACTGAGCCATCCGGGAGCTCAGCGGCAACTCAGCTCAAGGTGCCGTGTTCAATCTTAGTTGCAGGGGGCACTGCCCACCATCCCTTGCGGGACTCGAGGAATCGAACCGGCACCTTGTGGTTGAGAGCCCACTCTGGCCCATGTGGGAATCGAACCGGCAGCCTTTGGAGTTAGGAGCATGGAGCTCTAACCGCCTGAGCCACCGGCCCAGCCCCTCACTATTTCTTTAAATATTCTTTCTGCTCCTTTCCCTCTCTCTTTTCCTTCTGGGACTCCCTTTATGTGTATGTTATTTTCTTAGAGCTTCTCAAGGTATGGTCCTTAGGCCAAAAGCATCAACATCGCCTGGGAACGTTGTTAAAAAATGTAAATTGTCAGGCCCTACCCCAGATGTATTGAAAAAATTCTGGGATAAAGCTTAGCAACCTGTTTTAACAAGCCCTCCAGGCAATTTTAATGCATGGTAAACTTTGAGAATCAATGGTTCAGACAATTTTGAGTTACTGATTTAGGCTAGCTGTATGTCTTTCAATTAATTGATTAAGTAACTAATTCTAGTCAAAATCCTACTAGGTGCTAAGCACTGGGAATACAAATAAGACACTATTTCTGCTCTAAATGATGGGACACAGTCTTTGCACTTACTGGATACAAAGTATTGTTAGGAAGGCTGCCACATAAACAAGTTTTGAAAAGATATATATGCAAAAATGTAGCTGTGAATAGTTATTGTGGGAGCACAGAGGAGGAGCTCTGGACACAGAAATCCATCCTAAAACTGGAGCAGTGTAAGCATTAGTTTCAGGCTGAGATGAGAAAAAGCCCATAGAACCATTATAGTTTGAACAAAAGAGATGATGAGACAGCAGATAGGTAGAAGTGGGGTGTTGAGCAGCTTTCTCTATGGACTGGGAAGAATCCATTTCTACTCTGGCCCCTAAATCAAATGCCCCATTGCTGAGCCAAGTATAATTTTATCCTTAATAAAATGGAACTATTTGTGGAAGTGATAACAAGTCAAGGTATATGTCATTTATCACTTAGCGTGAAAGAATATGAGCAGATGTAATGGATAACTTCAAATATAAACAAAAGTAGAAAGAATTGTATCATAAACCCCTAAGTACTCATTATCGAATTTTTCAGCTAGTTGGGTGAGGACCAAATGAGACCATGTATATAAATCCTTTACCATAAAGCCTTAACCTCAGGAGGCTTTCAGTAATGGCTTCTGCACCAGGTAGGGGTCAATCAAAAAAGCAGAACTCATTAGAGATTTATTATAGGGATTTGACCTTATGCAATTGTTGAGGCTCGTTTCACCATCTATGTGAGGCCGTTGTCTTTGTACTTGGCAATGGAGCCCAAAGTCAGCAGGATGAGCTGGAACCAAGCCTCCAAGCCTCCAACTTTAATGATGTGAGTGACCAGCAGAAGATGGTATTTTTTGTTATGGGGGTAAATGCATAGTTGGCCCCACAGTTGGAATTGATAAAGTAGGATGAAGTGGGAGTTGGAGGAGCTATGGGCCTGGATGGTATCCCATGACAATAAGGTCAACGTCAAATACAAATGTGAGCTTCAAGAGAGCCTGGATTCCGGCAGTGACTTTCCAAAATAAAAAATATGGCTGTGACTTCACTTTTGCCTTCCAAATCTCATGCAAGATGTTTCTTTTGGCTTGCTAACCCAGAATTATGCAGGGAAAGGAGTTCAGGGATATGTAGTTTCTATTATCTATTACTGTGTAACAAACGACCCCCAAACTCATAGCTTAAAACAGTAAGTCATTTATTTAGCTCAGGAATATGCAATTTGAGCAGGGCTCAGTGAGAACAGCTCATCTGTGCTCCATATGGCATTGGCTAGGTTGGCTCCAAAGACTGGTCAGAAGCTGGCTAGGGACTGGAATCATCTGAAGTCTCGCTCACTCCCATGTCTAGTAGTTGATGCTAGCTGTCAGCTGTAACAGCTGGCGCTCTCTCTTTCTGTGTTCTCTCTGACATGGCAGCTGCATGGTAGGCATATTTCTTACTGGAGGTTCAGGGTTCCAAAGATACATGACCCCAGAGAGAATGACAGAGATAGTGATAGAGGGAGAGGGAAAGAGAGAGGGTGAGTGTGAGGATGATGGGATGGAAATAGAGGGAGAGAGAGAGGAGAGGGAGAGGGAGAGGGAGAGGGAGAGGGAGAGGGAGAGAGAGAGAGAGAGAGAGAGAGAGAGAGAGAGAGAGAGAGACAGACATCCTATTCTGGTTCTGCCATTTATTAGCTATGTCACTTTAAGCAGACCATTTATTCTCTCTAAACCTCGGTTCTCTAATTTTAAAAATCAGGACTTATTTTGAGGTTGCCCAGAAGAAGAACCTGGGGCAATAATTTCAGTGAAAATAGGTTATTTGGGAGTTAATCCCAGGAATTATCAGAAGAGAGCTGGGAAGGATCCAGGGAAGGGAAGGAAGTCGATAAAATTTACTTGATCAAGCAAGTTACCCCTGTGGGCAACTGGAGCTAAAACCTCTGGGGAACCTTCAGGGAGCTGGGGAACATCAACTCTCATTAGTCATTGGTTGAGGACACTGGGAGACATTAATTCCCAGTACCTTTGGCCTGCTGAATTCCATGCAGGTGGTAAAACCCCTCAGACCAAGAGATATAGGTGCGGTTAGCAGAAAATTAAGCAAGTTTGCACTGAAAATAGTAAGAACTGAAGGGATATGAACAGGGCACCGACAGGCTTTGCTACAGAGGATATTAGTTGTTTGGCTTTTTTTTAAGGTTATTGAGTAATTTAAATGAGATGATGTACAAAAAATCCACTCCTGGTGTGATGGCTCTTCTCCTTGCTTTGGCATTCCCCAGAGCAGGATTCAAGGGAGACCCTCACAGGTCCAGAGCGTTCAACACTCCCACCTTCCCATTGTCAACTTCCTAAAAGGCAGTCTGAGGAAGTGGCAATAATAGACATGGACTTCCTCAGTGGACTTCAGGGCTAATTCTGTTAAATTCTACTTAGACTTCTAATAACCTGTCACCCTATAGGAGGTCAGACCTCCCAGGTAGTTTCTCATAACTGAGACTTATCCGCACAAGGCTAGCTAGCTACCTTGTTAGTCTTACTCAAACTCCCACCCCTTCCAGAATCGCCCCCCCACCCCCATGTGTTCTGGAGCTCATGATCTGACGAATTGTCCAAGAATGGCTGCAAACCCACGTTATTATGATACTGGACTCCTACGTTTCTGGTTATTTGATCGTTAACCGCACATCTTTGAAGGTTTTTGAGCAGAAGCGTGACATAATCCAATCTTTGTAAGATTTTGGTGTGCAGGATTAGAAGAGGACAGGAAAGAGGGAAAAAGTTGTATTTGTGTGACGTTATTACAACTACCCATTTTGAGGTATGCGTGATGGGAGGACCTGACTTGGCGCTGTGAACATAAAGGAAGGGACCGATGTGAAAGGGGCAACGCTTGGTGCCTCATAATTAAATACACATTGGTCTGGTGTCCGGAGAATGGAGTCCCAGTGTATGTTGCCACTGTCAGCTTTGCAATTTTCTTCGAGCCTTTCCCAATGTGTAAGGAGGGAATGGCAGTACCTCGCAGGATTATGGGGGGGGGAATGAGGGGACAGCGCCAGCAGCAACAGGGCAAGCGCGCCAATCCAGTTTTCTCCGCTATTAAGAAAAAGGAGGGGGAGCTAATACCATCCACATCCCAGTGGTTGCCGTAAGTAGTGAGCCTAAGTATCGGGTATGTAGTGGACACTCAACCCCAGTCTGTCGCATCCCTTTGCTGCTACTCTGGGAGAGAACCGCGGAGGATGCCGGGGCCAGCGAGTTCCCGCACCTAGGCTCCTAGGCCACCCCTCCGCGCTCCTCCCGCCGCGCGCTGTTGCCGGGGCCCGGGTACCGCCCAACTCCAGTGCGGGCCAATGGCAGCGCGGCCCAGGCACCGCCCAGCTCCACAGCGGGCCAATGGTGGCGCTGCGAGGGCACCGCCCTGATCCTGCGAGAGCCAATAACAGCGTGGCTCGGTACTAGACCGCCCCCGGTCGGGCGGGGAGGCAGGGAGATGGGAGGTGGGGAGGCGGTCACCGGCTCCGCCCCGCTCCCCTCTGACCCGGTGTCTCGTTTCCCCGTCTTCCTGTTCCAAACCACGTGGACGCGCCGGGGGCTACGGGGCTGCGGGAGGGAACCGTGGTTGCTACCGTTTCTGTCGCCGCCGCCTCCCGGGTCGTGACCCTCGCGCCCGTCAGAAGTCGCCGCACCCCGCCGTCCGCGCCTAGCGCTAGGAGCGCACATGGCGACTCAGGCGCACTCCCTCAGCTACGCGGGTTGCAACTTCTTGCGCCAGCGTCTTGTCCTGTCGACTCTGAGCGGGCGCCCAGTCAAAATCAGAAAGATTCGTGCCAGAGACGACAACCCGGGCCTCCGAGGTAAATGGGGACGGGGCAGCGCGCGGGGTGGGCGCGGGGGCCGGGGGAAGACCGCGCTGATGCCCTGGGGACCGGCGCGTGGGGAGCCTCCGGGTCCCGCGGGCGCGTTGGGGAGGGCCGGTGGCTTGTCTCCCCCACGCCGAATGCGCCTGATGGTTGGGGGAGGCGGGGTCGAGCCCCAAGGGGTGAACTCAGCTGTGCGTTGCGCTCGGCGTCTTCCGGGCGCTGATTGTAAACAGCTACACGTTTTCCAGCATTAAGTGTTGCGGCAAATTCCAGGCTTCGACCCTCTCTTGTCTTCAGTCCCTCTTGCTCTCGCCATAACCTCTCAAAGGAGAAAAACTGTTGGACCGAAATGTGGTGAATGGGCAGATGTAAAGATGGAGGGAGATTTGGAGAGAAAAGTACCACTGGTTGGTCCCGTGCCCTGTCCCGAAACAGGTCTGAGAAGCAGCTGCCCCCTTGGACGCAGGCTGTCCATCTCCATGATTTCTCGGCTGCCTTCACACCTCCCCTTGGGTGTGGATTAAAGAATCTTTAAAAATTCATTGTTTGTTTTCAGCCGTGACTGTGATTGATGTGCACAGGACAGGAGCTTTGAGATAAATTTTTAACAGTCATGGGCCTAATTGCCTTGACTTGAGTAAAGTGATGTTGACAAGCGCCAAAACTACCGGCTTCCAAGCTTCCTTTTTGCCCTACAAAGGTATTAAATATAGATTAAAAGTAGGCCCCATTTAAACACACATCAATTAAGCTCGGATTTTTAACTGGTACCCGGAATAAGACACATGCGTTTAAAAGCTTCTGTCTGGTTATCCCAAATTGGGAATCTCAGTTAAAGAAAAGGGGAAAAAACCTATCTGCAGATTGAAGAAGACGGTTTGTAGTTGGTCCTGGAAGCTTTTTGGGTCGTGCTGATGTGTTTAGTTTTGCACTGGCTCCTGTACTAGTTGGCCAGCCCATTTCATCATCTGTCTGAATGCATTTTCTGGACACTTACACATTTCTGCCTGTCTTGAATGGCGATTGGTTGCAAGTAAGGGGAAAATGCGATGTCATTGATGGAGATACAAGGTTAGGAAGGAAAGAACCAGAAGACCTCCATACCATGGAGAGGAACTTGGTGACAGTAGGAAAGGCTGTGTTGGTACATGATTATTGCCCTTGTTGTACTGCTCAAAAACACAGACGTTAAGGAGGGGCCACTAGCCTGGTTTATGCCAGGCCCTCTTCCCCTCATCTCTTGCCCTTATTTGAGTCTGATCCTTTGGCAAAGCAATTGCTTGATTGCTCTACTCTGGTATTCCCAGCCAGCTCTCCCCTTCACCCCTAAATTAGTCTAGAGAACTCACCACTACCTGGATATGGTAATAAGACAGGTTTCTACTTCTATGAATACTGGGCTTAGCTTTTTTTTTTTTTTAATGACTAGAAGTAGTTTAACCTGGAGACCTAGGATTTCTAATGGGAATATAGTGACTATAAGATACAATTTGGTGTTTATGTCTTGGCAGGTGGTCTCCAAACTAATGTGTAATGTTCCAAAGGATGCTTTCCTGTCTCCCCGGTCCAGTGTGAGCATTACCTCACGCCACACACTTGCACAGGCCTTGGCCACTTGGCATTTTCCTGAGAGGGTACCAGACTCTGGGACGTGGGGGAGGTAGTACTGGTTGGCAGATGTGCTGGTGTTTTTTGAGGAACACTGTGTATAGCATTATTTGCCTTACCTTATTAATATACTAGGGGGAAAAAGGAGCCCCTAATTTAGACCTCCTTGTGCTGGCTTCAAGGCCTCAGAAATCTTGTAGACATTTGCTTAATTTCTTATAAAGGAAACTGAAATACAGGTATATACAGTTGGACCTCTGTATCCATGGTTTTTGCATCTGCGTATTCAACCAACTGTGGATTGAAAATTTTTGGGAAAAAAAGTCCCAGAAAGTTTCAAAAGGCAAAACTTAAATTGCCACTCACCAAGTACTATGCTGAATCCACATAAATGAAGTGATATGTAGGCATACCTTGCTATAGCCTATATGCAAATACTACAAAATTTTATATAAGGTCCTTGAGTGTCCATGGATTTTGGTATATGTAGGATCCTGAAACCAATCCCGCCCAGATGCCGAGGGGTGACTATACATGCATTCGTAGATGCGGATATGTGTGTATGTATACATACACCTGTAAATGTATACACACGCACACGTACACATAAATACATGTAGCCCCTGACACGTTATATGGTCATCGTCAAGTGAGTCCTTGTGAGCTGGATTGAAGATGTAGCCACGGGGCTTGTTACCAGTCACCTTTCCCTTTCTGACTCTTCCTGAACTCAGATTCTGAGAGCTGGAAAAAACTCAGTGTTTCCAGTACCATCTTCAGCTTAAGTGGAAGAATTACATCCCTCAGAAGTGCTTACTTAAACATCCCTGCTGGTGTGGGCTTTGGAGGGTGGGAGTGGTGTGGAGGCCTTCTGCCTCAGGAGCAGTCATTCAGAAGAGGTTTATTGAGCCCCAGTACGTGCAGGGCCTTGTGGGGGTTATAAAGGAAAGTAGCTGGCTGCCCTGCTCAAGGAGCTTTCTAATGAAGAATTGACAGAGTAGCTTGAGTAACTTGAAGTAGGGAGAGCTGAATGTTGTCAAGGGGCTCATTGGAGTTAGAGCAGCGTCTTCCCTGGAGGTTATGTAGAAAGGCTTTCTGGATCTGCTTCTGACTGGACAGATTGGGTTGCGATGGTGGCTGCGAGAAGAGCTTTGAAGTCAGAGTGTTTTGTTTAATTATGTTGAGGTAAAAATCCTTAATTTGTCATGGTTGTAGTAGCTTGTGGTTAAGAGCTTAGGCTTAGACTTAGACCTCAGTGTGAGTCCTGGTTCTGCTTTTGCTATTAGCTCTTGGACCTTGGACAAACTCTTTAACATTTCTGAGCCTCAGCCTTTTCATCTGTAAAGTGGGGCCAGTACTACCAACTTCATAGGGTTATTGTGATGATTAAATGAACTGAACAGTGCCTGGAATTTAGGAAGAATAAATGTTAGCTGATTTTATTATGTATACTTCTACCCACTGGGTATAGTTCTGCTCTCTGGAATCTGAAATCTGTTCCTACATCTATTATATATGGAAACTTTTCAAATATTTAAAGAGAATTATGCCTTCTCTTTGTTTTCTCTTTTTGGTCTAAAGGTTTTCTTTTAGGTGATGGCTTTCAAATATTTTTGTGTTGTAATGGTTCTTTACCAGGGGCAATTTTGCTCCCCAGGAGACATTCGGCAATGTTTGGAGACATTTTTTGTCACAACTGAGAGGTGGCTCCTGGCATCTAGGGGTACAACCCAGGAGTGCCACTAAACATCCTACCATGCACCGGACAGCTCCCCACACAAAGAGTTATTCTGTCCAAAATATCCATAGTGCTGATGCTGAAAAACCCTGGCTGCCTGGACTTAATTATTAAGCCTTTTTTTTCCCTCCGTACCCCTAATGGTTGGGAATAGCAGTTAAGTGGTCCCAAGAAAACTGCACAAGGGTTCAGAAGGGGATAACACACAGCTCAAATGCTGTGACTTTGGGCAGATTAGTTAATCTCTTAAATAAAACTCTCCTTCCAACACAGAGGGATTATAAATAATGAGAAGAATTCAAACTCCAAAGAAAGATGATCCCGGAATGGTTTTTATTAATTATACAGCCACATGTGTAATTTTTGCTTCACTGTTGAGAATCATGAACAGTTATGTTGTCTCATTAGACTCTTCCTATCAGTGAGGAGGAAATACGTATTTTTTTGGTTGCTGTTTTACTGAAGGTAGAGAAACCAAGACATAGTTAAGATAGCTGGTGACGTTGACCATCCACTGAGTAACAGAGCTGGAAACCAGCTCCAGCCTGGAGGGCTTGTTCTCCCATCTGAGTGTGTGATGGACGTGGGCGTTCCTAATCATATAAAGCAGCTGTCCAAAATGCCTCTGTCTCTGGATTTCACAAGGGCTGTGTCTTGCAGGGTTCAGTTGAGTTAACATTTCCTGGGTAAGGTGAGGTCCAAATGGAAAAAATTCCACCAGTATGAAAATTGTTTAAAGTAAGAATGCAGAAATGATGGATTTGGGCAAGAGCATTGGTTTGGTAGTTAGGACAGGGGCTGCTACTATCCAAGTTCCTGAGCAGGTCATATGACCAAGCCTCACTGTCTTTCCCTGCGAAATTAGAGAGAGGAGGTTTTTTGATCCCATGGGAGTGCTGCACTTGGCTTAAGCAGATGAGATTCTGAAAAAGGAGGGGTAAGTGGCGTTTTAATCATAAGAATACTTTAAAATGTGCTGAGGAAGCATGCTACATAGAGGTTCTTTAAAAGGTAAAACATCTGTTGGTTAAACTGATGCATTGTTTTGGGAATCAGTCTGGCTGTTTATAAATTAGATCTTTTAAAAGGGTGATTGTAAGGGAAAACTCTTTCTCCTCTACTCTTAATACTTCTGACACCAGATATGTGGGTTTTTTTTCCCTCCATATCAAGCAACTCTTCAATTTTCAGCAGACAGCGACTGGGTGTCCTACAAATTTTACTCAATTCTTACACTATGTGGTGGTAGCATCGAATCCCACAGATTAAGGGTTCAGTGCCACAAGACTGCCCCCCACTTCAGATGCCAGTCAAGTCCCAATCACAAGTCCGGGTTATTTGTACTTCTGATCAGCCAGCTGTGAATTGGGGGTTCCCACAGTCCCCTCCTTGGGTCCAGTAATTTTCTAGAATGGCTCACAAAGCTCAGGGAAACATTTACTTTCATTTACTTGTTTATTATAAAGGATATTACCGTGTTTTCTCGAAAATAAGACCGGGTCTTATATTAAGGTTTGCTCCAAAATACACATTGGGGCTTATGTTCAGGGGATGTCATCCTGAAAAATAATGCTAGGGCTTCTTGTACGGTTAGGTCTTATTTTCGGGGAAACACAGTATAAGGATATATAGGATATTATAAAGGATATTATAAGGATGAACAGTGAGATGGAGAGGTACATAGATAGGGCCAGGGCCAAAAGAGTCCTGTGGCAGGAGCTTCTGTCTCCGTGGAACCAGGGCATGCCACCTTCCCAGAATGTGGAGTCCTTCACCAACCTGAAAGTTGTCCCCATGTTCAAGAGTTTTTATAAGGCTTAATCTCTAGGTTTGACAGACCTCCCTACTCCCCCATCAGTGAGTGGAGCTAAAAGTCCCAACCCTCTAATCCTTTGGTCTTTCTAATAACCAGTCTCATGCCCCATCCTGAGGCTCTCTAAGGGGCACCACCCTAAGCCATCTCAGCAGCATAAACTCAGGTGTTCAAAAGGGGCTCTTTATGAATAACTTTTAAAAGACACGCCTATCACTCTGGAACTACCAAGGATTTTAGGAGTTCCGTGCCAGGAACTGGGACACACATCAAATATATTTCTTGTTATACCATGAGGCTGTGCCTGTATTTTATTTCAGTATGGTCTGGGATTCAGAATTGATAGGTAACTGGATTTGGGGAAGGCCAATGACTATACTAGTAAGTGTAGTTTGAATATTGTCTTGTTATTAGGAACCTACCCTCTCGTGTCTGCATTAACTGTTAAAGTTTGCTCCCACATGATGATTATTAGCTGCTCCAAACAAGGCGCTCATCTTTTAAAGACAGATTCCGGTGGTCCTAATGGTCCATTTCAGATCTGCTATTGCTTTGAAGCTGTAAATGTGATTCCAGGTGAACTATGCACCATCTTTTTTTTTTTTTTTAACTATACTTTTTATTTGGGGATAATTGTAGCTTCCGTGCAGTTATAATAAATACTACAGAATTCTCTCTGCACTTCATCTGTAACATCTGGGAAAACTACAGTAATGATGCTATAACCAGGATACTGACATTGATAAAAGTGAAGATACTGAGCTTTTTCATCACCACAGGATTCCTCAAGTTGCCCTTTTAGAGCCACACTCACTTTCCTCCTTAGACCTTGACAATCACTAATCTGTTCCCCATTCCTGTAATTCTGTCATCTGAAGAATGTTCTGTAAATAGAATCATACAGTAAGTTTTGTGGTTGACTTTTTTCTCTAGCATGAGTCTCTGGAGATTTATCCTGGTTGTTGTTTTTATCAGGTTTATTTTTGTTTGTTTGTTTTTTTAATTGCTGAATAGTAGTCAGTTGTATGAAAGTACCATAGATTTTTTTAACCACTCACCTGTTGAAGGACATCTGGATCATTGCCAGTTTTGTGGCTATTACGAATAAGGAGGCTGCTGTAAAAATTCATGTACAGGTTTTTATGTGGACATAAGTCTTTTTGGGATAAATATCCAGGAATCCAGTTGCTGGGCTGCATGGCAGTTTGCGTGTTTAGGAAACTGCCAAACTGTTTTCCAGTGTGGCCTTACCATTTTATATTCCCATCAGCAATATATTATGTGTGATTCAGTTTCTCTCCATCCTTGCCAGCATTTAGTGTTCACTCTTCTTAATTTTAGCCATTTTGTTAGGTGTGTAGTGTTATCATGTAGTTTAATTTGTATATTCCTAAGGGCTAATGATGTTGAACATCTTTCCATGTCCTTATTTACCATCTACATAGCTGCTTTGGTGAAATGTCTTTTCATGTCTTTTGCCCATTTTCTAGTAGGATTGTTTGTTTTCACTGTTAAGTTTTGAGATTTCTTTACTTGTTCTAGTCCTTTGTTAGATATATGGTTTGCTAATATTTTATCCCACTCCATAACTTGTCTTTTCATTCTCTTAATATGGTCTTTTGCAGAGGAAAGATTTTAATTTTAATGAAATAGAATTTATCAATTTTTTCTTGTATTACTTGTGCTTTTGGTGTCAAGTCTATAAACTCTTTGCCTTGTCCTAGATCCTGAAGATTTTCTGTTTTTTTCCTAAGGATTTTATAGTTTTACATTTTACACTTAAGTTAATTTTTGTATGAGTTTTAAAACTTAGGTTGAGGTTCTTTTTTTTTCTTTTGGCTATGGCTGTCTAACTGCTCTACCACCATTTGTTGAAATGGCTTTCTTCCATTTAATCACCTTTACACCTTTGTGAAAAACCTGTTGGGCATATTAGTGTGGGTCTCTTTCTTGGTTCTCTATTGTTACCATTGATCTGTATGTGTATCCCTTTGCCAACACCACCCCGTTTTGATTACTGTACCTATAGTAATAAGTCTTGAAATTGGGTAGGCTGATTCTTCCAACTTTATTCTTATTTTTTGTGATTGTTTTAGCTATTGTAGTTCTTTTGCCTTTCCATATCAGTTTTAGAATAATCTTGTCTGTATCTCAATCTTGCTTGAATTTTGACAGGAACTGTGTTAAACCTATAGTACGTCAATTTGGGGAGAACTGTCATCTTTACTATTAATATATTGAGTCTTCTAATCCGTAAACAGTATATCTCTCCATTTATTTAGATCTTTGGTTTCTTTCATCAGCATTGTATAGTTTTCAGCATGCAAGTCTTGTTCATGTTTTGTTAGACTTACACCTAAATATTTCACTTTTTTGAGCAATTGTAAATGGTATAATGTTTTTAATTTTGTTTTCCATGTGTTCATTGCTAGTATATAGAAACACATTTGTGTGTGTGTGTGTGTGTGTGTGTGTGTGTGTGTGTGTGATTTTCTTGTAACCTGCAACCAACCTTGCTGAATTTACTTATTAGTTCTAGGTTGG
Organism: Rhinolophus sinicus; assembly: GCF_057876585.1. Classification (NCBI taxonomy): domain Eukaryota; kingdom Metazoa; phylum Chordata; class Mammalia; order Chiroptera; family Rhinolophidae; genus Rhinolophus; species Rhinolophus sinicus. The sequence goes on from NC_142516.1 coordinate 52,204,453, forward strand.
TCTTTTTGGTAGATTCATTGGATTTTCTTTGTAGACCATCATCTGCAAATAGGAACAGTTTTATGTCTTTTTTCCTGAACTTTATGCCTTTTATTTCTTTCTTCTCCTTGTTGCACTAGCTAGAACTTCTTCTAGCACTGTGTTAAGTAAGAGTGATGAGAGTAAACCTCCTTGCCTTGTTCCCTATCTTAGGGGGAAAGCATCCAGTATTTTGCCACTAAGTGTGTTAACTGTATATATTTTTCAGGTGCTTTACTATCAAGTTGAGGAAGTTCCTTTTCTTCCGATTTTTGAAGACTTTTTAAAGTTATGATTATTTTGTCAAATGCTTTTTCTGCAATAATTAGTGTGATCATGGGATGTTTCTTCTTTAGTCTGTTAATATGGGCAATATCCCATTTCATTCCTGATACTTATGATTTGTGTCTTCTCTTTTTTTTGTCAGTCTTGCTAGGAATTTGTTAATTTAAAGGAGCCAGCTCTTTGTTTCATTGATTTTTTTCTTTGTGTTCAAATTTATTTATTTCTCCTATTTTTATTATTTCCTTTACTTTCTTTGGATTTATTTTGTTCTTTTTTCTAAGTTCTTGAAGTGTGGCTTATATTATTAGAATCTTTCTCTTTTCTAATGTATGTACGAGTATTTGGTGCAGTAAGCTTCCCTCTTAACACTGGTTTAGCTGTATCCCACAAATTATGATATCATTTAAAATTTTCTCAGCTCAATGTGTTTTTTGTTCTTTGAGACTTTCTCTTTGAACCATAGATTATTTGTAAGTGTTGTTTAGTTTCCAAGTGTTGGTATACTTTCCTGTTGCTATCTGTTATTGATCTCAATTTGATTCCATTGTGGTTGGGGAACATGCTCTGCATGATTTCAGTTCTTTTAAATTTGTTGAGGATTTTGATGGCATTGTTAAGTTCCTTGTCTTTGCTGATTTTCTGTCTAGTTGTTCTATTGATTATTGAGAAGAGGGGCTGTTAAAGACTCCAACTATAATTGTAGCTTTGTCTTTCTCTTTTTAGTTTGAGCAGTTTTAGCTTCATATATCTTGCAGCTTTGTTGTTTGGTGCATTTAGGATGGTCACATCTTGGCGGATTGACTCTTTTATCATTTTATAATGTTTTTTTCTGCCACTAGTAATTTTCTGAGGTAGAGGAAATGCTCTGGTGAATTCGGTAGAGAGAGAGCTTACCTCCTCCCAATGTGTTTGTAAAGAAAAGGACTAGAACTGAAGAGTGTGGATATGAATGAAAACTTGAAAGCTGGTAAAAAACAATATAAATCAGAGAATTAAGTTGCCCTTTGTTGATTTTATTTCTTTTACAGGTTTTTATGTAAGCAAAGCAAAATCCGTAGGAAAACTTGAAGGTTTTCACGGACCAAAAAAAGTAATCTTCAGTATTATTATAACTAAAGCAGCAGAAAATATTTTTGTACATGTAACCAATATACTTTTATTGCTGCAGGATAAAATTCTAGATGTAGAATTGCTGGGTCAAAGACTTTGCTTTTTTTTTTTTTTTTTTTTAATGAGAATGTGGAATCAAATTAGAGTATGTGAAATCCTCTTGCTTAATTGATAAGATAGCCGTTCCCATAACTTATTTCTTCCTTGTATTGACACCTTCTGTCTTTTTTTTTTTTAAAGATATATTTAATGGCATTTATAGTACCATGTTAAATTGGATAGATGATTGATTGGGTTTGTTTTTTTCATAGTTTTAAAGGAATTATTTCTTTGAATTTGATTTTTTATTTTTTAAAATAATCTTTTATTAAGTGTACTACACATTAAGAAAAATACACAAACCATAAATGTATATAGCTTGATGAATTACGACCAAGTGGATATATCCATGTAGTCGTTACCCATGTCAAGAAATAAAACATGACCACTGCCCCCAAAACCTTTCTTCTCATGCTTGCTCCCAATCACACCATTTCTTCTCACCCCCAACATAAACAATACATTGACGTTTTACACCATAGATTAGGTTTTTAAAATAGTAACCATAATTTATATAAGTGGAATCCATAGAGTGTGTATTTTGTTGTGTCTGGCTTTTTTATTTCTGTATTGTGTTTGTGAGGTCCATCTCTGTTGCAATGGCAGTAGTTGTTGATTTTCATTGCTATATCATGGTATTGCATTTTTTGATATGCCACAGTATATGTATTCTATATTAAAGTATTACAAATATTGTGTTCCATTCTGTGGCTTATCTTTTCACACACTTAATTGTGAACAATAGTTACTACTTTTAATGTCCAATTTATAAATCTTTCCATGTTCTTTTAAAGAAATCTTTGTCTATCACAAGGCCACAGAGATAGTCTGCTTGAACCATTAAGGCTTCTGTTTGTATATGTAAACTTTATTACATTAAATATATTTATTCTTCATACTTTTAAAACAATTTTACTGAAAAATAGATGTTGAATTTTATCAGATACTTTTTCAGTAGCAACTAAGCTAGTTACTTGATTTTTTCCTGTTTATTTAATCTTGTTGTATGTTTTTAATTATGTTGTTTATGTATTTAATTATGTTGTAGTTTTCCTTATGCTTTATTACCCATTCCTGGGATGTGCCCTTCATAGACATAGTGGATAGTTAAAAATTGTGTTATTGTCCGTTTTCTGAGATTTTATTTAGGAGTTTTCATTTGTGCTCATTAAATGCGGTTAGCTTGTAATTTAATTTTTGTGTGTGTGGTGTTTTTTAACTGTTCTGCAATTGAAGCCATCTCTACACATGCTTTTCTGTTCTTTGGAAAGTTAAAATAAGAATTACAATTTTTGAATGTTGGAAAAGAATTTTCCATTAAGGTCACCAGTGTTCTTTTCTGTTTATTACTTGATAATTTTTTTAATTTAAATTTTCTCTTTGTTTTGGGTTTATCTTTTGTCTCTTTTTTTGTTTTATCTGTTTTGATTTGTCATCTTTTTACATAGCTATACATCTTAATTCCAAATGTATCAGTAAATAATAGAGAATAGTTTACCAGAAAAGCTTGTAATCTTTATTAATTATATTACTTTTTATTTCTGATTTTATTAATTCACATTTTCTTTCCTTTTAAAAATGAATGAGGCAACTGATTTGTGTTTGTTTCTCAATGAATTAGCGTAATTTTAAAAACCTCATTAATTTTAAGGTTGCATAGTGTTCTGATATATAGATGTGTCGTAATTTAAGCAGATTAGTATTTCTTAAGTTGTTATAATGCCTTTAAGTTGAAACTGTAGTTTTTGAGATTTGCTTCTTGTTTTTAAAGCATAGATCTTTAGATAGTATTCCTTCTCTCGCTCCCCTTCTTTGAAATACCCTTCTTCCGTATTTCACATTTAAAATCAGCTCCTGCGCTCCCTACCCCCCTTCTTTGAGACTTGGTTTTGCTTTTCCTAGTGAGGAATGGGGCAGGCAGATGACTGATACTCTCATAGGAGTAACCAGCCCCTTTAAAGAATTGATGAACTCACTTCTTCGGGGGGCTAGGGAAGGGAGGGCATTAGGCTTTGGAGATGGTATTTAAGGAATTCTGAGATTTAAGGTCCTAACAGTACAAATTTGTTTAAAATGTGAAATATAATAACATAAGAGAAATTCATAAAACACAAAAGTATTACTTAAAGAATTATAAAATGAACACCAGTGTGACCCCATCCAGATCAAGAAATAGAACATTTCCTGGCTGCATCTATGAGGCCTCTTCCATTTACAGCTCCCTTCAGCGCCCCGCCCCCAGCGGTGGCCACTTTCCTGACCATTATGACACTCATTAAGGTTTATAACCTAGTTATGTATTCCTAAACAATGTAGTAAAATTGTGCTTATTTTTTGGAACTTTCCCCTGATGTTTTTAGATACCTGAAATATTGTACCCCCAGGAACAGCCTTGAAGAGGAAGAGTCACCGAGGGTGTGTGGGAAGTGAAGGGGGAAGGAATCCTACACATCTCTTAATGAAGCTTGGGGAACTTCAGTCTTACTATTCGTAGGTGAACTTGAGATCTTTTTTTACCAGGTGATGGAGCTATATCTTCACTGTTGCCAGGATTGTAGAACTAGCTCTGTGTTTGGTTCTTTGAAGTATGGCTTCTGAAGCACTTAATAGCTGTAACCAGGGCATGGTACTGTCTGCAGGTCTCGTTATGTGGCCATTCTTTTCCTACCCGTGTTCCTCTGATGGACATGTTTAACTGTGTTCATGCTTAAGAGCCCCTGTGGGTTGCAAAAAAAAAAAAAAAAATTATTTCTAAAGTCATGCTTTTCTTTTTCTTTCTTAATGTGTAAAAGGGAGTTTAATTTTGGACTTTATTCATCAATGCCTGTTCTTATTTCCTATTTTGGCACCTTGAAAGCTTGAGCAAATCAAGAGTTTTCCTTTTTTTTTTTTTTGTGCCAAGTACTTTGCATTTTCTATAAACATAAGTACAAGGTGGCATTATGGTATAGATCATACCTGATTTTTTAAAAACAGAATATTCTATATAAAAAGGCCATAGAAATAATTTCTAGTTACGTTTTGTAGTTGAGTTACTTTCAAACTTTTATGATGCTACTTACCCCACAACCTAACACACATACAAATACATGTAAAACTGAATGAAAGTTTCATGAAAAGTACCTTTACTATGTATAGTTACTCTGATATCATTTATTCTGTTCTAATTTCATTAAAATAAATGTTGATTGGGGACCCATTAAATTGTCTGCAGGATCCTTCAGTAGGTTACTGCCTGCAGTTGAAAAGGTCAGTGATTTTCTAGAGGAAGAGGTTGGTTGCAAGGGATTAACCCGAGTGAGACTAATTAGTGTTGTGCTGTGCTTGAGAGCCTGGGCTTCGGAGAAGGGGAGACCTGGCATCCACTCCTGGCTCTGCCACTTGCCGGTCGCCAACTAGTAGGAATTGTTAAGCATACGCCTTCCATGAAATGGGAATGGCACTTCCTGCCTTGGGGTTTTTAGGATTAAATGAGGGGATATGTGGCTGCAAGGTAAGCATTAATCCACACCCACTGTTGTGAGCCATTGTTACTTGTTTCAGGACATAATGGAATTTCTCTGACTTATAGTGGTCTTTGTACTGATGGCAGAATCTGCTATGACAGAAGTTATGGGACAGTGTTAAGTAGCAGAACAAGTGGATGGGAATTGCTTAGTTGATCTGCTTACTCTTTGGGTTCAGTTCAGGTGACTGCTAGGGTTGGGTCTGTGCTGGCAAACTCTGTTAGTTCATTATAGGAGTGGGAACTGCAGAGAAGCCTCAGGCGGTCACAGCGTTTACTGTGCAGAAGAGTTGGTCTTCCTGTCCTTGTTCATGGGTAGGAGGTTGGAGCTAAAGTGGGCGTGTGTATAGGGGTGTGTGTGTGTGTGTGTAAGATCAATTCAGGGGAAGACCAGAGGACATATCCTCCTGAGTCTTCACTCTCCCTTCTTCCGTATTTCACATTTAAAATCAGCTCCTGACCTCCCTGCCCACCTTTTTAAAGAATGACCAGCTTTTATATTTTAAATAACTATTCATAAAAGGAATTGAAGCAAATTTGAACATTAAAACTTAAACGAGAAAATAGAATTCATATAAAGTCCTACCATGAAGACAAACCCATTTATTAACATTTGGTGTTTTTCTTTCCAGTCTTTTTCTCACACATTAAAAAGAAAAAAAAGGTGGCAATAATACTGTACATTTAAGCATCTTTATAATGAAATTAAAAACAGCTGGTGAGATAGCTCTAGAAGTAAGATGGTAGAAGAAGGGAGAATTTGTTGAATGGGGGAGACAGTGACCTCTTACTATCTCTGAGACTGAAGGGTGGCCCTTGATTTAATCCTCCCTCAGGTATTTTGGAACAAGTAAGACTTTTACTTTAAAACTCTTCTCTACTTTCTGCTATTTCTCCCTTATTTGGCATGTACTTCTTAGGTCAGTAAAAACAGGTCTTATGGATAGAGTTATGCTGCTGAAATTAATATCCCATTAGATTACTGGTAGAGTTGCTACTTTCCGTGGAATATGAAAGCTGGATTGTTTCTAATAGTTCTACTAAACATATGTGTGCTAGTTAGTGCTTTTCAACTGCTTCAGGTTCCTCAATCAGTGATCCCACCCAGGCCCTGAGAAAAACCCAGGTGTGATGCAGGAGGTTACCTACCCTTTATGACGGTACCTGAGTGGGATGTGCTGTCTGGAAATGGGGACCTAACCTGAGGCCAATCTGTTGTCTCTTTTTTCCACAGATTTTGAAGCCAGCTTCATAAGACTATTGGACAAAATAACAAATGGTTCTCGAATTGAAATAAACCAAACAGGTAAGCTCCTTTTCTTCCCATTCCTCAAAGCACCTACATATGTACTACTTATGCATTCCTCTGTTTCTCACTCCTTTTGATGGTATAAATGTTGTATTCAGGTGGAAAAACCCAGTTTCCTGTCTGATACAATTGTTTGGAGGTATGTGTGCAATCTGTCAGTTTAAGGGGCATACACTTGATTTATGGAAGTTAGAAGACTGAAAATTTCAGATCAACAAACAAGCACCTCTGCATTTTTAACAATGAAAATGTTTTATACTAGCATTTACATACAACTTTTCAAAGTCCATTTACTTATATTGTCACAAATAAAATCTTACAAGAAACACCATGAGGTATTTATATGTGCTGAATTTTGTTGTTTTATTTTATCTTTTAAAATAAGTGTACACAAGCATATGCGAAAAAAAGACGAAATTCCCTCTACCTGTTCTGTCTTCCATTCCCTTGCCTAGGAGTAGCCCTGGGCACAGCCTGGGGTGTGTGCCCTTGTATCCTCTGCATACATTTGCCTGCACGGGCACTTCTGTACCTCAGACCATCAGCAGGGTCGTGCTCTCCGTACGTTCTGCCGCCAGCTGTCCTTCACTGGCACAGGTGTCTCTGAGAACTTGCCCTGCCTGGCACATGTAGGTCTATCAGTATTTCAGTGGGTCTAATACAATGTTCTGTTGTACGGCTGCATGATAATTTATTTAACTCCTCCTTACTGATCAACATTCAGGTTTCTAGGTTTTTGTTGGTTTGTCTGCTATTAGAAGCTCTTCTGTCTACATTGTATAGGAGACCATGGCAGACATCCTTTGGCAGGCCCCGTGAACTACGTACCTCTCCATATACAGGCAACAAAAGAAACTCTGACCTTTCCCATATGTTGACTCTTTTAAGAAAGAAGACAAGCTTGGCTTCATAAGTGGCCTGGCACCACGTGAGACTTATTGATCTGTAGCTGCATTCAGCCATACATTACAAAGAACAGGTTTTAGGCAGGATATTTCAGATGCCCTTTGCAAGCTGTGATTCTCTTAGTCTTCCTTGGCTTTACTTTGAAATTGCTGGAGAGTTTTGGAGAAGTTTATGTTGGTAACTCAGAGGGCAGATGATTCTGTTCTTTCCTGATTACATCTGCAGCTTAGGTTGGGAAGTAAGACATGGACACGATCCTGCTTCCACCTCATGTCCCCTTCACCGTCATCCTCACCCCCACCCCCAAACACGCACGCGCACGCACCCGGAGTAGAATATTCTGATGATCTGGTCAGTTTCTCATTTGGTTAACTTGCAGGCATAAACAGATTTGCAGAGTTTAGTAGTTACATAGGGTTTAGTTTTTGTTTTTCTTTTGGCTTTTTGACCTAAAGGATCGGTTTTGTGACTCATTAATAGTGTTTAGAATTACTGATGTAGAATGCTTCCCTTTGAAAAGTGAGGGAAAAATATGATTCTGATTGTGATTATTGGTATTTTGGGTTTTAATAAGGTAAAACCTAAATTTATTCTATGAAACTCCTGAGCTTCTTTGAGCTGCTTTGCTTTTGAGTGAGTGAACATATCTCCTTCCTCTAATGTTACATTTATTTATTGATAAATTGTGCCAGAAGGCATTGCAAAATATTGGAGCAGCAAAAATACCTTGTTCACCCATTTAAACCCCTAAATCATCTGGAGTATCTTGCTTTATTTTTTCCTTTAATATACAAATCTAGTAAGGAACTTTTTGGATGATATGAATATGTGAAAAAGTGAATAGTTTCCACTAAAGCTATAAAATAAATTTAGACATTTCCATTTGTTACTATTAAAATAGCTACTATTAATGGAATTACCATAAAATACTTGCCTTTTCTAGACATCTTATTTGGTGAGTGCAGTATATGGGAAATCTCATTTCGAGGGCCTGAAAGAAGCTGATTGCTGGTGTGATGATTTCAGAGCATCATTTGTAAACACCACCCCCCCACCCCCCCATCAGCACAGTCTGAGAGTGTGCTGTTGGGAGACTAAGATGCCTGTTAGCATCTCTCCTCTGTGCCCTGCCCTGACTTGGGCAATTCAGATCGCTTAGGGAAGGGCTTAATTTATTACTCTTTATTAAATTACACTCACAGTTTATTATTACAGGGGCTTGACAGTAATGAGTCAGCTTTTGGAGTCAAGTGTGGGCTCTTAGGAATGGCATTTTGAACTCTCTTGGATGCCCTTGTCAGACTTTCCCCTGGGACTCACTACCTTTGTTGCCCTGTGACACTGAGGTTTTTTCCCCCTGCTGAATGTGGCTCTCTTTCCTCTTGTGTAAGGAACAACCTTGTATTACCAGCCTGGCCTCCTGTCTGGTGGATCTGTGGAACATGACTGCAGTGTCCATCGCAGCATTGGCTATTACCTGGAGGGTCTGCTGTGCCTGGCTCCATTTATGAAGCACCCATTACGAATAGTTCTGCGAGGAGTGACCAATGACCAGGTTGACCCTTCGGTGAGTAGCGACGCCAAACCATGGCGTGGTTTTTGTTTTGTCTCTTGTTACCACCCAACTCGGAGAACTAAGTTCCTGATAAAGTGCAGATGAACCAAGACTTGTAATCATCAAATCCTGTGACTATTGTCAGCGTTCATCAAGGGGCCTGTCATTGTCGTGGCTGAGAGCCTTCAGAACAGATGCTGGCAGTCTCATCATGCGTGACATGAAATACGGCTTTGCTGGCTGCAGTGTGTGCAAGTGGAGCTTCGTAGCGTCACGTAATAGCCGAGGCTGGAAGGCAGCAGACCAGAACTTTAGAAGGAAATTAATATCTCCTTGGCTGCTGCAGTATAATCTTGACTTACTCAGGCATCAGCCAACGTTAGGACTTTTTTTGAGAAGACTGCAGATTTCGAAAAGGGCATCAGGGCAGGGAAGGTGTATGTGAGCTTTGATAGTGTGTGGACACCAGCAACCTTCTTCTTAAGCCTGCTAATTTTCCTGCATGTCTGGGGAGGATAGTTTCATATACAGGTGCAATTCTCACTGTGGTCACAACTGTCTTAGTGCCAGTCTAGGATGGGTTTTGGGGTGTGTGTGCGTGTAAGGGAGAGAGAGATGAGAGCAGTCCTTTCCAGACCTGCCTTAGACCTCTCCTAGGGAGGGAAGGACCCCCACCTGTGGATGCTCTGTTGTCCAGAGAAGGTATCTTAAAGCTGAGGGCCATGATGTGACTTCCTAACGGAGGACTCTTACCTTCACCTCTGCAGACATGGAACCAAAACCCGTACAGGCGTGCTTCTGAGGCAGAATGTCAAGTGTGTAGACTTCCTAACCAGGAAAGACGATTTAGGTGGCTCACTGAGCCCCAGAGTGGAAACTGCTGGTATTCACCAGGACACTTATTGGGGTATAAACCTGGGTAATGTGTTCTTAGGCATTAAAAGACTTATTTCTCAATTCTTGGGAATTCGGGTACATAAACTCTTTTCCTAGAATCTGGAGTACACTGCAAGATCTGAAATTCTTAGCTGTGAAGGAATGTTGAATAAACTGTTTAGAATTTTAAACTAATTTCAAATGATTGCTTTTCCCCTGCATTTTCTGGAAGATTCTAGGAAACGGGCCCTTCAGTTAAAAGTGTTCTTGAGAGGAGGTCTATATACTTTCAGATTGGAGGGTGGGGAAGGTGCCTTGAAAAATGGTGAAAGGCCCTGAGGCATACAGGAGACTTCGGCACTGTTTGTCCCAGTGTAATACTTTTTCTATAATTGCTAATGATAGTACTTTTATACAGAATATTTAAAAAAAACAACAACCCGGTTCATATGCTGCAAGACTCTCTGCTTTTGTTAGTTGCTCGAATAAAAGGAATTTAGTTAGTACTTGGCTCCAACCCAGGATAAAATAAATATACTTAATCTTGGATAAAGAGTAACTTTGTCAGCCGTTGGCTTCTTCATTTTGAGCTGTCTCTTTAGTGTGTGAGTTCATGTCCGCGTTTACTCTGCACCAGTATGAATATGATGAGTTCTGCCCCTAGGAACCTGGTCTCATGGCGTGGAGAGCTGTGAGCACAGCTAGGGAGCCTGCAAGGCTGAGAGACTGTGGGCTTTGAGAGAAGATGTACAGAAAGTGCTGAGGGCTGGGGAGGCTTTTCTAGAGGGAGGGAAACCACAGAATCAGTCTGGTTTTTAGGACGAGCACTCTGGAGGCTGAGAGAAGGATCTTACCCACTGATAGATGCATCCCTAGGAGAATGAGATTGACCAGTGCTGAGGTTGAACACTGGTGGCTTTTGGGCTGAATTATCCCGACTGGTGTTTCTCCATTGGCCTGCATAGCGTGGTGATGTGGGTATCAGAACTGGATGTTCATGTTTGAAACCCCAGATTTAACTTTATCGTAGATTGATGTGGCAGCACTGGATAGCTGTTCGTTCTTCCATGACAACCATCAGCTAGAGCTGAGTAGCAGCTGCCCTCTTGGGGGGTAAGGCACGAGCTGTCCAGTTAGCGGGAGGTTTTAGCTGACCTCATCATTCATTTAAATTCCCTTTCTGGCCTCTGGGCAGTAGAGTGTTTGCCCCATGGTCCCAGGGACTGAGAACAGGAGAGGAGATGAATGTTTAAGGTGTGTGGAGGGGAAGAGGAGCTGGAGGCAGTGACCGTGGAGATAGAAGTGTCTGGAGAAGCCAGGGAGGACCCAGAAAGTCAGCCTTTGCAGGAGTTGATTTAGGACTGGGCAGGGAGATTCAGCAGTGAGTTTTGTTGACCTTTGAGAGAACAGTGTCATTGGAGTGTAAGGACAGTCACAAGTTGAGGAATGAGACAACTATTGAAAGTTAGGAGATCTTTCCGGAAGATTAGATAGGATGATTCCTGAAGAGCTGATTTTGGGAATTTTTTTTTAAGATGATTGGAGACGTGAGCTTGTTTGTAGGCTGAGGAGAAGCTGTAATGGAGAAGGAAAGGATGAAAATAAAAGGAGTTGGGGGATTTAATAAGGGTAACTCCTGTGGAAGTCCAGAGGGGATGAGCCTTATAAATGGGGAGGGACATTTTTTTCCCCCTCAGAGGCGAAAGGATAGATAATGGGGAGAAATTTTGAGAAGTTCCAGGAGGGAGAAGAAAAGTTCTAAGAGTTTTCCTTTGAATCTCAATGATTGGCACCACGGCCTCCAGTAAATATTTATTGGTGCCAACATCCTGGTCAGATGGTGAGTGAAAATTCCATCCTTTTCCGTTACTGTCCCAAAAGGGGGAAAGAAATACAATCGAGTCCACAGTGTGCGGGTCACTGTTCTAGTAACTGTATCCATATTTATATTATTCTCATACAGACTCTATGAGGTGGGTGTTCTTATCACTGTTTCCGACAAGGTAACTGAGAGCAGGTTTTTTCTCTTCTTCTACCTGGCATGGATCTGAGGACATTTCTGCCTGTTGATTGATTGACTGCACTGTCAGAATGTCGCCTTTGCCCTGAGGCACCACTCAGGCCAGACTTCTGCCTTTTCTTGCTAACTGCAGTGACTGCTCAGTTTCCCTTAGCAGAACTCGCAGACCACCTGCTCTCTGCTAACACTGGTGTGCAGACTGGTGAGGAGACGGAGAGCATGTCCAGTCCAGCCCCTCATTTTACACAGCAGGAAGTCGAGGCCCGGGGAGATAGGGAGATTTCAGGTGTCACAGCTAGTAAGACACACGGGCAGGGGGCTCAAGCCCACATCTGCTCTCTCGGCCCTCGGCCCACCACACTGAGCTGCCTCCCTTCTTGTCAGGTGCAGAGTAATTTAGGAGATAGGACCATACCCGAAGGTTCCACTCGGGCTTCTGGCTGACCCTCAGAGTAAATCTGATTTCATCCTGTATAGTCAGGTATAGGTAGGATGAGCCACAGGTTTGTTTTGTTTCCTTACCTTTCTTTTCCCCAGTAGAACTGGTGGTTGCCTGAGTCCAAGAAGTCACGTGGGCAGAGTAACCCACATTCTTGCATCCCCTTCTTTTTCCAGAATTGGCTTGGCCTTCTCCTCAGCTGCCCTTAAAACTAGCCTAGACTAAATTCTTCTTGGTTTTGGCAACCCAAATACATATTTTAAATATTTTAAATATTTGGATGTGTTTAGCTTTAATACTTAATTGAAATTAGCTAATAGTTATGGGGTTTCCTAGTAACTGCTTCTGCCCCACCTGATCCATTCTGAAGATGTGCCTAGGCTTCACAGGTCATTTCTACCTCTGGTTACCTTTCTGATAGCAGAATATTTAGTTGGGGCCTATGCTCTGCTGTAAAGCTTTTCTTGGAGTATCATTCTGTGACTCTTAGCGTGGTGGAGTTAGTTGGTAGCAACTTGGAGACAGGCTGAGCCCCTTCCCTTAGAGACAAGGGAATTCGCACAGTTGGGAGTTTTTTGTCTGAGGCCATGCAGCTACCTAGAGGCAGGGACTGAACCAGGACCAGGGCTCTCCCCTGCTGCCCCTGCTCCTTGGTTGCTGTTGAGGCAACATTCGCTGATTTGTCAGATAAACGTGATTTGAATATCATCCTTATATTCTGAGGAATCCATAAATGAACAAGAAGGGAACCCAGGCCTCATATGAGTTCTGAGTAGGGAGAAGATAACAGTAATATTTGGCATAGTTTTGCCATTAACTGTGCAGTTTGGGGTTTGTGCTGCTTCAGGTAGTTTGAGGCTGTCATTCTCCCCCGTGGCCCCCCACCCTTACTTTCTTGTAGAATCACCACCTACCCTTTAACTGCCTGTGTGGTGGCCATCAGCAGGATTCTTAGGTAGCCGTTGAATAGTTCATTTGGTTTGCTTTGGCTCAGAGTGTCACCAGCTTTAAACATTAAACAACCATGTTGGGAAAAGATTAATTAAAAAGGTTGATGTTTTCTTCCGTAGTGTTTATACCTAAAAGAGTGAGCAGAGGTCCCAGTTTGTTTTCTGTGTGAGCCTGGTAGTTTCTCAATGTTTTTTGCATGATGCATGTAATGCTCATGATGGTGACTCTTAAGGTCGGTGCACGTCTCTATGAGGAAAGGGGCTCAGGAGCTGGTGGCTTGTGAAACTGCAGTCTTACCCGGGAGCGGAGCCGGTCCATGCCCTCAGTTGTAAGCCAGCATCCTTCCTCTTTGCTACACTGCATCAACTCTGCTTCGTGGGCTCTTTCTTCTTTCCATCTGCTCAAGGTTTAATGAAACTTTTTCTTTGTTCTGAAATAATTCCACAGGTTGATGTTCTTAAGGCAGCAGCCTTCCCTGTCTTGAAACAGTTTGGGATTGATGGTGAATCACTTGAGCTAAAGGTAAGAATGTATGAATTGTTGGCTACATATATCTGTGTAAAACATTTCCTTACCAACTCAGTGGAAGAGCTATATGACTGTGTGTGTGTGTGTGTGTGTGTGTGTGTGTGTGAGAGAGAGAGAGAGAGAGAGAGAGAGAGAGAGAGAGAGAGAGAGATTTGAAGTCACTGTTTATGAGAAGACCCACAGGACTCATGATCCAAACATTACAGCTTTGAGCTGAAAGGGACCCTAATTGTAATGACAATAAGAGCCAACAGTTGTATTGTACTTTCTTTGTGGTAGGTGCTTTGGCCAGTCTACATATATTAATTCCTTTACTCCTCCTAACAACTCTGTTCATGTCCCTCAGCGAGTAAGTAGTGGAGCCGAGATTCTGGCTGTAATGCCTCTATTCTAGATCATCTGGATAGATTTTGTGTCCAGGGCCTTCCAACCTGAAAATTTTCAGTATTTTCAAAACCAACTAGAAGTAATGTAAGCATCTCTTTGTTTGCTATTGAAAGAAATTATATCAAGTTAGTGTGATAACTAGATATCTTAAGCTGTTTAGCATTTCTACTTTTTAAGGATGGCGCAACTCAAAGTGGCCCATGCGGGGATCGAACCAGCAACCTTGGTGTTATTAGGACCACGCTCTAACCAACTGAGCTAACCGGCCGCGCCAGCATTTTTACTTTTTAAATTGATGTTTTTAAACAGGGGAAATGACTTTGTTGTTATTTTATACAGTCATGCACTGCATAATGACATTTCAGTCGATGATAGACCACATATGGTCTTATAAGATTATAGTGGAGCTAAAAATTCCTGTCACCTGTGACCTTGTAGCTGTTGTAACTCACAGTGCAGTGTATTACTCACATGTTTGCAGTGACTGGTATAAGCAAACTTACTGCTCTGTCAGGTGTATAAAAGTGTAGCACATACAATTATGTACAGTACGTAATACTTGATAGTGATAATGAACGACTATCTTACTGGTTTATGTATTTACTATACTTTTTATTGTAGTTTAGAGTATACTCTTCCTACTTATTAAAAAAAGAGTTGGTGGGGGCTGGCCCAGTGGCTTAGGCAGTTAGAGCTCTGTGCTCCTAACTCTGAAGGCTGCCGGTTCGATTCCCACATGGGCCAGTGGGCTCTCAACCACAAGGTTGCCAGTTCAATTCCTCGAGTCCCGCAAGGGATGGTGGGCTGCGCCCTCTGCAACTAGAAACGGCAACTGGACCTGGAGCTGAGCTGCGCCCTCCACAACTAAGACTGAAAGGACAACAACTTGAAGCTGAACGGCACCCTCCACAACTAAGATTGAAAGGACAACAACTTGACTTGGAAAAAAGTCCTGGAAGTACACACTGTTCCCCAATAAAGTCCTGTTCCCCTTCCCCAATAAAATCTTAAAAAAAAAAAAAAAAAAAGTTTGCTGTAAAACAGCATGTCATGTCACACTGGCAGCAGCCGCATACGTCTTGTGTTTACCGTGTCTCTTGATTGCATCATTTTCTCTTGTGCTTCATTTAATCTCGTGTTGTTTTGTTCATTGTGACCCCTAAGCATACAACATCCATTGCTAATGTTGCCATTAAGAGGCCACATTGAGCGACTGACCCGGAAATGAAAATAAAAAGTGATTAAGGACTACAAAGGTGGAAAACCAGTGATGGTTATAGCTCTCCAGTCAGGCATGTCCCAGTCCACCATAGCTACGATCTTGAGGAAAAGAACAAAGCGACAGAAGCTATTAAAGGGTCTGCTTCATTGAAGGCAACGAGACTAACAAAAATTTAAGGAGGGCCTACCGTGTCCCCAAAAATAAGAGCTAACCAGAACATAAGCCCTAGCATGATTTTTCAGGATGCGCGTAATGTAAAATAAGCCCTAATGCGTCTTTTGGAGCAAAAATTAATATAATACCCTGTGTTATTTTCAGGGAAATACGGTAGGGCTTATATTATGAGCATCCTGAAAAATCATGCTAGGGCTTATGTTCCGGTTAGGGCTTATTTTTGGGGAAACACGGTATATCAGACACAGAACTTCTCATGATCTGGATTGAAGAACAGACACAGAAGTGTATCCCTCTCAGCACTAGGACGATTGTGGCCAAAGCAAAAAGTTTGTTTGCAAGTAGTTGAAAGAATAGGCTGAACCCGAGTATGATGTTGAATTTAGTGCTACCTCTTGGTGGTTTAAACGATTCAAGAATGGTTATTGATTACATAATGTGAAAGTGATGAGTGTGTGAATGCTGATTTTTGGAAACTCTAGATAAACTGATTGTGGAGGAAAACTACTTGCCAGAGCAAATATTCAATATAGATGAAATCTCCGTATTCTGGAAACAGATTTCTGAAAGGACTTTCATCCATAAAGAGGCCAAATCAATGCCCAGTTTCAAGGCTTTTAAGTCTCGCTTGGAGGCAATGTTTCAGGCTACAAATTGAAACCCTCTGTGATCTGGCACAGTGGAGGGCCTTTAAACATATCAGTAAGCACACTGCCCAGGTACCGCAGAAGCAGTAAGAAGCCGTGGGTGACAAGCTGCTCTTCTAAGATGCCCTCCTGAATTGTTATGTCATTGAAATGGAAAAGTACGGTGTGGAGCATCACATACCTTTCAAGATTTTGCCTATTGTTGACAGTACTTCCAGACGTCCTCCTTTCATTGGTGATCTTCATCCCAACATCAAAGTGGTGTTTCTCCCGCCAAACACCACCTCTTCGGTTCAACCCATGGATCCAGGAGTTCCAACAGCTTATACGTCCTACCTGAGGAGGACCTTTGCCTGGGCTGTTGCTACAGCTGATGAAGACACTGATACAGTTCTGGACGGATTACACCTACGACTGCACCAAGAGCCTTGCTCGGGCTTGGGGGTAGTGTCACCAAGGAGTGTGTGTGTGGCACCTAGAAGAAGACACTCAGGAGTTTGTCCTTGGGGTTTGTTCATGGGATTTGCCAAGGGTAAGGAGGATGTCAAAATCGCCAAGGCTGAGGTTGCGATGGCGTGCAGCTTGAACCTGGGCGTGGCTGAGGGTGACGTGGAGGAGCTCCTAGAGGTGGTTCCTGAGGAACTGACTTAGGAGGAGTTGTTGGAACTGGAACAGGAATGTATAGCTATAGAAGAGGCAAGAGAAAAGGAAACTGCAGGAGAAGAAAAAGAGTCCCCAAGAAAATTCACAGTGAAGGGTTAGGAGAAGCTTTTACAGACCTCAACAAGCTCCTTAAAAAGTTTGAAAACGTGGACCCTAACATTGAAAGGTTTTCAGTAATAGTGTATTTATTTACAATAAGTGAAGGTTAATTTATTATTGAAGAAACTATTTTTAAATACATTGAATGTACCCTAAGTGTATAATGTTTATAAAGTCTGCAGTAATGTCCTCGGCCTTCACGTTCACTCAGCTCTCGCTCACTGACTCAACTTCCAGCCCTACAAACTCCGTGGTAAATGGCTGATACACGTGTACCATTTTTAATCTTTTGTACCATGTTCTTAACATACCTTTTCTATGTTTAGATATGTTTAGATATACAAATAGTTAACATTGTGTTACAGTTGCCTACAGTGTAGAGTTTTGTAACCTAGGAACAATAGGCTGTTCGTATAGCCTCTGGGTGTAGTAGGCTATTCGATCCAGGTTATGATGTTCAAACAATGATGCAGTCACCTAACGGCACCTAGTGTCTCAGAACGTATCCCTGTCATTAAGCAGGGCATGACTGTAATTTAGAGTTTTGATAGATCAGTTAATTGCATAGGAAAAGGGTTCCTGATGATTAAGAAATGGGATTAACTCATGAAATAGGCCAAAAATCCTTCCTTTTAGCGATGAAAACCTTCTTGACTTTGGGACATGCTGGCCCTGCATCTGCTGCTATTTTTGATACACCATGGGAGTCCTTGCTCATCATGTGCCCTCTTTGAGCTAATGTGCTGTAACGTGCTGTTGACTTGGGAATTAATTCTAAGTTGAATGTGAAAGAGCCATCTCCCTTCTAAGGAAGAGTCCCTTGATGTAAACCTTACTGGGTCGGGTGTCAGGGTCATCCACTCTTTGCTACCTCCTTGCCTCTTTCTCATCATGTGTGCAGATTGTGCGACGGGGAATGCCTCCTGGAGGAGGAGGTGAAGTGTTTTTCTCATGTCCTGTAAGGAAGGTCCTGAAGCCCGTGCAGCTCACAGATCCAGGAAAAGTGAAACGTATCAGAGGAATGGCGTATCCTTTGCATTTGGTTCAGATTTCTTATTTTTTCTCACCTCACTAAGATAAGAATGACTCAGGACAACCTTACGTCTTCCCTGGGTCATTTAGAGTTGACAAGTCATGGGAAAGTCTTAACAGTGAAATTGTAATTGTTGACTGAGATATGATGCTTTATTATCTGCCTCTCCATGACTAGATTGATTCATTCATTCATTTTCTTTATATGAGTTAACGCTTAAATGGTTCCCATGTATGTGATGCTCTCCTGAGGGCTTTGGTTTGGTTTCCATCTGGTGAAGGAAACAAATACAGTGGTACCTCAGTTTTCAAACATAATCCGTTCCGGAAGACTGTTCGAGTTCTGAAACATTCGAAAACAGCCGACAGCGAGGCCTCAGGATCTTGCACTCAGCGGAAGCTGTGTGACATGTTTGACTTCTGAGGCGTGTTTGAAAACTGAAGCATTTACTTCCGGGTTTACGGCGTTTGTAAACCGAAATGTTTGTCAACGGAGACATTCGAAAACCGAGGTACTACTGTATGCATACACATAGTTGTGATGTAATAATGTAAAATGGTATAGACACATGTGCAATGGGCTTGGGGAACTAAGAGTAGAGCGTGGCTACTTTTGTCTAGAGGGTGTAGGAGGATTGGAACAATAATGAATAATAACTTCTATGTATTAAGTGTTTACTCTGCATGTACGTAATTGATAATTATATACTAATTTATTTTTGTAAAAACACTTTAATGAGGTATGATTGACATCCAAAAGGCTGTACATATTTAATGTATACAACTTGACAAATTTGGAGATAAGTTTATGCTCGTGAAACACAGTGTCATAAATATATCCATCCAAAAGTTTCCTATCACCCTCTTTATTTAAAAAATTTTTATTTTGGGGGATAACACAATATAAAGGTCTACCCTCTTTGCAAATTTTTAAGGACAGTACACAATGCCGTATTCTTAACTACAGGCATTAGGTTGTACAGTAGATGTCTAGGTCTTACTCATCTTGTATAACTGGAACTTTGTACCCTTTGACTAACACCTCCCCATTTCCCTCTCTCTAGCTCCTGGCAAGTAACATTCTACTTTTTGCTGCTTTGAGTTTGAGTATTTCAGATTGCCATCCTATACACTTTCAGGTCTATTTCAGTTTGTTTTTTCTCATTTGAGGTATGTTTCCTTAATGCTGTAGTGTGGCAGTGAACTCTGCTTGGACTTCATTCTCTGTGGTCTGGAAATGTGATTTCTAGCCTATGCTCTGTTTGTCTCGACACAATCTTGTGGTAATAACATGGGTTTACAGAGGCTGTCCCATTGGGGTCCCTCCCGCCTGTACTTCCTGCACCAGGTGTGCAAAAGCCACATGAGTAATCCTTTGATGATGATGCTGCGAAATGCGGAAGCATCCTGTGTTGTCCTAACACAGAAGAGAACGTGAAAGCTGGAAGCTGTAGTGCTCTGGGAACCTGGGGTGTGACTTTGTTCCCTAACTTCTCCCTCTGGTGCTCTTAAAGCCTTCTCAATACAGACTGAGCCAGAGAGACAGGTGAGGGCTCACGGTCCTCCCTTTGCTGAATCCTCCCCAAACTTCCTCTGAACTCGCCAGGAAAGTCGAAGCAGTGTCCTGACTTAGATCCCTGTCTGCAAACCAAACATTCCAGCCTCTGTTCTGCAGAGCTGCCCATTTCCCAAACACCTCCCAGGAATGTGGGTTTGCATTGAGATCACCTTCTTGGCCAGTAGTGGAGCCTGAGAAGAAAAGCTGCCTTTGGAAAAAGCTTTGAACTGGTTTTGTGGTTTTTACTTGCAAGGCTGGTTAACTTGGGCTGAGCTTGGAGGTTGTATTCCCCACAGGAGGGTGTGAGGTGGGAGAACTGTCCCCACTCTTGTGTGCATTTGTGGCTATAATGAGCTGCCACCCAGATTGTGTCTTTCCCTCTCTGACCAACTGGCCAGGGCCTAGGGGGGAGCTGGTGTTGGCTTTTGCCAGCAGCTGGGACTGGACAGTGCGGTTACCATTTATTTAATGCCACCCACTCTCATTTTCCCCCCACCTAATGGGGGATGAGAGGAAAAGGAGCACTCTGTTTTAGTTTTATAGTGCTGTCCCAGTAGCTCATGATCTGCTACATGAGAGTTTAATGAAGAAACGGGTAGAGGCAGAAGACAGGCGTGAGTTGGAATTTGTGGGACAATCTGGTTTCCTTTTTTTGATTATAGGAAAGGTACTTAGAGACTCAATCTCTTTGTTTTTCTCTCTCCTTCTCCCCACTCCCCTCTTAAACACACACACACACACACACACACACACACACACACACACTCACTCCTTGGCTTTCCCTGAAACAAATCCCAAGGAGGGTGAGGGGTGGGAGTTCTGTATGGACTTGTCTCTCTTGGATATGAGTTCTTAATATGGTATTCATAAATGAGCTTCAAGATGTTCACAACCCCTGAAATTGTCTGCAAAAGTGTGTATTCTTGTGTTTCTTGAGAGAGGTTTCATAGCTTCCTTCAGATTCTTGGGTCTGATTCCTAAAAGGACAAGAACCTCTGCTCTGGGGTTTGAATCTTGGACCAACAGTAAGAGAAAGCAATAGTTAGCATTCACTGGGCTCTGACCATCCTCAGGCATCGCTAAGCACTTCGCATGCATTATTTCATTTGAGACTCCAAACCCTGCGAGGAGAGTATAATGATTATCCTTCTCTCACTGATGAGGAAGTGAAGGCACGGAGAATCGCATATTGGATCCAGTATGACGCAGTTCACTGGAGCTGGGACTTCAACACAGGTAGTCTGATTCTGGAACTCTTAGCTGTTCCTGGGCGTGGGGCCTCCATGCCAACTCAAGTGGCTCCATAGTGACCTTGGGATGTAGCTGACTTTAAAACTCCTTTCTGTTCACTGCACTGCCTGATTCTAGTATAGACTTCCTCTGGCCTTGAGTTGGCATTGTCACCTCCTGGTTTCCACATCTCTGGAGGGATAGAGGAGAAGCTTGTCTTTGGGAAGTGGATCTGTTTAATTTTGAATCTTAGTTCTGTGACCCAGTTGTCCTCAGTGTAAGCCCTAGAACCAGGATTATTTGGCCCTTGCCAGAGGGTTACCATGAGCATAAAATAAGTTGATAATGTACGTGAAAGAACTTTGGGAACTATGAACGCTCTGAGATTATGTGTCAGGATAGTGACATTTGTGCTCTCCTAGAAGGAGTGGGCAGCCTCAGGCCTCAGAACAGCAGCTACCTGGTCCAAAGGGTATGAGACCTGGGACTGTTTGTCTAAGCTGCCTGTGGTCAAAAGTACATTCTGGACAGAAGATGTGGTGATGTAACTGGACTCTGTGTGTGTATTGAAAAATCCCTCTTTGCTCTTTCCTCATTTCAGCTTTGTCCTTTGAGTCAAGTCAAATATTTATCGAATATTTCTGAGTACAAAAGTAGTGTATTAGAGAGTTGGGAGGGATATAGCAGCAGTGCCCCTTTCCTTATGGAGTGTGCGGTCTCGACGAACAAAAATGTGTGTACATGAAGGGGGATGTATGGTAAGTTCAAGTGCAGACTGCAGTTGGATGTTGACTGGAGGGTGTGAGGAGAAAGAGGGACTCAGTAATGGAAGAATGAAAGAAAGCAGTTTGGGATGAAGAACTTGGAGAATTTGGATGGGTGGAGGGGCGATGTCGCTGGGTTGGGGGTGAACACTGAGCAGGCTGGAGGGTCAGACAGCAAGGTGCAGGAGGGCCTGGAGTTCCTGGGAGATTCTTACCAGCATGAGAAAGATCGGCCTTTGGAATGTTCAGGATAGATCAAAACGGGAAGCTCGATGCTAGTCAAGATTTTGCACAGACTCAGCTTTTTGTTTCTGCAGTTCAATGAAAATTAAATGTGCTATTGATAGTAATTTTTGAAGAGTTGAGCTGGAATAGGCGTACCATGCATCTTGTCTCCCTGTTGGACTTGCCACACGAGGTTTGTATAAGGTAGCGGAAAGACCACGTGTTAAATTACTTCTCTGTTTCTTTAGCCCCTCGTTCCACGTATGCGGCTAGCTCGTGACTGTGCATTGCACATTGAAAGTGCTCGGTACATATTTTTTATTTGATTTGTAGGGTTAGGGAGAGCCGGTCTCTGTAATAAAGTTTGAATTAGGTAACAGTTTCCGCCTCCTTAAGCACCAGCCTCTTCGCTTGAGTTGCTAATATTGTCCTCCTTTCCTTTCTGGGGGTACCCTGTTGTAAAAGTGCTAATTACCAGTATTGTGACTATAAGATAACAGTTGTAAGGCGTCTGTGGAGTAATTGATACTTAAATAATTGGAAATAGCCTCTGTAAATTAAAAAACAGAAACAAAACAACAACTATTTAGCTCTTTATACACAACAGCCACCATGCTCTTTCACTAATCTTTTCCTGCTTTCCCCGTCAACAGACCAGGGGATGGGTTGGTCAGCCCCAGGGTGGTGTCTGTTCTGGTCTTAGGTTCTAAGAGAAAGACTCATTGGTTGCAGCAGTGGGGATGGTCAGAGAATACTTCAAAAGGAGCCTGGCTCATACCTCACAGAGAAGCAGTTGCCTTCACTTGTTCCAAAATGGCATTGAACTGTTGCTAAGGGCAGGATAGGAAGTCTAGAGCAGGGTTGGGAGGTTTTACTTTCCAACTCTATTGTTTGGATTTTTTTCACCATGAGCATTTAAGCCTTTTAGAACAATAATGTAAAAATTATAATAAATAAAAATAATATAAAAATTGATAATAGTACTGTACAGTCAAGTAATGAAATACAGCTGGAAAATAAAATGGAATTAGAAGTCCCAGTTTGTTATTGCAGTTTCATAAATCTTGCTAGCTTTGTAACTGACTTTTCTCTATTCTGACGTCAAAGCAGCGTGACACCCTTAACTGCAGTTTGTAGGTACTCCGTGCGTGTATCACCTCAGATGGCAAACCGGATTGTGGATTCCGCAAGGAGCATCCTCAACAAGTTCATACCCGACATCTATATTTACACAGACCACATGAAAGGCGTCAACTCTGGGAAGTAAGTGCCTGTGCATTTTTGGAGCCTAATTTTGCAGCTGCCCCAGCCTTTTTCAGACTCCTGACTGAAGTTAGAACTGCCAGCTCTGAGATTGGGCAGCCAAAGGAAGAACAATTTCTTTTTTTTTTGGAAGAACAATTTCAGAATTAATTTCCTTCTGACTTATTGCCAGTGTCACCAACAACTCCCGTCACAGAAGCGTCGTAGCGGCCAGTGCTGGGAGATGAGGCGCCCAGTCCCCAGCCAGGGGGAATGAAAACTATTAATAAACAGCGCTGTAAGCTTTAAATCCCATCTGCACTCTGTTCCCACAAAAACAGAAACAAGTTCATCTATCCTGAGTAAATAACAGTTTAGGGAGAAAAATCCTTTGTTGGCCCAGGCGCCAGTCACATTCTCTCTCCATCAAGGGGAACACCATCCCTAGAGCCAAAGAAAAGTTGTTATTGCGGATTTGAGTTTGATTTAGTGAAAGTCTTTGTGGAAAACCTCACTTTAGAAAATAAAAAGTTAATGATCTATGTAATGAAAATAACTTTTTTAGTTGATTGTATATTTAAAAACAAGTTAGAGAAGCAAGTAAAACCCATTTTTTTTACTGTGAAAATGTTAAACATAAAGAAAAGTTGAAAGTAAACATCCATATATTCCTGGACTGGGAGGGCTGCGTGTTATGGGATCTCTGACCTTTGTGAAGCCCGAGGGAAAGATGAAGGTGATTTCTGAAACACGGTGGCTCATAGTCCAAAGCAACAGAGGTGGTGGTGTCAGAGGTTAGCGTTGGGAAAGCATTTGTGTGCAAAGCTGGCCCTTTCTTCTGGAATTTGGAAAGGTCAGTGATGGTCCCAAGCCTTTGGTGTTTTGCTCAAATATCACCAGTGTTTTCCATGTTTATACTGTGGGAGCGATAATGTCTGCATCCTTACATTATTGGAAAGATGAAACGTTCAGATACATGAGCCACTAAGGCACACCTGGCACATAGTAGGTGCTGTAGAAATGGACCATAGCTGCTGAGGTTATACTTTTCTTTCTCTTCTATTCTTGGCCAGGGGGATTACAGACGGATGGGGGAGGACAGCTAGCAGCAGCAGGTATCTGAATGGCTTCCTCTCCATAGTGCCTTTTCTCTTTGGCCTCTGCCTCTACCAAAGAGTGGCCCGGAATGAAGCAGAGCAGGCCTGAAGGCCATACCGCCGCCAGCTCGAGTGTGGCTTTTTATACTTCCACTGACTTGGCTGAGCCTAGGGTGTGGGCTGGTCCCATACTTGCTCATGCTGAGTAGGAAGCTCAGGCATGGATCGAGATGTGGGTGTATGAGAGGCGTGGGCCATCACCTC
The DNA here is from genome assembly GCF_057876585.1 of Rhinolophus sinicus. Lineage (NCBI taxonomy): Eukaryota > Metazoa > Chordata > Mammalia > Chiroptera > Rhinolophidae > Rhinolophus > Rhinolophus sinicus. The sequence continues at coordinate 52,228,658 of NC_142516.1, forward strand.
CAAGCTCCCCTTCAGAAATTAAAACCAATGTATGCAGTTATGTTTGTGTTTAGTTTTCTAACTGTTAAGTTACAGGTGACAAATGGTGATCTTCTCTGTTATGAAATGATAAAGTCATGGGTGGATATTTTCTTCTTCTAAGTCAGTGAAGTATCCACATGAATTAGGCTTATTGAAATCCGGAAGTGAGAGTTATGTTGTGGCCGTGGCCGAGAGCCTTGGGGCCAGCACTTCCTGATGGTCTGCGTCAGTGCTCGGACCAGCACGCACGTCTCTAGTGTGGTCCCCTTTTGACTCTCATGTAATGACTTATAAAGAAAAATCTATCCTTTATCAGTTGGAAAGTTTGGGAGGCTTGTCTCTTTATAAACTGTACTAATGTGCGTCTTCAATGAGGCCACCTGGTGACCATCTACTTTGTCAGCGTAATTTGAAATGGGGCTGACGACACACACCGCAAATGAGGGGGAAATTGGAGTAAAGTACATAAAGCTTAATATATTATCTTGTTTTCTGTAAAACGAATATATTAAATGGAGCGATGAAGTATAAAGTTTGTTGTAATAACAAATACACGTGCCCTAAAAAATTCACGTGGATGGGAAAATTTGGAAGTTCTTGGGAAATTCAGGTAAGTGGGTTAAAGCAGTGATAGTAGCTTCTCTTCAGGTTCTCCCTTCCCTCCATTTTTCACTCTTTATTTTTGCGTGCCACTGCTTCTGCTGCTGAGCTGAACGCCCCCTCCTGCTCTTGGTCAAGTGACTGAAAGGCAGCTTGAGATGGTGCTAGAATGTCCCATGATGATGAGTGGCTGGCACGGTGTTAGACTGTTAAGCATTACTCAGAGTGCCCCGGTACCTTTCAATAAATAAGTAACTCACTTCAGCCCCTTCTCTTGGCAGGTGTTATTAACCCTGGGCTGCAAGACAGTCAAATTTTTTAAAAGAAATTAATGACTGGTCATTATAGTTCCTCCCTACAGTGAGCTAATATAGTGCATTTGAAACATCATTAATTTTACACATAGTTTTTCTGAAATAAGTATCTTGGTTCATGTTGTGCCAGATGCATAGAAGGTGCTTCTTGAACACGTGTGTTGACTTTTGTCAAAAGAGGCAGGTCTGTATGGTGATTGCGTGTGGGCTGTACTGCTCAGAAGGTGGCTGTTCCTTCCTGATGACATACGAGGTCTGACAGTTAAATTTGCGAACTCATCCTAGAAAAAGTGCTACATACCTCATTGCTGAATATCACTACGGTCACCTTCGAAGTACTCCCCTTGGGAAGCTATGCACCGATGCCAGCACATAGTCCACCTTCAAAGCAATTTTGGAACTCTTTTCCTGGAATGGCCATCAGAGTTGTCATCGTATTACCCTTGATGTCCTGAATGTCATCAAACTGTCTTCCTTTCAATATTTCCTTTCTCTTTGGGTAAAGAAAGAAGTCATTGGGGGCCAGATCAGGTGAATAGGGAGGGTGTTCCAATATAGTTACTTGTTTACTTGCTAAAAACTCCCTCACAAACAATGCTGTGTGAGCTGGTGCATTGTCGTGATGCAAGAGCCATGAGTTGTTGGCGAAAAGTTCAGGTCGTCTAACTTTTTCACGCAGCCTTTTCAGCACTTCCAAATAGTAAACTTGGTTAACTGTTCAATTGGTACAAATTCATAATAATCCCTCTGATATCCAAAAAGTTAGCAACAAGTTCTTGAACTTAGTTGTCAGACTTCGTATGTTTTTAAGACACTGGGTGCAGTAGATTTGAGGTGTCAGATCTGGAAACTTGGTGGAGACATGTTTGTTTTTATTGTTTATGGACTGATTTGGTTTTGTGTTAAACTAGTTGTCACCAAAGTCTTTGAGGGCAGGTGTAACCACAGTGTCCCCAGTTCCTGTCCCATGGAAGCTTTTCCCCAAATGTTTGTTGGATGCATGAGTGAATGAGTGAGCTGTGGTCCTGAACAAGAGGGTATTAGAAACACAATGGGAGAGAACATAGTGCCAGCTCCTAGAATTCTGGCTTAGAGGTGTCCCTTGGGGACAGAAACATAAAGGTGTGCCTTATCTAGGCCCTTGCTAGCTTGTGTGGTGGTTTTCATTATCGGGGGAAAAGCCTGATGTTTCTCAAGAAGAGCTGCACTGAGGTCTCCGGGCTGCTTGCCCCTGGGTTGTGAGTGCAGGCTGTGGTGGAGAACTTGTGTAGGTTTTGGACAAAGACCTGCGATTGGCACACATCTCAGTCACCTTCTTGCTGTGTGGACTTGGTGCCAGGTGCGTAATGTCTCCATCTCCTCATTTGTAAATGGAGACATAATATCGACTGCAGAAACTGGCAGAAAGTAGGTGCTCAATGTCTGGTAGCCCTTGCTAATGTTATTATAAACCCACATAGTAGGATGTTTTACAGTGTAGGAGGAGTGGGGGGAAGGGAACAGAGGGCTAATAGGAAAAGCAGTGCAAGATGCATCTTCCTTGGTTCTGCCATGTGTGTCCTCACGAAGTAATGTACCCTGTGTCCCGGAAAATAAGACCTCGCTGGACCAGCAGCTCTAATGTGTCTTTTGGAGCAAAAAGTAATATAAAACCTGGTCTTATATTACATTATATTATATAAGACCCGATCTTATATTAAAATAAGACGGGGTCTTCTATTAATTTTTGCTCCAAAAGACTCATTAGAGCTGATAGTCTGGCTAGGTCTTATTTTCAGGGAGACATGGTGTATTTCCTGTGTAAGCTAGAAGGAACCCTAATAAGTCTTGGTGTAACCAGACAGCATGCCATCAGAAGGATGTTTGTCTTTCCTTTGCTGCATGTGAACCCCACTTCATGAACGTTACTCAGTATCTGTGCCTTTGAACCCCCAGGTCTCCAGGCTTTGGGTTGTCGCTGGTTGCTGAGACCACCAACGGCACGTTCCTCAGTGCGGAGCTGGCCTCTAACCCTCAGGGCCAGGGAGAAGCGGTGCTTCCAGAGGACCTCGGGAGGAGCTGTGCCAAGCTGCTCCTGGAAGAAATCTACAGGGTATGTACTCAACCTTTGCAGGTCAGGAGAGGAGCCATCAGGAAGCAGTTCATTATCTCTCATTCTTACTCCTTAGCAACTTTCTCCTCTTAAGCCAACGGCTTAAGCCAAGGAGTTAGCCTCTTCCTACCGATTAAACAGTTTAACATGAAATAATTTAATGGATTATCTAAACTAGTCAGTGAGCAGAGATCCAGCCCCCCCAGATTAGGATACGGGACAGGTAAGTTTTAACTGTGGAGAGAGGAAAGAACTGGAACAGACTCATACGAGAGAGGAGGTAAAAAAAAAAAAAAATGAAGCAGGTTAGGTGGGGCCTGGCTAGTTGAAGAGAATGCATTGCCCTGCCGAAGCTGCTCCCCTGGGTGTTACCATGTGGGAACGAGGGCTTATTGTCTTCAGGTTTTCCAAGGGAAGTCGGAAGTCTGGGTTTGTGTGTAGCAATTGATTCAGGTAGAAAATAGTGTCAACAGGCTAGATTTGCAGTGGGTGTTGTAGAACATAGAAGAATGTTTAGGGAAGGCAAGCCTGTGTCAGAGCATGGCAAGGGGCTTTGGAAAGACGAGAACACAGGTCAAAGAAAGGCGACACAAAGCTGAAGACAAGAATTCATCAGTTGCCATCTTTCATCTGCAGCTCTGGTTGGGGGGACACAGCTCAGACCTGCCTGGACCAACCTGTCCTCTCAGTTGCCACAGTTTTTTCTCTGTTGATTCATATGAGCAGCATGCACAGAGGCATACATACACTTTTACTCTGTTTCCCCAAAATAGTTGGGGTGACCTAAAATAAGCAAGAAAGAAATTGGGAGGGAAGGAAGGATGGTGGCAGGAGAAATAAGACGAGGCTGCCTGAAAATACATTCTTTGAAGTCCTATATACTTGGTTAGAGGAGAATCACACATGTGGCTCCCAGATTTCCGTTACTCTGCTCCATCTTTTGCCTTGGCTCCATGTCAGACAGGTGAAACCTTTTCGTGCCATGCAGATCCAGGACAGGCTCCCAGGGACAGTCATTTCTCTGCTGTGTATGCGAGGCTGCACACCCTTGAACTAAGTGCTAGCAAGAACTGCATTCTGGGTGATGCGTAATATTTGTAAGTTGGCTTTTTTTCCCCTCCAGCTGAAGAGCCTTTCATCTCTGTATTTATCTGTGTATTTATTCTCAGTTATTAGGCATTTCTGTGGTTCTTTCCTGAAGTCTCCAAGAAAGTTTTGCCCTGCTTGAAGTAGCAAAAATCATGTGTAAGCCCAGTGAAATAAAACCAGTAAGGCCGGGGTATAGTGGTGATTTTTTTTTTTTTTTAATTCCTCCTTTTGCTCCTGTAATTTATTAATCACTGTGGTAGGTATGGTAGGGTGATGCCTGGGGCCGTGGGTGTTGATCCCTCGCAGGTCCCACTAAGGCAAACAGTGTATGTCACAAGCCACTTCCGTGATGCAGGTCATCATTCTTGAAAATAACTCATTGCTCTCAAGGGGGAACAAGTAAGAAAGCACTGTTTTAGAGTTAATTACAATGTCCAGGTAAGTGGTTTTATTTAATGTCCGTCTAATTAAAATGGAAGACAAAGGACCTATAATTGTGTCTTCAGTAGAGTAACTCCATCCGCTTTACTCACCATTCAGCTACGAAATAGAGAAAAGAAATATCCTGTCAAATGAAATCCTGAAGGAGGAAGTATCTTCTCACGATTTTGTGCAATCAAGGTCTGGCTCAGCTTTTTGATGCTAAATCAGTCCAATGTTTGATGCTTAATTTAGTGATTTTTTATTTTTATTTTGAAAGTTGGGAGTAAATAATCAAGAGGTTACCTCTGTCAGTTACTTAGTTCAGGAAGTTTGTCATCTGGACATTTGTGAGGGCAGAATGTGCGTGTGATATATGCGTTCCTAAGTCCCTGGGGATTTGTTTAGGTTTCTCTTCCTGGGTGCGTGGTGGCTGGCAAGCCCTGGGGATGCCTCCATCTCTTTCCAGTAGACCAGGGGGAATTGGAAGCATCATATTACAGAACAGCCCAGTGGGAACTACGAGCACAAGTGGAGTGTTTTACATCCCCATAAACAGCGTATTCTAGACCTCAGGGTGAAAGCACAGCCCCCAGTCCACAAGAGAGAAAACTTGCAACCTGGATGAGGTCATTGTATTTTTCTATTCTAGTTAAGTTCCACTTTAAACCATTTCATTGTGCCTGTACCAAGTTTGTTTGTTTTAATCTTTAAGAAAACTTCCTTTGTTTGTGTCTATGCTCTTTAGTTATTAAACGGACAAAATGCCTCATGTTTTTGTGAATAATTCTTTATAGATCTGTGATGTGACATGGTTTATTGAGTAATAAGAATTCATCCCCTTTGAATGTCTGGTTTATTTTTACCAGAATTTTAATCCTCTGATCTAATCCCTCTTGTTCTATTTATATCTCACCAGTTACCAAGTCCTCTCAATTCTGTTCCAGGCTTTCTGGAACTGCTCTTTCCTATCCATTTTTTTTGCTGCTTCCATCTACTACCCTCTGCCCATTACTGCCCCTCCCCCCAACGCCTATTATGTGTGCTGGCTCTCCCCACTTGCAGGGGAGGGGGGAGTCCTTTCCAAATCCTCTCCAACATCTTCAGTCTAAATCCCGCCCCCCCGCCAATACAATGATCTGATCTTTTTACCACTTAGTGCTCAACGACCTTCACTAGCTTCGCACTTCCCAAAGTAAAGTCAAAACCCGTTATTCAGAAAAGCCCTCAGTCTGTCTGCTCCACCTTCTCCCCGCAGTTTCACGTACTTCTCCGCAGATAGATACTGCCACTTTCAGACCTGGCCTCCTGGCTGTTCCCCACTATCCCTGGGTCATATTTCCCCCATCCTCCTGCTCTCCCCCCCCCCAACCCTGCTCACCCCTCCAGGGCCAATATAAGTCCCCACCTCCCCAAAGCCTCCCTCCCTGCCCCGCCCGCCCAGTGCCCACAGCCCTCAGCTGCTGCATGGCTTTGGCTTTGCCTTGAATTGTTTCTGGCTCCTGCTCATATCTCATCTTTGCAGTGAGATTGAAGCAACATGGCACAAGGGTTGTACCTGCTGTCGGGGTGGCCTCATCACTCCTCCATGGTGTTCTGTACACAGACCCCAACATGTTTATTGCACTAAAATATTGGTCTGGTACATAATAAAAATCAGTTGAGAATGGTGGAATAGCAACATTGGTAGACTAGTGATAGGAAGCAGAGCCTGAAGAGAACAGCTTAGTTTTAGACAGTTTTATGAAAGGGAGCAAGTTCTATAAAACAATTAGTTTTGTTGGTTCTCACGTTCTTTGTAGGTCAGGTTTTCATCTTTGGATGGAAATATATATATACTATAACTCTACTTGTCCTAGCATTTGCTAAGTGAGGAAAATATTAACTCAGTTTAGGAAGAGCAATAGATTTTCATAAAGGCTAGCAGTACGAGAAGCCCTCTATTTTCTTACTCCATTGTCATAAATGAAGTCTGAGAGCAAAGAGTGAGTGTCTGCCTAAGAATGGATTTCTTACCTACCTACATGCATTTAAAAAGGAGAGAAGTGTACCCACATGAACAGCAGTGGGTGGCCGGCCACCTGTTCTGTTCAAAGTCGGGGAAAGTCTAGCCTTGTACTCTAATGTGCTTTGGTCAGAAACTGGGTTCTTTTTGTGACTTGTGCAAAATATGTGGAAATTTAAGGTCATCCTGCTTTCACTGTGTACAATGTAAGTTTGAACTGTGTTACATAGAGTTATCCCACAAATACAGACTTTTTTAAAGACACAAATGTAAACAGCAGTAATGCACAGATCTAGTATAATAGAAGCAAAATGGCTGAAATAGTCAAGAAATTTGATAATAAAAGAAGAAAGGCAACCAAAGCAGTTATACTTCAAGAGAAAATTTGTGAAAAGAATTCTGTTCTGCTTATTGATTTGGGAGAAAAACAAGGAAAATTAGGGGAAAATAGAGCATAAGTAATAGGAATGGAGGGATCTGACCCTAACAGCTCTTCAGTTTTGAGGCACACGGGAAGAGATAAAGAGGAGAAAGTAATGTAACATGGCAAATAGTTTCTGAGTGTGACTGAATAGTGCTATACATAGATAAAAACCTTGAAAGGTAAAGGCCGTTTGATGTCAGATTGACTGTGGTCAGTGACAGATTAAATAAACAGAAGCAGCATTTACTTCACCCTCAATTAATTATACACTTCCTAGCATTGATTATGCTTTTTGGCTTATATGTCCTGCTGCTGCTTTAATTACTAAGGGGAGCTTTTATTTTTTACAAGATACCTCAGTAAACTTGAATTCTGATAGTCTCAGCTAATACAATTGTTCTGATTAACTGTTAGTTTAACCTCCTGAAGTTAATTGATACAAAGATTACTCTTAAAAGCTCCGTATTATTTTGTTCCATACCTGTGACTGTTGCTGTGGTTTTCCATTTTCTGGTTGGCACGACAAGTAATCTTTAAAGTGTTTGTCTTCACAGGGTGGATGTGTGGATTCGACCAACCAAAGCCTGGCTCTGCTGCTCATGTCCCTCGGACAGCAGGATGTGTCCAAAGTCCTGTTAGGCCCACTCTCGCCCTACACGTGAGTTGTTTTCTGCAGCCTCGTCATGCTGTCCCGTCTCACCTCCCAAATGCATGAAATGACAAAGGTGCTGTACTGCGCACAGCCACCACTGTGCACACCTTACTGATCCGTAAATGAGCTAGAGGTTGTCGCTCTTAAAAATGTGGTGTTTCACGAGGATTTTTGCCTTCCTTTCTCTCCTGTGGTTTCATCATTTCTGTGTCATTAAAATTGTGTGATAGATTGGACAGTCCTTTTGTTTATGCTTTAGAGTTTTTTCCATTTTGGAGGTAAACTCCTGGTTCCATTATAGCTTGGATTTTGTTGTTAGTTTTTTTAATCCCTCTTTTCCCCAGCTGTGGCAAATAGGACCATCTCTTCATCCTAGGTGATAGGGTGTGAATTGGCTAGAAACATGAAGAAAAGAGGCAAAGTCCACAGTCATGCCACTGGACAAGTAGGGAAATTGTAAAAGTGCTCTTGAGGCCATTGGATGTTATCAGAAGTTGACTGCTGAGGTATTAAAGCAAGCAGTCTCCAAAAAGAGCAGCTCATCAGAAGACTTGAATTATTAACAGCACCGTGAAAGAAGCACTTCCCATTGATAGTAAATGAGGTTGCTGTAAGCAGCCCGTGTGAGCTCTGACATCTGGGTGTGGGGACATGTGCTTATATGCTTGAGATCTTAACATGGCCATCTGGGGGTGGGGGCTGGGGGGTGCTCGCCGTGTGGGAGGAAGTATTCAGGTAGATATGAGACTGAACTGTCCTTTTTCGGTTATCATGGTACCGATGCTGTATATCTGAAAGGTACAGTACTGTGATAACTGAAGAATGGTGGTGCCATCGCATTGAGAAAGGGGCGAGCGTTGCTGAGGGGGCATTGTACCCTTGGACCATGGCTTGAGGGGGACGTGGAGACCAGGAGCTTGAAAGACTTTTTTGGAGGGTTTTGTTTTGTTTTGTTTTTTTGACTTGGTGTTAGGAGGTTTTTTTAGAACAAGGAAATGGAAGAGAATACATTCTGTTCTCAGTGGGGGAAGAATGATAAGCAGGAAACTGATGAGGACCACATTATCTGCAGATAACTTGTATCAAGTATTTCACAGGACAGGAAACCTGAAATTGAGTAATCCTAAATGGCACACTCACATCAGGAATCAACATTGCTAAAATAGACTTTGTAGTTAAGGCATTTGGGGAGGAGGTGAGGGCTGGGAGTCTAGCGCCCTAAACGCAGAGATTCGCTTCCTGTAGAGAGTTTGCTGGAAGTGGCTGACAGCTCTGTGACCACCATGGCTCCCTTCAGCTTCTCAGCTGTCTCATTGCTGCTGCTTTCCCAGCCTCTGCTTCAGGGCAGCAGAAGGCCTGACCGCTCCACAGCATGAAGTGGTGTCTAGAAATGTGTGTGGTCATGGGGCATGGGGCATGGGGTTTGGCAGAACATTATGTGGAAAATGGAATGTGTATTTTTATTTTTCCTTGACACTTTTTTTACTTTTAGAGTTGTTGTTTTTTTTTGTTTGTTTGGCTACAGGGCCTTTATAATTTTTTCAGGTCAGCAGCCCCTGTGGAGGTAGATGGTCAAGATGTGACTGGACATTTTTTAAAGTTCCCGTGTCCTCCTCTACACAACCCCTCACTAAACATTAATTGTAGTGTCTTGTGTTCTAGAAACCTTGCCTAAAATTACTACATATCCTGGGAAAATAAAGTGGTCTGCTCTGAATTGAGCTTTACAGGAGTGGGACAAATTACAAAATTATGTTTTGAGACTTGATTGCAGGACATTCTTCCTCTGGATTACCTGCCTCCCAGGGTTTCATGCAAGAGAGGCTGCAATGGGGTGGGAAAGGGAGCCCCCTTTCTTTTTGGTAAGCTAGAAAAGGTGGAGGGTGGGGTAGTAAGAAGTTTATTTTTGAAAGCTGTATCTGCTTGGGACCCTTTTAGCCCTTTTATCATTGTGGAAGACTCCAGTGGCCCCAAGTGGTGGAGGGCAAAGGTGAGAAGAAAAATATGTCCTTCAGGGTCCCAGTAGACAAAATTAACAATATTTGTGTGTACAGGTTAGTGTGAAAGTGGCCCAGAATCAAGGTCAGTATAATCGTGGTGGGAGGAACAGTTTATCCTAGTTGGATTCAAGAGTTTGAGAGGCCAAACTATCACTTATTTTTATGTGCAGTTAAAGTCATCAAAATCTGTTTTCTGAAACCTCAAGTTTCTCAAAAAAACCAGAAGCAAGACCCTCCTTGGTTTAAAGAAATGTATTTCTTCTGGCAGTTTGCACATTCTGATTGGTATAAATAGCTTTTTAAATGTCTATTTACAGACCGTGGGATTAAGGAGGATGTTTTTTCTTGCGGTGTTGCTTTTAAACTCTTTCTGGAAAATAAAGGTGTCTATATTCTTCCTGTTCTTCTTCCCTTTGTCTTACTTCAGGAGATTGTGGTTTTCTGTGGTACTTGAGAAAGTAAGTCTATATGTGTGAAATTCTTCGGGAAGGCCAGCGAGGTTTTTTTTTTTCCAGTAGAATAAAGTACGATTGGATAACATGCTGGTATGTGTAGAATTTCTTTCTGTTCAATTTGTTGAGTTTTAGGCGTTTTACAGTTGGCGGCAGTAGTTCTACCTTCCCCTCAAAAAGCTTAATATTACAGTTTAAGGAGGATTTATACTTTAATTAAAAGTAGGGTTAACAGCAAGAAAACATATCTGTGAGCATCTTAATTAGCACTTTCAGAAATTGTTTGATTGGAGACTGTGGTTCCCAGAGCTTTCTGCATTTTGTTGGATTTCAGTGGTGGCTGTACCCCGGGGGACCGGGAGACCATGGATAGGTATTTAGCATCTCTGAGCCTTGCTGTCATCCGGAGAGGAGGGGACGCTCCTGAAACAGTGGGCTTGTGGAGATGGAGCAAGGCTTAAATGAGGTCAGGTGCTCAGTGCTCCCAGCAGTGCTCCCACTGGAGCTCAGTCAGCGCTGGACGCTGCCGTCCCACCCAGAGCCCCCCTTGCCCTGCCCCAGTCTGGGAGAGCCAGGCTCCCGTTAAGGTCACTTCGAACGCCAGGAGGCCCAGTGAACGTGCTTTGGGCAGTTTCAGGCCTGAAGTCCGTTGTAAATTGTTTGCTCAGCTATCAATAAATCTATATCCATTAATTTTTAAATTATGACTAACTTCCTGCAGTTGTGTTGCTAAACAGACTACACACATTTTATTTACTGTTCCCAAGAATTCTGTAAGGTAGGTGTTTATTTAACAAACAGTATGTTTTCTGTTGGCCAGATGTTGTTTTAAGTGCTTTCCAACTATGAACTCATTAAGTTCTCATAATAAACCTCTGAGGGTATAAAGACAAGTACACATGCGGTCTGCAGGTGAGGGGGTTGAGGCACAGAGAGGCTGAGTCGCGTGCCCAGAGTCACACAGTCAGCAAGTGGGGCTCAGCCCCAGACAGTCTCAGCCGAGCTGTGCTTGCCTGACCCACCGTGCTCTTACGTAAGGACTGGGATTCTGTCCATAGTGTTGGACCCGAGTGCCCGCCTGCCTGAGGCAGGCTGCCACGCCACATCTTTTCAAATTCCGCCGTAAAATGATCTCCTTCTATCTTTAGTTGGAGGTCTAAAATAAACCATGCCACTTTGTTTTGTTCTAACTTTAATAAGTGACCTCGTTCTGCTACTTGGGAAGTGCTGGGAAGCGAGAGCCCAGTGTCCCTGTGAAACACGGATTGATTGGGGGTCTTGGCTCACTTAGTCTGTAGCACAGCAGTGTCCAGATCAAATGAGATAATGCAGGGAAAAGTGGGCACTGCTGGCCAAGCCTCCTGCTTTTTGGGTTCAGTTGTTTAACTGCTGCCCTGAGCTAGCGTGATACCACTCCACCTTACATGTGTTATTTAATTGTGTTTAAGTGTTGCAAAGCCCTGTCACTTTGATTAAGCTGTTTGAACCCCAGAACATATTTGGCAAATGGTAAAAGCAAGTGATATCTTTAGTTTCCAGATGAAAAAGAGAGGTTAGAGGTCTGTTCATTGTAAGTCCTTAGCCACTTGGCTTGGCACCCACATCTCCCAACAGGGCAGCCAGCCTGGCTCTCTCTTTCCTTCTGCCTTTAAGTCGAATTTAATAACTTCGTTCTTAGAGCAGAAGCTATCTGGGCTTTGGGAAAGCCACTGTTTGGCAGAAAAAGCACCACCAGTATATTTAGAAGCTGTGGTGTAATGACAACAGGGGGCTCCATCCAGCAGATTCTCTTCTCACCACCGGATCTTCCATCCCCTCAACTTCTAGAGCAACTCCTTAGACCTGAGAAGTAGGTAACCCCAGTATCCAAGTGGCTTGGTGGCGCAGGAGTCAGGCACCTTTTGTTGTGTTTTGTGCTTGTGGAGCTGCCATAGAGAGAGTGTGCACCCATGATTGCTTTCACCCCCATGCTCTAGCAGGCGTCAGAAGACGGATCTGGTGAGAGGGGCTACATTTTAAGGGGCAGCGCCGGGCAACCTGGCAAGTCCTGGGCAATTGGGATTCAATGGGCAGGTGACTGAGCCCAAAGGCTGTCACCTGTTGACTAGCAGTGCTGCTGGAAGATACATAGGAAAAATTATCTCTGTGTTCTAGGATTCTCTGAAACTTGTCACATGGACTGGAGGCTTTCATGAAAAGTAGGTTATTGATTTGGGGCTTTTTTTTTTTGGAAAATAAATGACTTTGTTCTGAAAAATACGAAGTCTGACAAATTCGCAAACTTGTTTGAGCAATGTTGCTAACCTTTTTTGAATTCAGAGGGATTATTTATTATGAATTTGCACCAACTGGACAAATAGTTCACCAAGTTTACTATTTGGAAGTGCTGAAAAGGCAGCTTGAAAAAGTTGGACAACCTGAACTTTTCACCAACAATTCATGGCTCTTGCATCACGACAATGCACCAGCTCACACGGCACTGTCTGTGAGGGAGTTTTCAGCCAGTAAACAAATAACTGTATCGGAACACCCTCCCTACTCACCTGATCTGGCCCCCAATGACTTCTTTCTTTACCTGAAGATGAAGGAAATACTGAAAGGAAGACATTTGGATGACATTCAGGACATCAAGGGTAATACAATGACAGCTCTGATGATGGCCATTCCAGAAAAATTGCTTTGAATTTTGGCATCGGTGCATAGCTTCCCAAGGGGAGTACTTCGAAGGTGACCACAGTGATATTTAGCAATGAGGTATGTAGCACTTTTTCTAGGATGAGTTTGCGAACTTAATTGCCTCTTAAAAAGTTGACTGCAGATGCAGCCCTCAAAGTCCTTTTACATGGGAGTTGCACAGTCCCAGTTCCCTAGAATGGTTAGTCTGAAAAGCTGCCATTAATACTGGTCACCGGTTAATGAGCCGAGCCGCTCAGTGTGCTGCGGCTCTCGCTGCCTCACTGTGTAGTCACGTGGTTGTGCCTAGGACGTGTGGATCTGCACTGTGGTGTTTGGAAGAGAGGAGAGGGAAGTTTCTGCACCTGGGAGGTGGGGGCTCGTGGGGCCTGTGTGTGGCTACGGCTGTGGGGCTGTGAAGAAGGGTGTGTATCAGCGTCGGATGTGACTGTTCGACTGCTTTTAGCTATGGGCGAGCTTGTTCTGTTTGGTTTTCATTTTTTTAAAGAGACTGTTTGTTAGGATTTAATATTGTCTGTGGTTATTTCTCAGCTTTCGAGCATGTTTGCTCTTTGATAGCCCAGCTACAGCAGACAGGGAGAATGGGGCTGGAGCTGGGAGGATGTTCTGAAACATTCCGTAAGCCAGTCCCTTGCAGCCTTCCTCAGGCTGAGGGCTTGGCAGAACATTATGTAAAAAGTGGAACCAACTCTGCTTTTTCTAACCATTCCAAAGGCTACAAATATCCCAAAGCTGCAAATTTGTAGGCCTGCACACTCAGATCTGTGTTTCTCCTATCCTTCTCCAAGAGATCAGAGGCAAGCTGAGGCCTCTTAGGAGTTCTGCCAGCTGGGAGGGTGTCTGGTTTTTCTAGCACAGTTGAACGATTCAGAGTGAAGTAGGCTCGGGAGGCGCTGACGGGGAGCGGGCCTGTGTGAGAGCCGAGGCCGCAGTGCAGGAGAGAACAGGCTGTTTGCTCCTTAGAACCCAGACGAGTGGGTGAGATGGCTGGCTGTGTCTGCATTGCTGCCAGCTGGAGGCTTTGCCCACAGATGTGCACTGTTGATCTGTGGGTTTGGTGTGTTTGTTTTCTTTTTTTCCTAGGACAGGGTGGGGGAGATTGTGGAGAGCAAAGAACTGAAAATGTCTATTGGTTAGTAAGACAGGAAAGCCAGCAGGGGAAGAACTGACTTCCCTTAATTGCTAAGGATGTTGAAGTCATTTCTCAAAATGAGCTCTAACTCCTCAATTCTATTCTGCGCCTCATTAATGAATGCCTTATGTAGTGCCTAGCAGGTGTCATGGTTTCAATGACAGATACGGTCATTGCCCTTGAGGGGCTTATATAATTCACCACGGTGGGAGGGGCAATTGTGAGACAACTACACATAAGCGTTTAATTAGACACTACAAGCACAGCCAGCAATGCAGAGGGGTTATTGGCCAGAGAGAAGAGTTGACAAATGCAGTGGTATTTTAAAGATGGAGGTAAAGTAGCATAATCATAAGAGGAATTGAGAGCAAAGAAGTGAGGACTTTTTCTGTTAGTATGCAGCCTTCACCAGAACGCCTACTGCCCAGAGCAGTTCCTGTTTCATCTGTTAGCCCCTGACATGCCGTCAGGGCAGCCAGGCAGGGTGAGGAATTGTTTGGGTCTCCTCTTCTCCTCTGATTAGACCAACTCAGACAGAGGGACAGGAGGGGGTGGGAAATTCTTTTCAGTAAACTTTATACTTAGTTTGGTATATACTGTGTGAGGGTGGGAGCCAGGATCAGTACTTTTTTTTTGACTTCACAAATACATATTCATTTGTTTATTTTAAACGGCTTTATTGAGATATACTTCATATGCCACACAGTTTACCCATTAAAGCATACAGTTCAATGGTTTTGAGTATAATAAAAAAGTTGTGTAAACATAACTACAATCTAATTTTAGAACATTTTCACCACCCCGGAAAGAAACCCTTTGCCCATTATGGTGGTTCACCATTCCTCCCACTCGCCTCAGCCCAGGCAACCACTAATCTGCTTTCTGCCTCTGTGATAGATTTGCCTGTTCTGTGCATTTCATGTAAATAGACTCATGCAATATGAGTTTCTTGGTGACTGCCTTCCCTCACTTTAGCAAGATGTTTTCAGGGTTCATCCATGTTGTAGCATGTCAGTACTTCATTCCTTTTTATGGCTGAATAATATTCCATTGTATGGATACACCACATTTTATTTATTCATCTGTTGATGGGCATTTGGATTATTTTCACTTTGACCTTTATGAATAATGCTGCTATGAACTTTTGTATACAAGTTTTTGTGTGGGTGTAGTTTTTTGTTTCTCTTGTGTATATACCTAAGAGTGGAATTGCTGGATCATATAGTAACTCCTTGCTTAACAATTTGAGGAACTGTCAGACTGTTTTCCACAGTGGTGGCAATTTCTACTAGCAGTGTATAAGGATTCGTTTTTCCACGTCCTGACCCACACATTTGTTATTATCTGTCTTTTTGATTGGAGCCATTCTATTGGGTGGCAAGTGGTACTTCAATGGTTTTGATTTTCACTTTGCTAAATGACTAATGTTGTTGAACATCTTTTCATGTGCTATTGGCCATATGTATATCTTCTTTGGAAAAATGTCTGTTCAGATCCTTTGTCCATTTTTAAATTGGGTTATTTGTTTTTTTATTATGGAGTTGTCAGAGTTCTTTACATATATATTCTAGATATTAGATCCTTATCAGGTATATGATTTGCAGATATTTTCTCCCATCTTGGGAGTTGTATTTTCACTTTCTTGATAGTATCCACAAAAGATTTTAATTTTGATGAAGTCCAGTTTATTTGTTTTTTTTCTTTCATCATTCCACTTTTGGTGTTGTGTTTAAGAAACCATTGCCTAGCCCAAGATCATGAAGATTTACTCCTGTTTTCTTCTGTGAGTTTCATAGTTTCACCTCTTACATGCAGGTCTTTGATCCGTTTTGAATTAATTTTTGTGTATAATGTGATGGAAGGGTCCAACCTCGTCTTTTGCATGTGAAGTTGTTCCTGCATCATTCATTGAGAAGATTATTCTTTCCCTGTTATCTTGGCACCCTTTTCGGAAATCAGTTGACCACAAATGAGTGGATTTCTTTCTTGACTCTCAATTCTGTTCCATTGAGCTGCATTTTAGGGTCAATATTTTGACAGCTCAGGTGATCCCATGTGCAGTCAGCACAGAGAACCGTCGCGCTGGGGTAGGGAGTTTGGATGGTTCGATTGGGAGGGAGCACAACACACAGTTGCTGGAATTCTTTATTCCATATGTACAGTCCATCTGTTCTTAACTAAACCTGTGTTTTTCAAACTTGCCTGATAAAAATCACCAGGAGTGCTTGTGAACAGTAGATTTCTGGCCCCTATTCACTGGGGAGAAAGGGCTTGGAAAGGGGTGGGGAGGGGACATCTTTGCATGTAGCCTATGATTCTGGGGTCTTCCATGTGGACATGTCCTCCCTATCAGTTGCCAGTTGATCAGGAACCTTCAGGGACCTGTGTGTTTAATGAATTCTCTAGGTGAGTCGTCTGGTCAGGGTTGCTGCGGCGATGCTGAATGTGCTAGCCCAGACCGGTAGAGGCCTGCATAGCCATACCATGGTCCTTTCATAGAATCGCGGTTCCCAAGGTATTCTTGGCGTGAGTGACGCCATCTCACCACATTTACTGTGAGCCCTTCCCTGACTACCGTATTGAGTATTGCCTCCTGCTGTATGCATACAGATATTGTTAGACCCATATTTCCTCCCATCTGCCTTGTTTACTTTATTTAAATTTCCCTTTTCAAGAATACTTAGCTTGTCTGTCCCACTTGATTGAAACCATCGTGTGAGAAGGGATTTTCAGTTGACTGCAATATCTGTCTCCAAGAACAGTGCCAGGTACGTTGTAGGCATTCAATCACTGTTTGTTAAGTGAATGGAGGGATTGAGATTGAGGCATGAAGAGAGAGGCATCTCTATTTTGGCATCTGCAGCAGTTATTCTACTTGGTTTTACCTCAGGACACTGAATCGTGAAAGTACGCGTCTCTCTCTTTGCAGGAGCCACTCAAGTATTAATGCCATATCCATGTGTACTGTAACGAGTGTGTAGGACAAGACTTGTGTCATGTACTAACCTCTAACCTTATGTATAGATGTATACATGCATTTATTTACTTATTTAATCTTCTGTCGTGTGCATCTGCAAGCTGTCTAAATCCTCTGGAAATTGGCAGACTGTAAATAAATATTATTGAATCAGCTTTGACGAGAATGTCATAATTTTGGTCATTTTTCTTGATCTGGGAAATTAAAAAGCTTGGGTTCTAGGTGGGAGGAGAACTTTTTTTAAAAAATCGATTCCTCTTTGATTCCTTCCTCCTTTTTTCTTTTTAGGATAGAATTTTTGCGGCATTTGAAGAGCTTTTTCCAGATTATGTTTAAAATTGAAACCAAGCCATGTGGTGAAGAACTTAAGGGTGGGGATAAAGTGCTGATGACCTGTGTTGGCGTTGGCTTCTCCAACCTTAGCAAGACCCTCAAGTGAACCTGGCGCGGGATGAAAGGCCCCAACGCCTGCAGACAAAGCGGAAGCCGCCAAGCACCCAAAGGGACCAAGTCCAAATTCATCCAGGACAGGATAACCTCTTACATTAAGGCCTTTCTCAATTTTCCGTTTAAAAGCAATCAGAATATCCAAATAAAAAACATCTTTATGTCACATGTTTCCAGCCATTTCTCCAGTGGTCCTGATATTCCCCAGGAGGCCCTGTCTTGATGAGAGCTCCCTGGGCTAAGCCAGACAAGGAAAGTGCCTTCAGGACTCCGTCGTGCTGTGAGACCACTGTCACAGCTGCGTCCCCGCAGTGTTTCCTTGGCCCACGTCCCCGGGCTTCTGTCTGGTGGCTGCTTTTCAGATCATTTCTGCAAGGACTGACCTCTTTGAACTTTGGTTTCTGTGTAGGGATTAAATGAGATAATATGGGTGAACACTCTTTATTAGTGCAGTGTTATGCCAATGTCAGAGATTGGTATATGAGAGTACTTCATCCCTTGTCTCAGGAATGCACTGAGCTGCCTTGGAGACAGACACTGCTCCCTGTCTGGTCCATTGTATGTGTGTGTTGGGGGATGAGTGCCTGGGGCTGCCGGGCTCCAATTAAAGTTGTTGGATGTTTTCTATATCCCAGGTGTGCTCTCTATTTTCTTATTTTATTCTCACAGTAGCCCTGTCATACAGATTGTATTATCTGCACAAGAAAATTCATAAAGGATATTTTGTTCCTCTGAAATTTGTAATGTAAAGACATCAGCTCTCCTGACTGAAGGATGTAAGTGTAATAGTGTCAGAGTCTGGAATTTTACCTTATGTACAAGCTAATCAGTTAGATGATTACCGTTTCGTGGATGCCGGGAGAAGACGTGAGAGTCCTCGGTCAGAGACGAAGAACTTCGTGACTCAGCACAGCAAGCCTCAGGCGCTTCGTGTTTGTATTGGATTCCCCTGTCCCCCGAGTCTCTCAGTGGCGACATGGAGGGGCCCCAGGTAGATGCTCTGCACACAGTGGGTTTGCATCCCAGCCGAGAAACATGCCTGGGGACGCTGCCCCTCGCAGCAGGCCTGCTCTTTGTTCCAGGTGTGGACACTACTTCATCTCTCAACACGGAGGAGAAAGGCCCGGGTGAAGGCTTCCGCATCAGGAATGTGCCGGAACACCCCTGCCCACTAATAAGAGTCTACATTTGGTGTGTGGGAGTTGGTAGAAGGGGAAAGATCTGGTTCTTTCTTACTAGGATTCTAAATGATGTTCTGCACCTGGGTGGCCTTGGGAAGTGTGAAGGTCTTTGTCCCCGAGGCCTCTGGGTACCCCTTTCTTTTTCAGTGAAAGAGGCCGGAGGAAGTCTGCTGTTTCGCCTGGGGGTGTGGGAGGTGACCCTCTACTGACTGAGAGCTTTACATGCTGTATTGGTTATCTGTAGCTGCATAACAAATCACTGCAAACTCAGCGGCTTAAAACAATACCCGTTTATCATCTCACAGTTCTGTAGGTCAGAGGTCCTGGTGGGTTTGATTGGGTTCTCTGTTTAGGGTCTCAAGGCTGATAATCAAAGTGTCAGCCAGGCTGCGCTTTGGGAGAGAATATGCTTCCAGTTCATTCAACTGGTAGAATTCAGGTTGCAGGACTAGAGTTCTCCCTTTCTGGCCGGCTGGGGACAACTCCCAGCTTATAGAGAGAGGTTGAAGGCCTTCCTTGTAACTTGGTTCCCTTCCTCTTCAAGCCAGCAGGGATGCCTCAGGTCCTTCATGTGCTTTGAATCTGACTTCCTCTTGTGGTACCAGCTGAAGAGAACATTGCTTTTTTTTTAAATTTATTGGGGTGACAATTGTTAGTAAAATTACATAGATTTCAGGTGTACAATTCTGTATTACATCATCTATAAATCCCATTGTGTGTTCACCACCCAGAGTCAGTTCTCCTTCCATCACCATATATTCGATCCCCCTTACCCTCATCTCCCACCCCCCACCCTCCTTACCCTCTGGTAACCACTAAACTATTGTCTGTGTCTATGAGTTTCTGTTTCTCATTTGTTTGTCTTGTTCTTTTGTTGTTTTTGGTTTATATACCACATATCAGTGAAATCACATGGTTCTCTGCTTTTTCTGTCTGACTTATTTCTTATTTCGCTCAGCATTACACTCTCTGAAAACATTTATTTATACATACAGACACGTGTGCTCCAATGTTCATTGCAGCTTTGTTTACGGTGGCCAAGACATGGAAACAACCAAATGTCCTTCGATAGATGAATGGATAAAAAAGTTGTGGTATATATACACAATGGAATACTATTCTGTGGTAAGAAAAGATGATATAGGAACATTTGTGACAACATGGATGGATCTTGAGAGAGAACATTGCTTTTCAATGACTCATATCACAGTCCCCCTTGAATAATCTCCCTATCTAAGGTCACCTGATCCCAGGCGTACTTAGATTTGTGTTGGAATAGCCAGGGGCTGGGAATCTTGGTCGGTCATCTGAGAATTTTGCATACCACACACGCTGCAGTTTTCCTTAGTGCTGCTGGTGTTTGAACCCAGAGCTGCCCACACTCAGATACAGAACTAAAGCACTGCATGTCCAGTGCTATCCTGCAGGAGCTTTCTGTCCTTTGGAACAAGCTCCTGTTGGTCAATTTAGGGTGGCATGTAGACTCCAGGCAGATCATTGCAAGCAGTGGAAGGAACGTGTGCCCCTATCTGCTACAAACAAGGAAGTATCTGCTGGTTTGCAGCCCTCCAGCTGCATTTAGAGGGGGAACATCTGGCAGTAGTGGTTATGAGATTGCCAAAAGGAGGACAAATGTAATATTTATTTAAACAGCCTGCTCCCAGGTCCTCTCTCCAATGCCCAAGAGAAGGAATACCGTGCCTTGGGAAGAAGCCGTCCTGTGCAGGTTGCTGGTCCGTCTTAGTGACATGTGGTGCCCTTGGTCTCTGCCTTGTTCTTAGTGTAGCTCCTGATTAGTCCAGCTTCCCTGGGGTAGATCGATGAGAGATACCAGCATTGGGGGCCTGTCTGCTCTCCTCGACAGAGACAGACCACTCAAGGAGACTAGTGATTTTCTTTTTCAGGCAGCTACACCTGTGACCTTATCGGGATCATGGCAGAATCATTGTCTTTACCTTCCTGTCATCTACCAGGCCCTGCTTCTGCCTGTCAGTGTCCTTCAATTACATTCTATGTAAACATCAGCCAGCCCCCCTCCACTATGATTATTTTACAATACTCATCAAAACAGTTGGTAAGGGGTGAGAGGAAGCTGGGGTATTGCACCGTGATGGGGAAACAGCAATAGGCTTTGCTGAAATCCAAAGTACCCTCATTGGGCAGCTAAACCTCAGGGTTTTGTTGCTTTTGTTTTGTTTGTTTGATCTTTTCTGATAAAAAGTGGTGAAGGATATCACTGATTACAGACCCAACAAACAAACCACAAAACTTAAGCTGCACCGGGGTGCCTGTCCTTTCGCTGGCACTCTACCACAGAAGACCACGAGGTAGCCATTTTCCAGGAGGTCTTTTGTGTTGGTGGCTCCTCGGTGAGGCCAATGCTGACAGTTAGTTGTACAGAGAATGAGGGGAAGGGTTGAGGGTGCAAAAGGGAGGGAAAGAAAGAGGATGGAGTAGAGGAGACTTAAATTGGTAAAATCAAATGTAGGTGGAGAAAAGGCAACACCAGGGAAATAAGGAATGACTGCATTTTTGGCTGTGCCCAAGGTAGGAGTGGGATTCACCTGGGTGAGGTATGGAGACCAAGAGGGGATGAAGAAATAGATTTATTGGGGGTCTTGAATTTTCCTGGCAGTCCTTTGTTGGAGACCTGTGGAGGTACCAGTGGGCAATTTCAGTCAGTTTGTGATGAATGGGAAAGCAGCCCCACAGGCCGTTTTGCCCAGCGTGGATCTCCATTGTTCCTCACCTGGCTCCAGAGGGAATCAGTAACTGGTACTTAAGAGTGTCCATGTTCAGATGACTCTGGCCTGTTTTTTAGAAATGACTAATAGTTCATGGGAATGTCAATAGGCAAGCCAGGTCTTTTTGGATTCTACGTTGGCCAGGTCTGAGAAGCCATTTGCGTGGAATAATTTATCAATGTTTGGCATCTTAGGGAGACCACACCATCATTCCTTTACTCTAGC
Organism: Rhinolophus sinicus; assembly: GCF_057876585.1. Classification (NCBI taxonomy): domain Eukaryota; kingdom Metazoa; phylum Chordata; class Mammalia; order Chiroptera; family Rhinolophidae; genus Rhinolophus; species Rhinolophus sinicus. Next base: position 52,250,127 of record NC_142516.1, read on the forward strand.
AAATAAAAGTTGTCATTTTGTCAGGGGCTGCCTTTAATTCTTTGTCACATTTGGCCCATACCTGTCAGATAGTGTGACCCCAAGCCTGAGGCACGAGCCTTGGGGCAGCACCTGTGGATGGGCCAGGTCAGAGTGTTTCCACTCCCTCTCTTCCTGGTCTTTTTGATGCTAGTGGTTCTGGATGTGGCTCCTGCTCTGCTGAGAGCTTCTGTTGGGTCTATTGGGAAGGTGACAGTGATCTCAGGAGGTAAGTGTGGCACAGCTGGCTTTTGGGCCCAGCTCAGCTTCTAACCAGCTGTTATGATCTTAAATTATTCACCTCCTCACACTTGGGTTTCCTCTGTCAAATTGGGGTGGATGTGTGAGATGGCGCCCCAAAACTCAAAAAGATGCCTTTTACTGCCTTTTCTACTTCGCCCCCATTCTTGTGTTTATTTGGGGTGGCAGGCAGGTTAGTTGGCATGAGCATTTTTTTAAAGCATTGAGACATTTTCTGAGGTCTCAGGACACTTTATTCCTGTGTTTTCTCCCCATTCTTAACCCTCTAAAGATCATTACATCCAAAAATATTCAGATTGATTAATACTTTCTGCTGCGATTCTGGGAAATGATATATTTAAACTGATAAAAGGTGAATTTCTAGACATCAGAGGCCAACTTAAAGACAAAGGAAAATGAACCAGCCATCCCAGCAATAACACGTGACAACTTCATGTGTCTGTTCTGTCACCATGGCCATAACTGGGAAGCCTGCTGCCGGACTCACTGCTGGCCATTTGGGCAACTCTTCTCTGTCTTGGGAGTAGAGGGTGTCTGGAAGAAAGGGGAATGGTAGTGGCAGCAGCCTCTTCTTGCTGTATCTGGGAATGGTAGGACATCCTGAAGCTCTTTCTAGTCTTTAAGAAAAGATACTGGTGGGGACCGTATATTTTGAAATGGTGCCTGTCTTGCTCTGCATGGGGGTCCAACACCCGGTCATGACAAACAACCTCAGGTTATTTTCAAAATTGAGTGCACTTGGTTCCTGGACCTTCCCGCATATTCCTTTATTGGCCCCATGCTGTTTCGACCTCTCTGCTATTTACCTGTTAGGCAATTAAAGGCATCATGCCTAAGATCTGTAAACGCTGAAGAACCAATGGACACGTTCGCACAAAAACAGGAAAAACAATACTGGCTCCAAATTATGCAAAGATAAGAGGAAAATTAATGAAATATTCACAAAAGGAAACATTTCCCACCTTAATTGTTAAAATATTGACAACGATAGAGGTGAGAATTGTTTTCTTCATAAGTATTTCCAAGTATACAGTTGATTGCCAACGAATAATAGTTAATTATCTGTTAAGTGCATTGCTGGTCACCAATCAATGTGAAAGGCAAAATTATAAACATTTCAGAAATTTGGGATGTGGCTACATTTTAATATGTGTGGTTTGATGACGCCGTCGCAAGAGGTCTAGAGAGTGAAACTATAAGCCCTCTGCTGTCACTGCTGTCACTGAGCCACCTTCTTAATCCAAAAGACTCAGCAGCTCCTGAAGTGGTCCCCACCCCTAGGATGCACTCCCACCCCGTGTTCTCAGGGACTCCTGGGGGGTCAGTCTGAGCTCTCACTACACTCAGTTGTTGCTTAATTCTTCTCCCTGTTAACCTATGACTGGGTTCCTCTTTGAAGGTTTGGTGTGGCTCTGATTTTAAAGTTGTTTTTGAAAGTCTTAATTAAAAAAACACACGATTAATTCAGTCATTTATGAGGAAAGCTTCTGGTTTCTTGAGTTTCAGTAGAGCATTGTGGAAGTGACAGGATTAGTTAGGAATGAGACCTGTGTTTGAATCCTGGCCATGTCAGTAGATTCTTGGCATTGGGCAGGCCCTCCACCTGAGATTAGTTTCCTCATCTGCAAAATGGGAACTATCTACCATCCACCCCAGTCTTGAGAGGGTTTATTAGACATAATGGTTATGTGTTAAATGCTTAGGATTCTTTTACCTGTTCAATCCCTGGTGAGGATTCAAAGCAGTCTTCTACCTGACAGGTTAATGTCAGCATGAGTTACAGGGTTGATCTCTACATCTGGTACTTGTATATACACAGCTAGAAGACCAGAGACAAGATATGGCACCTGCATGCATGTTGGGGTCAGTTGCCCCATGACAAAGGTCACAGAGTGAAGAAGAGGGCCTGCAGGCATCTCTGTGATACCATGTTCCAACAGGATCCATCCAGTCAGGGGGAAGGGAAAAGGCAGGGCTATTGGCTGTCAGATCCTACAACCACTGTGCACCGAACCAAACTGAGGGATTACAATGGCATCAGACTACAATGTAGGTACAACTCCAATGTAAAGAACTACACTATCGTAAGAATTCAACTCTCTTCCGTATCTCAGCTCTGCTTCCTTCAGTGTTCTCTCCCTTCTCTAGCAGGTAGTCTCTTTATTTTTAAATTAGTGTTTGGGATTTCTTCGAATACATACCAAGGGAAGGCTCTTTAATATTCTGTTCTCTCAGCAACCATAGTGGACAGATTTCTCTCTACTCAATACTTAAAAAAAAAAAAAAAAAGCCCAGAATTGTGTCTCCCTCTGCTAACTCCAACTTTGATTGACCAGATCCTGGGTCCTATTCTCATCCCTGGAGTGGTAGTGATGTCAGCCTCACCCAAATTGTGTGGATTACGAGGTGATTCCCACGGGAAAATCTGAATGTGCTTTTGCAAAGGAGAGAACGGACACTGGGAAGGCAGAAACAATAGTTGTCCACTGTAGGGTGCATTACCTAATTCCCTGAATATTCTTGAAAGGATGTATCACAATAGTGCCTGCCTGCCACCATCTTTCACCATCCAAAAACCTTATAGCATTATGTGTAGAATTGGGCCTACAAGGATGAATTCAATTCAACAAATGATGCCTGACAAAGGCACGATGTTTGTATCTAGAAGGCCAAAGTTAATATGGTCACCGGGCAAGGGGTCATCATTTTAGTCAGTGGTATCCGGTATCCTTGGGCTAGAAGAGGGAGCATACCCAGGATAACGGGGAGGAGAAGTGGCAGTGACCAATTCTGGGTGGGGGAGCAGCATAGGGTTGTGGGCTAGGAGGACGAGTAGGGGGCGGCTAAAGGAAAGGGGGAGTCTCCACGCAGGGTCAGTTGGCTCTTCATTGTTGTGCCTTTCCCAACCTTTGGAAAGACAGATTCAGGAATGGGGGACGAAGATTGGGACTTCTTTTGCATTTCCAGGACTACAAGAATTAACGTGATGCTAACATAAAGAGCTACCAGACTGGTGCAGCCGCTATGGAAGGCAGTGTGGAGGGTCCTCAAAAAATTACGAATAGAATTACCATATGACCCAGCAATCCCTCTCCTGGGTATCTACCCAAAAAGTCTGAAAACATTTATACATAAAGACAAGTGTGCTCCAATGTTCATCGCAGCTTTGTTTACGGTGGCCAAGACATGGAAACAACCAAAATGTCCTTCGATAGATGAATGGATAAAGAAGTTGTGGTATATATACACAATGGACTACTATTCGGCGGTAAGAAAAGATGATATAGGAACATTTGTGACAACATGGATGGATCTTGAGAGTATAATGCTAAGTGAAATAAGTCAGACAGAAAGAGCAGAGACCCGTATGATTTCACTGATATGTGGTATATAAACCAAAAACAACAAAAGAACAAGACAAACAAATGAGAAACAAGAACTCATAGACACAGACAATAGTTTAGTGGTTACCAGAGGGTAAGGGGGGTGGGGGGTGGGAGATGAGGGTAAGGGGGATCAAATATATGGTGATGGAAGGAGAACTGACTCTGGGTGATGAACACACAATGGGTTTTATAGATGATGTAATACAGAATTGTACACCTGAAATCTATGTAATTTTACTAACAATTGTAACCCCAATAAACTTGAATTAAAACAAAACGAAAAACAAAACCATAAAGAGCTACCAATAGAAGAGCAGTGAAGACATACATGTGATGACCGGATATTAGGATGGGAGCGTGATAGATGTTTCTCTTATTTTCAAATACTTTGCACAATTATGTTTCATACATACCTGTATATGTGTGTATGTATATGTGTTTAGTTATATTCAGAATCTCAGGTACAACTCTTACGATTTTCCATCAGCTCCAAGGCAAATACAGATCAGGCATCCCCTTTGTGTCCCACTCTTCTGCATCTTCCCCCAAAGAAAGAGAGAAAAAAACCATGCAAGTGCCTTACTTGTGATATCACTGGGGCCTGGGGAGGGAGGTGCCGCAGATGGAGTGGAGTCTCACGGGGAGACCTGCCAGGAACTTGTGAAGTGCCTTAAGTTCCTGCACCTTTCTCCTGTTCCAGGGCTGGCAGCAGGATTAGGGGTCAGAGTGCTGTGCTCGTCTCCAGTTTAGATCCCATTAGGTCCGCTGTAGCATTTCCCAGAGCATGTACACTAGGTTCATGGGACAGGGACTCCCTGGAAAGGGCTTCATAGAGGTGTAGATAACACTGCAATCTACAGCCCAGATTTGCAGAGTCACCGTGTATATTAACATAGCTCCAAGATGTCCTGTCTTTGTTTAACTGACCACTTTTCAAACGGACTTGACCGTAGAATTTTGCATATCCTGCTCCCACTCCCCTCCCCAAAAAGTATGACTTATAGTACTCTTATTTTGCAGATCCTACTTTGGTGATTCCTGGTCTAGTAGGATTTTTTTAGGGAAGAAAAGCTGTTCCATTGATTAGAGTATTTGTGAGAAGCCGAGCAGTTGTAGGGAAGCTGGTGGAAAATCCAGGTTCATGTCTAACCCTTGCCCCAGGCCTTAGCACCGACCACCCACACACATGAACTACCACCTCCAACCAGCCCTTTACCATCTTCCCTTCTTGTCTGGACTTCTAGGAATTAGAGGGGTCAGGTATGTGGATAGACTGGGACTTTTTTTCCCCCCTCGTCATGTGATAATTATAATGTTCCTAGTTTCTTGAGTCACATTGACTCTTGGCTCAGAGCCTTAATATGGCTGTAGAGCCCACTTGAGCTCTCAGCAAGAAGAGGTCAGAAGATATGTATAGAAATTCTACTGGCTGGGGGAAGTGGGGGTCCAGGAAAAGTGCCAGAGCCTTGTGGAAGCTTAGTCCAAGTCTTGGTAATGGGTCAGAGAGAAACCCTTAGAGAGGTTTTCTCCAACCCATGAAGAAATGGTTGGCCATACTCTTAGGCCAAGCCTGAGCCCCCCAAACACGTGGATTTTCAGAGAACTCTGACCAGGGCACCACCTGCCAGCAGCTATCACTGAGATGCAAAGACCGGGTCCCTGAGGCAGTGGCCCTGGGAGTGGGAAGAGGACTTAAGCTTTTTTTTTTTTAAAAAGATTTTATTAGGGGAAGGGGAACAGGACTTTATTGGGGAACAGTGTGCACTTCCAGGACATTTTTCCAAGTCAAGTTGTTGTCCTTTCAGTCTTAGTTGTAGAGGGCACAGCTCAGCTCCAGGTCCAGTTGCCGTTGCTAGTTGCAGGAGGCGCAGCCCAGCATCCCTTGCGGGAGTGGAACCAGCAACCTTGTGGTTGAGAGGACGCGCTCCAACCAACTGAGCCATCCGGGAGCTCAGAGGCAGCTCAGCTCAAGGTGCCGTGTTCAATCTTAGTTGCAGGGGGCGGAGCCCACCATCCCTTGCGGGACTTGAGGAGTTGAACTGGCAACCTTGTGGTTGAGAGCCCACTGGCCCATGTGGGAATCGAACCGGCCGCCTTTGGTGTTAGGAGCACGGGGCTCTAACCACCTGAGCCACCGGGCCGGCCCTAGGCTTTTTATAATAGGCTTTTAGAGACTTTTGCACTTAAACCCTTGCCACCCCTACTCCTCCATAGGTGGGCTTTCCAGAAAAGAGCCTGCCCGGATACTCTCTGAGTGGCATCTTTAAAATGTAGGACTTAATGTGGGTGCTTTTTAAAGCAGTGGATCGTGTACATCAAGAATAAACTTTCGCAATTCTTGATATTGTGAGTAGGTGCTATTTGCAGTCCTGAGTTTTGTCTTTTGGGAGTTCGGAAGGTGAACTGGCAGCAAAGGTACCATCAGAGCCCAGAATGTGACCCAGGTTAGGAAGTAATGAAGAGAACTTGAACTGTCTCATCACCCACCTGAGAGGAAGAAGAGTGCAAAGGGAAGTAGAAAACAACTTTACCCCAGATCCAAGGGGCATGTGGCAAGTGCCTTTGTGAACAATACCAAGAAAACAGCTTTGGCAAACGGGGATCTGCTGGGAGAAGAGCAGTGGGTCAGCTGCTCCAGTCCCTCAGGGGCTGTCCTACTTGTCTTATCTGTTTGCCAGGGAAATAGCCTGTCCCGAGGGGACTGTGAACACTGAGCACATAATACGACTTTTACATTCTTTTGTGACTCTTTCCAAATGTTAAGAACTACTGCTGTTATGAATAATACATGAATTCACTTTATTACTGAATTCATACTTGTTCCATTAAATACTTTCTTAATGAACAGATTCTATCATATAGAAACAGGTCTGTGAAAATTTTAGATGTTTAGAAGAGGTTCCCATGCTTTCCTAGAAAGGTTGGAAAGACTGTTACATTGTATAATTGTTTTCTCTCCGGTAGTCGTCTCCTGTTGGTTACCGATTTTGGTCATGTGATTATTCTGGAATGTTCTGGAAGGATTGAACTTTGCACAAACCTTGACTGTCTGTGTTTGGAGGGGAGGGTAGGTTAGAAGAAAGAAGAATTGGGGAGACTGGAGGTCAATTCAGTTATTGAGTCATTCTCAATCATTATTCAAAGAGATGAAATTCCATTTGACATCACTCATTGGTTGTTACTAAAATGTTGTTTAAACCAAGCCTCTTCCCTTTGAGATAAAGCGCTGCTTTCTTACCTCAGGATGTTTTCCTCTACAAAGCAGCATCCTTCCGAGGTGGCAAGTGTTCAGATTTCCCTTCACAGTTGTCACTGCTTTATGAATTTCAAAACACTTCCATGAACATCATCTCATTTCACCTTCACAGGTATATATATGTATATGAAGTTATGGAAATTCCTCAGAGTCACACGATTAGTGGAGAAGCTGGAACATGAACTTAAAACTTTTGGTTCCGTCAGCTCTGAAACAGGTCATCTGAATTTCTCTAGCAGGTCATGCCTTGGTGCCCTTTCCAATGGTATTCTTTAAATCCTTGTTCAGTGTTGACTTAGAGCTGAGAAGATGAGCACTCTGTGAGGGAAGCGTAGGTGCTAGACATGGAGGATGCTAGACATAGCACCCCCAGTTTTTCTTGTCTTCTCAGCAGAAGACCTGCTTTGTCATCTTTTGTTGCCCAAACATTCCCCTGGGAAGTTATATTAGTCAGGATTTTTTTTTCTGTAATGTAAGTGGCTGAAAACAAATAGGCTTAAGCAAAAATGGGAATGTATTGACTCTTTTAAAGGAAAAGTCCAAGGATGCATCTCATTTGGGTCTCGCTGGATCCAGGAGCTTAAATGATGTCATCAAGACTCATTGCTTTGCTTCATATCTCTGGTCTTCTTTCTCCTGCTCCATTCTCTAGCAGGCTCTCCTCATGGATGGTGTCAAGAGATTGTCACAAGTTCTCGGCTTCTATCCTATACTCTCAGCAGCCCCAGTAGAAAGAGCCTCTCTGTCTAATAGTTCCTAACAATATCCCCAAAGAGTTCAAAGACCTGGAATTGACTTGGGTCCTTTGCCCAACCAGGAATCAATCAGAGGGATTGGCTGCTCTAATTGGCCACGCCTGGGTCACATGCCAACTCCTAGAACCTGGTGGAGACAAACCACATGGGAGTCAAACTCCCAAAGCACATGCACTGAAAGTGGAGGAGGTGGTCTCCCAAGGAAAACATGGCTTGTATCAGGAGATAAGGAAATGGATGCTGGGCAGTCCAAGGCAGCAAATATGTAACACAAAAATGTTCTCTGTCCTCCTAACACCCAGCAACTTATTAAAACATTCCCTTAAACAACATTCAGAATGCTCCCTGAGTAAAATGCTCATCAGTACAATTTATTCTATTACATTACAGGTGGGTTCCCTAGGCATTTTCCCAACTGGCTCCCTCTTATTCCAGCTCTGTCTTTACCAGGTAAGGAAGTTGGAGAACAGAGGGAGTTGGCCCGGGACAGAGCAGAGTTCAGACCAGCTCCTGGCCCTAAACCATTGGCTATTAGACTAGTAAGCACTGCTGACCCTGCCCCTTGGACAAGCCCAGGAGCACAGTCTTGCTTGTCCAAAACCCACCCTGGTTCTGCTAGGACCTGCGGTTGGTGTAGGTTGTGGCTGCACCAAGAGATCTCCAGACTGAGACATTAAGCCAGCACGGTCCAGCTTAAGGCGCTGCAGAGGGTGTGTCAGTGTGGCCACTGCAGTGAACTCTGTAGCATTCCAAATATGTGCATTGATTTAGGTAAAAGAGCATGCTTACGAGTCACCAGAGAGAAGCCACCTGGAAGAATACACTCTAGGTTGTGAATAGGAGTGGCCTAGGCGTGTGAGATTGGGATGGGGACATTTACTTGTTGCTTCCTGTCATTGCGTTGTTGGAGTGACTTAGAAGGAGGCACTGAGCTGCCCTGGGATATCTGGGGGCATCACTCTGGGCTCTGAATACTAGTTGTGAGGAAGACTGGAGAAGGGCCTCGGATGGGGAGCTGGGGGTGAGAGAAGACTCGGGATCCAAACATGAGGCTGCCACAGACCCAGAAAGTTGTCTTCCAAGGATAAGGACTTTTTCTCGCAGTGGCACTCACCGTACTAGGCAGTACACTTGGCACACTGGCCCTAACGCTGTCTAGACCCTGTTAACTGGGCATGATGATCCTGCCCCCATAATTCTGGCCTTTTTCCTTCTGGGCAGTTTTACAAAGCGTAAGAGAAGAATCCCTAAACCAGCTGCACCTAGAGTTTGACCTAAAAGGGAATTGTTCAGCGTATTGTCTAGGCTTCATTCTAAATGACTTTAGACATGTTTGTCATATGTGTCCTAAAAAAATTTACCATTGCTGAGGACATCTAGAGTAATAAAGTGTAAAATCTAAAAGCTACAGAGGGTTTCCTAGGTATTTATGACAAAGGGCTCCTCTTTAGAAATAGGGATCTCGTCTTCCTAGGTGATTGCTTTGAGGAAGACGCGATTCATTTGCGTGAGCAGGGACGCCCTTCACATCACTGACCTGAGAATGCCTGGTGGCCCCAAATGTACGTGGGACTCCCCTTCTTGCTTTTCTCTCGCTGATGATTGCTTCCCAGGGGGGTCTGGGTCTATCCCCACCTTTCTTTCATCCCTTCTCTTGCACTAGTGAAATCTACAGTGGCCAGGTTGGCGGTGGCCATGGGTGTATCATTTTGCAACATTGGTACGTGGATGCTATAGTTCTGGGCCATTATGGACCTCATAGTTCTGGGCCACTGAGTTTTTCTTGTTTTTTTTTGTTTTTATAGAGTCTACAAGAAAGAAAGAGCTAGTATAGGGGGTAAAATGGAGTCATTTTTTCCTTTTCTGTTTCCCCTTATCAATGTAAACAAAACCCTTTAGAAAAGTGCAAAAGAGATGTACCTGGAGTAAGATGAAACTCTCAACCATCCAGGGATGGGCACTAGAAGGAGATGCCCAGAGGGGTAGGTTGAGGCATATGAGTATGGAAGCAAGCTGGACACAGCGTGCTGGCCAAGAACTCTACTTTGTGTCTCGCTGGGGCCATTTGGCTAAATGTTTGCTGGGCCTGCAGTAATGCCGGCACATGGAATGGTGTGGGAGTAGGTTGTCCTTATGGGTAATCCCACCCTTAAGATGTGACACATATTTTAGTAGTATATCAAAAACTGAAATCAATGCAAAACAACACAAAAAACAACAAAAAAACCCAGACCCAGGATTTCATTTCTTTCATCCATGACAATCTCCATTAAACAACCATCTTGGTGGCCTTGGAGATTCCAACCTTTCTCAAGCTGGGGAAGAATTTGGTGAAGTGTGAGCCTATCCCATAGCTCTCTCCTCTTCCAAAAGCCGAGGGCTCAGGTTGGGCTCTGAGGTGAGTAAAGAGAAGAGTGAGGGCTCTTCAGGGCCCTGCCCCGTGGTTTGGACAGTTAAGGGGTGGGGCGAGGGAAAGAGAGACAATGGCACTGGCCATGCCTAGGGGAGGCGCTCCTGGTACCCAGAAGCCTCACCTGCATTCATTTGCTGCTGCGGGATCTCGGTCACCAAAACCTGTCTGGAGTGAAGGACAAGAACAGGTGTCATTGGTGCTGATGTCACGTGAACATTACATTAATATAAAATCCAACTGCATGGAGCCGGTGCTGGGAATCAAGGATCTGACATCTCCTAGATTTTTGTTTTCTAAAGCCCCACCTTGCTTTCCTTACTCTTTAGGTTATTCTTTTTTTCAGTAGGAAAGTGGCTCCCCTCCACACCCCCACTCTCAGCAGCTGCCCTCACAATTAGCCGGAGGATCAGGAATGTCCAGGTGGGAGGGCCTCCCAACAGGTAGAGTGAGGAGCCAGCTGAGGAGGAAGGAGATTATGGTCTTTCCAGAAGAAAAACTCTAGAGGCAAAATGTGTGAGTAACAATAACCGGCTCAACTTCTGCATCTCTCTTGCAGCTCTTTGAGACTACATTTCCCGCACAAGCGTGGCGCTCTCAGCATAGGTGCCTTTATCCTACTGCTGATGTGCCAAATCATCTCCAGCTTCTATGAATTTGCAGTGGAGAACAGGCAGCCAAGCTGGGGTCTCTCCTGTGTGTCTCTCTTAGGGACAGAGATGCCAGGTTTTGTGCTTGCTTCATTTCTTGTCCCGCCCCCTGCCCCCCACTTCCCTCCCTTTCTTGTGCCATGATTGGCTGTCCAATGGTAGTGTTGGAGCATGTGGCTGTTGGGAAAAGAGAAGGAAAATCCCTGTTCTCCAGGATGGCTACCACACACAGTGCCCAGACACAGCCCGGGAATGGGGCTTTGGGTGCCCCCTGTTGGGTGGCAGTGCCTGTCTCGCCGCTGGCTCTGCCATACCACGTAGGTCTCACTGTCTCTGTTCTCCCACCTTACAGCTAGTCATGGATGCCATCTTCCTCAGATGTTTGACTTCCTTGGAAACTGGGCTCTGAACTTAATTCCACTGAGGTTGACCATGGGCCACCCTATTAGAATTTCCATTTAGGCCTCCAGTTTCCCTAGAGCAGAAGGAAAACACATTGTGAAAATGGAGCAGCAGAGTAGGAAAGTGATCTAAGGACAGTCGTTCTGACCTAATTAAAATTACAACCCTGATGGCAGGCAGTGAGTGCAGCATCTTCTGTACCTGAAGCCATCACCCATATAGCACTTCATGTTTTGGGGACTGTATTTGTTTTCTAGTGCTGCTGTAACAAAGTATCACAAACTGAGTGGTTTAAAAAATAACAGAAACATATTGTCTCACCCTTCTGGAGGCTAGAAGTCCAAAATCAGGGTGTTTGCAGATTTGGTACCTGCTGAGGTAGAATCCCTTCCATGCCTCTCTCCTAGCTCCGGGCGTCCTTGGCGTCCCTTAGCTTGTCGTCGCATGGCTGTAATCCTCCATCTTCACAAGGTGCTCTCCCTGGGTCTCTGTCTTCACATGGCTGTCTTATAAGGACACTAGTCATATTGGAGTAGGGGCTCATCCTACTGCAGTAAGACCTCATCTGAACTAATTACATCCTCAATGGCTGTAATTCCAAATAAGGTCACATTCTGAGGTACTCCCACATACCTTTTGTTTTTCTTTGGGGGGGGGGGGATGGGAGTGGTGAGCGCACACAATTCAACCCATAAGAAAGACGAAATGCTGACCTGCAGCAAGTGGACCTGGAAGGAATTATCAGGGTAACTTGCAAACCCTGCCAAAATAGTGGTCTTATTAATTTTACAGGGACAGTTGTCTAAACTCCAAGACTTCATACAACCCTGTATTTGTATATATTGTTCTATGAGGATTTTGGTGGCAAGGAATACACATGAACTTATGAGTCAGCGCTGTTTGGGTTGCAAGTGATTAAAATCCCAATTCCAGCTTGCTTAAACAAAGAAATAAAAACAATTTATTGGCTTAAATAACTTGAAAAATCTAGGGTGGATCTGGCTCTAGGCAGGATAGAATCTGAGGCTCAAATGATATCTTCAAAGGTCCTTCTCTCTCTTTCCATCTCTTGGGTTTACTTGTGTCTGCTTGGTTTCAGACAACATCTCTTCGCAAAGAGGGTAAAATGATGCTGAGTGTCCCAAACTCACATCATCTCAGGTTAGCTACCCCCACTCCCTATATAATCCTAGGGAAGACATTGGCCTTATTTGGATGATGCACCCGTGCACAAACCAATCGTTGTGACCAGGGGGATAGGTTTGTGCATGGGTACATGATTGTACCCATGATTGACTTGGGTGATTGACCTGCCTGGATCATGTGCTTACCCTTGGTGGGGGCGTGGTATCCATGGTGGTTTGTCCTACTACAACCTCATGAAAATTGAGGGAGGAATTCTCCCAATTCAAAAGAAGAGGGTAGGGGAACACATTGTTAGACAAACACTATAGCTGCTGTGATTCACTATATACTTCAAGCTGGCTTAAAGAAAAAAGGAGGAATTTATTATAAGGATATAGGGGTGTCATGGAATGCAAGGGTGGGCATACAGCTGGGCCTTAGGAAAAAACTTGAAAGCTATCAGACAGCTTCTTTCTGCTGATACACTTCATTTTCTGTTTCTGAAATCCTCCTTTCTTTACTTCTTATTTTACCTAGTGGGAAACCTTCCTACACCCTCCCAGGTTTCACCTCCTTCCTTCAAGGAACTAGACTAATTTAAAATTCCCAGGGAAGAAAATATGATTGGCCCAGCTTGTGTCAAACTTCACTCCCAAACCAATCAGTTATGCTCAGGAGGGTGGGGGTGGGGATAGGGGGTCACACACCAGAAACATGGTATATACAGAGGAGAAGAATCCAGTAAATACCCAACATATGTCAATTAATCTAAAAGTATGAGTTCCCTAGGGTTATCCAAAAGATCATTTATTCTAAGACCTTCAATTTGCAGATGAAGAAATAGAAGCTTGAAAAGATTAAGACCGACTCAAGATATCATAGGTGCACACAGAGGCCAAATAATGACTTGGCTAGAACTAGTGTCCTGGAATTTCCGTTCCCGTTTCTTCTACAGTGCCGCGTTTGCACCAGGCATGTTTGCTTAATTTATTGAGCATCTATATATACCCAAGTGCCTTGTTTTTAAACTATAGGATCTCATGTGAGCCTCACAATCATCCCCTGAATTAGGTGCTATCGGTACCCCATTAGGTATGGGGCTCTTGGTCTTGGGGTTTGTTGGAAGAAACAGACACTGCCCCAGATCTTTAGTTTTTGGCAATTAGAAAGCAGAAGGAATTTAGAACAAGGAATGAGGTGCTTACAAAATCATTGGAAGGGCTGGAGGAGAGGGAGTTACTAGGCTTTTGGTCTCAAGGTCATTTCACCACAGCTAAGATCTGGAGGTTTGCTGACCTGTTGTTCTGTCACTGTTGTCTGTCAGGCCGTGACTGTTGTCACCGCCACCCACCCACCCCACAGAGGGATGTGGAGTCTTGCCCCTGCCAGCACTCCCATTTGCCAGAGCCCACTTATTGACCAGAAACTCCATGGAGAGATGGCAAAGTGGAATTGCCTTCTTTCCACTTTCCAAATCTCACATGAACACACCTAACTGGCAGAACCAATTCACATCCAGAAACATAGCTGCAAGGAGACCTGGGAAATATATTCTCAGCTTCCCACCTTCTCTACATAGGAGGTGAAATAGTTCAAGAAAGCCAATTGAAGTATGCATCCCACCCAAATCTACATGTTTTCTGCTGTCCCTCTTTTAAAATGTATAATTTCCATGTCAAAGTGCATAGATGTTAAGTGTACAGTTTGAAATGTTGACAAATGCGTGCACTCGTGGAAGCTACACCCGAATCAAGAAATAGAACATTTCCATAACGTGCCTCTTTCCAGTCAATATTCCCGCCTCTCTCTCAGAGGTGATCAATGTTCTGATTTCATCAGCTTGCTTTGCCTAATAATCACAAAACAGTATTCCCCACTCCAGGACCTAAATAGAACCATGCAATATGTATTCTTCTGTTTCTAGCTTCTTTTGCTTAAAATAATATCTGAGAAATTCAGTCGGGTTCAGTGTATCAATGGTTCTATCCTTTTCAGTGCTGAGAAGTATTCCACTGTATGAATGCATCAGATCTTTTTACCAGTTAATGGATATTGACATTGTTTTCAGTTTTGGACTATTACAAAAATAGCTGCGTAAGTCTGTTTTTTAGCAAACATTCCTCGTAATTATGATGCAAGTGGACCACATTTTGAGCAACACTGCTCTAACGCAGAAAACTGAAGTTTAGAAAGGCTAAGTAAATTGTCCAAAGCCACACAGCCAAGAAGACTTTGAAGCTAGAAGGGGATTCAAAAGCCCACGCTCTTCCTTCTTGCAGAGTAGACTTGAGCATAGCAGCTGGAAGAGTTGGCAGAGGACCCTCAGGACTGAAACAGAATTCCATGACAGCATCAGAGGAGGGCCTTGAAAATAAGGCATATGTTTCCATTACCAATTACTTCATAGCCAGACCACCAAAACTTTGGCTTAAACAATAATTATTATGATTCTGTGGCAGGGCCTGGTGGTTCCTGGGTTGGTCATGCCTACGCTCTCTCATGTGGCTGCATTCAGCTGACAGGTCCACTGGATTCTGGACTCAGCTGGGCTGGCTAAGATAGCTGCACTTCTTTCTCCATGATCTTTCATCCTCACGGAGCCTGGGCCAGGCTTCTCCATATGGCAGTGGCAATATTCCAACAGAGAAAGCTACAATGTACATGCACTTATCAAGCCTTTGCTTGCATATTGTGTTCTAATGTCCACTGGCCAAAAATAAGTCACGTGGCCAACTCAGAGTCAATGCAAGAGGAGGCTATCCCCAGAGAATGGTGTAAATTTCTGGATGTGTGATTCTTTGGGGGCCGTTTATGTAACAACCTATCATAGCCTGAAGGTTTATGTTTCAGAGATAATGCGGAGCTAAAGAGAGCAGAACTAGAGAGAGCCAGGGAATTAATAACAGAGGATTAAAGAAAATTTGAAAGGAGCCAGGAAAGATCAAAAGAAATACCCTTTGAAGGAAGGGCCCATGGGGATGTAAAGTACAGCATAGGGAATATAGTCAATAATATGGTAATAACTATGCACAGTGCCAGTGGGTACTAGACTAGTCAGGGGGATCACGTCTTAAATTATATAAATGTCTAACTACTACGCTGTACACCTGAAATTAATATAAAATAATATTGAATGTCAAAATAAATAAAGTGTAAAAAATGCAATCAGTCAAAAAGGAATTCAATTTCGGAGGAATTCAAAAAGAAAAAAACAGGAAAAAATAAAAAAGGAAGGGCCCATGTCCTCCTGGTCATTTTTGTGGCCCTCACAGCACTCAAGGCAGAGTTTTACATACAGGAAGATTTTCTAAACGGAATCAAAATATCAGTGGTAACGCTGGGATGTTAGGGCCTAGAGATAGGATGGCTAAAGGATAATACACTGAAAGACGCCAGACTTCTTAAGCTTGGAAGGACAAGTGCTAACAGGAGAAGCAGTTAAAACTGACATGAAGACAGGCAGCATAGAGGATATGAACACGTGCTGCTCCCATAAACAAACTGTATGTCCACTCTTTCAACCCGTGCTTATTATCTGCTAGATGCTATGCAAAGGACTGGAGCTTTGCTTCTCAGACTGTGGGTCCCAGAACGTGTGGAATACCTAGGTGATGGTCCGAAATGGCTGAGAGAAGTGTCTAAGTGGATGGGCCTAAGACACTTCCCCTGATTCCATGTTCTTCCTGTAACCTGTAGGGGGATCACTGCCTGCCCCAGGGGGGCACATAAGTTGTGCCCTTATCACTTCAGTGCAAAACAGAATAGCTATCCGCCAGCACCTTTATATTCCGCTCGAGGACTTTCTGTGGCCACTCCCGCTGTAGAGGGAGCAGTCATCAACCAAAGACAGACAGGTGTTGGTGTAAGATATTAAAATCAAACCAATTATTCTTTACCAACCTAGAAGCAAAGAGTGCCCATTATTCCACTAATGAAAATACAAGTGCTGACAAAAATACAAAAGACTGCAGTCTTGTTAATAGCTTTCTACTTAGAAACATTCAGTGAAGATTAAAAACCAAGTCCTTCTTTGCATTTCTGCAGCTGTCTTCTCCTTGGTTTCCTGACTCTAATCTTGGTTTCCCTTCAACCCACTTTCTGCACTTCTGAGCGACCTTTGAAATGCAAGTATGATCTTTAAGCTTTGTAAGAACAGAGGTGATGTCTCTTAGTCTCCATTGTATCTTCAGCACCTAGTAATGTCTACACATAGGAGGCACCCAGTAAATATTACTGACTGGATATTATTGGAAACCCCCAGCCCATGAACAGGGTATGTCCTAAAAGACGTCTCTTGTAAGGAGGTCCTTTAGAATTTGGAATCCGTTTGGCCATCACAATGATAGGTGGTTTTTAGCATGTCAGACCAGCTTATAAAGACCAAGTTCACCCATGCATGATGTATCCTAACCCTAGTCCCCACTGTCTTGGTTCCCTTGAGCAGGGCAGCATAAGATGAAGGGGGGAGGAGGAAGAAATAGAAAGGTAGGCCTAATGGTACCGTTTGAAATTAGATCCTTTGTCATTAACTTGTTCCTTCTTCACCGTCCTATTTTGTACTTCTCTGTCCCGTTCACCACTATCTCCTCCCCAAAATAAAGTACCCCGCCACCTTCATCACACTGCTAATCACAATCCTCTTCCCTGAGTGCAAATAATTTCAAGTATTAAGGGGAAAATGGCCTGATGGAGCAAATTCATACTCCAGATGGATGGTTAACAGCTCTTGTGACCTTCCTAGAGATATTTGCAGTTTCCTAAAATCAGCTTATATTAAGTTAATCTTTAATTAGTGGAATTCACTGTAATAAGGAAATGAAATATATATATGTATATATATTTATATATATATACATATATATATTTATATGTATACACCTACTCCCATATATCTTTCACTATATATATAGTGAAAGATATATGGGAGTAGGTACTCTCATTAACTCTTCAGCCTTGTTTTTCAGATTCTCCCCCTAGGCCTAATCATCTGCATTATTCTGGATTTTTCTACCTTTAGGTTCTTTAAAGATCCTTCCCTGCCTCTTTTTCCCTACAACTATTCCCACTGATCTTGTTGACAAGGGGACATTTGAGTGACCACAACTGTAGGTGGGAGGGCCTACACAGACCCGTTTTCCATTGTCTTTGCTAATTTGCCCCATCCTTGGTGGCTTTCTTCCAGCAGTGTGCACATTTGACCTTGTTCTCCCTCTGGGGACACTGGAACCAAGCCCAACATCAAACTGGTCAGTGCTCAAAGAGCAAGAACCAGGACAATTAGAACCAGGAGAGACTTTCTAACTGGACAGTTTGGGGATTTCCATTCTAACATTTGTATCCTCTTTAATTCTGTGTTATTCAAATCCATTTATATTCAGTCACCACAAAGGACTCTGTGGCCAGGGGATTTCTGCTTTTGCAGCTGTGGGAAAGAAATTGGATTAGAAAAGATTAAAGTGATTCTTGCCCAAAGTCACACTTAAAAGAGAGCCCGTCTCATAGTCCCCTAATCCTCTATTTTTTGATAATAAGTAGGTGCTTCATATCACTTAAAATATAAGATTTTCCTTAATAAGCTTGAAGATTAGCTCTTCCCTCTTGAATCAGAAAAAAATAATACATTTATATTTGCAGCATTTCCCCATTGGCCTGAGATAGCATTTCTCAAAGTATGTTGTTCCATTGAACACTAGTTATTTTTAGAAGAGTTTCAAATGCAAAAGTCTACTCTCTGCCATCTTGGATACTTAAAGTATACATCAGCATATTAAAGATTCCGGGAAGTCCTGCAACAATAAATCCACAGTTTGTTGAACTCAGCAATCCCCACTCTTGCTTAAGAATTTTCTCCCTCTCTTTCTCCCTCTCTCCCTCCCTTCTTATTTGCCCTTCCCCTCTCTTTCTTCCCTTTCTCATTTGCTTCCTTCCTTTTCATGAAACACCATTACCAAGTAATATACTTTGGGACATATTGAAATATTGGCTTAAGATAAACAGAAATGAAAACCAGTTTAGAGTAGGCCACTAATTTTCTCCTGAGATCGAGGACGTACTGCTTTGGTCGTGTTCTATACGGTGCTCAGCATTACCAAGTGATAACACGAAAGGGTATTTAGTCACTGTGTCTTTGGGAAGGCTTTAACTCAGGTTAGCGATATGATGTCCTTTCACTGCACAAAAGTGCTTTGGTGTTTGGGGAACAGATGTGCAGATCTCAGCTGCACATAAAGGAGACCAGCAGGTGGGAACAGATATGTTTCTGTTGCTTGATAGTAAGTTTTGAAATTCAGTTGTTGACGTCTTCCAACTTTATTTTGCTTTTTTTTCCTTCAAGATTAGCTTGGTTATTCTAGAAATTTCTTTTCCATATAAAGTTTAAAATTAGATTGTCAATTTCCACAAAAATTAGCCTGTTAGGATTTTGATTGTGATTTCATTGACCGTTGACCAATTTGGGAAGGACTAATGCCTTAACAATACTGAGTTTTCCAACCCATGAACATGGTTGTGTTGTAATAGAAAATATGTATTTGTGCTTCATTCCTGGTTCCTGGTACAAGAACTCCAAAGTGATAAGAGTGACTTTTTTGTATGCTAATGAGATGACTGGTGGCTGGGAGCCCCTAGATAAGCTTCAGAGGGACTGGTTGACAGAAAGACCAAGGTATGATGAGAGGATTGGACCTTTCAGCCTCTCCCCACGCCGAACTCCTGGGAGGGGTGAGAGCACCAGTGGCCAATGGTTTAATCAATCATACCTACGTAGTGAAACCTCCATTTAAACCCCTAAACTATGGGATTCAGAGAGCTTCCACGTTGGTGAACGCATTGACATTCAGGGAGGGTGGTGCACGCCACCTCCCTGGGGACAGAAGCTCCTGTACTTGAGACCTTTCTAGACCTCAACCTATATATCTCTTTATCTGGCTGTCCATTTGTATCCTTTATAATATCCTTCATAATAAGCCAGCAATAGAAAGTAAAGCACTTTCCTGAGTTCTGTGATCTGTTGTAGCAAATTATTAAACCTGAGGTGGAGTTCTTGGGAACCACCATTTATAGCAGGTCAGTCAGAAGTATGGGAGGCCTGGGACTTTCAGTTGGTGTCAGAAGTGGGGGGCAGACTGAGCCGTCAAGCTGTGGGGTCCGATGCTAACTCTGGGTACTTAGTGTCGGAATTGAATTGAATCATTGGACACCCAGGTGGTATCCACAGAGTTGGAGAATTTGTTGTTGATGCGGAAAAACCCACACAATGGTACTTGTCTCCATGTATTTGCTCTTTTAATATTTCTCAGATTGTTTGGTTGTTCTAAGTGTAGAAATCTTGCACATTTTTCATTAATTGTATCCCCCATTATTTGATATTTAATAGTGCAGCTTTCCTTCCCTCTCCATTTTCTGGAATTCCCATTCCCCTTATTCTGTTTACTTTTTCTTTTTTCACAGTTCTTATAACTCCTAATATACCATATAATTTTATAGTTTATTGTTTATGTTTAATTACAATATATTATTATGTTTAATGCTTATCGTCTGTCTTTCTTCACAAGAATTTAAGCTCCATGAGAGCAGGGATATTTCTTTTGTTCTTAGATGTACCCCCAATCTTTGAAAACAATGTCTGGCACATATTAGGCACTTAATAAATAGTAATTTGATGACTATAACACAGTAAAGGAAGCTAAAAGGGGTCGAAGTGGGAGCTTAGTGAGCCATTCTGCCGTAAGTGCCACCGTGAAGCCTGACATCTTTCCTATTCTCACCTCTCAGTTTCCAACCCCAGAGAAATTAGATGCCTATATTTTTCTTCTCCCTATTCAATACTCACTATGTTTCAGTCAGACTCTCACTCTACCATGCCAATGCGTGGTCCTCTCACCAAAGTCACCAATGATTTACCTTTCACTAAACCCATTGGCTATCAAGTTTAACCTCATAGCAGCATTTGACACTTGACCATACCCTCCTGGAAACTTTTTCTTCCCTTGGCATTTGGGATACTTTCCTGATTACCTTCCTACCTTCCTGGCAGATTTTTTCAAGTCTCTTTTGCTGGCTTCTTCCCTACTTCCTGATCTTTAAATGTTAGAGTTCTTTGGTCTTTGTTAATGCCCTCTGTGATAGGCTGAATTATGTCCCCTATCCAATTCATATATTGAGTCCTAAGCCCCAATACATTAGCATGTGATATATTTGGAGATAGAGTCTTTAAAAAGGTAACTAAAGGGTTAAAATGAGGTTATTGAGGTGGGTCCTAATCTAATATGACTGGCATCCTTATAAAAAGATGACATTGGGACACAGATAGATACAGAGGGAAGACATAGGGAGAAGATGACCATCTACAAGCCAAGGAGAGAGGCCTCAGAAGAAACCAACCCTACCAACACCTTCATCTTGGACTTCTAGCCTCCAGAACTGTGAGAAAACAAATTTCTGTTGTTTAAGCCACCCCATCTATGGTACTTTATCATGGCAGCCCTAACAAACCAACATACCCTCCTTTCTTCTCCCTTTATGCTTGAGTGATTTCATTTACTTCGGTGGCTTCATCAACCATCTGTATGATGGTTCCTCTTAATCTTTTATCTCTAGTCCCAATCTCACTGCTAAGCTCCAAATCCATGCTTCCAGCTAAATATCTCTGTTGCAACTTCACTTGAGGTAGACTCCACGTAACCCAGCTGAGGCTAAAAGTACTGAACAAAGACTTTAGCTGTGTCCACTGCAGGAGAGGCAGAGTTTAAACACTGAGCTCTGCCAAGTTGAAAAAAAAAATCAACACTCTTCAGAGGAATAATAGAATCGAGAACCTCTACAGTGTATTATTTACAGTGTCTACATAAAGTCCAAAATTTCTAGACATAAAAATAGGATAACCTGATTTACATGCTAAGAAAAAAAAAGAGAATCAATGGAAACAAACCTTAAAATTACTCAGATGTTGGATTTCACAGATAAAGATTTAAAAACAGCTATTATAACAACTCATGCTGATAAAAGAAAATATGCTCATCATAGAGGAACAAATAGAAAATCACAGCAGAAAAAGAGAGCATGTTTTCATACACATGAGGGTGTGTGTATCAGCTTGTTTTAGATTACAAATATCAGACACCATTGTCAGACTGGTAAACAATGAGGCTCATATGGATAGACATCTAATAGTAGTATAGATTTCAGGTACAGTGTGTTCAGGGCTTTCAGTCCGTTTCTCTTCAACTGTCTTGGCTCTCCCATTCTCATATGTTTTGCTTGTCCTCGGGCTGGTTTCCCTTGTGGTTTCAAGATGGTGCCAGCATTAACTGCAGTTTTTCACATCCAGCAGGTAAGAGATGCTAGCTTGTCCTTGGTGTCTCTTAAGGCCAAGAAAGAACTTTCCTAGAAGTCATCTGCATCCATCTCCTTGTTATCTTATTGGCTGAAATTCACTCATATGCTCATTCTTCAATAAAACACTGGTTGGCTTATACTAATCAGTCCCCCTCTGGGGTCAGGTTCCTTTAATCACAAGTGCTGCATGAGGAAGGGGTCAATACCTGAAGAAAACTGAGGCTCTATTAAGAAAGATGAAGGGAAGAATGGATCATGGCAAGACAATTAACAGTATCCACCTTTGTTGTGTATTACGCTCGGAGAAATTGCCTTGCTTTTTTTCTGAAAGGTACTTTGCTTTTTGTGACTGAGATTATATTTGATCCTACATTGATAGTTGAAAGCTCAGAGATAAATTTGTGGCACATTCATAGGAAATCCACAGAATATTGTGGCTTTTTAAGATTAGCTTCATTCCTGCTTTCTTTTTATGCTTCTATTTTCTTATTTTTCTTTTGCCTCATCTTTCTTGTCCATTTCTTATTTAGTCTCTGTTTTATATATTTTGTTAAACCATATTAATTAAAAAAATAAAGTTGGTTTAAGCAAATAAAATACAAATATTTTCTTGTGGTATGCTTCTTTCCCTCCCCATTATGTTGCTTTGTCTGGAAATGTCTAGAAGTATGGATTTTTTTACAGTTCCTTCCTCTCAGCTAGAGACAAGAGTTAGTTAGTTCCAGTAGCATGTCATTAGTTTTCTCATTTTATTTCCACTCCGTTTTAGAATAATATTCTTCTTTCACTAATATTTTCAGAAGATAATTGTTTTGTTATCTTTGATGAGAGAAACCAGAAGGAGCTAAGAAAATCTAATCATTTCATGGACTTTTGAAAAAAAAGCACACTATGTAGAAATTATTTTTTAAAAAATAAAATTGAACTGATCTCAGTATGAAAGAATTGCCTGTCCTGACTCTTGCTGGGATTGTATATTACATGATTATTTTGTTTAAAATATGATGACCTTGTAATCATTTGGCAAAAAGTGAAGTTAGATCCCTTTCTTATTCCATATATTCAAATAAATTTCAAGTAGATGAAGATTTAGATGTAAAATATAAGACTATAAAGGGAAATATGAGTGAATATATAATCTTAGATAGAACTTTCTAGGCGTGATACCATGCAAACACTGACTACAAATGGTAGCTAACATTGATTAAGGGCTTACTATGTTCTGGGTCATGTAGTGAGGACTTGTGTTATCGCATCTAATCCTTATATCAATCCTATGAAGTAGGTATGATTGTTATCACCCTTTTATGAATAAGAAAAATGAGACACAGGGAAGTTAATTGCCTTACTTAAGGTCACATGGTTAGGAAG
Source organism: Rhinolophus sinicus (assembly GCF_057876585.1). NCBI lineage: Eukaryota > Metazoa > Chordata > Mammalia > Chiroptera > Rhinolophidae > Rhinolophus > Rhinolophus sinicus. The sequence goes on from NC_142516.1 coordinate 52,273,097, forward strand.
TGACTGAATTAAGATTTGAAGCCCAATAGTCTGACTCAAAAACCTGAAAACTTAATGGGACAAGATACAAAATAGTATTTACTGTATATACCGGCCATTTCTTCAACATAGGGATGTTGAGAAAGCCTGATGAGTTCTGTACGTGCAAATGCTTGGTAAACTATAAAGGACTACCTAGTGTTTGTGGGCAGGGGTTCACCTCACTGCTTGCCAGGGTGGAACAAGGAAGAGCTGCTAACGGCCAGTCCGTGACTGCGCGGCAGCCTCCTCTCCTTCTTCCTCTGACTTCTTTCAGTTCCTTTCAAAAAACTGCTGCTCAGTTGCCCACATGGAACCTACTCAGCTAATCCAACAGTACAAGATGACTCCCCAGTCCTGCCAAAGAACCCGGCAAAGGGCCTGCTTCTTATTTCCTGGGGACAAATTGGCATAGATTCTACACCTGAAAGATGGAAGAGAATTGACTCCCAGTACAAACAGTAGCTCTCAATCACTTGGCAACTGGCCATTTCTTCTTTCTCTCCCATTCTTTCTTCAATACGTAGACAAACATGGTTGACCTTCACAGCTTGAATAGAGTTGGGTGTAGAGACAGATGTTTAGATAATTGCTCATGTAAGCCAACTTTTAGTTTAAAATTTACAGGAAGGAAATAATTGTAAATACAATATTTCTATTGCCAAGGAATTTGTGGAAAATGACATTCTGTGGTATAACACTGGAAGCCATTCACTCCTCCGTCGTCTCCCATCCGTGGTCATTCTCCAAGTGTTTGCTCCTAAGAAGGTGAGGGAAAAAGAAACCCTGCCCATTTGTAAAAGCACTGGTAAATGCAAAGTGTTGTGGTTCACAGGACTTGGCATAGTGAAGAAACGGGTGGATCCCTGACAAGAATGGAGGTTGGGAATTTCTGAATCTGCTACATTCCAGAGGATGACCGAATAGTCAGAAGTTATAAGTGGTTCCCCAATGGGAATAAAACTGTTGAGATTACTGACCACAAAAAGAAAATTTTCAAAATTTCCAGTTATATTAGATTACTTTCTATCTCTGGGAAATATACTTTACCAACACTAAAGGCAGTTTCTAAATAAAAAAGGAGAAAAAAAGAAGATGCCCCTTTGGAAGATGCTGTTGCTTCATCCTTCAAATAACCACATGGGGAATGTGTAGCAATGTCCTCGTTAGGAAATTCTGTTCAAAGCATCCTGCACTTCTGTACATACAGACTGGAATTCCCTGAGAGCCAGGCTGACAAATCCATCCCCTGACAGTAGTTCGCTCATATGGGCCCTGAGGAAAAGTTGCTGAACTCAGAAGGCAGCAAACTCCACAGGTTTTTCCGACTGAGCTCCAAACCCTGAGGCAAAGCAGTTAAGTATTAGAGTCACGAGCTATTTATTTTCTCATTCTTTACACATTTCTTTACAGGTGGTTTCATAACAAGATTGGGGTTATTAAAGACTATGCTGTACATCTCTTGGAAAAAATAGTCTATTAATTAATATACAGGACATTATTATTATTGGTGTTGAGATTAAGACTCATTACTTAATTGAATTTAAGAAAAAGTGTACAATTCACACCGTAGGCATAATGTAACAATGATTTTAAAAATCTTTAATTGAATAATTGCTTGGAAATGCTACTAATTTAAGACTAGATTCACTTTATTACTGTAACCTGGAAAATTTAGAGACGATATTCTAGTTTTCATTATCTAAGAATCACATACCATCTCTGAATGATCACATATTTTAAATAGCTCATTGTAAGTGAAGAGTCACTGTAAAGTACTGAAGATTCCTAGCCAGTTCTAAAGGTAATGCTTGCCCTGAATATCTCTAATTTCCAGGCTTTTGAAGAGGAAGCTGTTGGGTTTATTTTATTAAAAATAATATTCCTTCTGTTTTCTAACTAAGAAGTAATGCATGTTCATTAAAGAACATTAGAGAGTAACATTAAAAAACACAGGAAAAAATAAGGATCACCTATAGCCCTTTAGAGATAATTCCTATTAATATTTTGCTGTTAACGTTTGTCATCTAGTCCATTTTTCCTATTTTTTTTTTTATTAGAAAAGAAACATATGCTCATCATAAAAAATTAACACAATATAGACAACATGTGGAAGTCACCCTGTTATGGGCTGAATTGTGTACCCCCCCCCATTCATATGTTAAGCCCTCACCCCCAGTACCTCAGAATGTGACTCTAGAGATAGGGCCTTTAAAATGTGACTAAGTTAAAAGGAAGCTATTAGAGTGTCCCGTAAACTAATCTTACTGCTGTCCTTATAAGAAGAGGAAATTTGGACACAGAGAGAAACACCAAGGATTCATACACAGAGAAAAAAACCACGTGAGAACCCAGCAGGAAGGTGGTTATCTGCAGGCCAAGAAAAGAAGCCTCAGAAGAAACCTGTGGACACCTTGATCTTGGACTTCTAGCCTCCAAAACTGTGAAAAAATTAGTTGCTGTTGGTTAAGCCAACCCGTCTCTGGTATTTTGTTATGGCAGCCCTAGCAAATACATACACTTTACCTTTACCCTTTATCCCACTGCTCTCCCCAGGAGTAGCTGTGACCAATACTATTCTTCCAGACTTATTTCCTAAGCTTTTGTACACAGAATCATATATAGGAAGTTTTTTTGTTTGCACAGATGGATCATACTATAATATTGCTCTGTGACTTGCTTTTTTCCCTTAACAGTATATCATAGACAGTTTTCCGTACCGGTACATATAGAGAACTACCTACCACATTCTTCCTGAAGACTGCACAGTTTTCTATTGTATCATGATTTATTTTCACCATTTCCATCACTGCTGAGCATTTAGATTGTTTTCATTTTTTTCTATATTACCAGCCAATGTTGCAATGGACATCTTTTTACATTTGTGGTTGGGCTCATGAGCTAACACATCTGTAAGAATAATCCCAGAATTAGAATTATTGGGACAAAGAGCACATGCATTTAAAATTTCAAAGATACTTGTCAAATTGCCTTCCATAAAGGCTCAAACAATTTTCAGTCCTATTGGCATATGTGAGACTCTCTTTCCTCATTTAGGCTTTTATTTTCTTCTCCTGTTTACAGGTATGAGTATGTGGATATACATAGATAGATAAGTAGACTTTTAAAAAATAACATTAGGATTGTGCTACAAGTATTGTTTCGAATTTAGTATTTTAGTCATAAGAATGTTTAGTCTTTAATTTCAGTCCTTTTGTTTAGCATCATTCTCGGTTGGGGGTGGTGGTTCTTGCATACATCACTGCCATTATTGCCAACTCTGGGTATTGGAACTTGTGGACTTGAACCAACCTAAACATACACCTGAAGGGTTTGTCTCCTGGAGGGAGGGAGAAATGAGAATTCTCTTTCCCTGGAAATCAATGAACAAATGCTTTGAAATAATTTGCTGAGGTGTCCCTCTGAAAGTTCACTTCCAGTTTTCTTTTGATACCTATTTAAATTATTAAAATGAATTCAAACCAGTAGGCTTACTAAATGTGTAAGTTGCACTGGAGTGTGTATTAGTCTGCTTGGTCTGCCATAACAAAATACCACAAACTGGGTGGTTTATTTAATTTTAAAAATGTTTATTAAAGTATAGCTAACATATAATATTATATTAGTTTCAGGTATACACCATAGTTATTCAACATTTATATACCTAAAGAGGTGATCACCATAAGTCCAGCAACCATCTGACACCGTACTATGCTATCACAATATTATTCACTATATTCCTGTGCTGTACATTACATCCTCATGACTTATTTGTTTTTTACCTGGAAATTTGAACCTCTTATTCCCCTTCACCTTCCTGTCCTTTTTTTTTTTTAACATTTTTAAGTACAGTTGACATTCAGTATTATTTTATGTTAGTTTCAGGTGTACAGCATATGGTTAGACATTTTTATAATTTACAAAAGGAAACCCGATTAGTCTAGTACCCACCCGGCACTAATACATAGCTATTACAATATTATTGACCATATTCCCTATGCTGTACTTTATATCCCTGTGATTATTTTGTAACTACAAATTTGTACTTCTTAATGTCTTCACCTTTTTCACCCTGCCCTCCAACCCTGGCAAGCCTTAGTTTTTTCTCTGTGTGTATGAGTCTGTTTCTGTTGTGTTTGTTTGTTTTTTCAATTCCACATACAAGTGAGATCATATGGTATTTGTCTTTCTCTGTTTGACATTTCACTTAGCATAATATCCACGTCTATCCATGTTTTTGCAACAAATTGGGTGATTTAGACACCAGAAATTTGTTTTCTCATAGTTCTGGAGTCTGGAAATCCAAGATCAGGGTGCCAGCATGGTCTATGTCTGGTGAGAGCTGTCCCCCCAGGGTGCAGTTGGCTAACTGCTTGCTTTGTCCTCACAGGACTTCTTTTTGTGCATATGTGTGAGGGGGTGGGGCAGTGAAGAGGAGCTCTGCAAGTCTCTTCTTTTAGGGACACTAATCCTATTGGATTAGGGCCCTACACTTATGACTTCTTTTAACCTTAGTTACTTCCTAAGAGAACCCTTTTACAAATACAGCCACCCTGGGGGTTAACTCTTCAGCATATGAATTTTAGGGGGACACAAACATTCAGTTCATACAGAATATGTCTATAGTTAAGCCAGGATTAGTACTAATGATTTTCTTCAAGATGGATCTGAGGGAGTTTGACTCTATGGGGGCATGGTCTCTATGAAGAGAGAACTGATGAGTAATTTGGTTGGGATAATGTTTTCTTTTTACCGTCTCATTTAGAATAGTGTTCTACAAAATTGTAAGAAAAATGATCAGAAAATAAAGTGAAGTGAGAGCTTCATTGTTTCTCACTTATTAATACTTGTGGAAAATTTAATTCAATCGAATAGATATTTGTTGATCTCTTATCACGTGTAAGATATTGTCCAGTACAATGGGAGCAATAGAAAGAGATCAATGTAATGACTGCCTTTAAATACTCGTACTTTTTTTCATGTTCAGCGATTACCAAATCTGGCTTTAATTCAACTGGGAAATATTTTAAAATATTCATATTTGACACAATCATATTGCAAACCTGTTTGGCAGTATCTACTAAGGCTAACTACATGACTTTTCTTTGACCCAGCAATTTCATTCCTATATGTGTACCCAACAGAAATGCATATGTATATGTGTACCAAAAGACATGTGTAAGAACGTTCATTGCAGCACTCTGTGTAAGAGCCCCTAATTGGAAAGAACCTAAATGTCCATCAACAGAACAACAATGACAATGAACAAATATAGCAACAATATAAATTTCACAAATATGATGTTGAGCAAAGAAAGCCAGACACAGAAAAGTATATATTGTATAGTTCCATTCATATGAAGATTTTAAAATGGCAAAACCAATCTATGCTATTCAAACTCAAGATATCAGCTAACTTTGGGGGAAAGAGGCAAAATCTGGAAAAAGAACGTGAAGTAAATTCTGGTACATACATCTGGTAGTATATTCTATTTATTGATATGATCAGTTACCTGGGGCATAGAACATAGTTGTTCACTGTATGAAAATGCTTCAAGCCATATGCTTATGATTTTTATATTTTTTTCTGTATTTATTCTGTCCATCATTAAAAATATACAGATTTGTGAGCTCTATCTCAGACCTGTGAAATTAGAATATCCACCTAATTTAACTATCCACATAAGAGACTCAGGAATCTATGTTTGGAAAGCTCCCTAGGGATTCGGGTGCGTTTGTATTCAAGTTTTTGGGAACTGCTGCTTTTGTGAAGACAGCATTTTAGTTTTCCTTCCCAAGACTTTAGCTCTCCTTTGTACTGGGGAAAGATCTTTGTGGAGACCATTAATACACTAGGGTTTCATTATAGAGATGCTCAGAAAAAGCCACTAGCAGCCTACCACATTGACTGCCACCATCTGAGATGGTACCTGCTCCAAAAGAAAGTCACTTTTTCTAAGAGCAATGTAAAGAGATGAATGGGTCAAGAGATGGATGTGGTAGAATTCACTTAGGAGACTAGACTGTCATGTTTTTACACTAAATTGTCATATTGGAGCAAATAAGAAAAGTGCTGCCGTGAAGCAAATGGGATCAGAGGAATGTACCAAGTATTTCATGAGGATTTTGCCTAAATACTGGCAAATTATGACATGCGGAACTGATACCATGAGATTAGTTGTGTTACTTTGGTTTCTTATCATTTGTGGAACCATGTTGAGTGAAGAAAAATAGATGTCACTTTTGTAAATATGTTAAAAGAGAGAAAAATATAATAGTCATGAATCAGAGGAAAAACATTATTTAATGATCATAGTATTTTTAGTTTCTTATATCAGGGAAAGACATGTGGGTATCAAGGAGACACTGAACGTTATTAGGTTCTATTTGACTCTCTCTTCCCCTCCTTTTTTTTTTTTTTTTCTGGAGTTTGCCAATGAGATGATCACTAATATATTACAGAGACTTACAGTCTGCAAATTTGAGTGTGACTAAAGTATCGTAACTATAGGATAGAGTCCTCCAATTTAAGGTGGAGAGAACCATGGTCAAGTGCTATTCACTTTTTTTACTGTGATCCTCCATAACAAATATATTTTATGTTGTGACCTAATACAAACACACCACACACCTGAAAAAAAAAATTGATCAAAAAATACTTATCTTACTACGTGTGAGTAACTATTTTTCATTCTCTACTATTCTAATACTAAACATAGTATAGCACTAATACTACACATATATTTATGCTACCATTGTGTTTAATTTCATAAAATATAATGGTTGTGGTTCTAAATTGATTTCATCACCCACTAATAGCTTGTGAGATGCAGTTTGAAAAACACTGCCTTAAACTGTATCCAGTCCAACTCTAGGAACCGAGGCACAGAGAAGCTAAGTCACTTACCCAGTGATACACACAAAAGAATAAAAAAGGAGAGACCCTTCAAAACCTCTGCTTTCCCTCATAATGCAGCTCAGTTATTTCTGAAACTGATTAATTGATACAATCGCGTGGACTCACCACATTCAGGTAGCTGTTATTCACTTTGGACTGAATTCATGTTTTTATAATTTGGTAAATAGTCTGTATCCTGCCCTCAGAGTGAGTCATTCCATGGGCCACAGTTTTAGTGAAACTGGTGGAAACAAAGGTTTTTTTCAGGTCCTAGTCAAGGAGGAATGTATAGGGTGGAGCTATTGAGGGCTCAGGATTTGGAGTGACACAGACATGGGTATAAGTCCCAGCTCCAGTCCTCTCTAGTTTTATGATCTGTGGGCAGAGAGCTTCTCTATGACTCAACTGTAAAATGAGGTTAATAATAATAACGAGTTGTATGGATTGGGCGAGTTCATTCATGTGAAGTATAGGTGTGTTATACAACGCCTCAAGCATGGTAAGTACTCAATATTTTGACATTATGATGATGATGGCCATTAAGGACGTCTAATCCAAGGGGAAATGAGGCAACCCTGTGGACAAAGCCCGGAAAATCCAGGAGAGACCAATGGAAACTACCTACAATTAAATCTGAAAAGAGGGGACTCTACCTGGTTTCCATGGGTTTTAATCTTTTTGAGAAAAGAAAAGCTGCTGTGGGAACAGAGCCAGAAGTGCAGTTTCCAGGCTATCGGCCTCACGTGGAAAGGTGCTGGCTCAGGTAGCAAATGGCCATCAACTGTGATTGGATGGCCATCAGCTGTGGCTAGTTGGCCATCAGCTGTAACCAGTGAGCCATTGGCCACTAATATAACTGCTGTGTCTACGCTAGCAGGAAATGGGGGGCTAGCAAGAAGATGGTGGCTGACCTAGGAAGCGTGGATTGCAGCTAGTCCGGCGGATTACAGTTAGCAAGGGTAGTCAGTTGGTTGGCAGCAAAGCAGACCGCAGGTTGCACGTCATGTGAACCCAGTGTGGAGTGAGACCCCGCCAGACACCTTGCTACCACTCTCTTTGGGCACAGCCTGACTTCCTGGGCTCAGCCAGTGCTCTCAGGGCATTGCCACTCTCTCTGGGCCTCTCAGGGTACCGTGCTGAAACAACAGCGACTCATAGTAAGGTACTTACATATTCTCGATGGTGGCCTGTCAAGCCACAAAAGCAAACATCCACCAGTTCCACTACATGGTGTATGTTCCCAAGCAAACAGTCAAGTGGTCTATTAAATTAGGGATGAAAGGCAATTCCCCATAGTCCATAGTCATTCGCCAGGGCTGTCCTGAGGGTGAGGGATGACCTTGACCTCACCCACATCTCCCACGGAGGACTCAGCAAGCCTTTCCTCCTAGGACAAGTCCTGCATCCGGGCTGCCTCAGCAAGAACTTCCCAGCCCACAGGGCAGCAATGACCTTCGCTTTCTCTGGCCTATACTAGTTGGGGAAACATCCATGTCTTCCCACCCCTCCACAGGATCCAGCTATCCAGCAGCTGCCCCTCCTGGTCTTCCTGGGACTGAGTGTTCATACGCACAAACTGCTCCACCGCCCTTCGGAGAGCTTTGGCCGGCACCGTACCCTGCTCGCTGCACCATTTGTCACGCGGGGCGACCTGCGGGGTCTCTGGTCCCGCTCCCCACATAAGAACGCAGGACATGGTGAGGCCAAAAAGGAACACCCACGAAACCATAGGTAGGAGAGTCATACCACTATAGTCTCGCTGGCGGCTTGGTTGGAGAAACAGGAAGCAGGAGCCACACTGTTCGCAACCCTCACTGCACCGCTTGCAGGCTCAGCCACCATCTTCTTGCTAGCCCCCATTTTCTGCTAGTGTAGCCACAGCAGTTATATTAGTGGCCAATGGCTCACTGGTTACAGCTGACGGCCAACTAGCCACAGCTGATGACCATCCAGTCACAGTTGATGGCCATTTACTAGCTGAGCCAGCCCTTTCTATGTGAGGCTGAGAGCCTGGAAACTACTCTCTGGGGCTCTGTCCCCACACTGCATATAAAACATTAATTCTTGTAGATTTAATATGAATTTCTCTTGGGCTGGTCACTTTTAAAATCACTGATAACCACCACTGCCCCCTTGAGCTGGATAACTGATAGGTGAAAATATCAATTTGCACCAAGGAGGCTTTTTACATATTCGGAATGCTTGCCATTACTTTGGTCCATCATTTATGATCACTCACCTGGTAGTGATGTTCCAGTGTTGGTGTCACTCACCTGGTGGTGATATTCCCAATGTTAGTGTAACAGAACATCTTGGCTGGGCCAGAGCTGAGGCTCAGGTGATTCTGATGAGAAAACCAGGCGCTGATTTGCAAAGGGGCTAAGGAGCCTCCTAGAACAGAACACTTGGATTCTGACCACTACTGGCTTCAGCCAGCATGCCTGATGGATTGGGATAACTCCCATAGAGTCCCCACAATGAGGAGAAACAACTGGGGCGCTTGGGAGCTAACTGACCATAAAGGTAAAAGGAAGCTACCATGGCAAGCCTACCCCGGCAGCAAAGCCATGGCGTTTGATGGAATGGTTGCTCCCTGCTGCACCACAGGAACCGCTACCAAAATCTGTCCTGTCCTTACCAGCCTGGAGAGGCCGTGTGTAACTTGTGAGTGAGCTGTCCAGAGTAATTTGGGGACTGAGCAACTTTACTGTGGAACACCCCTAACTCCTTCTCATTTTTCAAGGTCAGTTTTAGATGACTAGATGTCCAGCATTGGCAGGATGGTGTGAGCCCTGCATGAACTGCTACTAATAAGGTGGCAAATGAAAGAGTTTGCTGGCCTAACCACTTAACGTTTTGAGACTCAAGCAACTGATGTGGCCTCTTTCCACCCCCTACCCCCGAGTTCACAACTCAGTGTTTGTAGGCACCTTTGCAGGCTCCAGGAAATAACTTGAAACGGGAGGTTCTAAAAGATTGGACTTGCTATGGTCAAGCAAATGAGAGGCTTGGCGCTGGTAAAATTTGGATATTCATGTTATTATTATTGTTTTAAAGATGAATAAAGGTTGGGCTCTTTCGAGTGTTTTGTAAAGTCTCCACATCAGAGGACTCATAAAATGAACGCTTATTTCTTATAAAGAAAGTTTTAGGTTAAACACTCCTTATGGTCAGGCAGTATATCCTGTTTATTTTGTTTTTTGTTTGTTTGTTTGTTTTTAGTGTACTCAGAAATTCTGGAACAATGCTACTGCACAGCAGACACTGAAAGAAAAATTTAGACTAAAATTTGTTGCTGACTCTAGTCTCTTGTGGCCTAAAAGCTTGGAGTGCTTATTGTTAATGGAGTATGGTTTCTTGCAAATCATCACATTCTTCTCTGCTATGACTCATGCTAACAGGAAGACTGATGAAATATCTTGTCAGTAGTAACCGAAATATGTTCTTGATTACTTAAAAGGGCAGTCGGTTCGCTAACACTGAAATCAGATATGGCCAAGGCTGAATGATGGCAGAAGGAAGTGAAGCATTTAGAGGGCTATCGTGAAACTTGCTCCTTCCTTTTTTATTCATCAGAGGAATTATTCGAAGTGTAGCAGTAATTATACAGTGGACAGGTGTACTGCAAAAAGTGTCTACCTGCTTTGAAGACACTTTTCAAGTGAGTTACGATTACCTAGCACTAGCAATAAATGACCTACCACAGGCATTCACATTTTTAATGCAGAACAAATATAAAATCTTGAAAATTCACTAATTAGATAAAATTACTCCCTCTCTTTCTACCACAGTACCCCTATGAGTGTTTTGGGGGGCCGGGGGTTACTTTGTTTACTATTGTGTGAAAGGCAAGAAATTTTATTACCTTCTGAGAATTTGAAACTATTGAAATTGGAGTGGGCAAGGGGAAAAAATGACATCACCACTTTTTTATTTCCCTTGAGAAGCCAGTGAGTAATCTGGGTGTGTCAGTTTCGCTGGAGTTTTGATTTAAGAGCATTCCCCTCTTTGAGATTTTTATCCTAAATACCAGAAGTTATTGCTTAGATAGTTTCTCTGGAATGAACTATAAAATCTGGGATACAAAATAAAAACTGTTATGTCAATGTCTTGATTTTGATTCAGCAGCTAAACAGGGGATTAAGATATAAGATTCAGTATTGCTTTACCCACACATTCACCCCATCCCACCCCTGCCCCCCGCCTTCTTTCCTCTCCCTCCTCCTATGATTTTAGGCTACAGGGGAGAAAAGTGGGAAAAAAAAACCTAGAGTATGGGTTTTCAACTCCACCTCTTGTTTTTCAACCATAGTTCCTTAATAGGTGTTGTACTTTTTGGTGAGTGCCTACTTTGAACTAGGCATTGTACAAGCCATATCTTATTTAATCCGTACAGCTCTCCATGGGAGTTGCTATAATTGTCCTCATTTTCCCGATGTGAACACTGAAGCACAGAGATTATAAGTGTGGAGCCTGATTTTTACCCAATTCTATGTATTTATTTAAAAGATTTTATTAAAATACAGCTAACATACAATATTATATTAGTTTCAGGTGTACATCATAGTTATTCAACAGTACCCATCTAGCTCTATGCAGTGTTATTACCACGGTATTTATTATATTCCCTGTGCTAAAAAAGTAATCACCATAAGCCCAGCAACCATCCATCCACACTGTCACAACATTATTGATCTTTTCCCTTTTTAAAATTTTCTATTAGAGTTGACATTCAATAATATATTAGTTTCAAATGTACAGCATAGTGGTTAGACATTTATATAATTTAGGAAGTGATCCCTCTAACTAGTACCACCTGGAACTATGCATAGTTTTTACCATATTATTGATTATTTTCCCTATACTTTACATCTCCATGACTATTTTGTAACTACCAATTTGTATTTCTTAATACCTTTACCTTTTTCACCCTGCCTCCAACACCATTACCATCTATCACCCTGATAGATCTAGTACCTATCTGGCACCATACCTACTCATTATAATATTATTGACTATATTCCACATGCTATACCCTACATTCCCATGACTACTGTATAACAATCTGTACTTCTTAATCCCTTCCCCTTTCATCCATTCTTAACCCCCCCTCCCAATTTAAAGAAGTTGCACTAAGATTCCTTGGAATATTGGTGTGGGGGGTAATGAACTCCTTTAGCTTTTTCTTGTCTGGGAAGCTCTTTATTTGGCCTTCAATTCTAAATGATAGCTTTGCTGGGTAGAGTAATCTTGGTTGTATGTCATTGCTTTTCATCACTTTGAATATTTCCTGCCGAATCCCTTCTGGTCTGCAAAGTTTCTGTTGAGAAATCAGCTGCCGGTCTTATGGAGGCTCCCTTGTAGGTAACTAACTGCTTTTCTCCTGTAGGGGTCTCCTGCTACTTTTAAGACCCTCTCTTTGTCTTTAACCTTTGGCATTTTAATTATGATGTTTCTTGGTCTTGGCCTCTTTGGGTTCATCTTGTTTGGGACTCTCTGTCCTTCCTGGACTTGTATGTCAATTTCCTTCACCAGGTTAGGGAAGTTTTCTGTCATTATTTCTTCAAATAGGTTTTCAATTCCCTGCTCTCTCTCTTCTCCTTCTGATACCCCTATAATGTGAATGTTGGTACACTTGGTATTGTCCCAAGGCCCCTTAAACGCTCCTCAATTTTTTGAATTCTTTTTTCTTTTTACTGTTGTGATTGGGTGTTTCTGCTACCTTATCTTCTGCATCACTGGTTGGATCCTCTGCTTCATCTAATCTACTGTTGATTCCCTGTAATATGTTCTTCATTTCCGTTATTGTATCCTTAATTTCTGACTGGTCCTTTTTCATGGTTTCCATCTCCATTTTTATGCTTCTTATCTCTCTGTTGTATTTCTCTGAGATCAGTGAGCATCCTTATAACCAATGTTTGGAACTCTGCATCTGATAGATTGCTTGTCTCCATTTCGTTTAGTTCTTTTTTCTGGAGCTTTGTTCTGTTCTTTTATTTGAGACATGTTTCTTTGTCTCCCCATTTTGGCTGCCTCCCTGTGTTTGTTTCTATGTATCAGGTAAGGCTGCTATGTTTTCTGGTCTTAGTAGAGTGGCCTTATATAATAGGTGTGCTGTGGGGTTCAGTGGTGCGTGCAGTCTTTCTGGTCACCTAAGCCACACATTCCAGGTGTGTCCCTTGTGTGGGTTGTGTGTGCCCTCCTCTTGTAGTTGAATCTTGGTTCATAATTGCACGTCAATGTGAGGAACTGACCCTTGGGCTCACTGTTTGTGAGGACTGGCCTTAACTACAGTGGAAGCCTTGTAGTGCAGGGGCTGTCCCTACAGAGCAGGATCTGCCTCAGCAGGACTCTGGTGCCTGCACAATCCGCCCTTTGGGTGTGTCGTACTTGGAGGCAGCTAGGTGATGGCTTTAGCTCGTTTTGAAGCTGGCGACTGGGGGCACCAGCCCCAGGACCACCTTGGAGGGGATCTGTTATAGGTCAAGTTCAGTCTCAGTCTGTGCTCCACCCATGGCCACGCAGCAGAAGCCACAAAGAAATCCACAGATGGCTGCTGTCTGTGCTGTGCTTGGATGCACCTTGAGAGGCCTAGCTGTGAACCAAGGCCGGCTGCCGCTAGTGCCAGCTTAGCGCTGCTCAGCCAGAGGCACAGGACATGCTCAAGCCAGATGCTGCTTGTCTGGGTTCCATGAACCTTTGAGAGACCCTAGGAAAGTCTGCAGCTTGAGCTACAGCAGGTGGCTTGTACAAAAAAGCCACTGGAAACCGCTTGAGTATGCCAGGAATGTTGGGTGGGGCAGGGTCTCCAATTGCTAGGGCGTAGTGAAAAAACAGCAGGGACTCAGAAATGGTGGCCCCCTGTGTCCGCACACCAGGAAGGGGGAGGGCTCAACAAAAATACAATGGCTTCTGCCAGCTCTTCCATCCAGGAGAAAGCCGCCTCTCTAGCCCTTGTTCCAAGCCAGACAACTCAATTTCCTACCATTTGTCCCTGCTGCCTTTCCAGCTGCTGCCCCAGCCCTGGAGCTCAGAGCGAGTGATTCCGTTGGTGGGTAAGTCTGTGCAGTCCCTTTAAGAGGAGCGCCTGTGAGCGCAGCTGCGTTCAGTCTCACTCAGTCACAATCTCTGGTGGTTTTCACAACTAAAAATTATGGGGACTTCTCTCCCTGGCACTGGAACCCTCGGTTGAGGTGGGGCTGGGACCTCTCGCTCCTCTGGGGTGGTTGGGGGGACCCCCAAAGCCGAAATATCCCTCCCGATCTTTAATGGTCACACGTGGGTGTCGGACTTGCATCTTCCGCGTCTCTGCCCCTCCTGCCAGTCTCGATGTGGCTTCTTCTGCATGTCTTTAGTTGTAGAGCTTTGGTTCAGCAAGATTTTAGGTGATTCTCAATGATAGTTGTTTTGTAGTTTAGTTGTAATTTTGGTGTGGTCGTGAGAGAAGGTAAGCACAGTGTTTACCTACTGCGCCATCTGGGTATCTCTCTGTACTGTGTATGTATTATGTATATTTTTAATAGAATTTATTTTTTTAAAGCAGTTTTAGGTTCACAGATAAATTGTGCAGAAGATAGAGGTTTCCTATATGCCCCCTGACCCCACTCAATGCATAGCCCCCTCCATTATCAACAGCCCCCACCAGAGTGGTACATTTGTTACAACTAATGAATCTACATTGGCACTGTGGATGAAAAAAGGGGTTCTATGGAAAGTACCCTCACAGGGTGATTTGATCAGAAATTCCTGACTGGGCAGGTCATGGTGGGTAGTCATGTCCCAGGCATATAACTTGTTTAGTGAAAGGTTTAAGTCCTGTCTGTTTGTCTTGTGCATTTGGGTTAATACACCTTTGAAATACCAGAAGTAATACCCCTCCTATGGGGTTTTAACCCTCAAGGGAGCACATAATCTTGTTAATTATCCTGTAATCCAATACCTGCCTTCCTTTCTCCTACCTTCATGTACTTCCCTCCTTAATTTAAAATGCATATTAAAAGCTGCAAAATGTTATTCTCTGGAGCATTTGAGATCTTGCTTCCTAGCATACGTTGTCAGTATGGGTCAAATAAACTCATAAAAATTCTGTATAGGTTTGGATGTTTCTTATATCGACAATGCATTATTATATCCCGAAGTCCGTATAGTTTACAGTAGGGTTCATTCTTGGTGTTGTACATTCTGTGGGTTTGGATCACTATATGATGACATGTATCCATCATTATAGTATCATACAAAGTAGTTTCACTGCCCTAACAATCCTCTGTGCTCTGGCTATTCATCCTTCCTTTCCCCCAACCCCTGGCAACCACTGATCTTTTTACATCTCCATAGTTTTGCCTTTCCTAGAATGTGATATTGCTAGAATCACACCGTATATAGCCTTTTCAAATTGTCTTCTTTCACTTAGTAATATGCATTTAAGCTCTCTCCATATATGTATTATTTAAAATGGGAAAATATATGATCAAAAATTTTTTGAGGGAAAAAAGATGTTATCTTCTCCCTGTAAGGTGGGCACTGCTCTGATTTTGCCAAAAGACTAAAGAAGTGTCAAGCTCTGTTTCAGCCATCAGGCCAAGCCCCCTGTGAAAGGAGTTTATAATATATTGTCAGAGAAAAAGTAAGCCAGAAGAAAAATCAAGCCTGCTGGTAACTGAGAAGTGGTGTGTAACCAAAACTGAATTTAGAAGACCTATTTTTAGAAGAGTTCATGGCTCTTAAGAAGACTGAGTGAATGTTGATATTTTACTGAGAATAATAACAAAGCCAGCATGACAGGAGCCTGGAGAGAAGACTTATAGAACTTTTAGACTCTCCAGAAAACCAAATGGTATATATACCCTGAGAGGAATACATGATAGCAGGTTTAAATTGTGTTACACTGTGACAGCTGCCACATGATATCTTGGGCTTCCTCAAAAGGTCACACAAGTGGGGTTTATGCCCTTGTCACTGCTCCTCTACAGGGGCCGTTGGATTAGGCCAGACAAAAGGAGGAAGAAGTCTAGGTATTCTTCCATACCTGGAGTCCCTTCCAGGAAACTGGAAGTGACCTCAGCTCTCCACATAGCTGGAATTCTTTTTAGTTTCTGGAACGAATTTCCAACTCAGTGGCCCACATCTCTGACCACTTGGCCTGCCTGCCAACACCCTGACTCTTCTGTGTTATCTTTTCTCTCCTCAGATCCTTCTTCAGCCTTCAGTCCTGTTTTCCTCTCTACTCTTCCCTTGTCCCACACACAGGGGTTTTGGGGCCAAGCTGCCAGTTTGTGCTTTTATCTTATCACCACCCTGCAGGAGCTCAAAAGAAATTAGGATTGGTCAATATTTTGAGGTGCCCTCTGCTGGCTGTCGGCAAAGTGACATCAAAATTAAAGTCTGGAAATAGAGTTTCTTAGTTTGTCTAACAAAAATTTGGCATGGAGACGCTAGGAGCTAGGATAAAACACCAAAAAAAACAACAACAAACAAACAAACAAAATAAGCACAAGTTGCTATATATTATAAAAGCTTGTACATTCCACTGAATTGTGTTTGATTTACTATGGCTTACAGTAGAGCAGGGCTTCTCAACTGGAGGTGATTTTGCTTCCTAGAGAATATTTGGCAATATCTGGAGACATTTTTGGTTGCCACAAGTTGGGGTGGAGGTATGCTACTGGCATAGAGAAGGAAGAAGCAAGGGATGCTGTTTAACATGCTACAATGCACAAAAGAGCCCTCTCCCCCATGCCCGACAAAGAATTTTCTGGCTCCAGATGAGTGAACAAATAGGCCTGAGAAAGCTGAAATTAGACTAATAGAATTTTGAGGTTTGAGGCAATCAAGATATTAGTTTAGAAGTTCTAAACCTTAGTTGCCCGTGGGATCACTTGGGAAACTGTAAAATACTGACACTCACATCCCATCCCTGCAGATTCTGATTTAATTTAATTTCTAGTTTGGGTGTGGCCTGGGCATCAGGATTTTTAAATCTCCCCCAGTGATTTTAATATTCAGCCCACGTTGAGAACCACTGATATAGTCAAACCCTCCTTTTTTTTTGTATAAAGAAACAGGCCCTGGGGGATAAATTCTCCATATTACAGTGACAGAGCTAGGACTAACAATTTCTTGAGAAGAAAATAATGTGGCACTACCAAAACTTCAAAATTCAAAAACTGTGAAAATATCTTATCACTTTTTTAAAAAACTCAAAATCTTTTTATGTTAATTTATAATACTTTCAAATATTTTTTTCTAAAAAAAGACATATTTTTTTTAAAAATATTCAAGTTTAGGCAAATGCAAATTAAAGCCATGAGATACCATTGTACTTATTAGTATAGCTAGAAATTTTAAAAATACACACACTCTAATATCTGACAACACTAAATGATGATGAGAAAGCAGAGCAAGTGGAAATCTCATACATTGCTGGTGAGAATGCAAAACGGTACAGCCACTTTGGGAAACAGTTTTGCAGTTTCTTATAAAATTAAATCTGTACTTATGTAAACCAGCAGTCCCACTCTAAGGTATTTATTCAAAAGAAGTGAAATCAGATTCACACAAAAACCCGTACACAAATGTTAACAGTGTCTCATTTCATAATCACAAAACAGGAGCAACCTAAAAGACCTTGACCTTGTGAATGGATTAGCAAACTGTGGAACATCCACACAGTGGAATACTTATTACTCAGCAGTAAAAGTGAACAAACTGTTAATACAAATGGCAACATGGATGAATCTCAAATGGGTTATGCTAAATGAAAGAAGCTAGACTCAAAAGACTACATAATGTATTATTCCATTTATATGAAATTTTGAAAAAGGCAAAATTAATAGGAAGAATGAATGGAGTAGTGGTTTTGAGGGGTTGGGAGTGGGAAGAAGGGTTGAATACAAAGAAGTAACAAGGGAAATTTGTGGTGTGATGAAACTGTTCTATGTCTTGATTTTGGTGGTAGTTACATGACTATGTATTTGCTAAACTGAAAGAACTGTGTACCAAAAAGTGTGTTTTGCTATATGTAAATTTAAAAAACGACTAAGACAATGCATAAAAAATTAAAGAAATATAGAAAAATTTATAAGAAAAAAAGCAACAAATCATCAAAAGTCCCATATCCCAAAATGAGTGTGACATTTGGTTAAAGTATTTCCAAGTATCTCTGCATACAGATGAAAAAAATAGAAATAAATATTGTACTCTAGGGTTTATATAAAGAATTATACTGTAAATAATATTATGTTTAATTTTACTTGAATTTAACAAAAGAAAAAAACTGAAGTGGTTGATGAACTTCAGATTTTTTTTTTCATCACAATGAATATTTTCTAGAATGTCCATTTGGGTTAAGAAAATACATTATAAATCAGTAAGAGTTGGTAACATTTAAAAGAAAATATGATTAACTTTAGACAATACAGATTGATCCCCTAGGAAAGGGGGTAGTATGAACTCTTACATTAGTTCCCACCTCCCTTTGTATTTACCTTTGATTTCTGTTGATCATATATTTTGTCAGAAATTATAACATTTGCATTCTGGATTACAATTATAATTCTCTCTGTTGTTTGGTCTTAATTTAACATTGAAATGATGTCTGTGATCACCATTAGACCTTTTGCCATGACTTCTCCTTTCCTACATTTAGTTTGATTCAATTTTGGTTGATTGAATTAGATATGCAGTATATCCAAGAAGAGTTTTATGAGTTCTATGTGACCTCAGTTCTGTGAAATTTAGAGAAATATCTATTTAAACAACAGCTTTGCAGTCTGTAATATTTCTGGGTTACCCTTTTCCTTAGAACTTTGTAAGTATTGTTCTCTTATTTTGTGACATTAAATGTTGCTAAAGAGTTTTTTGAGATTAACCTCATTATTATCCCTTGTAGGTGTCTTGTTTTTTCTATCTGCCTAAAATATTCTTTATTTATACCTGAAGCTTGCTAACCTAATCAGAATATGGATCAAATGTTGATTTTTTTATGTAAAAATTTCATTAAAAACACACTGCGGGTACTTTCAATCAGTTCTGCCATCATTTCATGGAAAATCTCTTACATTATGTTTCTAAATATTTGTTTCTATTCCATCATCTTTTGCTGGTGGTACCAATTATTCTTATATAGGATTGTTTTCATTTTTCTGTTTATCATCTTTCATCTTTTTTTTTAGAGGTGATTTCTTATATTTATTTATTCTTTTAATTTTTTAAAATTAGTTTCAGGTGTACAAAGCAATGTAGTAGTTAGACATTTAAACCCCTCATAAAGTGATGATAACCCACTCCCCAAGCTACTACCCCTCTGACATCTTTTTTTTTTTTTTAAAGATTTTATTGGGGAAGGACAACAGGACTTTATTGGGGAACAGTGTGCACTTTCAGGACTTTTCTCCAAGTCAAGTTGTTGTCCTTTCTTAGTTGTGGAGGGTTCTGTTCAACTTCAAGTTGTTGTTCTTTCAGTCTTAGTTGTGGAGGGCGCAGTTCGGCTCCAGGTCCAGTTGCCGTTGCTAGTTGCAGGGGGCACAGCCCACCATCCCTTGCGGGAGTCGAACCGGCAACCTTGTGGTTGAGAGGACATACTCCAACCAACTGAGCCATCTGGGAGCTCAGCGGCAGCTCAGCTCAAGGTGCCATGTTCAATTTTTAGTTGCAGGGGGCGCTGCCCACCATCCCTTGCGGGACTCGAGGAATTGAACTGGCAACCTTGTGGTTGGGAGCCCACTGGCCCATGTGGGAATCGAACCGGCAGCCTTCGGAGTTAGGAGCATGGAGCTCTAACCGCCTGAGCCACCAGGCCGGCCCCCCCCTCTGACATCTTATATAGCTGTTACAATACCATCGACTAACTTCCCTACGTTGTACTCCACATCCCGTGACTATATATACCTATATATTTAGTTATAGTTGACATTTAATATTATTCTACTTAAGCTTCAAGTGTATAGTGCATTGGTCAGGCATCTACACAGTCCATGATGTCATCCCCCTGATAAGTCCAGTGCCCCATCTGGCACCTTACATGATCTTTACAACATTGTTGATTATATTCCTCAAACTGTATTAATTATTAATTTGTATTTCTTAATGCCTTCACCCTTTTCACCCTGTGTCCAACACCATTCCCATCTATAACCCTGATAGCTCTAGTACCTATCTAGTACCATACCTAGTTATTACAATATTATTGACTATATTCCTTATGCTATACCCTACATCCCCATGACTACTGTGTAACAACCAATTTGTACTTCTTAATCTCTTCCACTTCCACCCATCCTTAACCCCCCTCCTATCTTAAAGAAGTCCCTCTAAGATTCCTTGTAATACTAGTTTGGTGGTGATGAACTCCTTTAGCTTTTTCTTGTCTGGGAAGCTCTTTATTTCGCCTTCAATTCTAAATGATAGCTTTGCTGGGTAGCGTAATCTTGGTTGTATGTCATCATACATGACATGGTTGTTGCTTTTCATCACTTTGAATATTTCCTGCCGAATCCCTTTGTGCCTGCAAAGTTTCTGTTGAGAAATCCGCTGCCATCTTAATGGGGGCTCCCTTGTAGATAACTAACTGCTTTTCTCTTGCTGCTTTTAAGACTCTCTCTTTGTCTTTAACCTTTGGCATTTTTATTATGATGTTTCTTGGTGTTGGCCTCTTTGGGTTCATCTTGTTTGGGACTCTCTACCCTTCCTGGACTTGTATGTCTATTTCCTTCACCAGATTAGGGAAGTTTTCTGTCATTATTTCTTCAAATAGGTTTACAATTCTCTGCTCTCTCTCTTCTCCTTCTGGTACCCCTATAATGCGAATGTTGGTACACTTGGTATTGTCTCAGAGACCCCTTAAACTCTCCTCAATTTTTTGGATTTTTTCTTTTTGCTGTTCTGGTTGGGTGTTTTCTGCTACCTTATCTTCTGCATCACTGGTTGGATCCTCTGCTTCATCTAATCTACTGTTGATTCCCTGTAATATATTCTTCATTTCCATTATTGTATCCTTTATTTCTGACTGGTTCTTTTTCATGGTTTCCATCTCCATTTTTATGCTTCCTATCTCTCTGTTGTAGTTCTATCTGAGATCAGTGAGCATCCTTATAACCAATGTTGGAACTCTGCATCTGATAGATTGCTTGTCTCCATTTCGTTTAATTCTTTTTTCTGGAGCTTTGTTCTGTTCTTTTATTTGAGACATGTTTCTTTGTCTCCCCATTTTGGCTGCCTCCCTGTGTTTGTTTCTATGTATTAGGTAAGGCTGCTATGTTTTCTGGTCTTAGTAGAGTGGCCTTATATAATAGGTGTGCTGTGGGGTTCAGTGGTACAGTCTTTCTGGTCACCTAAGCCACACATTCCAAGTGTGTCCCTTGTGTGGGTTGTGTGTGCCCTCCTCTTGTAGTTGAATCTTGGTTGATAATCACACATCAATGGGAAGGATTGACCCTTGGGCTCACTGGTTGTGAAGACTGGCCTTGACTTCAGTGGAAGAGGTGTTGTGCAGGGGCTGACCCAACAGAGCAGTATCTGCCTCAGCAGACCTCTGGTTTCTGTCCAATCTGCCCCTTGGGTGTGTCATACTTGAAGGTGGCTAGGTGATGCTCCAGCTCATTTTGAAGCTGACGACTGGGGGCGCCAGCCCCAGGACCACCTTGGAGGGGATCTGCTGTAGGTCTACTTCAGCCACAACCTGTGCCCCACCTGGGAGGCATGGGTGGGAGCCAGAAAGATATCTGCAGATGGCTGCCACCCATGCTGTGCTTGAACTCACCTTTAGAGGCCAAGCCATGAACCAAGACCACCTGCCGCTAGTGCCAGCTTAGGACAGCTCAGCCAGAGGCACAGAGCATGCTCAAGCCAGATGCTGCTTGTCTGGGTTCCACAGACTTTTGAGAGACTCTAGGAAAGTCTGTAGTTTTAGCCAAGGAAGGTGGTCTGCACAAAAAAGCCACTGAAAGTGGCCTGGGCGTGCCCAAAAGTTGGGCGGGGCCAGGTCTCCAGTCGTCAGTGTATGGTGAACACAAGGCTCAGATTCAGATAAGGCATCTGTCTGCGTCTGCACGCGGGGAAGGGAAAGGGCTCAGCAAAGAAATAATGGCTTCTGTCAGCTTCCCTGTCCAGGAGAAAATCACCTCTACAGCCGCTGTCAGAAGTCAGACAACTCAATTCCCCACCATATGTCCCTGCCACCTTTCCAGCTGCTGCCCAGCACTGGAGCTCAGAGAAAATGAGTCCATTGGTGGGTAAGTCCACATGCAGTCCCTTTAAGAGGAGTGCCTGGGGGTGCAGCTGCCCTCAGTCTCACTCAGTTACAGTCTTGGCTGGTTTTTACAACCAAAAATTATGGGGACTTCTCTCCCTGGCACTGGAAACCTGGGCTGGGTTGGGACTGGGACCTCTCGCACCTCTGGGGGGTGGGGGGACCCCACAACTGAAATACCCCTCCCGATCTTTTATGGTCACACGCAGGTGGGGGATCAGGCTGTCCTGTGTCTCTGACCTTCCTACCAGTCTGGAGGTGGCTTCTTCTGTGTGTCCTTAGTTGAAAGGCTTCAGTTCAGCTTGATTTTAGGCGAGTCTCAATAGTGGTTTTGTAGATTAGTTGTAATTTTGATGTGGTTGTGAGAGAAGGTAAGCACAGTGTTTACGTACTGCGCCATCTTGGTTGTCTCCCTATCATCTTTCATTTTAACATCCTTAATTTCTTTGTGCATTTTCTTCTGCATTTGTTCTGATTATCTCTTATACTTCCTTTATGGCATCAATTCAAATTGTCATTGTTTCCACCTTCGCTGGGAATAAATTATCTATCTTTTTCTACCCCTTCTAAGAGCTATGTGCTTCTTTCTACCCACTTTTCTGCAAACCAAGAATATGGGTAAGGGTATGAGGGAGGAAAGAACTGGTCTGCGCTGAGTGCAGTCTTTAATTGGGTTCTGTTATGTCTCCTGAGATTTTGTGGAAGAGTGCGATCACAGAGCTGAACCAATGGTATATCCCACTCATAAGTGTTCTTATTCATTCCTCCGACACAGCACAATGCCCTAGAAAAATGACAAGCTTCCGCAGCCCTCTGGGTCTCTGCAAAATCTGACTGTGACTTTTCCCAGGGCTGCTTATGCATCCTTCACTTCATTTACCATTGCACATAATTAATGAGAGTTCTTACGACATTGTTGACTTACTTGTCTTCAGTGCTATGCTTCTGGTTTTTCCTTGGTTAGCAACCAAGTTCTGAAGTCTATGGCAGATCAGTAGTCAGTAAGATTGAAAATACCTGCAGTGCTTTCTCATATTTGGTTACATATTTGGTAATCTTTTTTTATTGTCTTGTAGTTTTTGTTTCTGTTTTATTCAATAATTTTGTGAGTGAAGATTCTACAATCCTGCCTTGTTGTACCATCTTCATCTGGAAGTCTGTTTGTGCCATGACTTAATATCTTAGGTTCATTTTCTCATCTGCACAAGTAGGAGGAAAACCAGCCGTTAAATGGTAAAAGATTAAGTGAGACTTCTTGAAGAAAATTCTGGCTTTCTTTCTAAATTACTTTGGGCCTAGTAATTCATGAGTGGCTCCCACTGGGGAATCCTGTAATTTACGTCTCTGATTTCAAGTGTTTAGAGGTCTATCATCAATCATCAATATATTCTAGATGTTGGCAGACTTTGTCTGTAAAGGGCCAAATAGTAAATATTTTAGAGTTTGCAGGCCACACAGTCTGTTGCAAGTATTTCCTTCTGCTGTTGTCGTCTGAAAGCATTCAGAGACAAAATGTAAATGAATGAACGTGGCTGTGTTTCAGTACAACTTTATTTATAGACACTGAAATTTGAATGTTATATTATTCTCAAATGTCACAAAATATAGTTATTCTTTTGATTTTTTCCAATCATTTCAAAAAATGTGAAAAACTATTCTTTCCTCATGGTCCATATAAGAACAGGTGGTGGGCCAGATTTGGCCCACAGAATATAGTGTCCTGGTCCTCAAATATGCCATCAGCACTCCAGGAACTTGCTAAGAAGAATAATCTGGACCTGCACAGCTCCAATTAAAATCCCCCTTGAGAGAAATGAATTTAGGAACTAGCACCTCAAGGACATACTATCTATACACTCTTTTATTAATTTTCGATTCTATCTTTGAGTTCAACTGTTGGAAGACTATTAAAATGGACCAACTCAGCTCAACTCTGAAAAGAATCTCCTTCACTGAATTAAATTAGAATATTATGCTTTCTCCTCTTTTCAGTGGTCACACAAAATAAAACTATTTTATTTCAGCTTTTGCACTTGCAAAACAGCTGTTGTTGGAAACATTCTCCTACAAATCAGTCAGTGTTCCTGTATAGAGTCCACTACAAGGACTTTCTCGCAGGATGCAGTCCTAGGAAAACCTCTCTTTGCTTTCAGACATTTTCACAGTTCTCTCTCTCAGCTGAGTGCACACAAATCTTACCAAGCTTCCCTCTTTACACTGGCTTCTCGGAAGCTTAGAGCCAGATTTTATTCACTCAACAGCAACAGCATTCCTCCAATGCCACTGTCGAGTACAACTCCAGTGGCCCCAAATTAGGAGGTTATTGCAATATTTAGGTGAGAAAACTGATCTCTGCAAAAATGAAGGCCTTTTGTCTCAATCTGAGTCCAGACCTACTTCAAAGGCCCTCCTCTCTGTACCCCTAATCCTGGTCGGTGTCTTGAAGAGTCATCGTTCCTTGGAAGAGAGCTATCTTTTATGTTTTTTTGAAATAGATTATTGTATTCTTTTAGAGGAGGATGGTGAAGACACGTTCTCTGGGAAAGTAATTCCCTGAAGGGTGTCTCTGAAAGCTCATCTTGAAAGGACTCATTTTCTGTATTGGGCTAACTGCACAGAGAAGTGCTAGGGAAAACCTAGAAGAAGAAAAACTGGTCAGAATCTGGCAGGCCATGACTCCACTTTCCTTATGTTAAACCTAGGACAGGGTGCACTTGCGGCTTGTCCTGGACTCTTAAGAGGCCATAGGCACACACGTCCATCCCTCACTATCCTGCAGGCACATGACTAAGCCTGTGCAAGATCTGATAGTTTACACAAAGGTGCTCTCTGTAAGTTTCCTAGGAAATGGTACTCATTGACTCATCATAGACTTGTGTAATCGATTCTTCCGGCACTCAAGGAACAATTTTAAATGGTATTTGCACCACCTCCATAGTTCAGAGTGTGGTCGGTGCTGCATTTGTGTAGGTTTGAAAAAAACATACTTCTCTGTCTTCATCTACTTTGAATTTACATTACACTCTGTCTCCATGTCTAGGTGAAAGGCTACATCTTTGGTTTTTTTCTTCCTCTCAAAACACTCCATCATCTCTCCTGAGACCTTTCACAGTGAGACTCTGGTTGCTCTGAATTGGGTACCAGGTCTTTCATACTTCTAACTGTGTATGGCAGCTGTTAGTAGGTCAAAAGTAGAAATATGATTGGTCTTTCTAGTTTTGGGACTTGTCAGTGCCTAAGTAAGATCTGAGCTTTTTAACTGATGCGCCAGCTACTTTTACTCCAAGAATCTAATGTATTGGGACCAGTTCAAGCAAAGATTATGAAGGCCTTTCCCTATGTTTGTAGTCAGGATCACTTATTATAAAATTGACATTATCAGATACATGAATTGACCCCTTAAATTGTCATCATGACTTTGCTTAAATTAGCCATATTTGGAGTAATGATTATCACAAATCTTTGCTCAATTGGTTTGATTCTCTTCTCTTCCTTCTATCAATGTGTTTAGATTATATTCCAGCTTTATATCTACATTGCTATTATTCATTACTGCTGCACATTGTAGGTTTATGAACTTTTTGTGGCTCTTGAACAATCCAGAATGTATTTTCTGGGTTGGCTGTGCCCGTTAAACTTGGCACCAGCATTGTATGTTCCAATGTTAGTCTAAATTTAATTTAGAGTGAAGCTCTGAAATTCCTCTTCCAGTCTCCTGGTTTATATGATCTGACAAGTTGATGCTAAAAGTGAACTGCCTTTTGTAAAAACACCCACTTACCAAGCTCTTTTAAATGCCTCACCAATGAGTTTTTCAAGCCTCTGTCTACTAATATTTCAATTCCTAATCATAATCGTTACTGGAGACCTTATACATTTTCTTTAAGCCTCTTTGGAACCTGCAGTTTTTGCATCTTCTCCATCAACAAAATTGTGTGATGAAATAATTGTATTTATAAATAATTGGCATCATTTTGAAATTCATTTCCTTGGGAGTCTTAAATGTACTGTTTCAACTATATTACTCCTTGATACTGACGATTAGAATGGTTTTGACATCAGTGGAAAAGCTGTCAAGATCTTGTATGATTTATTCCTAAATTATCAGGCAGAAAGTCTCACTAAAATGTTGACAGTTATGTTCTATGTACTGCAACCAAGATGTGGAAGTAGCGTTAGCTCATTAAATGGGTATTTCTGGATCCATAGTTGGATCTACAGGAACACGAGGAATTAGACAAAAGTGGAAGTGATGATGAGAAATATTCAGTAGTTCAATGTAAGTGATGATAACGTGGGGCCTTTGGGGGAAGGCCATGCAGGAATGTTTTACGTATTAGGGCTGAAGAAATGCAGGTAATGAAAATGTGGTTGGATATGAAGACCTTCCTAATAATAAAGGTTGTTAAATCTTAGAATCACTTTTTAAGTGCTGGTGGAATTTTCTTTCTTAAGAGAATAGATACGAAACTGGCCAGGATGAGCCTTAGGACTTTGTTCCTGAAAGTGTGGTCCACAGACCAGCAACATTAGTGTCACCCGGGAGTTTGTTAGAACTGCTGACTCCACCATAAATAGGCCAATCAGAAGCCGTGTTTTAAAAAGATGCCCACGTCATTTGTATGCACATTAAAGTTTGAGAAGCAAATTGCCTTGGAGCACTGTTCTTAAACTTAACTACAAATCAGAATAAACTGGGGAGCTTTAAAAAATACGGATGCCTATCTCCAGAGATTCTAATGAGTAGGTCTGAGATGTGGTCCTCACATTGGGCATTTTAAAAGTTCCCCAGATAATTCTAATGGTCAGCAGTTTCCACTGCCTTAGAACTGCCTTAGTGGCTTACAGAAGGCCATTGGAGCTCTGGACTTATGGTTTCCTGAAATTTTTTTCAATTGTGGTAAAAAGTACATAACCTAAAGTTTACCATTTAATTATTTTAACCATTTAAGTGCCAACTCACTGGCATTGAGTGGTTTCACAATGTTATGTAAATATTACCACTATCTATTTCCAAAACTTTTTCCATCATCCCAAACAGAAACTCCATACCCATTAAGCAGTTATTCCCCATCCCTCCTAACCCCTATTAGTCTGCTTCCTGTCTCTATGTATTTACTTATCCTAGAATGTTTCATATAAATGGAATTATACAATATGTGGTCTTTTGTGTTTGGCTTATTTCACATAGCATACTGTTTTCAAAGTTAATCCATACTGTAGCATATATCAGAATTTCCTTCCTTTTTATGGCTGAATGGTTTTGCATTGTATGGATACACCACATTGTGTGTATCCATCTATTGAGGGACGTTTGCATTTCCCTCACCTTTTGGCTATTGTACATAATGCTGTGAACATTGATGCACAAGTATCTGTTTGACTACCTGCTCTCAGTTCTTTTGAGTATATAACCAGGAGTGGAATTGCTGAGTCATATGGTAATTCTGTGTTTAACTTTTGGAGGAACCACCCTCCTGCTGTCCACAGTGGCGCCACCATTTTACATTCCCACAATCAATGATTGAGGGTTCTAATTTCTCTACATCATCTCCAACACTTGTTATTTTCTGTTTTTAAAAAATTAGTCACCATCCTGATTGTTTTTTATAGTTAATGTTTATTACATGGAAATAGTTACCACATGAACAAAAAATACTTACATGGGTCACACGCTGACTGTGGATTCTCTGAGGATCCAGGTTCTGTGCCAGCAGTGGTTTCTGCTTTGGGTGTGGTACAGCCACAGCTGCAGAACTACTAGCCCCACTTTCACAATGGGAGAAATAGGAACCAGGGGGAGGCGAGAAGAGCAGTGTTCCCTCACTCTTATTAAAGGGGTTCCGATGAGAAACCCCTAGAAGTTCGGGTCTTGAGTGAATGGATTACTCCCTTCACCCCAGGCCACTCTCCCCCTTTCTTGAACCTCCACAAGGCTGTTGTTGCATGTAGTTGCATTTTCAAGGTTGGAAACTGCCCAGCAGCCTGTGGTGCAGGTGCAAAGTGGTTGGTTGGGCTTTTGTTTACAAGGAGACTCACTTGAATTATCTCAAGTAAGAAGGGGGATATTTTAAGGATACAAGGGAGGTTGCATCCTTCACCGTGCAAGAAAGCAAAACAACTGAGCTTTGAGGAGATAGAGCCAGAGGTTGGTTCTTCATCCTGAGATGAGGCTCTAAGACCTCTCTCTAGAGAAAATGGAGTTTTCCTCTGGTGTTCCATCGTTAATGGATCCTAGCTACTTTTTGCATGTCTACTTCTTTCTGGTATGCAGTTGTATTTCTTCTCTTGATGACTGCATTTTCCCTACCGCAACTTCTGCTTCTTACAAATTCAGTTTGCACAAGGTTCATCAAGCTTCTACAAGGCTCCCAATACCTTTGCTGCCATAGCTAACTGCTTCATTCTCTCAGTCAAAATTCTCTAGAGATACCCGACATCTGATCGGTTGAGCTCAACT
The DNA here is from genome assembly GCF_057876585.1 of Rhinolophus sinicus. Taxonomy (NCBI): domain Eukaryota; kingdom Metazoa; phylum Chordata; class Mammalia; order Chiroptera; family Rhinolophidae; genus Rhinolophus; species Rhinolophus sinicus. The sequence continues at coordinate 52,301,716 of NC_142516.1, forward strand.
TTCTATACCAGATAATGTCAGTCATTGTCAGGCAGTAGACCTTCTCCCTGTCTAATCAGCTGTGGTCTGCATAGTCTCCTTGGGCAAGGGCAGTGTAGAAGGCAGTTGTACTTGGAAGGGCTGGAGGGAAGAGCAGACACAATTGGCGTGTCTAGAATAGAACGTGACCCAGAGTTGGCCTCTCTGTACTCATCACTTGTGTACTCAGGTTGATAATGAACATAATTTTCCAAGGCAAAATACTAGGTAATCATGAAGACTGACTTTCCCACCCAGTTGTAAAGGCAAGTGTTTTTTTAACTGTATATTTAAGAAACAATGAATGAAAAGGTCCAAATGGTCCCATGACAGATACAGCTGCCAAATAAAACACAGAATGCCCAGTTAAATTTGAATTTCAGATAAGCAACATCAATATTTGTGACATACTTACACTAAAAAATCGTTCATTGCTTTTTGTTGTTGTTTTCTAAATTGGGCAATCCTAACGACAGGAGATTCTTCAAAGAGGAAGTTGTTAGGTATGTTATGAAAAGGCCTGAGAAGGAGGGAATGGTCTGTGTCTGAGCCATTCTAGCTGCTTTCTGCAGGTGGAGGGATTTATTTGCATTACAGTATGTATTTTGCAGTGTCTGTATAATTCATTTGGTGCTTAACCTTATGCTCCAAATAATCACAATGACTATTGATGCTGCTCTGGTTGCCTCTGTGCTTCACTGGCTAGTTTATCACCTGGTGCGCTCCAGTTGGTTAATCTAATGAGAGTTTAATCAAATTTTTATTGTTTACATGTCTTGTTGCCAACTATCAAAAAACACCCCCAAGACGTAGTTTAGCAGCTTGTATGCAAAATATGCTCACTCAATTTACAATGCTGTGGGAAGTGTGTAGAAAACCGTCAGTGGGAGCATAGTAACCCCAGGCAGGCATGGTTACCTCTTGTAGGCCTGAAGGCTGTGTGGACAGGGCTACTTCACAGGCCTTGTGGCCACCTGCCAAGGGACCTCAACAGCCCCATGGTGACCCACCAGGTAGAGAACTGAAGACTCGCCTCACTTTCATTCACCTTTCTCCCTCTGTCCTCCTGTAGGGGCTCTCAGGTGACCAAATCCAAGCAGAAGCCACATAGGCCAGTCTCCCTTCTGCACAGGGGGAGTAGAGACGAGCAGAGCAAGAGAGAGTTTTGTAAGGTGAGTGGCAAACGGAAGACTCGAACTCAAACATTTCCTCTGTGCTTTTTAATCATTTTACGTAGTCACCTCACTGGATTCTCACAACAGTTTTACACATAGGGAAAGTACTATTAATATTCTCTTTTACTGACGTGGTAAAGTATTAGTGATATTAAACAACTTGCTCAGAATCACATAGCTAGTGAACAGTGCTAGAATCCAAAACTACTCACCTCCATTTCACAGTACAAGACTTCCTGGTGACATCTTTTCATTGTTATTCTGTTTTTGTTTTTGTTTTTTAACTTTTATGGTGTTTTAAATTTTTTATTGTTTACATGGCTTGTTGCCAACTATTAAAAACTTCTCCCAGATATAGTTTAGCAGCTTGTATGCATAATGTGCTCACTCAATGTTTGTTAATTTTCTGTCTGATTTATGGTTTGGGGCAGCAGCAGTAGCAGGAAGTCCAGGTTTAGTCAGGTGAGTCAGTTGTTCCTTACAGTCCAGGTGAGTCAGTTGTTCCTTACAGTCCAGGTGAGTCAGTTGTTCCTTACAGGAAAGTCAATAGATGAAGGCACCTGACTCAGAATCCATGGTTCACCTGGCACAAAGGAAGGCCCATCAAGTTAAAGCTCTCAGACCTCCCAAAGAGTAATTTTACAGACTTGTAGACTTGGAAGGGACGTTAGCGGTCACCTCTACCTGAAGCATGATTCCTCTTTGCAATTCAGTCCGTCTCCTTGTACCTAGGCTTGCACTCTAAAAAACACACCGAGAGAGTGTCTGACAAAGATATTGAGGGAGGGGTCCACAACTTCTTTGAGTGATTCTTTTTACTGCCTAAGAATTCCATTTCACTGATGAACTTTGAAAATCCTTGATATGCCCACTGATAACATGGAAGTGAGTAATGTAAGGTATATTAATCTCCATAATCTCCTTGAAAATGTGTAATGCTTCCTGAAGAAGGTGCTAAGTTGTGCTCTTGAAATAACTTGGAGAAAACTTAGACCCACTAAGTAAAATTAGTTACATTTCTGATATATAAAAGTCAAGAGAAGGGAACATGGGTTGGAAGATTCCATTGTGAGAGAAAGCATGAAAGAGGATTCAGTTAGTGTGTCATGTAATTTGGAAAGTGGAAGTACTGGAATGAGAAGAGTTTTTATTCCTGGGAAATGAAACAGAAAGAGATACCATATTTTGCCATGTATAATGCACACCCATGTTTTGACCCAAATTTTCAGGGGAAAAAAATCTTTCATTTTAATTTTTTAATTCAAATTTTTATCTGTTTACATTTAAGTACTTGTTTTTTGTATTATAAAGGAATTTTAGCATTTTTTAAAACATATTATGTACAAGAAATTTTATGTAACAAATAATTACAAAACACAAGAACAGATACAAGGTACAAGCAATTTTATGTACTGGCAATGAATTTACAATATTTACGCGTCGTAGAAAGCCAAGAGCTCTTCGTCGTTGCGAGTTCATCTTAAGCTCAACAAAACTGATTATCGTATTGCAGGGTATTATTTTGCATACAGATATCGTTCTTGATTTCTAGAGTTACACTTTTAACTCATAAGTATACATAAAATAATTAAAAATATTTATATAGGTACAGAATTAGTATTACCCATGTACAATGCGCATCCTTATTTTTCCCTCACAAATTTGGGCAAAAAAGTGAGCATTATACACGGCAAAATATGGTAAAAGCCAAGTAACTTAAAAAAAAAAAAAAGTAACGCCCATTATCCACAGAAGCTAAAGTCTTTCCTTTTATTTGAATTTTTGAATTATTATTTTCCCAGAAATATAGTTTTTAATTGAGTTTGTAGTTCTCTTAGGATTGCATGCTTTTTATACTGTTAAATTTACTTTAATTTTCTATACTTTATATATTGTGTATATATACTTTTTTCCTTTCAACAACTTTTACGCTTAGGATTTTTAGAACTCAAAGAAGATATTTTGAGTTCAAAACTAAGTTTCAGAGGGAAGTTAGTGGCGCGGAGAGAATTTTGCTTTTTGGACTTGGCTTTCTCTCTCAGTCTATTTTAGGAGCACAGGTGCTGTGGGCCTCTTTTCTGTGTTCACCGTGCCTTTCCTGTAACCCCTGATTTCCCTTCAGCTGCCATTACCCAGGGTTTCCCCTTCTTGCTCCTGTAATAACTTAGGCATGCTTCCATACAGTACTTATCGCACACGTCTCTCTCCCACCTGGACTGGAGGGTCCTGTGGGTAGAACGGACGTCTCATCTCTCTTCGTAGCCCAAATGTGCCCAGCGCATAGGCAATGCTCAACAAATATTTATTGAAAGAATGAATAGATTCTCCCACCCCCCTGAAAAAAATCTTCCTACCTGGAGGAGCTCCATAGTAAAGGGTGTAGAAGAGGGGCAGCTGGGGATACAAAGGGAAACCTCTTATTAATTTTTTGTCACTCTCAACAGGGTGGTGTTTAATACTTTCAAAGGGTTCTTTGGGCTGTGAGATGAGACCTAAGTCCTAAAAGTGGCTTCCTTTTGTAAGAAAGGGCTTCTAAAGATAATGCCTGGGTCTTTGATGTCTAATTCTAGCTAAAAAGAAAATTAACTTAAGAAATTATTCTAATGGTGGTACCTGCAGGTCAGGAAAGAGGATAGTGCTATTACACTCTGGGTAATTTGGGGACAGAATGGCCTTTCCGGTAGCCCTTAAGTCATATAAAGTCAGTGAGTTAGCTTATTCTGCCTGCTTGTAAGATCAACCCTGGATAATGCTGTGATTTAGGTAAGTAAGGGAAATAAATAAGGTGACCACCTGTCTTGGTTTGTCCGGGACTGTCCCCATTATAGCACTGAAATTTCCATATTTCAGGGGACCCACGGCCCTGGGTAAACCAGGGCATTTGGTCACTATAGGATCCAAATGTAAGAGAGGATTATAGTCTCTTAACTTTAACATGAATATGGCTGTTAACTTAGCCTCTAGTACCTGTGGGAAAAAGATAAATTTTTAAATAAGTAAACAACTGTCCCGTTTTGGGAGGATATCAGCTCTGCTACCTCATTATGATAAGGCAATATTATAATCAGCAAAGAACTCCCAAATGTGGCTATAAAAATAAGAACAGTTACATGATTAAACTTCCCTGGCTTAAACCATTAATAAGACATTGCCAAACTTTAGATTCACATGTGAAGATGCCTTACATCCGCAATGATGTTGCATTACACACACACACACACACACACACACACACACAAGCTGACTTTTATTTTTCTCGCTTAGTATACTTTTGTTTTAATTACAGGGTCCATTCATTTTCACCATAATAACAAACACAATTTGTTTGTTTTTGCAGAATATACTTTAAATGGATACCTGTTGCTATTGTTTACTGAAAGCACTATACTGTGTCATTTATTTTTAAAACATATTTAATGAAACATCCTTTCATTTATAGCTTATCTGCACTTAATATAAACTTTTGAGACTTAGCATCATTTAAAATGATATAAATAGAGAGAGAAGAGATATAGATAGGAGAGAAAGCCACCAAATAGCTGCTGGCCTTCTAATGCCTAAAGTGCTACATTTAATTTTTATGAGAATATAGAGTCAGCAAGAATATTTACTAATCACAAATCAATAATACCCATCAAAGTCATACATTTAAAAAATTAAAACCACATTACTAAATAACTTGGGTTAAGGAAGAAATCAAATGCAAATTATAAAACATGTAAAGATGAATGAACACAAAAGAATTACTTTACAAAATCTGTGGTGTATAGTTAACTGCTACTTAGAAGGAAACCTGTAGCCTTAAATATTAATATATGTATTAGAAAATAAGAAATATCGGAAATAAATTAAGCAAACTTTCAAGTCAAAATTTAACATCTCAGTTCAGCAATCAAACAAGCAAAAGAAAATGAAAAATGTAAAAAATGTAATGGCAGAAAATAGTGCAATTAGAAAAGGATAGTAGAGTCATCTGGACTTGAGGAAGTCCTCCTTTTACTAGAGATCTCAGCTGTCTAACCTCTGATTTGGATACTCACCTCCCAGCCTAGGGAATATGGGTTGTGGACATTGAAGTGGAGAAAGGAAGTGAGCAGGAAATCCCTGATTGTACCTCTGCATGGAGGACTGGAGAGGGGAGAATAATAACTAGCATTTGCTAAGATCTGTGTGTCAAGCATTATGCTAGGCAGATTATATACATTTTTTGGTTTAATAATATATCCTCCTCATTTACAGACGAGAATATTAAAGCACATGGTGGCTTAGTAATTTCCTCACGTTCACCAGACAATAAGTAATGGAGCTTGGACTTGAACTCTTGGAGGGCTATTAATTGGAGTTTAATTTACCACATGTTGTCAGTTAAAGATGTCATTGGCTTTAGAAACATCCTGTTTTGAAAGCTCATATCTGTCTGGGAAGGTCATTCACATTCTAGAGTGAAGTGGTTCAAGCAGATTGCTTTCCTCTTGACACCTCCCTGGGGTTACCTATATTAAAAGAATAGGACATAGGAAATGGTTGGAGAGGAGTTATGTAGTAGGGGTGGTCCTGTTAGGAGGCTAAGTCCTCCATCAGAATATGGGGCAGCTGAGGTCCGGATGAGATTGTAAACAAAAGTACAAAAGGGGAAATGGGAAGATACCAAAGATAAAGTTGGACGATTTCAAAATTCAGCTAGGGTTAGCCCCACCTTTAAGAAGAGAAAGACAGGTTCTTCCTCTTTCTCTCTCCTATACAAATCAGGACCAGGAGGTCCAGGTCCGGGCTGTGCTAGGGAAAACAGAGTTAGAAGGGACTTTAGAGGCCATCCATCTTACCACCAGGCCTCCCCCACATCCATACATTTTCCTAAACTACCCCTGATCGTCTTTGCTGGAGCAGATGGCTAAGTAACTTGCTTCTTCACAGGATAGTCCATGTCCATTTTGGGTTTGAGCTAATTGTTAGAAAGTCCTTCCTATCATTAGCAAAAATTTTGTCTTCCTTCAACTTCCTTACTTTGGTCCTACTTCTGCCCCCTGGAATTGCCCAGTCTGTGTGGTATTTATTCAAACGGAATTTGATCTGTCATGCACTGTTGTTTCTGGCTGATTTGCCCTGTTGATTAGCTCACTCTATAAACTCAATGCTTTGGAACAAGGTAAATTCTGGTAAAATGTTCTAGCAATTATTTTCAGAAAGATTTTGATACTGCTCTGTTTAAAAGAAAGGAAGGAAAGAAGAAAGGAAGGAAGGAAGGAAGAAAGAACACTCCCAACTTACAGATTCATTTTGTGAGAATAGCTTTATATACAAATCCATAGAGTAATCCACATTAAAAAACAAACAAACAAACCAATAAGTATGTTTTCTTATTGATAGGCACTGCTTGAAAGCTACTTCTGTTCTTTCGTGGTATAATAAAGTACCTATGTAGATATTGAGTAAAGGAGATAATTTGGTTAACTAACTTGGGAAAATGTTCCGTTTCACTTTTAATTTTAAAAAGTAACACAATGATGAGGTACTTTTTTATTTCCATTCACTGAGTTGCAAAACAAAGCAACACTCATAAAAATACATAATATTTGTTAGGAAGTAAACTAGTATCTTCATACATTACCGCTGGTATTACAAAAGTCTTTTAGAAATCGGTTTAGCAACATCTATCAGGAGATTTTAAAATATTTATATTCTTTGGCTCAGTCAAATTTATACTAAGGAAATAATCAGAATATATAAAAATTTATGACAAAAGTTTGCAATCTGTTACAGGAAAGTTATTTGTAATAGCAAAAAATTGGTTACAGCCTAAAAACCCAACAATAGGAAATGGTTAATTAGATTATGGTACACCCCTACAAGATGGTAGGCTGCCATCACAAATAATCATTATGAAAAAACACTTTGTATAATCTAGATGGTCCTAGTGGAAAACTTGTAGGTGAGTCATTGTATGGAAGCAGAAAAATGTTGAGACTCACTGGTTTGTAGCCACATGAAAAATGATTACAGTATATTAAAAAAATCATGTATACAAAGACAGACACTGAAATTATTCTGATGATAGATGGAAGAAGAATTTTACAATTAATCAAGGTAGTTACGCAGTCTCTCATTTTAAAATCAAAAAGTGCTATATAAATTAATTTTCCTCTGGACTGTAGTCAAGAACTGCATCACTAAACATTGACCAGCAGAAACTATAGTAATAGAACTATTACTATTAATATAATCTTGTTGGAAATGTAATACGAATGTAAATGTGAAAAGCTCTTCTCTAAAAAATACGCATCTCAGGGATATATTCAACCTTATACTCTTTCCTGTGCATCTTCAGGTTGGGATCATGTCTGTTCCATATGTCCCCACAAAACTGGAGAGATGCCACAGAGAAGAAAGTGGCAGAGTTTTGAAGTATCAACAAGATGCTAACAGATCAACCCCCTGTCTTCTTCTCTAGCATACCCTTTTCACCATACCCTGTGCTCTGGGAGGGAAACTAATGTAGCTAGCTGCAAATGAAAGGGAGGAAAAGGGAAGAGATGCTGGCAGAGGAAACTCTCCAGGACTTCTGCTACACAGAGGAGAATACTGAGCTGGACTATATGTATCACTGATTTTTTGGCCAGTGGAGCAGAAGGCAGATTGCTTGGTTAAATACAAACCTCTTCCCATTCCTGCTATTTCTACTGGGCTCTTCTAGAAACTCTAGGATTTTCACATCTTTTGGCTGATTTCTTTACTCTGTTTTTCTTCTCCAACTTCATTATGGAAGATTATCTAGTATTTCCAATTTGTCTGACCCCCATTGATAGTAGCAAGAAACATTGGCTATTAGGATGTGCTTGATTATTTGTCTCCAAAGCTCTTAGTCATTGCAGATTGTGAGACCAAGAGTTAATATAAGGATATGACTCTGCCAGTTAGTTTTCACACATGTGTATGCCATTGAACACACAGAAATATGGTATATTTTAATCAGCTATTGTTACACTAAATCTGAGTACCAAACAGCCCCAAAACTCAGTGGCTCATGGAAACAAGCATTTATTTATTTTTTTTGTTCATGAGTCTGTAGATGAGCAAGAATTGCTGTGTTTCTGTTGCAGGTCAGCTAGGCTTGTGTCAAAACTTCAGGTTGGGATCATGTCTGTTCCATATGTCCCCACAATCCCATTAGCTACTGAGGCATACCCCCCCCCCCCGCGCCCCCGCAGTTTGTTTACACTGGAGCAATAAATTCTGGGAAAGAAGAGATAGTAGGTAGCTCCGGGACAAAAACGCAAGTAATGGATTTACGAAAACTGGTTAGGAATTTTTTTTTTAATTTTTTTTTTTTAATTTTTAAGGGGCCTTTCTCCAAAATTTTTCTGGTTTTTTTTTAGATTTAGATTAGAAGCTAGATAGATACAAGGGATCTGGGAATTTAGTCAATAACAGAGAAAGACGGGATAACCTCCATTTCAGAAAATTTATCTAGCTTTGTCTGGATGGATAAATGCGGACATTGAAGCATAAGAGTTTGACATTTGTCTCCCAGCTTAGAGGACTTCCTCCTGAAATGGAACTGTCACTTTGAAGCACAACATCTATAATAGTTGCCTTTTTTTCCCAAAGGAAATTGTACATTCTGATTAACCAGCAATTATCTCTCCTTAATGGAGATAGCACAATTTTTTGGCACTCTCACTACTTAGCATTCTGGAAGCAATCAAGTGAGGCAAGATTCCCATAGCCAGAAGAGCTTTTCTTATCGAACAGACAAAAGTAGCGTAATGAAGTGAGTAATAGCAATCATTTTTATAATCAAAAAGACTGCAGCAGATTTAATTAGTGCTTTGACAAATGCATAAAAGTGATATTTATGCTTTTCTTTTTCCCCCCCCTTCTTCCACCTTTCCCTGCCCACCACCACCACTCCAGTTCAAGCCGTTGTTTCTCAGTCTTGTTGTGTAGGACACAGCTCCCTGGCCCATGCTGGTATTATGAGCCTTGCACTCCTCCTGTCCCCGTCCCCGGGCTGAGGCAGTCAGTCGCCGGTTGTTGGCTCGCCACAGCTCGCTGATGGCAGCTCTTGGCAGCCCAGCGAGAACTGTTGTTCGCAATCTTAGCTGTAGAGGGCGCAGCTCACTGGCCCATGTGGGAATTGAACCGGCGACCTCGGCGTTAGAAGCACTGCCCCCCAACCGCCAAAGTCACCGGGCAGGCCCGTATTTATGCTTTTCTAAAGGTTAGAGTTCAACGTGGATTAGAGTGGAAAATGTTTTAATAACATCTCAGCAGTTTGTATCATAACTTTAATTTTTCAAAGTGCCTTTATATTCATCATTTTATTTCACAATATTTTATAAAGTCAGTTGGGCATTTTAATAATCCATTTTAAAGATATCTGTAACAGAGAAGTTACATTTTCTAAATAAAGTCACACGATTACTTAGTATCTATGATATAGTTAGATTGAAGTTCTTCAGGCCATCGAAACTCAGATCTCTGAAGTCCATTTAATACTCAGTGAACGCTCAAAGAAAATGTGCTTCAAGTAATTTATCCTTATTAAAATGATTTAACTATGGGACAATAAAATTCATTTGCTCATGCCTTTAATATGAAGTTTACATTTTAAATGAATTAATCGTTTGGCTAGAAAGCTATCTATCTTCCACTGGTTAGTATAAAATGAAAAAAACACCAATTTGTTTCTACTTCATGGAAATGGTAGAAAGTTTTAAAACTATAAAGTGCATTTTTTTCTTTATAAAATTAATATGCACCATTATCAGTAACTTGAAAATTCTTCCAAAGTTTCAACATCTGACGTCAGTTGTGTTTCCTATCAGACTTTTTGTGCATAACTTTCCACAACATATTATTATGAAAATTGTCAAATATAGTGAAAAAACTGAAATATCTACACAGTGAATTCATATATACTCACTATGCAATTAATTTGCTATATTGCATAATTATCCAACCATTTATTGACCCTTCTGTCCATTCATCAATTCATCTTATTTTTTGGTGCATTTCAAAGTAAGTTGTAGATATCAGTGTACTTCATCCAACACTTTTGCATCCACATGATTAATTAGAAGTCAATATGTATATGTAGGGTTTTTTTGAGGTAAGATTTACATATAGTGCACGCACAATCTTGAGTGTAACATGCAGTGAATTTGGACAAATGCATACACTTGGGTAATGTAAACGCCTATCAAAATAAACAGCATAAATATAAAATATAGAAAGTTCACTCATTCTCCTTCCCAAAAAATCCCCACATTCCCATCCCTCAAAAGGCCACCACTACTATAATGTTTGTAGACATGGCTTAGTTTAGTAGCCGTGTCTCAGAGTTTCAATTGTTGCACATCCTCACTGATGTCTGATATTGTCAGTCTTTTTATTATAGCCACTGTGATGCATTCATAGCAGTATCTCGGTGACTAATGATTTTGAGCACTAATTTATATCTCATCTGTTTATGGCATTACTGCATCTTTCTTTGTGAAATCTGCCTATTTTTAATTGCATTTTCCCAATTAAAAATACTGAGTTGTAGGACTTTGTATATTTTCCATAACTGTCTTTTGTTGGATATATGATTTGCAAATATTTTTCCAGGTCTGTGACTTGCTTATTCATTTTCTTGGCAGTGACTTTTGATTCATATTGGTTCACTGAGTTATAGCGATCTTTTACATGTTGACGATCTTGTACATGTTGACACATTTCATTATATGATAAAATTTTAAAATGACCCCTATTAATATCACTACCAATCTTATCAGAAAAAGTTTTGAAGTATTGAGAAGTTGTCAAGCTGGCAGATACCAGGATTACAAAATTCTAATTTTTGATGGAAAGCTTGAATTTTATATTTATACTGTCAGTTTTTCCTCTAGAAATGACAGGCTCATTTATTTTCTTTTTAAGAAAATGTCTACCATCACCCAATTCTGAATAACACCATAATTTATCAGTCATTCTTTCAAGTAAAAATGCTCTGTGAAAAAAACTGACTAATTCAGCTTATAACTCAAACAATAAAGTGTTTTTTCTCAAGAACACTATTGTACTTCAGTATGCAGCAGAAGTGCTTTATGTGTACTTCTGATTTCATCATACAGAATTAAAAAAAATGTGTACTAAACAACCAAACAACCTGATTAAGTAGTGAGCAGAAGATCTGAACAGAAACACCTTACCAAAGAAGATGCACAGATGGCAGATAAGTATATGAAAAGATTTTCAGCACATATGTTATTAGGGAAATGCAAATTAAAACAATGAGGTATCACTACATACCTATTTGAATGGATAAAATCCAAAGTGCTAACAATACTAAATGTTGGCAAGGATATGAAGTAACAGGAACTCTCATTCATTGCTGGTAGTATTGCAAAATGTTATAGCCACTTCGGAAGACAGTTTGTCATTTTTTTACAAATCTAAACATAGTCTTACCATATAATCCAGCAATAATATGACTTGGTATTTATGCAACGAAGCTGAAAACTTATGTCTACACTAAAACATGCACATGCACATGTTTATAGCAGCTTTATTCATAATTGCTAAAACTTGGATGCAACCAGGATGTCCTTTATTTTTATGAGAATTTTTATAAGAGTTTATTTGAGCCAAACTGACAATTATCAGGAAGCAAGATCTCAAATTATTTCAAGATGTCCTTCAATGGGTGAATGGATAAAAAAAACTGTTACATCTGTGCAGTGGGATATTATTCAGTGATAAAAGAAGATAAAGCCATGAAAAGACATGGAAGAGCATTAACTGCATATTGTGAAAGAAGCCAATCTGAAAAGACTACATACTAGATGATTCCAACTATATGACATTCTGGAAAAGACAAAACTTTGGAGACAATAAACAGATTAGTGGTTTCCAGGGGTGATGGAGAGAGGGGAAAGGATGAATAGGTGGAGCACAGGGGCTTTTTAGGCAGTAGAACCATTCTATATGATACTGTAATGGTGGGTATATGACATTATATAAAACCCATAGAACTTTATAACACAGTGAACCCTAGTGTAAACTAGGGGCTTTAATTGATAACCATGTATCAATATTGGCTTATCAGTTGTAGCAAATGTACCACACTAAAGCAAGATGCTAATAATAGGGGAATCTGTGAATAGGGAAAAGAGAGTGTCTGTGGGAATTCTCTGTACTATCTGCTCAATTTTTCTGTAAGTGTAAAACTGCTCTAAGAAAAATGTTTTTAAAATCTGAGTTTCTGGTGCTGTAGAAGACGACGACTGCTACATTCATTTGGTGACACTGCTTTGACTCATGGTTTGACCCACTATTGCTTTTGCCTCATTAGTGGCAATGTCAACCAGTGAAAATGGTGAATACTATCTTCATATTATTTTGAAAATGGTTTTGACCTTGCGAAACTCCACAAAAAGATCTCAGAAATCCCTAGAGGCCCATGGCTCATCTTTTGCAGACTATTGGGCTTTGGTGTTTCTCGGTGTCATTTTCTTCATATTTGTCCTGTTTGGAATTTACTGATATTCTTGAAGCTGTAAGTTTATGTTTTCACTAAATATGTGGAAATTTTGGCCAGTATTTCATCAAACCTATTTTTTTAAATACTCCATTTACTTTTCTTCTTGTGGAACTTAATTAGATAAATGTCAAAATATTTCACATTGACCCACAGGTCTCTTGAGGCTCTGTGTAATTTTTTCCCCCAAATCTTTTTTCCTTTCTTCAGCTTGGATAATTTCTATTTATCTGTCTTCAACTCCACTGACTTATCTGTCATCTTCACTATGCTTTTAAGCCCACCCAGGGCAATTTTAATTTTTTTCACATATTGTATTTTTCCTTCTAGAATACTTTACTTAGAAGTAGTAAAGTATTCTAGTAAAGAATATTTTACTTCTAGAATAAAAAATTTGGTTCTTTTTCATAGTTTTTATTTCTTTACTGAGACGTTCTGTTCATTTACTTATTATGAGCATATTTTCCTTCACATTCTTGAGCATTACTATGATGACTGTTTTAGATTATGCTTTGTTTTTTTTCCTACTTGGGGTTGGTCTTCATTGATTATATTTTTTTCTTAGGGATAGGTCACATTTTCCTATTTCTTTGTGTGTCTAGAAATTTGGAATTTACACTGGGCATTGTAAATAATACATTGGAAATACTTCAATTCTGTTGTGTTCCTTTGAAGAATTCTTATTTTTCTTTTTTCACTTTTTCTGGGTGGTTAACTTGGCTGAACTCAAATGCTAAACTCTGTCTTTCCTGTAGTGGACAACAGCTTAACTCTGAATAGTTTATCTTACTTTAGCTGGGTTGTTTAAAATCTGTGCTATATAAGTGTGATAATTCAGAGGTCAGCCAGAGATTTGGGCAAAATTTAAATGGTCTTTACTAGAATCACCCTCTCTCTTTCCAGCTTCCATGTTTGCCCCAAACCATGTCATCTAACTCTTTAAACCAGTAAGACTGCAAGTTTTATACTGGAGTGTTAGCTACCCAGTTTGGCACTGACTGATACTTGCCCTCAGGCCAAGAGCTATAAAACCAGGAAACTGTCCCAGTGATATTACCTATTTCCACTTGCAGACTCCCTTTTGTTTCCCCTTGCTTGGCTTACCGTCTAGTGCTTTCAGATACTTGTTGTCTTGGTCAGCCTTGCTGAATATTCATCAATTTTGTCAATGTTTTACAAAGAACCAACTTTTGATTCTTTCTGTTGTTTTTCTGTTCTCTATTTCATTTATATCAATTCCAATCTGTATTATTTTCATCCTTCTGAAAGCTTTAAGTTTAGCTTGGTCTTCCTTCCCTCCCACCCCCCCATTTTATTAAGGCATACGAGGTCAGACAATTAAGTTCGCGAACCCATCCTAGAAAAAGTGCTACATACCTCATTGCTGAATATCACTATGGTCACCTTCGAAGTACTCCCCTTGGGAAGCTATGCACCAACGCCAGCACCTAGTCTACCCTTCAAAGCAATTTTGGAACTCTTTTTCTGGAATGGCCATCAGAGCTGTCGTCGTATTACCCTTGATGTCCTAAATGTCATCAAAATGTCTTCCTTTCAATATTTCCTTTATCTTCAGGTAAAGAAAGAAGTCATTGGGGGCCAGATCAGGTAAGTAGGGAGGGTGTTCCAATAGTTATTTGTTTACTGACTAAAAACTTCCTCACAGACAGTGCTGTGTGAGCTGGTGCATTGTCGTGATGCAAGAGCCATGAATTGTTGGCAAAAAATTCAGGTCATCTAACTTTTTCACACAGCCTTTTCAGCACTTCCAAATAGTAAAGTTGGTTAATTGTTTGCCCAGTTGGTACAAATTCATAATGAATAATCCCTCTGATATCAAAAAAGGTGAGCAACATCGTTGCAGCAAGTTCGCGAACTTAATTGTCCGACCTCATAAAGTTAGGTCATTGATTTGGTCTGTTTATTTTTTATGTTATACATTTATTTTTATCATGAAGTGATTTCAAAAAGGAGAAAGAGAATTATATACTGAATGGCAATATACTCACAATCCAGCTTAAAATAGAAAATATTTCAATTAGACAGCCTTTCCCTAATCCTCCTGGATGACCAACCTCCCAACCAGAGTTAATCATCATGTTGTTTTTAAAATAGTGTTTACAAATTTCATTTATTACTTTATACTTTATTCTATATGTATACAAATTAAAGCAATGTATATAGTATTATTTTCTGTTTTAATATTTAGATTTTATCACTATGATGATTCATTCAGCTCTGTGTAATTTATTTCCAGAGCAGTAGAATGCCCTAGGATATGCATATACTAAAATTTATCATCTATTTTTTTGCCAATAGACATTTTAATTATTTCTAAATTCTTATGATTTCAAATACTGCTCCTTTGAGCATTCTTGTATGTTTCTATAAGAGAAAATATTTAAACATTTCTTTAGGGCATAAACCTAAAGTAGAATGGCATGATTGAAGCATACACAGATTTTCAGCTTTACTAGATGTTTCCGAACTTGATTCCCTTGTTTCTTTCTTTTTTTTTTTTTTTAATTTAAGTATAGTTGGGATACAATATTATATTAGTTTCAGGTGTATAATAGAGTGACTCAACACTTATGTACCTTACTATGTGATCACCGCACCAAGTCTACTAATCATCTGTCACCATGCAGTTACCACAATATTATTGACTACATTTTCTTTCACCTTTTTCACCCATCCTCCCAACCCCCTTGGGTGGTTAGGCTCTGATAAAACCCCAGTAGTTTAGGTTCTGGTAAGACAATTTCTCTTGAGGGCAGGTCTTGTTAAGAACAATAGAATGTTCTTCCATATGTCAAAATGGTTACATTGCTCCTTCCACTGCCAGAAGCTAGAGAAAAATTGTCTCCAGTATTCCCTTTGAGAATCAAATGGTTACATTGCTCCTTCCACTGCCAGAAGCTAGAGAAAAATTGTCTCCAGTATTCCCTTTGAGAATCAAATCGTTACATTGCTCCTTCCACTGCCAGAAGCTAGAGAAAAATTGTCTTCAGTATTCCCTTTGAGAATCAATCAAGCTCTTAGAGATAAAACTCATGAAAGTGTGGTAGTCCCCCATGACTTAGTTTTTATCTCTCAGGTTTGTCCTCACTGAACCTACAGCAATCTATCAATTACAGGTTAGGTTTTCCTACCCTGACACTTGTTCTCTTGAAGGTTTGTGCTTTCGAGTTTCTGCTTTAGTAAGTTTTGGTTCTCTGGTTCTACCTGTATGTCTCTCCAGTTTTTTGGACTGCGGTTTGCCCTGTCATCTTACCTCTCTGATGGATCAAAGAATTGTTGATGTTTTTTGTTCAGATTTTTACTTGTTATTAGGATGGAGTGGTGACTGCTAAGCTCCTTAGACACTGGACTAGAAACTGGGAGTTTCTCTTTGATTTTAGAAGAATAGTTTTGCTGTATGTAGAATTCTTGGTTGACCTCCCCCACTCGCAGCACTTTAAATATGTCATTGCATTGCCTCATTGCGCCATGGTTTGTGAATGGAAATCAGATGTTAATTTTATTATGGATCCCTTGTACACGACAAGTTGATTCTCTCTTCCTTTCAAGAGTCTCTTCTTGGATGTGTAGATTCATATCATTCATCAAATTTGGGTGCTTTTCCACCATTACGTCTTCATATATTTGTTTTTGCCCCTTTCTCTCCTCTTACTCCAGAATTCCTATTGTATGTATGTTAGTACACTTGATGGACACGTGTCCCACATGTCCCTTAGGTTCTGTTCATTTTTCTTCATTCTTTTCTCTTTCCACTCCTAAGACAGAATAATTTCAAATGACCTATTCAAATTCTTTAATTATTTCTTCTTCCAGCTCAAGTCTGTTTTTGAACCCCTCATCCCAACTATTACACTGTTTAGCTCTAGAATTTCTATTTCTACAGAGGGTTCTCAAAAACGTATACACATTTTAAGAAAGGAAAACTATGTTAAAATTGTAATACTCGATATATACAGATAACAAAAGATGAACGCAAGTCACATTTGACTTCTGCAATTATAAGAGGTGCTCAAAGTGGTTACCATCAGCGTCCAGACACTTCTGATTACAGGAAACTACTACCTGAGCAACATTGACCAAAGTGCCCACTTGTATACATTTTTGGGGGCACCCTCAGTATTTCTTTTATAGATTGAATATTTGTGTTCCCCCCAAATTCATACCGTGTTTCCCCGAAAATAAGACCTAGCCGGACAATCAGCTCTAATGCATCTTTTGGAGCAAAAATTAATATAAGACTCAGTATTGTATTATATTATATATTATATTATATTATATTATATTATATTATATTATATTATATTATATTATATTATATTATACCTGGTCTTATATTATAGTAAAATAAGACCAGCTCTTATATTAATTTTTGCTCCAAAAGATACATTAGAGTTGATTGTCTGGCTAGGTCTTATTTTTTGGGAAACACAGTATGTTGAAATCTAATCCCCAAACTCATAGTACTTAGAAGTGGGAACTTTGGCAAGTAATTAAGTTATGGGGGTGATGCCCCATTAATAGTATTAGTCCATTTATCAGAAGAAGACAGAGAGCTAGCTCACTGTCTTTCCACCATACTGAGGAGACAATGAGAAATTGGCAGTTTGAAACTGGAAAAGATTTCTCACTACGACCTGACCATGCTGGCACCCTGATTTCAGACTTCCAACCTCCAGAACTAAATTTCTGTTGTTTATAAGCCGCCCAGTCTATGGCATTTTGAGAGAGCAGCCCAAAATGACTAAGACAGTTCTATCTCTTTATTGATAGTCTCCATTTGGTGAGACACCATTCTCTTGGTTTCCTTTAGATCTTTGAGCATATTAAGAATTTGATATAAAGTCTTGGTCTAGTAAATCCAATGCCTGCACTTCTTCATAGACAGTTTCTATTAATTTGTTTACTTGAATGGGCTATACTTACTTATTCTTGCATGCCTCATACTTTTTGTTAAAAATTGGACATTTTTAATATAGTAATGTGGCAACTATAGAAAGTATTCTACCCCCTCTGCAGGGTTTGTTGTGCCTTGTTGTTGGTTTTTGTTGTTTGCTTGTTAAGTGACTGTTCTAAACTATTTTTCTAAAGTGCATATTCTTTGTTATGTGTGGCCACTGAAGTATGTGTTCTGTTAGCTAGTTGTAGGTCATATTTTGAGGGATACCTTAAGTGCCTGGAGCCAACAAAGGAGGGGGGGAAGAGAGAAAAAAACCCTTTTTCCAGTCTTTGTAGATTGGTTCTGTGTTGGAGCACTCCTTCAATACCTACCAGGCCATTTACAATTCTGCCTTAGCCTCTACTTTTTGCTTGCACAGAATCTGCAGGCCAGCTAGAGGTGAAAACTCTGAGTCTTCTTGGGCCTTTTCTGAGCATATATTTTTCCTTGGGTATACTCATGGCCTTCTTGATTCCCCAGTATACATGAGACCTTTTAAAACCCCTATTCTCTTATGTATCTCCTTTCCCAAGCTCTTCCATGGTTCTCAGTTTAAGTGTTGTCCCTTGCTTCAGGCTGCTGTCTCTCATACCTTTGCCATTAAACAATTTCAGCAAAAGCTGCCTGGGAAATGGGCCCAGCCCTGGGAATGTTCTGAGTAGAAGGAAACAAAGGGAAACCTTTGTGCAGGTCCTTGAGGCAGCCGACAGACAGGTCAAGACCCAAAACCATAATGCTTTGAGGTTTGTGTTGCTCTCTCTGGATCTAGCAACCTGCAGCAGGGTTGTAAGCTGCCATACTCATGGCTACTTTTTTGTTGTTGTTGTTTGATATTTTTCTTTGTGCAAAGATTTTTCTTTAACTCCAAATTAAATATATGGTATAGATGTTGGACTTTTCAGTTAATCTACTCCTTCTTGAGTGAGTTTTGCTAGTTAAGATCTTCCAAGGAATTTTTTAATTTCATCTAATTTATCGAAATTATTGGCATTATGCTGTTCATAAATTCTTTTACTATCCCTTTACGATATGATATGCAGTGATGCCCCCTCTTCTTATCAAAATATTAGTAGTTATTATCTTCTGTTCTTTGATTATTCTATCTAGAAGTTTATTCATTTTATCGATCTTTTAGAATAATCAGCTTTGTGTTGATTGATTTTCTCTATTTTTTTTTGGGTTTTAATTTCATTGTTTGCCAATCTTATCTTTGTTTTCTACCTTCTGTTTCCATTTGCTCTTCTTTTCCTATTTTCCTAAAGTGGGTGCTTCTAATACTGATATTTATTTGAGACCTTTTTTTTTTTTCCTACTATAATCAACTGATGGTATAAATTTGCCTCTAATCACTGCATTTGCTGTTTCCACAAATTTTGATATGTGTATTTTCATTTTCAATCAGTAAGGTATTTTCTAATTTCCCTTGTGATTATTTGCTTTGACCTATAGATGTACTTAAAATTGTGTCGGTTAATACCAAATTTTCAGTGGTTTTTCTGATAGCTTTCTGTTACTGATTTTCAGTTCCAATAGTGCAAAGCTTAATACCTTTTCTTTATATGAGAGAAGGGTGTGGGGACCTAGGCATGATTTCATCCTGTTCACATGGGCTGCTGATCACCACATGCACATAAAGTTGATTCTGACTGCCTTAGTTAGCTCATTAGTTGCTTTTGTAGATGGACAGAGCCCTGGAGTTTTTTACTGCACTGTTTTCAGTCCATGTTATATATTTTAATGAATGTGATTTTGATTGTTATATAATATTCTATCTGGTAGAGTGCCATAATTTACTTATTTTTCTATTGTTGAACATTTAGTTTGTTTCTACTTTTCTTTTCTTTTTTTTTTTTTTTTTTTTTGCTGTTTTAGGTAAAGCTAACGGGAACATCCTTACACATAAAACTTTTGCCATTTCATTGGATTTTTTCTTTAGGATTCATTTCCAGAAGGGTAGTCACTAGGTCTGAAATAATAACCATTTTAACATTCCTGATACTATTACCAAATTGTTGAAAGGATTTTACCAATTTGTACCTAAACCTCATAAGTAATTTGAAACTTTGAATTTTCCTGCAATTTCTGTTACTGCAAAAGGCTTTATGAGAAGTTAAAATAATATGTATTTTAACTTCCTCTTAATGTTACAGAGAAGTACTTCTTCAACTGCAATGTCAATAAAAATGACCTCAGGATCTTGGTAACACGTAGAACCTGATGCAATACATCTCGGGTGGAGCCTAAGACCCTGTTTTTCTAACAAGCTCCCTAGTTGTTCTGATATTTCTCGTCTCATCCTACTGTGAATACTAAGGCTTGAGGCTTAAGCCATGGTAGAAAAGGAAGTAAGAAAGCCTTTCTTGAGTTACAAAAATGAAGCAAGCTTGAAAAAAACCTTACTTTGAAAAAATGTTTCAGAGAAAATAATCTCCCCAAACTGTTTACATTAGATCAGGAAAAGGGCACGATCTTGATATTAATGGAAGCCAAAAAAAAAAAAAAAAAAGAAGAAGAAGAAGAAGGAAAAGAAGAAGGAAGTAAAACTAGAGATAATGCCTGTGGTTTTGACTAAAAAACACAGCTTTGAGCATGTGTAAGAAGTATGTTGAGGCTAAAGGCCTGATACAGTTTTATCATTTGAATGTGTAGGTCTTTTTTTTTTTTTCTTTAGCAGGATTTTATTGGGGAACAGTGTGTACTTCCAGGACTTTTTTCCAAGTCAAGTTGTTGTCCTTTCAATCTTAGTTGTGGAGGGTGCTGTTCAACTTCAAGTTGTTGTCCTTTCAGTCTTAATTGAAAGGACAGCTCAGCTCCAGGTCCAGTTGCCATTGCTAGTTGCAGGGGGCACAGCCCACCATCCCTTGCGGGAGTCGAAACCGGCAACTTTGTGGTTGAGAGGACGCGCTCCAACCAACTGAGCCATCCGGAAGCTCAGCGGCAGCTCAACTCAAGGTGCTGTGTTCAATTTTAGTTGCAGGGGGCGCTGCCCACCATCCCTTGCGGGAGTCAAGGATTGAACTGGCAACCTTGTGGTTGAGAGCCCACTGGCCCATGTGGGTATCGAACCGGCAGCCTTCGGAGTTAGGAGCATGGAGTTCTAACCGTCTGAGTCACCAGGCCGGCCCTGTAGGTCTTTTTGGTATCATGGATTTCTTTGAAGAAATTTCCCATAGCATACAAACATGTCTAAGAATGTCTTTCCATGTTAAATAGATGTTCATCAATAACTTTAGTTTTCATTAGGACAGTTTAAATGATTATTGCTATCCTAAATGAATTTACATTTCTTAGTGAATATTTAGATATTGAGTACAAAGGCATACAACAACCCAAATACACTCAAGGCATTGGCTAATTTAATCATCTATTGAATGTCCTGGAAAATAAAGGGTAAAATTATGTTAAAATTATTTTATGTTTATATCATTGGACATCATACTTCATTTACACTGATGGTATAAATTATCATTAACATAATTGAAGAACTTTTCTTTTTGTCTTCCCCTGATGGTAGTGCTAGAACAGTAGGATAAAAGGGTTCTAGATATGCCATTTGGCCTTTCTATGTCTCAAGTCAATTCAATAAGTATTTATTGAAAGAGTATTTATTGTTGTAGGCTTTGTGATAACTGCAACACCTATGAGATAAAGTCCTTTTCCTTCAACTGTTTCCAAATTATTTTAGCTGTGAAATAATTACCATAGAATCTTGTTCAGAGAGAAACTTGGCAAACAAATCACAGTGACAGTCTACGTTTTGGTATTCTACAAGTTGTTTTAGGCTGAGGTTTATATGAAGCATTAGAGATTGTAAGGTGGAAAAAAATTAAATGCTACTATTTTCTCACCATTTTTCATTGATCACAAAAACAAATGTCAAATTGTTCATTCAAATAGCTGTCTTTAGATGCTCTGTGTTTTATAAATAGACTTACCACTATGTTGCAATGCTGAGGACAGATTCCTCTATAGAGTAATATTCCTCAGCCTGTAACTTATGCCCCCTTTTAATAAACACACACACACACACACACACACACACACACACACCCCTATCCAACAAGGCTCTAATATTAACTCTTCTCATTGGCCAAGTGGCCTGGCTCCCTGAGGATTAAGTATTAAGAGCAAGTATTTCCAACATGTGAATAAACCTCAGTAACTGCACGTAGACCTAATTGCAAGGCCATGTCAATATTAAGACTCCTACCCTAAAGTAGTGTTAATTTGCTGGTATTGGCGTAGATGTCTTAGAGTTCCATGTAGGACAATTCATCCTTCATACTTGGACTATAAATGAAGGTGAAAATGCTTTCACTGTATTTTTTAATTCAGTCAATGATAGATGGTTCTGCTTCTTTTTTTCTGCTTTTAATTACTCTGTGGCTCCCCTTCCAAATCTCCTAATTTTTGCCTTATAGACCTAGACCTAGACCCTAGTTGGGGTTTCTTGTGCTAAGGCAGACAAGTTGCTGAATGGTGAAGGGAAAGGCTGAAGGGCTTTGTCAGAGTGGATTCTGGGGAAGAATTTTCTGAGCTTAATGTCTGTCTTTAAACAAACTGGGTGGCCTCTGTCTGAGCCTTCAAGCCTTTTGAGGACTGCTAAATGAACTGGGCTCCACTCTAACTATAGGCCACTGTGACAGATCTCCATCAGGGCAGAAATATTTAGGGGTAGTGCTGGCTATGCAAGGAATTAAGTATGAGTGTTCACAAGTATCTTTTTATGCCTACTGGATTCCTGTGTCTTATGGGGTAAGAGGTGGTGAGGGTAATTTATCACTTCTAGTCCAATATTACGTATTTCACCTTAATTTGAGGCTGGGTTTATCAACATCATGTAGAGTTGTGTTTCAACTCTAGCTGTCCATTGGGATCAACTGGGAAACTTTTAAATGACATCAGTGCTTGGGCCTCTCCCCAGACCAGTTGAATCAGAGTCCCTGGGGGTATGGGCCATAGCACTGGTACTTTTTGAAAGCTCCTCAATTGATTCTCATTTACAACCGTATGTTAGGAACCTTTAATTTAGAGCAATGGTTTTCAGACTCCGCTGCACATTAGAATCACTAGGGGAATTTTAAAATATCTTGATACCCAGGCTCCACCCCAGGCCAATTAGGTCAGAATGTGTGGGGATGAGGCCCAGGCATCAGTATTTTTTAACACTCCCCAGATGATCAAAATATGCAGCCAAGTTTGGGAACCATTGGAGAACATTCCTCCTCTCCATCTAAACTAATTCATACCTTATACAAATATGCTCTTTGCTCTGATGAATTATATCTGTGCTTCTCACACATAATTCATATGATTACCTTGGGATCTAGTTAAAATGCAAATTCTGAATCAACAAGGATGGCGCTAAAATTCTGCATTTCCAACAAGATTCCAGGAGCTGCTGGTTAAGTGGACCACACTTTGAGTAGCAATGAGTTTTGCCACTGTAAATGGCCATCTTGATGAACCTTCAATGAAAAATTTTTATAATAGAGCATAGGATTTCATATAGAGGTCCACACTTCAAGATTGTTAATTATAGTTAATTAGCCTTCATGTAAACTTCTGGTGGGAGATGCTATTTTATTTTGACAGCTAGGGAAAAAGGTATAGTCCCAGATAATACTGCAGAGTTTCAGAAAGAACCACATTTCAGGCAGGTTTTAAAAAAGATTCAAGCATTGGAGGTTTCACCGGGCTAGAGCAGTGTTTTCAAATGTTTACCAATGGCAGAGTTTTTTTTAAAAAAACATTTATCTGCAAAACCTATTACGCAAAGCAGACATAATAATTATGCAAAATTTACAGTGCTATCTAATTTTTGTTTGTTTGCTTAATGGGAAGATATGCCACCATTTTCTGGAAACCCTGAACCCTGTTCACACAGCCTGCGATCCCTCTGAGCACAGACTGAAGTCCTGTGATTCAACATACAGAGAATATAAGAAATGTATTCTCAGAAATTCAATTAGACGTAAGTTGAGTATAAATATGAAATCTTCATTTACATGATATGGCTTGTGGCCACAAGGTTAATTCGGTTGTTCATGATTTATTAAAAAAAAACAACACCCACAAACTTTCACTGTTGGCTTATTATAGGCCAGCCATAGTTCTAGGAAATAGAAATACCAGTGGGAAGAGCTATGCAAAATTAACAGAGGAAATAATTTTTTATTTTCTAATTGAAATACATGCAATTATGCAAAAATTCAGAAAAAAATTGCTCAAAAGCAAATTCAGAAATCAAGTCACCTATAGTTTCATTATCCAGGGACAACCATTATTAACGTCTTGTCATATCCATGTACTTAGTGTACTTATAGACTTTCTTCATATGTACATATACATACACATACACATTTTCTTCTTTTGTTGTCCCTTTCTTCTTTTCTAACTTTTTTTTTTCTTAAGTGAGATTATATCATATATGCTGCTCTGTAATCTGTGTTTTTCCTTGATCTTGTGTCATGGACATCTTCCCATCCGCAAACTTCAGATTTGCCTGACCCTACTGCAGTGCGCAATGGTAGCTTGAGTTGGGGTGGGGGGGTGTCCTTAGCCTCTCAATTATCGCTATCGGGCCTGCCAAAGCCACCTCAATAAAAATTTAGTTCGAATAGAGCGTTTCCTAGACAATGTTGCTTCAATACAACTTCTCTGGTGGGACCTGGCACCACCCTTCCATCTATATTGTCCCTATTAAATCCTTCCCATAGAGCCATCACTGTCAAGCCTAAAGGATAAACTTGACTAACTTGTATGGGGTTGGGGGAACAACTTTGTTTTACTGTTTTTTACACCTTAGTTATTCTCCAGAGGCTTCTTTGTTATATTTCTTTCCACACATTATGATAACCCAAAGTGATTCTTTTCCCAAACCCACTAAAATGGGCACCCCCACTTCCTCCAGTCCATTCATTGACAAAGCTCACAAGAAAATGGGGTGAATTAGGCTTGTTATTCTCTGGCCTCTTTGCCCCAGACAGACTAAACATTCCAGAGAAAGATGTGGCTATAAGGAGTTGCTTTCCTAAATCTTAAAGGAATATTATAGTGTGAAGGGCATACGTACTGAAATATTAGTGTCTTTTTTTTTTTTAATGATGGAAGAAAGACAGCAGTTTTTTGTTGGTCTTGGTAATCAACTAAATATAGCAAGTAGAATGCGAAACAGATGTAAGTGCCTTTTTTTTTTAAGTTTAAAGAGGAAAATTAATAGAAGAATAACAAAGGTTCTTGCAGGGATTCCAACAGCTGTCATGGGTTAATAGGTAGAATCACACCTTTCTGAAGGACAGACAGGTTGTAATCACAAACTTCTATTTCAGGGTTTTGCTAGATCACAAAGAGAAGAGAATATCCTAGAGAATGTTTCTCCCTATGTAGTGAATAAGAGACTAGAGCGTGGATTCATTTCCACCTGGTTTTTGTCCTTCTATTCCTTTATGCTGGCCTCAGACTTACCAAGCACATGTTGGCAGACATTCAGGAACTCATTCAGGCCTCTCTGAAATGGCCTAACAACTGGAAGAGCACCTCTAGTCTGAACGCGTAAATTAATTTTACTGGGCCCTCCTCATCAATCTCATTTGATGGTTCCTACTAATGTCTCCAAACTCTAAACATTGGAGTATTCCAGGTCTATGTCCTTGGCTCTCTTCTGTTTTCTACTACATACATTCACTCTCTTGGTGAATTAACCTAATCCCATGCTTTTAAATATAATCTATATGCTGATGACTGACACATTTGTATCTCCAGCTAAGATATCATTCCTAAACTTTAGTCTAATATATTTAACTGCTTATCTGACTTCTCTTCTTTCATACCTAACATAATAAGCTTCTCATATTTAACATATCCAAAACAGAACTCTTAAACCTGATTCTTACCCAGTTTTCTTCTTCTCAGTTAAAGATAACTCCATTCTTAAAGTAGCTCAGGCCAAAATCTTGGAGTCATCTTTGATTAGTTTCTTTCCTGCACACTCTAGATCAATCCATTAGCAAATCTATTGACTATATCTTCAGGATGTATTCAGAATACTGTAAGTTCTCACTACTTCCAAGGCTACCACCCTGGTGCAATCCGAACCATTTCTCTCCTGGCTATTGCAATAGGCTCCTTATTGGTCTCCTTACTTCTGCTTTTGGTCCCTGAAGTTTGTTCTGAACACAACATCCAGAGTGATCTGATTAAATGGAAGTCAGCATACCATCTGTGAAAAGACCTCTTTGAGACAACCAGGGATATTTCAATATGAATTAAATAATAGATGATATTAAGGAATTAATTTTTATGGTTTGATAATGGCATGATAGTTATGTTTTTAAAAAGTGCTTATTAGTTAGAAATGCATAGAGTTAGAGTTGCATACTATTTATTGGAAAAAATTACATGATATCTGGAACTTGCAAAAAATGTGGGGCAAAGTAGAAACTACAAGATTATTGATAGTGCTGAAGGTGAGTGACAAGCTTATGGGAGTTTATTATCTTATTCTCAACACCAGAGGAGAGTAGGGAAATACCTTCAAAGTCCTCAAGGGAAAGAAAGCACAACCAAGAAATTTATGTGTAACCAAACTTGTTTAAATAGAGAGGAAACATGAAAACATTTTTGAATATGCACTAATTAGAGACCAGTTTTCCTGAATCCTTCTTGAAGAAACTACTAAAGGATGAACCTCATAGATAAACAGAGAAACGATAGCAAAATATTGAATTTCTTTTATTGTAAGGCTAAGAATAATGTAAATGTGGAGGTTATAGCTACAGAACAGAATGTAAATTTTTAAAAGGAACAATGTAAGTTACAAAAATGGTCCCAATAATATCAATTTTTTAAAGCTCAACTGACATCTGCTTTAAGAGAACATCCTTTGTGAGGTGAGGGTTAATTTCAAATCACAACTTTAATACTTGGTGGTCATGTTATTTTGGGCCAATTAACTTCGCTGACTTTCATTTCTTGTTTGTAAAATAGAGACAATAATACTTACCTCATAGACTGTGCAGCAAAATAATGGAAAGTTCATGCATTCAATAGATATTCATTGCCTCATATCACATACCAGGCACTGTCCTAGGAGCTAGGTCTATAGTATGAATATAACAGACATGGAGCTCACCTTCTACTTGAGGGAAGACAGACGAATAAATAAATGAAATGTAGTGAAGTGGTAGTAAGTGCTATGGAGAAAAACAAGTCAGGGGACTAGTGTAGGGAGTTCTGGGGACTGGGAGACACTGCAATTTCATTTTCATCACACCTGAAGGAGGTGATGGGGCAAGCCATGTGGGTAGAGGAAGGTAGGGAAGGGGCCCAGGGAAAGTCACTGTCCTAATTCCTGGCTGCGACTGTAGTTACTGTTGTTATCTCTTATAATGACCCACACTGGCTTCTGTGAAGCAGCAACTCTGACTTCTACAACTTCAGACCAAGGTCTTCTGGTGAGGTACCTCCTGATTGCACTGTACAACTGAGCCACAAACAGCCCTGACTTGAGTTCTTTATTTCCTAGAAAGGCCCTGGATATATAAGTCTTTTATCTGGCATGCTCTTAATTACAGCCCTTTCCCTCCATTCCCTTCCTGACTCTGACACAGGTGCTGGATGACTGGGCTGGAGGGCAATCTTGAACAAAACCATCCTATGCTGAAGTCAGTCATCATTCATCACACCTCCTGATACTCATCATTTTCTCCAGGTTAAATTTCTGCAACTCAAATTCGTACCGTAAGGTGAGTTACTTCCCTATCCAGACCCCTCTCTTCCCAAGGAGTTAAGTGGTAACTTGTTTCCTGACAGCTCAGAGGTATTATTAGTACAGAGGATTTGGTCACTAACCCCCATCATGTCCTGCTATGGTTTTTATTCATTAATTTAATTATACAACATTTATTTAGCACCTACTATGTGTCAAACTCTGACTGGTACTGAATGCGCACTGGAGAATGAAACAGATACGTTCCCTGCCTTCAGTGTCTAAAAGTGTTTCTTTGGGTTCTTATATAATAGACTCTTCCCACACCTACCAAACCAGGAAAGAAATAGGTACATTGCTTGAGCTACGTCATTTTTGCAACCTCTGTGTCTTGTAGAAAATGGTATTTAGACTTGATGATTTTATTTAATTAATGATCTCTACGATCTGTAAGTTTCTTCAGTGTCAACACTTTATGATTTTAGAATTTGTTTGATTTATATTTAGTGAACTCATGGCTATTTGACTTAAATTCATTGTAACTTAATGTCTAGGGGCTCCTATATGATCTAGGCATCATATAAGAACTACATTCAAATAAAACAAATTTATTTTTTAAATTTATTGGGGTGACAATTGTTAGTAAAATTACATAGATTTCAGGTGTACAATTCTGTATTACATCATCTATAAATCCCATTGTGTGTTCACCACCCAGTGTCAGTTCTCCTTCCATCACCATATATTTGATCCCCCT
Source organism: Rhinolophus sinicus (assembly GCF_057876585.1). Classification (NCBI taxonomy): domain Eukaryota; kingdom Metazoa; phylum Chordata; class Mammalia; order Chiroptera; family Rhinolophidae; genus Rhinolophus; species Rhinolophus sinicus. The sequence goes on from NC_142516.1 coordinate 52,329,853, forward strand.
TACCCTCATCTCCCACCCCCCGAATAAAAACAAATTTAATAGCCAAGAGTAATTGAAGAGAAAATTTGAGTATTAAGGACATGAAAGTTGTCCAATTTATAACATAAAGCAAAATGTGTTAAAATCCTCTTTTGTCGTCCATCTCTTATTTCCGTCCACATAACTGCAGCAACTTGAAATAAAGATCTCTTCATTCATCCCTTAAGTCAGGTACTACATCTGGGCCTTATGTAACTTTCATCTTTCCCCCTCCCTCTCTTCTCCATATCATCTGTTTATTAGGAAAGTCACCCTAAGCTTTTGGGCTTATTTCTTTTCTTTTCACTTCACCCATTACATGGATCCTCTACAACAGTGGTTCTTAAACTTTAGCACCAGAATCATCTGGAAGTCTTGTTTAAAACACAAGTGGCTGGGTATCACCTCCAGAGTTGATACAGGAGGTCTGATTTGGGGCTCAAGAATTTACATTTCTAATAAGGTCCTAGTGTGGATACTGCTGGTCCAGGGACTACCTTTTGAGAACCACTGCTCCACAACTTAGGAACATTTGGGAGCTGCTTCAGCAAACAAGACTCATCCTGGGTAGAAGCCTTTGTTATACATAAATAATGTCATCTGATTTTTTATATGTTAATGTAAAGCTTAAGGATTTAACGAGTCATCTTCTATCACTATAGTTAACATTCTGTAGGTAGGGATATGGATTAAGTAGACTCTTCTGTAAGGCAAGAAGAATAAAGAAAATAATATTTATTGCTTGACTGCCTGTACGAGAGATAGTAGAGTGGGGTGGGTAGGAGAGTTATCTATGAAGACAGGTCCTCTGGGATTCAGTCCTGTGGAGGCAGGATTTCTAGAAAACTCTAACAAAGTTACTCTCTTGTGCCTCAGTTTCTTACTTTTGAAATGAAGATAATGGAAGTAGCCATCTCAGAGTTGTTGTGAACCTCAAATGATTTAATGCATATAAAGCCCTTAAAAAATGACTGGTGTGTTTTACATACTATGATGTTAATTATTATTAGTGTTGTTGTTAGGAATTTGTTGAATGTTTTCTATTTTATCTCTTTAAAACCTAAAATCAGTCCTAAAAGGTAAGTATCTCTATTATTCTCATTGTGGAGACTAGGAAACAGAAAGTCCCCCTCAGCTAGTAAAAATCTCTGGTCTTTGTATGTCAACAGCATTTTCTCAAAGGAATCATTATTTCCCATAAGAAAAATGGAGCAGGGAAATTAATTTCAAAAGTGTATTTCAATGAGATTGAGTAATTACTTGCTTAATCAAAATGATTGGTAAATTTTGTAATCTAATATCATTACATCTACTTTAAAATGTATTAAAGACAAATAATGGAGGCAAGCATGGGTATAACAGTGGCTGTATAACACAGCAGCGGCAGCTGGCTTTGGTTCATAGCTTAGCCTCCCCCAGGCATCTCTAAGCCTAGCACAAGTGGCAACCATCTGCAGATCACCTCGTAGCCTATACCAAGTAGCCCCAGGAAGGGCAATGGCAGTGGCTGAACTTGGCCGGCAACAAAGCCCCTCCCAAGAGGCCCCAGAAACAACATACCTGGTGACTACTTTCAGATCACACCAGAGCATCACCTAACCACCTACACAAAAGACACACCCAAAAGGCAGACTGGACAGGCACTGAGCCCTGCTAAAGCGAATCCAGTTCCACGGGGTCAGTCCCTACACAACAGCTCCTCCACTGTAGTCACAGCCAATCCACAAAAACAAAACAGCCTGAGGGTCAATCCCTCCCGTTATGTGCAAACAGCAACCAAGGCTCAACTACAGCAGGAGGGCACACACAACCCACACAAAGAAACTCCTGGAGTATTTGCCTCAGGCGACCAGGGAGGCTGTACCACTGGGCCTCGGAGGACACCTACTACATAAGGCCACTCTACTAAGATTGGGAGGCATAGCAGCCCTACCTAACACATAGAAACAAACACAGGGATGCAGCCAAAATGGGGAGACAAAGAAACATGTCCCAAATGAAAAAAACAGAACAAAGCTCCAGAAAAAGGACCAAACAAAATGGACACAGGGAATCTACCAGATGCAGAGTTCAAAACACTGGTTATAAGGATGATCAATGATCTCAGGGAGAACTTAAACAAAGAGACAGGAAACATAAAAATGGAGATAGAAAACATTTTAAAAAGTCAGAAATAAAGAACACAATAACTGAAATAAAGAATACATTAGAGGGAATCAACAATAGATTAGATGAAGCAGAGAACTGAATCAGTGATTTAGAAGATAAGGTAGCAGAAAATACCCAACCAGAACAGCAAAAAGAAAAAATCCAAAAAATGAGGCTAGTTTAAGCGGCCTCTGGGACAATATCAAGCATGCCAACATTTACATCATAGCAGTACCCGAAGAAGAAGACAGAGAGCAAGGAATTGAAAACCTATTTGAAGAAATAATGACAGAAAACTTCCCTAACCTGGCGAAGGAAATCGATATACTAGCCCAGGAAGCACAGAGAGTCCCAAACAAGATGAACCCAAAGAGGCCCACACCGAGGCACATCATAATTAAAATGCCAAAGGTTAATGACAAAGAGAGAATCTTAAAAGCAGCAAGATAAAGCAGTTAGTTACCTACAAGGGAGCTCCCATAAAAATGTCAACTGATTTCTCAACAGAAACTTTGCAGGCCAGGAGGGATTGGCATAAAATATTCAGTGATGAAAAGCAAGGACCAACAAACAAGATTACTCTACCCAGCAAAGCTATCATTTAGAATTGAAGGACAGATAAAGAGCTTCCCAGACAAGAAAAAGCTAAATGAGTTCATCACCAAATAAGTAGTATAAGAAATGTAAAAGAATTGTATACCTGAAATCTATGTAACTTTACTAACAGTTTTCACCCCAAAAAACTTTAATAAAAAAAAAAAAAGAGAAGAAAAAAAGATCAAAACTATGAATAATAAAATGGCAATAACTGCATATTACCAACATTTACTTTAAATGGATTAAATTCTCCAATCAAAATACAGGGAGTGGCTGAATAGATAAGAAAACAAGACCCTTACATATGCTATCTATAAGGCACGCACTTCAGATTGAAAGATATACACAGCCTGAAAGTATAGGGATGGAAGAAAGTTGTTTCATGAAAATGGAAACAAACAGACAAAAAAAGTTGGGGTTTCAATACTTATACCAGAGGAAATAGACTTTAAAACAATGGGTATAACAAGAGACAAAGAAGGACCCAGTAATCCCACTTCTGGGTATTTATCTGAAGAAACCCAAAGTGCTACTTTCAGGGGACATGTGCATCCACATGTTCATTGCAGCATTATTTACAATGGCCAAGGTGTGGAGGCAGCCTGGGTGTCTGTTGATGGATGAATGGATAAAGAGGAGGTGGTACATATATACAATGGCATATTCCTCAGCCATGGAAGGGAATGGGTTCTTGCCATCTGCAGAGGCATGGATGGACCTGAGGGTATTGTGCTGAGTGGAGTGTCAGACAAAGAAGGATGATGTAATATGATTTCACTTATATTTGGAATCTAAAGAACAAAATAAACAAACAAAACAGAAACAAACTCATAGATAGAGAGGACATTTTGATGGTTGCCAGATGGGAGGGGGTGGATGAAAAAGGGGAAGGGATTAAGAAGTACAAATTGGTTGTTACAAAGTAGTCATGGAGCTGTAGGGTGTAGCTTAAGGAATATAGTCAATAATATTGTAATAACTACGTATGGTGTCGGATACTAGATTTTTGGGGGTGATAGATGGGATGGGGTTTGGGGGACAGGATGAAAAAGGTGAAAGGATTAAAAGTACAAATTGGTAGTTACAGAATAGTCAAGGGGATGTAAAGTAAAGCCTAAGGAATATAGTCAATGATATAGTAATAACTATGTATAGTGCCAGGTGGGTACTAGATTAGCCAGGGGAATCATTTCTTAAGTTATATAAACATCTAACCCCTCTGTTGTATATCTGAAATTAATATAAAATAATATTGAATTCACACTGTATTTGAAAAATTTAAAAAGGGGGGAAAAGATAAAGGGGAATAATAGGTTCAAATTTCCAGTTATAAAACAAGTAAGTCATGAGGATGTAATGTACAGCATGGGGAATATAGTCAATAATATTGTGATAGCACAGGATGGTGTGAGATGATTGCTGGACTTGTGATCACTTCTTTAGGTATATACATTTTGAATAACTATGGTGTACACCTAAAACCAATGTAATATTGTATGTTAGCTATATTTTAATAAAAATCTTTAAAAATATATTATCCATTTTCTGAAGTTAAAATAAAAGATTCATAATGTCTAGAGTTAGTGAGATTATATATACAGAAATGGGCATTAATATACTATTATGATTTTTAGAAGTCAATTTGGCCAATAGCCACGAAATTTTAAATATGCATTTCCTTTGGCCCACAGAGTTTAAGTGTCTATCCTAGGAAATACCATTGTGCCCATAAAAATGTATGTCCAATGATGTTCAAATTTAGCACTGTTTTTAATTGTGAAAATTACAAACCTGAATGTTGAGAAATGGAATTATTTAATAAATTATGAGTCGCTTATTTTATGGTGCATTGTATAAGAGTTAAAAAGAATGAAGGACAGTGGAACATTCAAATAATAGATCTCCAGGATGTTTTAAGTGAAAAAATGGAAACAGAAAAAAGTATAGAATTATTAATTTTTTTTACACAGCTCAAATGACATCTATAGGAAATGTAGGGTAAAGACTTAGAAAAAAGTTGGAAAACTTATACACCAGACAGTTATCAGTGGTTATCTCTGGGAAGTAAAGAGGGCTAAGAAAAGACGGTCAAGAGGAACTTCCACTTTGTATACTTTATATACTATATTATTTGGATTTTCCATAATTGGTATGTATTGTTTGCTTGTTAAGACGGAGAAAGAATAAAATGGTAGCTTGCTCAAAAAATTTACTTAAAATCCATTTAATAAGGATAATAGATGCTGAAATGTACAAGAGTAAGATTTCACAAGACTTAAAACATGTCTATTCTAGTAATTAGCAGTTATTTAAAAAAAGAATTCCAAAATCACCATTCTTATTAAAAACTTGATTACTTGTAACGCTGTGGAGTACAGAACATTTCCTGTGACTAGTGAAAGAGTTGAATTGGCATATGAGTGGAAAGCACATGATACAAAAATTCTTGAAGCATTAAAGTACCTCGCCAAAGGAGTTTGCCTTAGGACTATTGCATCATTTTATGCTTGATCTGTAACAGATGAAGGTGACAGTGAAAAACAAACAAAAACCCAAAACACCGGAAAAAACAAAAGCACCATTACACAAAAGGGAAAACAAAGAAAGTGTTTCTTTTTTCCCCTTTCCAAATGAATGGTTATATCAGTATTCAGTAGGAGACAGTATTAGGTGTGGGTGAGAGAAGAGAAAGTCATTCTCAAGCCTGTCTCAGTTTCAGTTTGAGGAATGTAGGGTAGTGTACTAGTTTCCTAGACAACCATAACAAAGTATCACAAACTGTGTGGCTTAAAACAACAAAAATTTATTCTTTCACGGTTCTGGAGGCTGGAAGTCTGGAATCAGTGCCTGTTAGCTGTGCCATGCTCCCTCAGAAGCCTCTAGGGCAGGGGTGTCCAAACTGTGGCCCACGGGCCAACTGCGGCCCCCGATCCATTGTTAATTGGCCCGCAGCAAATTCCAAAAATATATTTAGTTTACTTAAATAAACCAGGTGAGGCAATACGTACTTCACCTCTTCACCTCGAGTGAGTGGCCCGGCTGTTTGTGTATTTTACCGCATATGGCCCTTGGTGAAAAACGTTGAAAAAAGTTTGGACACCCCTGGTCTAGGGGATTCCTTCCTTGCCTCTTCCAGCTTCTGGTAGCTCCAGGTGTTCCTTTGCTATGGAGACATCACTCCAATCCCTGCCTCTGTTCATATGGTTGCTTTTTCCCTGTGTGTTTCTTTCTCCTCTTCTCATAAGGACACCAGTCATATTGGAACAGGGCTACCCTAATGAACTCATCTTAACTTGATTATATCTGCAAAGACCCTATTTCTACCTAAGGTCACATTCACAGATACTGGCGGTTAGGACTTCAACTTATATTTTGGGGCTGCGCAATCAAACCCAGAATAGATGGGTTGAAGTCTAATCAGTTATTAATAACAGATATTTAAAATGCATGACTTTTGCATAAGACTTTGTTTCAGTGGCTTTAAACTACTTCATAGTCATTCAATTACAGTAATCTCAACAATAGCCCAGAATGACATAGGTGTCTTTTTTTTAAGAAAGCAAATTTCAGGTAAACAAATGCAACCACATAAGTCACTGTGATGGATCTTAGGTCTAGAAGAGAACTGAGAGGACAGCAATGGGGATAAAGAAAGATCGCCTTAAAGAAGGTGTTTACCAGCTGCCTCTCCTAGGAGGAAAACACTGGCTTTTCCTTGAACCAAGTCTCATGATATAGAGACAAAGAAGTACAGCCTCTTAAAATAACTAATTTTAAAAGGAAACTTTATATCACTACTGTAACAGGAAAACTGGTGTCCCCAGCCAAAATAAGAAGGCACTGGATATGGAAATCTTAAAGTTAATATGATGTTGTTAAGTTCTAGCTAAATAATGCTGACAGCCTGAAAGAGTTTATTGAAAAGGGAGATGAGCTAGTGTTAGATGTTATAAACTTATTTGCCCCAACTGAGACTTTCTCCCTTCACATAAATCAGAAGGACTAAAAGAGAAACAAAAGAATGACTTTCTCACTATGTGGTTCAGTTCTACTTACTGTCAGCGTCAAATCCAAAATTGTCTCCTGTACTATCAGGGACACATGCTTCATATTTTGGGAAATATTGTATTTCCCCAAATACTCTTAGAGAAAAGATTCACTTCCTTAAATCACAAACCAAATGAATTGAGCTGAAGCTACTCTTCTGAAAGTCTGTAGCATCTGACACTGTTTTCTCCCTTCTTGGAGGTCTCCACTTCTGTAACACTAATTATAACACCTCTGACTTGTAGTGTAGCTAAAGCTTTACCAAAGCACTTTCACATTCACTATTTTTTAAAACCCACCATTGGGGGTTATGTTGAGATGAGAAAAGTTGAGGGTCAGCAAGTTAACAAAAGTTATTTGAAACACTGAGAAGAAAAACAATCTCTTAATGCCTGTAAATTAGTGTTTTCCAGAACTCTTCTCTTACTCGTTGGTTCCTGTTTTACTCATTTGGGGGGGAGGGGGGAGAGAGAGAGAGAGAGAGAGAGAGAGAGAGAGAGAGAGAGAGAGAGAGAGAGAGAAGGCATTAAGGGAAAGACAAAGGAGGGTAAGAAAAGGTCTATTTAAGGACAAATTATAGATATTGGGGGTAAGTAGGAGTAGAAATTAAAATTGAGAACTGTTTCTTGCAGCATTTTCTGGTTCCATTATGTATTTCATAGGTAAAACTGAAATACACAGTATTTAAATATTTTATGTTTATAATATTTTAATATCAAATCAGATTTTGCTTTGGTCAGTAGTGTAGCTAGAGTGGAGTGACCAAGCAATTACTATTGTTACGACCCAAAAGATTTACAAAATTAAGTTACAGAGAAAGTAGAGTGAAGCAAGTGAGAAAAGAAAATTGAATAGTGGGAGAAGGAGGTGAAGGTGAGGAAATTTTCCCTGTAGGAAATATCCACCATACTCAAAGATAGCCTATTTTCTGCTAACCTATGGGTTCTGTGTAATGTCTTAGATTGTGACAAATACTTATATAGTTATGCTTGGTTTTATGATTGAAGATGGACTTTCAAAATTTGTGGGTAAATTGAATTTTTTGAAAGACATACATTTTCCCTGTTGTAATTTGAGATAGTATTTTTTTCTTTTCTTCTCATCATGTACTATAATAGCTGCCTTACTCCAGTTTATTTCATTGCAAGTATTCTGACACTACTAAGTTAAAAACAGAAATTTGTCATAAGGAAGTATTTTCAAGATACCAAATACAGGAAGTTTCTTTGAGCCTTATAAGGAAGAGGAAACTGAAAAGCAATGAGGACTATTCCTGGTGCATGCTCTCTTTTTGTCTTTTCTTCTGTTTGTGTCATTCTTTTCTCCCAGAGCAAATCAGCGTTCTGTGCAACTCCACATACACGAATAAAGATGGCAACCTCACAGTGGCAGGCAGCCTTAACTTTAGACCATGGGTAACTTTAAGTAAACAAAAGTCAACTGTCTTTAAATCTCAGTTCCAACTTCCACAGGAGGGAGACCCTGATTGGCTCAGCATTTGTCAGGTGACAGCTCATGATGCAATCAAGGGTGTGGGAGCAGGGGCACAAACAATCACATGGGGGCTAGAGGCTAGCTTGTCTGGGTGAAGAGATAGTTCTCAGAGAAAGAAGCCAGAATCCTTAATCTAAATAAGGACTTTTGGAATTAATGCTTTGTAAACTAACAATTATGCCACGGGAATTCCTATTTTTAAGAGTGAATCTTGGTATGAATCCTTTTACGAAGAAAAATATTTTTAGTGAATTGCTAACCTCTCTTTTAAGTTAAAAATTTTTTATAAAGTAGGGCATAATTATAATTGACATTTTGCATAATGTACTTATCCTCACCTGAAGAAGGTTATTAATTCCTGGTGTACAGAGGGGGAAATTGTTTGGGTTTTCATTCACGGAAGTTAAACTTATCTGGTTATCTCAAGGGAAGAAGGGACCTGTTTGCCAGGAACACCCTTTTCTTGGGACTATAAGGAAGGATGAGAGGATTGATACAGAGACAGAGAAACATTGTATCTCTGAAGTGCAGAGATGGCTTTGGAAAAGTTTTTGCCATATTCAACCAAACTTTAAAATAAATGGTCCTAAAATATCTGGATGATTCAAAGTAAAATCATTGCTTGTTTGTCTGTCTACCTGATACATAGTCCTGCCTTTGTCTTATATATTACTAGACCTGGGATAAATCAGCCTCTCTTCACAGCTATTTCCTTTCTGCCTTCAGAAAAGTACATCTTCCCTATCTTGGAAAGAAACAAACTTCCAGGTCTGTCCCCAACCCTTTGTTGAGCCTATTTCCCCTTCCAAGGACTTTCCTATATCTTTTTTTGCTCTCACATTTATGTTCCCCTTAAGATTGTTTTAATTATTTCATGATTTAATGGCAGAGTTTTGTTTTGTTAAATCCAAATGCAAGCCTTTGCCATTTATCTTTATTACAACTCAGCCTTTATCATTTCTGTCCACAAATTGTGACAAATGCTTCAGGATTACTAAGAAAATCCGACATATTTCTTATACCTCCCAGCTTGGTGATATCTGTAAATTGTCCCTATGACAACCATAATAGGCATTTAAGAACTGCTAAGGGTATAAAAATACTTTTTCATCTAATCTTCAAAACAACTCTTCAAGGAAGATGGTATTATTGCCGATGGGGAAATGGAAGTTTAGAAAATCTAAATGACTTCCTTGGTGAAAGCTGTAATTCAAACTTGAGTCAGCCAGACTCTCGCGTTCTTAAATTCTTAAACCTTTGGCCATCGATTTTCAACTTTGGCCAAAACCACCTAAGAACTTTCAAAAGAGATAGAAGCCAAGAACCCATTTCACACATAGTGTCACAATCTTTGTGCAGGAGTGGTTTTAGGGCAGGGCAGTCAAGAACCACTGCTGTCATGTTCTGCTACAGTGGAAGGACGGAATTTTGCAGCACACCACTACACACTGCCCAGTAGTTGACAATTAGCTGCTAATTTTTACTTTTAGATATGACCATACAATCAGTTTTGAATCTAAATGTGTTATCATCCAACCCACATTTCTTGTTTCTCCATATTGTGTGAAAGAATGTTGTGAAAGCATTGGTTAAATTTTTTGTTATTCTCTTTTATTTTTATCAAATAGAGGAAACTTTCTGAAATGTTTGCCCTGGGATAAACTTTCTAGGTACAGCACTACCAGGGATCACATAAACAGTGAAAAAATTCTCTATGGAGTGAAAAGAGCTAAACATTCCAGGGTAGGATTGGCTTAAAATCACATCTTAGTGAGGTGAGAGGCTTTCACTATCTGTCTGAATGACACTAAGCAAGTCACTTCATCTCTCTGTGTGGGTATATTCTCAATTGTATAAGCCTATGAATAATACATTTCCCTTGTCTACCTGTCTTCCATATCCAAATCACTAATTTAAAAAAGAATCCATTTCCCCACAAGAAACCCTCAATATTCACTAGTTTCAAATGTCTTTTCCCAAACAGGCAGTGGAGAGTAACACATACCATGCCTGGTTGAACACATCATTGCAAAATATAGCAACTTAACTACAATGAATGTATCTGCAGTTTCAGAGTTCTAAAACAGGTATTTTATTTTGTTTATTCTCACAAAAGAGAATGTTTCTATTTCCACAGTTCAGATGCTTTTCTTTTTTTTTTTTTTTAATTTTTTTTAAACTTTTATTTATTTGAAGTGTGTTTTTCCAGGACTCATCAGCTCTAAGTCAAGTAGTTGTGTCAAGGTGGTTGTGGAGGGCGCAGCTCACAGTGGCCCATGTGGGGATCGAACCAGCAACCCTGGTGTTACGAGCATCGCACTCTAACTAACTGAGCTAACCGGCTGCCCCTTCATTTTAACCCTGACATTAAGATGGTGTTCAGCACTTTGTCTTCTTTTGTGTGGGCCTGTGTTCTGGTTTCTACTCCATTAATAGATTTGTTTGCAGGGAAAGGGAACTCTCATGGCTGTTGCTGCTTATAATGTCAGTCTTAATATTCTAAGCAGGTTTTAGATTTGCTGTTGAGTCACAACTTCCATTTCAAATTTTTGTTAGAAATTTTAAAAAGGGCTACTTGTAAGACAGTAGCCAAATGAATATGGTTCCTGGACTCAATTCCATTGTGGGAAGGTGGGGTTTCCCTCATACCAACAAATAGTTCTTGCTCTGACACCAGTTGAGTGTCCAAGAATTCAACTCAGTTCTGACACTATCTACCCAGAGCAGCAGATTCCACAGGTTAAGCGTTCAGACCTATAAGACTGCCCTGTTTTCTACCACCACACCCCAGAAACACACATTCAGATGCCAGCCACAAGCCTAGGTTCTTACCTGTGCTTCTAACCAACCAAATATAAATTGGAGGTTCCAACAACCCCTCCAATTCAGAATGTCAATCTCAAGTTCAAGTTGTTACCTGTACTTCTGATTGACTGGCTATAAGTCAGAGGTTCCCACAACCCCTATCTTGGGTTCGATTAATTTGCCAGAACAGTTCACAGAACTCAAAGAGAAACATTTTAATTACTGTTTATTATAAAAGGATGTTAAAGGATACAAATGAACAGCCAGGTGAAGAGATAACATAGGGTGAGGTCTGGAACAAAGGAACTTCTGTCACAAGGTGGCACGTGGAAACATTCTAATTTCCCAATTTGGAAACTCTCTGAAAAAGGAAAAGCTGTCCTCCCGGGTTTTTATAGAGGCTTCATTACTTAGTCATGTTTGACTGAGTCAGGGACCATTGGCAATTGAACTTAATCTCCAGCCCCTCTTCCTTCCTTGGAGGTGGGGGTGAATGGGATGTAAAGTTATAAACCTGTAATCACCAGGTTGGTTGTCCTGGCAATCAGCCCCAACCCTGGGGTAGGATCCAAAATTCACCTCATTAACGAGAAACACCTACATCACTCTCAACACAGGAAATTCCAAGGGTTTAGGGAGCTGTGGGTGATGAACCCCAATTATCTTATAAGTCACAATATTACACCATAGGAATGCAATTCTTCTGAAATCCCTTCCTCTTACTAGAAAAGGATGTTAAAGGATACGACTTATTAGAGAAACCGGGGCTCTAGTTCATTATTTACTTTGAAGAAGTTAGTGTGAATTCGAGTCATTTCCTATCCTGCTATCATTTGCTCAAAGACCTTTTGCAATAGGGCTTATGTAAGAAGACGTGCAGGAGTCACTTTGGTGAGGTTTATTTAAAGAAACCATTAAATACAAGCTAGACCTGAATGGCAGCATCATTCGTGTATGTGGAAACCAGGGCTATAAATGCATCAATTCTTTTAGATTGACAGAAAGAGGACTAATAACAAGTGAAAAAGGCTCTACACAGTCAGGTCACAGGCTACTTCTTTGGCCTCACCTCTTACCACTGCCCCCTCCTTCACTGTCCTCCAACCACAGTGAACTCTTTCTTAGCCCTTGAACTTGCTGAGCACATTCCCTCCTGGGGTCTTTGCCTCTTTGCTAGTCCCTCTGCGTGAAACTTTTCCAAGATAGTCACAGAACTGGCTCATTCTCATCCTGCAGATAGATCTCTGCTCAAATGCAGTTCCTCTGAGAGGTCTTTCCCCGCCACCCTCACTAAAACAGCACACCGCCACCTCACTTTGGATTCCTTTACTTTGTAGTATTTTTCTTAGTGGCATTTCTACACCAGCACATTATACATTTAAGGTATTTTTTGTCTCTTTATCAGAATATTAGCTCCAGTAGAGCAAGGAGTACGCGGATAAGTGTTCACATAGCATCCTTGGGGGCCTCCAAGCCTGGCACCTAGTAGGTGTTCTGGAAATATTTGTTGAATGAATGAATGAGGCTCTTTGGGACAGTGGAAATTGTTTCTACTCTTTCACCCAGGCCTTGTTGACAATCCGCAGGCAGCTGGGCGCTTCATTCCCCCCTCACCCATTTCTAGCAGAGGTGAGGAATTGGAGTTAGGCGCCCCTGATTGCACTGGCGCACAACCTCGCGTGCGAACGCGTTGTCCCAACCCTCAGAGCCACTTCCCCTCGGCCTAGGGGACTGCAGTGGGGAAACGCAGGTTTGCTGCATCTGGAACGTGGAAGCAAAAGCAGAAAGGAAACACGAGTGCGCGGGAGGGGAAAGTCTCTGTGCGGTGCCAGGCTGCGCGCAGGGGGCGCCTTCCCGGCCCGGCTGACTCATTCCCAGCCGCCTCCACGGTGGGGAGCGGCCCCCCCCCCCCCACACCATCTGGGGAGGGCCGGCCCCGCTAGCCTGCGCCAGCTCAACTCCTCCGCCCGCTCTGGCCCCGGGGCTGTCCCGGGAATCTCCGCGCGCGTCTACCGGCTTCGCGAGAGGCCACGGTCCCGCGTGGCCCTTCCCTGTGAGCCCCGGCGCTAGCCGGCAGCAGTGCGCCCGGGTGGAGCGGCGCACGCGCAGTCCGGGGGCGCGCGCCAGGCCCCCGCCCCCGCTCCCGCCCCCGCCTGGCTTCTCTACCGCCTTAGCTGGGAACAAGCTGCGGGACTGGAGGCCAACTTGGGTGGGGGGTGCCGAGTCCGAGTGGGGCCGGCGGCGCTGAGAGGACAGGCTGGCCCGGGAGCGGGTGGAGAAGACGACCGTGCCGGGCTTCCCGGTTGCCTGAAGTAGGCGCGGAGTGGGCTGCAGGAAGTAGAGAGGAAGAGGAGCAGAAGGGGGCAGCAGCGACTGCCGCTAACGGCCTCCCTCGGCGCTGACAGGCTGGGCCGGCGCCCGGCTCGCTCGGGAGTTCGCGCCGCCGCCTCGGCCGCTCGGCTCCTGGGCCCCGACTTGCGGTGCGCGTCGGGCGAAGAGCTGCTACCGCCGCGCAGGGAGAGGCCCGGTCCCCGCCGCCGAGGGATGTGAGTGAGAGCCGAACCCGCACGGGAGGGCCCCGAAGGGCCCAGCCTGGCGGACGCTCGGACCCGTGCCCGCTCTTGGGGCTTCGAAGACCTTGGCCGGCTGGAGGCGCCTGGTAGGAGCAGCCCCTGTGGGTTTGGGGGCGCGTCCTCGTCGTCCGATCTGTGCAGCGGGTGGGTGTTATTGCTGCCTAGTTTCTGGGTGGGGGCAGCAGTTGCCTTTCCACTTCTCTCTCACCTCTTGATCCCCGCTTTCCCCCTGCTGTGGCGGTAAACTTCACAGCAAGAAAATCTTCCTCTTTAAGGACAACATACAATGGAGTGTTCTGTTGATATTTGCATCCATGGTTGCCTGATATCCACTCCCACCCTTTACTTAACCCTCTTTAAAATTTTCTAGACATCCAAACAGCCTAGAAAAGAGCATGCATTTCCCCTGAATTTCTGCAGTAGTAACTGCTGCTTTTTTTTTTTTTTTTTTTTTAAAGGTTTCAGACACTGGCGGGGGAACAAGATGTGAACTGCTTTTCTTCTGCAGAAAAAGAGGTCCTTCCTCCTCTTCCCTCGACGGTGGGTATGCAGTCCTGGCTGCTGTCCTTTATCGCTGCAGTAAAGGTGAGGGTATCATGAGCTGCGAGTGCGTGCGTAGGAAGGTTGGAAGACAGGCGGGACTGAAGGTTGCTTACTCCTCTGAAAATGGCAGTGCTGCACTTTTAATGTTGGTCTGGGAGGGTGTTTGGGGGGTGTTTATTGTTGGTCTTGGATCTTTTAAGAAACACTTATTGTTTCTTTCTCAGCCGATTATACAAAATAACACGGCTTTGCAGAGCAAACATAGTCCTTTTTCTTCAAGCAGCCAGATTCTTAATCTTTCAAAGAGGAACATTTTCAATTACGTACTAAGAGATACCTATTGAGAGAACACGTTAGCCGTTCTTGCTGGGGTTTCTGCTACCGCATTGAATGCTTCCTGGATGGTTTTATCTGCCTAAGTTTGCTGTGTCGGTTGAATTTACCCAGTTTGCTTTCCGGTGGTTATTAATCTGCCAGGAGAAACTCCTTTTCTCTGAATGAAAGGCTGGAAGTGGCTGAGGTGTGTCATACATAGAGGGGTGGAGAAATGTGGAGAAGGAAGCTAGAAGTGGGAATAGGAGAGATGATGATTGCTTTTGGTTTCATAATAGGTTTATACAAGTGAGTTGTTGGGTTACTGCAAATATTCTGATATAACACCCAGCAGATTTTAAGATGAATAATCAACCTTGGCCTCCCTCTCCCCATACCCTTCACCTTTTACCTTTTCAAGTGTGAGAATCATTTGTTTGCATGTGCACATATCTGTTAGTGTGTAACACATCTCCAAACTGAATGTGTCCAACACTTGCCTGAGTAGGACAAGGAAAGCTGTGGTACTTGCTGACTAGATAAGCACAGAATGTTTGTTTTTGCTTTAATTGAATGACCTGTGTTTGGAGTTTACAGTGTTTTAGGGATCAGTTAAGGAATAGTTTGTTTCATTTACTGGTTTTTCCTAGTGATTTGAGATAGTTGTCTCAGGTATTGGCAGGGAAGTGATATCTTTTCTGTGCTTTTCACCTGGCTATTGCTGAAAGCTGGGATGCTTTTTGAGGCAGAACAGGAAAGAGCATTGTCTTCGGAGTCAGATCTGCGTTTGAAACCTCGTGTTCTGCCACGTAACAGTTGTATTATTTAAAGTCTCTTTGAGCCTCATTTTTCTTATGATTGTTGTGAAGATTGAATAAGATTATGCATGCAAAGTAGTACATTGCTTGGCTACTGTAAAAGTCTCGGCTACTATCAAGCCTGGGTAGGCCAAGGAGATTCAGAGAAGGGCAGAATGTGCATAAGGTGATCTGCCAGTGACCAGTGTTTCATCCTCTTTAGGGAAAGGAGAAAAAGGACTTTTAGGCCTTGAACTGGTTAAGGGGTATATAGCCTTTTTATGGAAAGGTTCTAGTCTTATCTCCCTTCTTGACACCCCTCCCCCATTGTGCTGCCCCTACCAACTGTTGTGCTGCCCTCTGGTGGTTAATTGTGCCAAGCACTTTCTTTTGCTCCTCCCACATTACATTTTTTTGGTCTCTTTTTGGGCCCCTTCCCTTTGCTCCCAGTTTCCCAAACTGTGTGCTGAGGTGCCCCAGAGTGCCAGTGAACTCAGGCTGGAACTGTTCATTTGAGGTAGTTCACAGTTTCAACATTAAATTGACAAATTTCTTTCTACAATGTCATGTCTTTGCAAAGCTGTATTTTTAGAGATTGCTCTGATAAAAAGCAAATATGCATGAAAGTCAATGATACAGGAAATGAGAGTGTGACATCCAGTTTAATTCCAAGGTTGAGAAGTTGTATAGTGCCCAACAAACACTAAGTTGTAAGAACATTAACTTAAATGGTTAGAACCTACCTACTTAAGTATTTCTTTTGGCGTACGGGTGCTGGGAAAAAAATGACTAAGACCGAAGATTTCCTGAATGGAGTAAGTTTGGGAACCTATGCCTTAGCTTTTGGTTGGCTTGTTTGATTAAAAAAATCTGTATTTGTAATGGAAAAACTTAATTTTTTAAATGTGGGTCACTAACTGATACTCATCTCCACTGAAATTAGTGATACAATTATTGATACAAAACTACTAGCAGCTGATCATGGCTTAGTATATTTCCTCTCCCATCCAATACCTTTATAGCTGCTCTCAAGTTCTTTCATTTTAAAACTAATCTTACTGCTCCCTTGTCATTCTAGTCACAATACTGGTCTTCTAGTATTTATGACTGTCTCCTTAAACTCAACATGCCCCAAATGAAAATCATTATTTTTGTACCTCTTTGTAATTTCCTTCTCTCCTGGTTATATAGGCTTTAAATTTGGCGTCATCTTTAAACTGTCTCTTTCATTTACCTCTTATATTAACCCATTCAACATGTCCTGTTCATATTTCTTTTGTCCCTCTGTCTCTGCTTCCCTCACTTTCCCACCGGAATCCCAGGACTCGTTTCCTTAGCTTGGAATATTGAAAGTCGTATCAACCTCTCAGAATCTAGCATCTCTCCCTTCTATTTATCCTTAATAAACATGTCACTCTCATACTCCTTATTGTGGCATTCTTTTGCCCCCAGATCTTCACTGCCTTCCCACTTCATACGTGTTGAATTTAACTTCCCTTTTCTGGTTTTCAAGATACTCTGCTATCAATCCCAGCCCTATTTATTCAGTGTTTTGTCTAAGGACCTTCAATAAGCATTCTCCTGCAAGCTGCTTTCCACATTGTCTAAAAACAGCGATGCTTATTCCATCTTTTAACTTGCACTCATGTTTTCCATACTTCTTCCACCAAGCTCAGTCTTGCATCCTGTTGCACTGCTTACTAGGTGTGGAATAACTGAGCAGGGCATCAAATCTCCTCATATGAAAAATGAGGCGAATTATAGTACCTTTTCCATAGGCTTGTAGTGAAAATTAAGTGAGTTCATACATGAAAAGTCCTCAAGCCCCGTCAGTGCTTGGCACATTAAGCACACCTTAAGTTTTGGTGATTATTATTATAATTATTTATTACCACTACTATTATTACTACTATTACTATGACTATACTCCCAATTAAAATTCCCTCTTTTGTGAAACTGTTTCTCACTAAATATTGCTTTTCTCCTCTCTATATTTCTATAGTTCTTTTAGTCTTAGAATATCTTCACGTAGTTTACTTATATACCATGCTTTGGTGGTTTGATAGTTACTTCCCTAGTGTTAGCCATATTTTTTTCAAATTGATTGTGTATGCTTTGATGAACAATACCTAGATTTTTTAAAAAGTATGCACAGAGTGCTGAGCACATGGGGAGCATTGAATAAATGCTATGTATTAAAAGGGGACTTTAGTCAGTTGCCAAACAAATATTTATTAATACCTACAATGTAAAAGGTACTTTGCTATGTCTAAAAGAGATGCAGAAAAATAGAAAATAGGTTCCTTTCACTGAGGGCTTAAAATGTAATTGGAGAGATAAGTAATGAAAGTCACTTAGAGTTGAAGTGAGCAGAAAAGTCTCCAGAGGAGAGGAGGTAGAATCAAAACTAGGCAGGATTGGATTTTGCATAAGAGGAGGAAACTTGTGTAGGAGGTAAACAAAGGCAAAATATGGGTGACATATTCAGAAAACTGTACATAAAAACAGACTGAAATGAAGATTTGTGTGGGAGAGGAGGGAGAAATCCGGTTAAAAATGTAGATTTGAATTAGAGTTGGATGCCCTTAACTGCTGGGATGAGAAGAGTGTACTTTGCTCCATAGGTAACAGAGAAGATTTAAAAGTTTTAGATTGAGAAAGAGCCTGCTAAAAGAAATATTTTAGGAAAATCAGAGCAGCACCAATGCTAGGTATAATATGAATTGGAATGAGAAGTGATAGGACTGGGAAAATAATCTAGGTTTGAAGTAATGAGGATGTGCATTTAGTGGAAATAAGACTGGAGAGATGTCACATAAGACTTCATTATGGATTGGATAAGAAAGGAGAATGTGGGGAGGCAGAGAAGAGGAGTAATCAAAGATGACTGATTATTTTATTTTAATAAATCCTGGTTATGAAATTGAAGAATGTTGGAACGCCAAGACATCTGGGAGCATCTGAGCCAATCTATACATTTTGTGCATTAGGAATCTGCGACCCAGAGAGATTTAAAGATGTGTCCAAAGTTACTCAGCTAGTTAGTAATAAAGAAAGAACCAGAAATTTATTAATGGCAGTATTGACCGAAATAGGTATGAAAGTATAAGTGGCTGGTTGAGGAGATACAGATAGCTAGATTTATATTTTGGATATGTTGAGGTGACAGTGGGATATATGACTAGAATTTGGCAGAGAAATTTAAGGCCTGGGTTGTGGTGCCCAGCCTTGAGGATAGCCTATAATTAGAGAGTGGGTGAAAGAAGAATTGGAAAAGGAGACAAAGAGGGAGCAGTTAGTACGAGAAGCAAGTGACTGGGTAGGTTAAGAAGGTGAGAATGATTAACATGTTGATCATTGTTGATCACTGCCAAGAAATGAGAAGAATAAGAATTGAAAAGAGTTCTTAAAAATATGTACTAGTGTGTTACCTAATATGAAATGTATAAAAGCAGAAAAAAGAAGAAAATTGCTTGTGGTTTCTCCATGCAGAAATAAACATAGTTAATATGCAGCTCTCTCAAGTATAACAGACGACCTTTGGATTTGACACTTGGGTGAACAATAGAGACTTCTATCCAAAACTCTTATCACTGGGACTAATGATGAGAATTTTAGGCATAATAAAGACTGGGATATATTTTCAACAATCATTCTTTGTCATTCTTATGTATCCTTTCATTTCACACTACACAGGTACTGTTATTCCTGGTGGACGTTAGCTCTGCATTTGTGTTATTTGAATAAGTAGACATTCAGTGGTTAGCATTAGACATTCAGAGTGATCTAACAGGAGAGACAAGTGGTCCGAATAAAATGATAAGGTATGAGTTTCTAAAAGGAAAGAGAAATTCTTGGTAGATAACATAAAACTGAAGATAGCGTGGTTAAGAGTGTTCAGGTTAGGAGAATTAGAAAGGTCAAGAGGAAGCATCTGCTTTTGAAGCCTGCACAGTGTAGCTGCCAGAGGTGGACGAGGTTGGGATAGTCCATGGGTTTGTTTTGCTTTCCCAAGAACATCCTTCAGCCTGTATTTTTGATATCAGTCCTTGGGAATAGGGCATTCATTATTGCTTACTAAATGATTTTAGTTTCATAAATTCTGATTATGAAACATAATGCCACTAGATAATATTTTTGTAATATGAAAGGTACTGCGATGTCAGGAAGTGCACCATTTTGGAAATCAGTGGATCAGGAATTGACTCTTGCCAACATCGTGTATGATTTTGAGCCAGTCATGTAATCATTGAGCCTTCTTTTTTCCTCATTTGGAAAATGAGGGGATGGACAAAATCTTTCCTAAAAACTTTATTTACTCTAAAAGGGTAGAATCCCATGGTAAAATGTGTATAAAATTTAAGAATTGAATGGCTTACCACTGTTTATAACAAAAACCCAACAGCTTCTTGCCCCTCCCCACATTTCTGATTCCTGTTTTACAGGAAATTGCTTTCAGATTTCATAATAGCATCTTCTGGTGCTTGCTTCTATATTTCTAAATAACAATCTACCATCAGTACTCCCCCCACCCTTTATTCTGTATCTGTACCTATACTATGCCCTTTCCCCTTTGCAACGAATGAACTGTTCAGTGTCCCATCTAAGGCTTCTCCATCTACTTGTGTAGAGCAACCCATCCCCCTTTGCGCTCACGGACTTTGCCATTGTATTTCTCCCTCTTGTATTCTAAATTTTTCCCTGTACAAGATCATTTCTATCAGTATGTATTCTGGTTGCTATTTGCTACGAGACATAACTACCCCCAAACTGAATGATGTGAAACAAATACTCTACACTCACAGATATTATGGGTCAATACTTCAGATAGGGCACACCAATGATGGCTTTTTTCTACTCTAGAATGTCTAGGATCTCAGTTGGGAAGACTTGTTGGCTGGGGGTAACTTGGAAGTGGGAGTCTGGAATCATCTAGAGATGTTTGCACTCACATGAGTGGTAGTTGATGTTGGCTTTGACTAAGCTCTCAGCTGAGGCTGTTAATGTGGCCTGGACGTCCTTACAATGTGGGGGCCTCAAGGTAGTTGGCTTCCTTACATGGTTAGTCAGGGTTTAAAAGAGAGTGTTTGAACACGGAGGATTGGACTCCACTTATTACTTGGGCAGTGTTAAGGTCACACTGTGGAAGAAAACGTGGGATGGGAGATACTGTCATGGCTACCTCTGGACAATACTATTGCCATGGTTTACCCTTTTGCCTCATTTCATATCCCTCCCATGTCCAAAATACATGCAATATAGAGTGACCCCCTCCTCGGAGACCTCTACTTCACATTCCTTTATGACTCAGCTCAAAATCCAGTATGTCATCATCTAAATCAGGTCCAGATACAGATCAGGTTCCTTGGGGATGAATTCTTGGGAATGATTCCTCTTCTGAAGACCTTTGAAGAGACAAGTTATATGCCCCCACGTAATTAACATGCGAGATTGGAAAGGCACTTGTTGACTGCAGTAGACATTCCTGTTTAAAGAGAGGGACAAGGGAGGCACACGGTCGTCTGTGGCAATTCTGAGACCTGGCTGGGCGCATGTTGGCAATTCCTTAATTGGGCTTCACTCCTACTCCCTAGAAGTTGTTCGTGGACCAGGGCTGCTGCTTTTGGTCTTTGGTTTCACATCCTAAATCACTTTTTTTCCTCAGAAGAATTGATCTGTGTTTGCAACTGAGTAATATTCTGAACTTGCTTTCTGTGTACAGTGTGGCTTAGGGTCCAAAGGCCTCCTTTTATTTTATGTACCATATTTTGCTGTGTATAATGTGCATTTTTTTGCCCAAATTTATGAGGGAAAAATAAGGATGCTCATTATACATGGGTAGCACTAATTCCATATCTATATAAATGTTTTTAATTCTTTTATTTGTGTTTATGAGTTAAAAGTGTAACTCTAGAAATCAATAACGATATCTGTATGCGATATCGTATTCCAAAATACCTGGAATACGATAATCGGTTTTATGGAACTTAAGACAAACTTGCAACAACGAAGAGTTCTTGGCTTTCTATGATGTGTAAATATCGTAAATTTGTTACTGGTATATAAATTTCTTCTATCTGTTCTTGTGTTTTGTAATTATTTGTTACATAACATTTCTTGTACCATAATGTTAAAAAATAAATGCTAAAATTCCTTTATGATACAAAAAACAAGTACCGAAATGTAAACAAATAAAAATTTGAATTAAAAAATTAAAACAAAAGATTTTTTCCCTGAAAGTTTGGGCCCAAAACGTGGGTGCGCTTTATACCCAGGAGTGCATTATCCGTGGCAAAATAGAGTAGTTACTGTCCCTTTCATTCTCAGCTGATACAACTCCTTTAAAAACCTCGTGGACATCCTGTGTTCATAATCTACTCCATCAGACAAAAGCTATACCCACAAATCTCTTTTGAGAGGAGCTTTTTCCTGCTCTAGGTTCCCTGTGAGGCTGCTGTGGAACAACACTCCTAAGATCCTTAGATAATCTTTGGTCTGAAAGGATCTATGAGGTACTGACTTAGATCTTGCTGAGGTTTTAACCATGGATGTTACAGCCCCATTCTAGATTTAATCTTTGTCTGAGGCCCTTTCTTTAAGAACACTTTGCTGGCTGAAAAAACTGTTCTGAGCCTTTGAATTTCCTTGAAATTCCACTGAAAAAGTGAATAGCTCATTCTTTAGTTCATCTCCCTGCTCTCTCAATTATTAAGGCAGCTAGAAGAAGCAGGCTGCTTCTTCAATATTCTGCCGAGAGTCTCATTAATTCATTAAGTAGAGTTGACCCATGAACAATATGGGTTTGAACTGTGTGGGTCCACTTATATATGGATTTTTTTTCAATAAATATATTGGAAAATTTTTTTGAGATTTGTGATAATTTGAAAAACTCCCAGATGAACTGCATAGGGTAGAAATGTTAAAAAAATGAAGAAAAAGAGCCCCATTGGCTGCTCTGAAAAGCCATCTTTGCCTTGTTTCCTTGTCTGGCTCCCGTCACCACAGCCACCCCCGCCGCGCGCTACCTCTGTGGTGGTGGAGCCTGGCAGCTTTTTTGCCAGAGTTGTTGAAGTCTCCTTTCTTTTTAATCCACTGTATGGGATCACTGGCATGCCCCACCACGTGAGACGGGCCGTGGACACCAGCTCCTAGGTCACCACCAAGGACTTAAAGGAGAAGTTATGGAGGAAGCAGAAAAATGTAAGAGAGACACCTGCTAATGGGAATGCGAATGAGGAAAAAGGGGAGCAGGAGGCTGACAATGAGGTAGATGAATAAGAGGAAGAGGAGGAGGAGGAGGAAGGTGAGGGTGGGGAAGAGGATGGAGATGAAGATGAGGAGGCAGGGGCAGCTATGAGCAAAAGGGCAGCTGAAGATGATGAGGATGATGACGTTGACACCAAGAAGCAGAAGACTGATGAGAATGACTAAACAACAAAAAAGGAAAAGATAAACTTAAAAAAAAACAAGGCAGCCGTGACCTATTCACCCTCCACTTTCTGCCTCATGAAGGTGATCACCAGCCAATGGAGAGTCCCGCCCACCCTCCCACCGAGGGCAGCTCACCTGCAGATGACAGACGCTCTGTACCACCCCGCCAAAAGCGCATTGTGAATTTGCAGCAGGGGAGGAAAAAAAGAACCAAAACTTGCAAGGCCCTGCTTTTTTTCTTAAAAGTACTTTAAAAAGGGAAATGTGTATTTTTACATTGTATATTTTTGTACATATTGTTAGAGGTCAGCCTTTTTTTTTTTTTTGAACAGGACTTTATTGGGGAACAGTGTGTAGTTCCAGGACTTTTTTCCAAGTCAAGTTGTTGTCCTTTCAATCTTAGTTGTGGACGGCGCAGCTCAGCTCCAGGTCCAGTTGCCGTTACTAGTTGCAGGGGGCACAGCCCACCATCCCTTGCTGGACTCGAGGAGTTGAACCAGTAACCTTGAGGTTACGAGCCCACTGCCCCATGTGGGAATCGAACCGGCAGCCTTCAGAGTTAGGAGCACGGAGCTCCAACTGCCTGAGTCACCGGGCCGGGCCAGAGGTCAGCCATTTTTAATGATCTGGGGATGATCGCAAGCCTTTGGAGCATTCTTTGTCCTACTTCTGATTTTACTTGTAGTGTGACCATTTTCATTGTAATCTCAGAGGAGAAAAAAGGCCTTGTAAGAAAAGCAAAAACAACATACAAACATTCATTCCGAGCATTCCAGTGACTTTTTTGTATGTGTACTTATCTGTACTATAAGCAGTTGCTTTGTTAGATGGTGAAAAAGGCCAAAAATAAAGTTTCTTTTTTTGTCTATGAAGTTGCTGTTTCTTTCTTTCTTTCTTTTTTTGGCCTGTTTGATGCATGTGTGAAACAATGTTGTTCAACAATAAAAGGAATTTTATTTTGCTGAGTTGTTCTAAAAAAAATAATAAGAAAAAGGTATTTTTTAAATGTATAGTTGTATGTGGATACTGGTCTATTTTATCATTTACTATCATAAAATGTACACAAATCTATCATAAAAAGTTAAAATTTATCAACACTTATGTGCAGACTTGACATGGTGTCATTCACTGTCAAAATAAATGAAGATAAACTAAGATGCAGTAGTAAATCATAAATGTGTAAAATTAACCATAGTACATACTGCACTACTATAATGATTTCATACCCACTTCCTGTTGCTACTGCTGTGAACGCAAGTGTTGTTAGTATCCGCTTAGTATGCTGTGTGACACTAATCATCTCCATGTGTAAATTTCCTGTCACAGTCAAAAGTGATCTCTTGTGGTTCTTGCGTATTTTTGTGTTTAGTGCAATGCTGTAAACCTTGAATAATACCGTGGGACCCATACGAAGTGCCACTAATGATGTTTGAAGTGCTCCCAAGAAGCAAAGAAAAGTCATGACATCAACAAAAAGTTGAATTGCTTGATATGTACCCTAGATTGAGGTCTGCAGCTGCGGTTGCCTGCCATTTTAAGATAAATGAACCTAACGTAAGGACCACTGTAAAAAAAAAAAGGAAAGAAAATTTGTGAAATTGTGATCGTAGCTGTGCAAGCAGGTGCGAAAACTTTGTACTTTTTGTGAAACACCTTTTTATCTCATATTGAAAATGAAGCTTTTATGTGGGTGCAGGATTGCTATAAGCAAGGCATAACTATAGACTACTATAATTTAAAAAAAAAGCAAAGTTATTATATGACAACTTAAAGCAAAAGAAAGGTGAAGGATCTAAAGCTGGAGGATTTAATGCCAGCAAAGGATGGTTTGATAATTTTAGAAAGAGATTTGGCTTAAAAAATGTCAAGATACCAGGAGAAACAGCTTCTGCCACCCGAGAAGCAGCAGGCAGATTCCCAGATATCATTAAGAAAATCATTGAGGAGAAAGGATATCTTGCTTGAACGTGTTTTTAATATAGACAAAAGTGCCCTGTTCTGGAAAATGCCTTAAAGAAGCGTTTATTAGTAAGGAAGTGAAGCAAGAGCACCAGGATTTAAGGCAGGAAGGGATAGGCTAACTACTGCTTTGTGCAAATGCAGTTGGCTTTATGATCAGGACTGACTTTATCTGGAAAGCTGCTCACCCCCGAGCCTTGAAAAGATAAAACACCAGCTCTCAGTCTTTTGGTTGTGCCAGAAAGCCTGGACAACAAGAACCCTTCTTCTGGATTGATTTTATTGCTGCTTTGTTCCTGAAGTCAGGAAATACCTTGCCAGTAAGGAACTGCCTTTTAAAGTTATTTTCAAACTGGACAATGCCCTTGGCCATCCAGAACCCCATGAGTTCAACACTGAAGGCATCGAAGTGATCTCCTTGCCCCAAAACACAGCGTCTCTAATTCAGCCTCTAGACCATGGGGTCAGTCATGAGGACCTTTAAGGCTCATTATAAACAGTACTCAATGGAAAGGATCATCATTGCTATGGAAGACCCTGACAGAGAGAACGCATGGAAGTCTGGAAGGATTACACCATTGAAGATGCCATTATTGTTATAGAAAAAACCATGGAAGCCATCAAGCCTGAGGTAGTAAATTCCTGCTGGAGAAAACTGTCTAGATGTTGTGCATGAATTCACAGGAATTATGACAGCCCATCAGGTAAATCGTGAAAGAGATGATGGATATGGCAAAAAAAGGTAGGGCGTGAAGGCTTTCAAGATATGGATCTTGGAGAAATTCAAGAGCTAATACACACCACACCAGAAGAATCAACAGAAGACAACGTGATGGAGACGAATGCTTCCTAACCAGTGCTAGACCTTGAGGAAGAAGAGGTACTAGAAGAAGTGGTGCCAGAAAACACATTGACATTAGACAATCTGACAGGGGTTCTAATTATTCAGGACTGCTTTGGACTTCTTTTACGACATGGACCCTTCTGTGATACTGGCAGGAAAACTAACGCAAATTGTGGAAGGGGGATTGGTATTATATAGAAACATCTTTAGAGAAATGAGAAAGCAAAAAAGTCAGACAGAAATTACGGTATCTTTTCGTCAGGTTGCACCTAGTGTCCTTACTTCTCCAGTACCCCTTCCACCTCCTCCACCTCTTCTGCCTCTGCCGCTCCCGAGACAGCAGGACCAAGCCCCCCCTTCCTCCTCCTCGTCCGCCTGCTCAGTGTGAAGACTGAGGATGAAGTCCTTCATGATGATCCATTTGGCCACTTAATGAATAGTAAATCATCATCAGGTGATGTGGACTTTATTGATAAATGCACTATTGTAAATGTATTTTCTCTTCCCTACGACTTATTTAACATTTTCTTTTCTCTAGATTACTTTACTGTAAAAATAAATATGTAATACATGTAATATACAAAATATGTGTTAATTGACTATGTTATTGGTAAGGCTTCTGGTACAGTAGGCTAATAAAAGTTAAGTTTGGGGGCAGTCAAAAGTTATACATAGATTTTCAACTGCAGAGGGGGTCAGCACCCCTAATCCCTGTGATGTTCAAGGGTCAACCGTGTATATTTTCCATGTTAGCGTTGGTGGTAGTTTTGCGAAGCTTTCCATTGCTACAGTACAAGGGTCTCCTTTTACTCACCCTCCAGCAGCATTTTCCTCACTGTCTTTCCTTTAAGCCCTTTCTGCTTGTTAGGCTTCCATTAAATCTCAATGCCCATTGTTTGTGAACACAAACCTCTGGTGGGTCCTCTTCTGTTGCTGGCTGTTCTGGAACTGTTCTCTAACCCAGTAGTTCTTATCAGAATCACCTGGAGGGCTGGTTGAAACACAAAAATGCTGGGCCCCACCTCCAGAGTTTCTGATTCGGTAGGTCTGGAGTGGGACCTGAGAATTTGCATTTCTAACAAGTTCCCAGGTGATGCTGATGATGTTTGGGGACTAGGCTCAGGATTACTGAAACCGGGGTTGGCAAAATTATTTTAGGAAGGACCAGATAGTAAATATTTCAGGATTTGCTGGCAAGATTGTCTCTATTGAAACTACTCAACTCTGCCTTTCTGGTGCAACAGCAACCAAGGGCAATACATAAATGAAAGGACTTACAAAGGCTTATTTACAAAACAGGCAACTGTCTGAATTGGATCTGTGAGCATTAGTTTGCCATTTCCCAATTTGTATCATTACTTGGCACATTCTCTTCAAGCTACTGCCCCATGTTCCACTCCCTGTTAGAGCAAAGCTCTTTGAAAGAGTTGTCTGTATTTTTCTCTTCTTTGTATTCTATAAAAAATGTTATGTACTCTGAACAGATGGCATTTTAAATGTTTTAGAATTCAAAAAACAGTAAATATCTCTTCACATATGTCAATTTGTGTATATGTAAACATAACACTAGATTGAATAGAAGAGGAATTGCTTCTTCAAAAGTGGTATGTGTTACTAATTTCAGTAAGTATTGCCAAATTGATCTCCATAGAAATGCCAGCTTATACTTTTCTATACCTGTTTTCAGATGGTTTGATATTTGCCAATTTGAGATGTGAAAAAATGGAATCTTATAATTTGAATTTGCTTTAAGTTTTTCTTTTCTGGGAACTGTTCACTCATATCCTGGCCCATTTTCTGTCAGACCATTTACTTTGATTTGTGCGAGCCCTTTTTAGACTAAGAAAAATAGCTCTGTGTTTGTGAAGTGAATTGTAAATATTTTCCCCAGGTTGTCTTTTAATCTTTTTGTCTCTGTTTATAGTGTGATTTTTTTTTTCTTTTTTGGCCATGCATGCTTTTTTGGGTTTTAATGCTGTTCTCTTTCTTAGTATTCCTTTTAAGACTTAAAAACAAAAACAAAAACAAACAAAAAACATACTTAGGTCTCTGCTTAACCAGAAATTATATTTTGAAACTCTCCCGTTTTCTTGATCCATCTGGAGTTTATATTGGTGCAAGGTATAAGATGGGATCCATCTTTTTTCCCTCAGATGGTTGTCCAGTAGTTCCAACACTATTTGTTGAATAATCCTTCTTTTCTCCGATGCTGCGAAAGAGAAATGATGTATTAAATGATGTGTATAGTTGGGCCTATTTCTAGACTTTGCTTTGTTTCATCATGACTGCTGTGAAACTATACTGTAATTTCTAAATTAGGGAATATTTCTATTTATTTATTTTCAGGCCCTGTATAGTGTTTATGGCACATGGGAGGTATTTACATGTTTGAAAAAAAATTTCAATAAATCAACAGTTTAGGACTATAAGCAGATGTTTGTGTCAATTATTCAACTTAATTATTCTATTTAATTTCCCTCCTTAGTCTTATTTTTAAATTTGGATTTAGCCTTGGTTTTTCCATGTTTATTTTTATTTTTTGGCTTTATTTTGAGGTGTTATTTGTATTTAATGAATGGGTATTTCCTAACTTGTGAGTCTGCTCTTATTAATCTATTTTTGGCCTTAAATTATTAAAAATTCACAATACGGTTTTATCTGTATCAAATTTGCATACCAAGAGAAGTTTGTCACGTTCATAATGGCAGTCCATAGGATAAGGTGACTCATTGGAGAATTGGAACCCCTAAAGTTCCAATATATTGGTTTTTACAAAGGTTTGACATGGAAAGATTCACGAGGAGAGGATTTTAGGTCTTGGGGAATGATCCAGAGAAGAAAATAGTGAACTATAGGATAAGTCTACCTGACTCATGATGGATAAATGAGGAAGTGGAAATCCATCTGAAACAGAAAATGCTTCAATGTGTAGAGAATTATATTTCATTTCCATATTTATGTATTCCTTGTTCTTTGCTTGTTTATCCATATGTGCTTAATTTTTAAATCTAATACATTATATAATCTTTAAAGAATTATTTTAGAGGACTATCTGAAATAGTGTTTTTCTGGTATGGTAGTATTATTAAAATCATTATGAACTTAAATTTATCCTGATTTAAATAACTTAAATTTTTTTGAATATTAGTAGCAAAAGATAGTATTGGAATTAAAGCAACAGTGGAATTAAAGTCCCTGTGCAATTTTATTTTCTACAGGTAAACACATCACTTTTTAAATTTAAAAAGATCTTTAACTTTTTTTTTTTTTTTGTAATACAGGCTTGGAATATGATGGTTTTCAAATGAGATCTGAAGGGGGGAAAAAAAACCCAATTTTCAAAGATCTGTTTCAAGCACTTTCCGCCATCGTTTTTCTGTGTGTGTTATAAATTTTAAATCTGCCTTTTCCTATGTAGTCATCATTAAGCATGATTCCAAAGAGTAGCTCAAAATTTTCTCCTAAGACTGAAAATAGGGGAAGGGAATACATTTGCAGAATAATTTACATTTTCTCTTCTTTGTATTTATATGTAAACCCTGGCATCAGGTTTCGCAGGAGGTTTTTAAACTTGTTGCCTGTCGTGTACGTGCTTCTGTGACTGGCCCAAGGTAAAATGATGGTTTGACTTTAGTATCCCTTAAATGTGAAGATGTTCTCATCATCTTTGACAAAGCCTCAAGAATGACAAGTATTCACCTTAGATCCCTTGCTTCTTATGGGAATCATGATGTTTTTAAAAGTATGCATTTGCGTATATTTTATACACAGTTTTAAAAGGCAATAGTAATATATAAACTTTGAACCGTATCTCTTCAAATAGAAAAATTCAAGTGAATAAAAACGGTCATTTAAAAATTACATTCATCAATAAAAAGGGCAAAAAGAATTGCACGTCTTCTTGTGATTGACAGAAAGAACTTGCTTAACAAATTTTAATACCTTTCTGGATGTTTCTGTGTAGTGGCAAATTCAGATACAGTTGTAAATGAATTGTGTCATCTTGTAGGGTCGTCCACTCATTCATTCATTCATTCATTCATTCATTCAGCTCATCAGTTAGTCACTCAAGTCACTTAGTGGGTCAGTGGGTTACTTAGTGAGTCAATCACTCACTCACTCACAAATTCTTAGATACTGTTTTTTTAATATCCTTGCCAACACTGCGTATTGCTGATCTTAATCTTTGCCAGTCTGATAAGGAAGAAACAATATCTCATTTTTATTTACTTTTATTTGATTATTAATGATGTTGACCTTGTCTTCATTTTAGGGAATGTTTGTGTTTTTGTGAAATGCCTGTTCATGTTCTTTGTCCATTTTCTCATTGATTTGTAAGGATTACTTGTATAAACATATTAAGCCTTTGTAGCATATGTTTTTTTCTCAGTTTTAAAAATACTTACGTTTATAACTTTATGTAGTCAAGTGTATCAGTCTATTTCCTTTATTTTATTATTTATTTGTTTAGATGTTATGTTTGGAAAGGATGTACATATGTGAAAGATTTTATTGGTATAGAAGTAATTAAAGTGGATGGCTTTAAAGCACACCAAAGAAATTACTGGAAATGTCCAACTTGAAATGTGTAAGGGAATGAGCCAGAAGAGCATGAAGAAGAGCTAACAGCAGGGATTTTTTTACAAACACAATAGTATTTACAAACACTTGAAATGATTTAGTATTTAAGTCATTTTGAAGAAATAGAATACAAATATAAAGAGAACTATAATATAAAAATGAAATAAAGGCATCTATACTCATTGTAGAGTTGGTTTCCTTGTAACAGTTACTCCAACTTTGAAGTAGTTTTTAGACTTCGTCATGTTTACTTTTAGGAGGTATCTTTTTTAAATTTCTGAGCATGTTTCCTTATGATCAATTTTTAGGAGTTTTCTTTTTTAAATTTCTGAGTATATGTTTCCTTATGATCAATTTTTGTAAATATTTTGAGTTCAAAAATATGTTTTTGGTGAAAGGTTGCAATA
Organism: Rhinolophus sinicus; assembly: GCF_057876585.1. Taxonomy (NCBI): domain Eukaryota; kingdom Metazoa; phylum Chordata; class Mammalia; order Chiroptera; family Rhinolophidae; genus Rhinolophus; species Rhinolophus sinicus. Next base: position 52,360,409 of record NC_142516.1, read on the forward strand.
TATTTGTCATTTTTCTAGTGGATTGTTTGTCTTTTATCAGTTTGTGGAGCTTTCTTACTGCTTGTTTGACAAATGAATTGCAAATATTTTCTCTCAGTCTATCTTTTGGTTTTGTTTATGATTCCTTTTGTCTAGAGAAATTGAAAATTTAATATAATAGATCTTTTTCTTTATTGTGTCAGTGAGAAACGTGAATGACTTCAGTGTCATTGCTGTGGATAAAGAGGCAAGTTATGTAAGATAGTGGGGAGAAGGGCAGACAGACTATGTGGAACGGAACAAGTGCATGTCCTGACTAAGGCATTGAAGTTCAAGTGGGAATAAAAAACACTTTTATTAGGACAAGAAAATATGGATGCAGGCAGCCAATTGGTGTGACTTTCGTTATATGGATTTTGTGTTTCTCATTTTGCATAAGAAAGTTTTTCCATTCCAGGTAACTCATCTCAAAGGTTCTTTCGGTATTCTCATTCAAAAGTTTTATATTTATTTTACATTAAGTATTTAATTCATATATAATTAATTTTTTTACATAAAATATAGGTTTCGCATGTTTTTTACAGTTGTACTGTAAGTTATGCCAGTGCCTTTTGTAAACAAATATCCTTTTCCTATTGTATTAGAATATCATTATTAAGTTCCCTTATATACTTGGATCTATTTCTGGATGCTTTTTTGGTCCACTGATCTGTCTGTGTGTATACCAATACTGTTTGAGTTTTAAATACCTATCAAATACATTGAAACAGAATTTAATTGTATTAGATTTAAAAAATATTTGTCATTTGCATTTAATCTTGTTTATAGGAGATACACATGTCTTTGTATAATAAATAAGATTCTCGTGTTATCCCAGACACTGCTCCGTTCATTAATACAAAGAGGGTTTCTTTTTGTACTATTACAGTTTTTGTAAGTGTATTTTAGATGAAGAAAGAGTCTGTGTATGTACAAGAAAAGATTAACAAATAACCAACTGCTTTTTATGTACCATCTTTTGGATTAATGTGTCAAATTCACAGAGGGCCTTTTGCTTTAGCAAATACTTCTAAGTTTTGGCCAATGAAAATACATAACACCTCCCTTCCTACAGCCAAATAACTTTGGTTTTAAAGCATTAAAAACCCGTCTTTACAAAATTTATCCCATGGCTTTATACAAAATGTGCTTAATATAGTAGTCTCTACCATTTCTGACTTTATAAAATTTTAAATCTAATGTTTATAGTTAATTGAAATGTGCAGCATAGTGGATTAGATGGTATGAATATAAAATAAAAACGTTTAAAAAGCTACCTTTTCTAAGACTTTGTTTCCTAAATTAATTTTCCTTTTATATCTAGAATCCATTTTTCCTATACCATGTGAGAAGAACATTTCATTTATGACAAGAGGAAATGAATGTTTACTCTCTCTTTAAAGACCAAAATACACATGAGAAAGAAAAAGAAAGTTTATATGTTAAAATAATTTTTTTGCCTGTATTTACCATCCACTTTTCACAATGTTTTGGTCACTTTTTCCTTTAGACTTATTTTTTGAGAATTAAACATTATAGATCCCGTTGAAGCTCATCTGCCCATTCCCATTGATGTATAGTGTAGTGTAGTATAGTATTCCCATTGTATGAAGATTCCACAATTAATAGATATCATTTTTTTATACTGATGAACATTAAGGTTATTTCTGGTTTTTAATTATAACAAATAATGCTACTCTGAAAAGTATGTACTGGTACATTCATTTTTCTAGAAATAGAATATCTGGGTTGTAAAATAGGTGTATCTTCAGACTGATTAGATGTAGCCTAATTGCCCTCCAAAACCAGTTCTTTGAAGGATTCTTCGTTCTGTATCCTCTCTACCACACTTGGTATTTTCAGACTTAATTTTGCCAACCTGATGGGCAGGATTTAGTATTTTATTTTAGTTTGTATTTTTTGACTACATGTGATATTTACCATCTTCTTTTATATTTATTTGTCTATTCATATATTCTGCTCCTTTTTCCAATAGGCATTTCTATTGCCTATTGATTTATATTTTGCAGTTACCTTCTTTCACTTTGTAGCTTGGCTTATAATCAACAAGGATTAGTACCATTTTGTACCTGTCAAATTGACCAAAATGTCCCTTTTTTCGGTTAACCTTTTCTGTATGGTTTGTTATATGTCTCTTCTAAGCACTATAGACCTTGATTTAAAAAATTCAATCTGATATTCTTTGTCTTTTAGAAGGTGGGTTTAATTGGCTTATTATTTATATTTATTGTTTGGACTTAAAATTTTTTGCTATCTTATTTTTTGTTTGTCATTTTCTTTATTTTTTTCTTCTTTCCTGCTCTTTTGTAGATTATAAGTCTTCCTTTTAATGGTTACCTTTAAAATTTTTGACATATATACTTAAATATAAACTTTAATAAGAAAGTCCAGAGTTGTTTAATATACTTCTCCTACTAAATAGGCAAAGAGGAATCAAACACCATTTGTCTTTTTATTCTTATCTAAAGTTTCAGTTTCATGTGTTTCTTTTTTAAGTTTTTTTTTTCATTTTTAAAAACCTGTAAGTACCTCATACCATTTACCAATACTTTATCAGTTTTAGTGCTTACTGCCGTAACTTAAATGCTTTCTATCTGAATTCTGTTTTCCTCTCATTAAAATTTATCTATTAATAGTTCTTTTATTAAGAGTCTGTGTGTGGTTTAACATTTTTTCTTTGTATGGCTTTGAGTGGATGAAAATGCCTTTTTTCCCCTATTTTTGAAAAATTGTATTCTGGACTATTTTCTGTCATCAATTTGAGGATATTACTTCATCTAGTATCGATTGTTGATGAGAAGATGCCAATTTAATTTTCATTCATTTGTAGATAATCTCCCTTTTCTCTTTGGTAGCTATTCAGCTTTTCTCTTTATGCATGATGCTCTAATGTTCTGCAGTGTGCCTATGATATATCTAGCTGTGGGTTTTGAAAATTTATTTTACTCCATTTGACTCCTGATAATGTCTTCATTTGGTTTTGGAAAAATTTCAGCCATTATTGCTTTCAGTGTTTGTTCTTACTGAATATCTACTAGATACATTCTGGGGCCCCTCACAATCCTTTCTCTATGTCTCTTAACTACATTTTCAAATTTTTTTGTGTCTTTATTTCTAATTACTGCTGGGAGAATTCCTTAGTACTACCTTTCAGTTTACTACACCTCTCTTCATCTCTTTCTAGGCTATCAGTATCCCTTATATTCTGCTGAAATCATTTTTTTATAGTTTCTTGTTCTTTTCATGAATGTTATTCTTGCCCTTGTATCTTCAAGCATCAATAATGTATATATTTTGAAGTTTTTATCAGACTGTATTATTTCTTTGATCTTGAGTAGGTTCTCAGGCATTGGTATTTTATAAAAAGTTCTCTGTGTTATTCTATCTTGTAGCCAGGAATGAGAACCATTGCTTTAAATTATTTCAGTATTGAGTACAGTGATTGTAATATTCTTTTAAAGATGAAGGAAATCAGAGAAGAACTGCGGTGAATACTAAAGACTCACACTGTGTTAAGATTAGACAGGGGACAAGAATTGGGACTAATAATTCTTAAACTGGATTATAAGTTAAATATTTAAAAATCTATGTTAATTGAAAAGTTTGAAAAAGTATCTTTAATAAGTTCTTACAGTGCATTTTTTTCTTGCAGATTATTTAATTGTTCAGATTGGTTTTGTAAAGGAGAGCGTTTGATTAGATATTTTAGATATAATGGTATTGGACATCTTAAACATATTCTGTTTGGGATATTTTTTAAGGATAAGTAGTGACATTTTGGTTTTTGCCTGACTAGAAATGAATTAAACTTTGGCTGTATTTAGATATCAGTATTTTTAAAGGAAAAATTTTTGTAGTAAATTTTATGAAAGAGCTTTGCTTTTAAACTTACAGGAGAGATGAATTATAAAATACAAGATAAAAATTCAGACTTCATTTCCTGAAATTTTCTGATTGAATAACCTAAAAGCACTCTTATTACGAAATGCTAGATAAAATACAACAAACATCCTTTTAAAAAGCTTCTTTTTTTAGGGGTAATTTTGAACATGCAAAAGTGGACACAATAGTATAATACACTAATCACTCAGCCTCAATAGCCCTGATTACTTGTAGTCAATTCTGTGCCATCTACTCTCCCCACTACTCTGCTATTTTTGAAGCACATTGTAGACATCATATCATTTCTACCATTTATATTTCTATATGTAACTCGAAAATATAAGAACTCTTTTTCAAATTCAATAAATGCACACTTCCTTAACATCTTTAAATATTCAGCAAGTAATCAAATTTCTAATTGTCTGATATATCATAAGTGGTTTTTATTTTTTTATAGCTATATGTTTTTAAACCAGGATCATAATAAGGTTCACATATTGCAATTTTGTAATCTCTCTTAATCTATGTTTCCTGCATTGCTTCTCCTTTTCCTTTTTAAACTAGGTTAATTATAGTTTCCCACAATCCAGATTTGGCAGATCACATTCTCATTGTGTAGTTTAATGTTTCTCTGTTCCTTGCATGTCCTGTTAATTATTGGTATTTTACAGACTTGATTGTCTTCAAGATTTTCATATGCTGCCAGAAAATATTTTCTTACATATTCTTGTCTTACTATTTCTACTTTTTCAGTTGATTGCCCTTCCTTTCTTTTTATAGGACCCATCTGAATCCCCTATTTTCTTGAAAATTGAGTTTTCTATAACATCTGTCTTCTTCTGCTTCCTTACTTTCATTGAATGTTGCCTTTCCTAAAGATATTGCCTCACATCTACCCTAGGCTCTAGACGAGGGATTTACATTGCTGCTTTATGTTTTAGCTTACTCTTCTTTAATCTTTGACCATCAGTAGCTACCCTTTTCTGCTCTTCACCCTTAAGAATAGCCTTGCCAACTTGCTTTTCTTGTTTTTTAATTACTCCCCTCTTAAAATTTGCCCCCAGATATTTCATATACGTTGCTTTACAAATATTGCACAGAAGAGCTTACAATGCAAAACAGTGATTACAATAAGAGGCTCTATTCTTACGGCTTTAATCCTTTTTTCCAGAGGGAGTCGGTTTTGACTCCTGTTGACTTTTGGTAGTTCAATTCCTATCTCACCATTTTTCTCCCCCTTCTCCTCTTTTCACTCTTTTATTTCCTATATTGGTGCACATTGTAATTTGAGGTAATATATTTATAACTTTATTTCTTGTTCCAGCAACCATGGGCAATATTTGTTGATTTCTGACTTTCTGAGATTAATGCTCCTCTCCTAAGCTTTTCTTTAGCTCCCCTTCTTGCTTTCATCTTTTAGCCTCTAACATTTGTATTTTTATGTTAAGATGAACATTTACATTCTGTTCAGTAACCATAATTAAAACTCTAGTGCTTTGTAGGTGACTCTAATTTGTAAAAACAGTACCAATGCCTATATTATATTGAGGATTGTTTGTAACAGAGCCAAGGAGTGTGCTATACTGTTATTTCATCCCCTTTCTTGTCAAGTTGTCTTCCACTGGGATTGCCTTTTTCTTTTCTTTCACTGCTTTCCTTTATGATTTCTTCTGCAGGTGTTTTCATTTTGTTTACTTTTGTTTTTAATGCCATCATAGCAAGCAGTCCAACACCCATTTTTTTCTGAAGTCTTCCAGAACCCCTCTGCTCCTGTCTGGCCCGAGTGTGCCTGTCAGCATGCTGCCTGGCTCTTACCAATGACTTGACTTTACTACTTTCCAGGGTTGGATCTATTTTCTGGACAGGATATCATCTGTTTTGATTTACTCCTTTGGTTCGGTAGGTCTTAAGAAAGTAATTTCTTAAATACTACTTTTGAGGTAAAATTTGAATCTTCGAATGTTTGAAAATGTCTTTATTCTCCTGGGTAAGAATTCTAAGTTGAAAACCAGTATGAGATTAGAAAATTCAAAATGAAAAGGAAAAGCCATCTTTACCCTTCATATCCTTTTCTCACGGGTAGTCTTTTAACTTCTTATTTGCTAAGTTCAGTGGATTCTTTTTTCTCTGTTTCTGTCTTATTTAACCTCTTCATAGGTAGTATTTGACAACTCTTTTCATGAAACTCTTGTTTTTAAAAGAACCTTGTTTGTATTAAAATATATGAAGAAAAGCACACTAATCAGAAATAACACATATAGCAGAATGAATTTTTGCAAAGTGAACACTTCCAGTTTTTCTTCTATTTCTCTGGCCATTTCTTTTCAAGAATCTTTGCTGCATTTCTCTCTACATGCCTCTATCTCTGATAATTCTAACTAGCCCTTAAATGTTGTGGTCTCAAAGACTTGGTCTCTTCTTACCTTATACCTTATGTCTGGGTATCATGTACATTTGTGATTATAGTTACCTTCTTTATGCCTAATGACTCTCAAATTTGTAACAAAAGTACATAATGTTTCCCTTATCCTCCATAAATCCAGCTGCTTATAGGATATCTCAAGCTGGGTGTATCAGGTAACTCAAATTCATTATGTGCCAAACTGGATCCATCTTTCTTCCTATCTATTCTTCCCGTATATCGACTCCATGAATTGTAACACTGAACCCCCAGTCTCTCAAACCCCAAAGCAAAAAATCATTCTTAATTCCTCATATATCAAGCTGATTACTATGAATCTTCCTTTTAGTTGTCTCACAGGTGCTTTGGATTCCAAATATCTTAAATTCATCTTTCCTTTCAAACTTACTGCTTTCTAAATACCTAGTCAGTCGGAAATCTCAGATTCATGTTAGATTTCTCCCTTTTCTTTACGTCCAGTTAGTGATCAAGGTAGATTTATGTAGTACATACTCGTATCCTTGACATTTCACCTTGTATATTCTATTCTAGTTTCTGCAACACTTTCTGTATTATTTTATATCTATCCATATTACTTTCCTTCCACTCCAGATGAAGAGCTTTTGAGGCAAAGGGTTATATCTTTCTTTTGGAAAATGTTGAATGAGTAAAAGAATATAAGTAAGTTGAAATGAAGAAAGATAATATAATGATATGTAAACAGGAAAGTGATGGTATACATTTAGACTAGAAAATTTGACACAAGTCTTAAAATTCTAAAATTTCTCATAAATTAACAAATACGGTATATTTGTGTTTTGTCTAGGTCTTAGCTGAATTACTCCTAAAATGTCTTTGTAAAGATGGGGGAAAAATATAAGTAGGCATGATATAATGACATTTTATCTGTTTTATCAAAGATTCATAAAGCAGCATTATATATTTCAGTGTATCACCAGGGAATTTCTGTGGCAGTCATAGCTTATTGTGGTGTACTTTCCAAAATAGTCTCCACTCTGTTAACACTGGATTTAAGTGATTTTTTTTCTACTTTTAATTTTTTACAAATAATAATAGAGAATAATGGAAACCAGCATTCCCTTAAAGAAAATATAGCTAAATTCCAACAAGTTAATTACAGTAAATTCCAAATATTAGCAATTAATACAAAAAGGTATTTTACAAACTGTACAAAGATTGTTTTAAGATTAGCCCAGAGTCTAATTAATGAAGTAATTTTTAATAGTATCATGTCAAAGAAGAATTCTACTTAATGGAAGAGATGATGGGGTGAAAACCGCCCTAGGGAAATATTGCTAATACCAGAAAATGTGTTTTTAGGAAAATGTCCTTTTTATTTTAGATGAAGTGTATAGTAAACCCATTACCTTAAATTGTCAAATAACTTAAAAGTATGGGAGACAAAAAAATAATCGATACCTCCTTCAGTTGCCTTTTTAGTTATCATTCCTCAAGTGTTAGCTTAGCCTTTGAGGAATGTCGGGATACAGAAGAACAGATACATTAATTCCATAGCACCCTAATACAGTTCTCAGCCAGTGTTTGTCATTATTGTGGAAAGTTATAGTTGAGGTAAAAAAATCTGAGAACTTTTTTAAACAATAGTTGCTGAAAAGTAGATCCAACTTCTTTTCACTGATGATTTTTGTGAAAGACATGATGTTCCTATTACCGATGACAAGAAGCTCAAATTGGACTCTCTGCCCTTTTATGCATTAGAGCTGATGGTCCGGCTAGGTTTTGTTTTTGGGGAAACATGGTATGTATATTTTCTTGGCTGTCGCCTTACTTCGATGTTTGATTATAGCTTAGAGAGATATTGCCTTAGATATAATTGGCCAAGTGTGAACTTAAAAGTGTGTTTGGGTAGCCAAATATCTGGTAGAAACCAACAAATCGAGAGTAGAAATGAGAGTAGATGAAGACAACAAAAGTTTGTTTTGACGCTAACACGTATCTGGGGGAATTGTTTAACATTTCTTCCAAGAATAGGCATACATTTTTTAAAAACAGTTTTATTGAGATGTAATTCATATACCATACAATTTACCCCTCGCCATACATTTTTGTTTTAATTGAATAAGCAAAACTAGAATCTGTATGAATGTAGGGCTTCAGAATGAGTTACCCCGGATGTGGTCTGTGCTATGCCTATTATTTTGAGCTAAAGGCAGGGGAGACCCTCCAGGCTCAAGAGAAACTTCTGCCGCCTCCCCCCTTAACTACCTGGAAGAATTTTAATTAGGGGCCTTGCACATAGTAAGAAATCGTCAGAGATAACCTTTTTGACTATCTATAGCACAAGGCAAACTACTGGTTACTGAATGTGTGCCCTTCTTATCCTACAATGACCTTCCTCTCCTCTGAAGCACCTTACCACATTTTTAGCTCAGGATGCTCTGTATGCCTTGTTTTAACTTTCTGTCCCCAAACTTCTCATGTACGTGGCGTCTCTGACACTCGTATGTGAGATTCCCTTTTACATGAAATTATATTTGATTTTTCTCTTGTTAATCTGTCTCACGTCGATTTGATTATTCAACCAGCCAAAAAAAAAAAAACCAGAAGAGGGAGGGGGAATTTTTCCCTTCCCCACATGAACATGAATAGTGAGGAATTGTGTTTAGATATTATTCCCAACAGCTTTAACAGTAGATTTTCTATTAGATTTTGTACTTTTCTCAAGCAATTCTCAAAGAACTTTTTAGGTTTATTAGATAAAAGTGAGGGATTATGGAGATAACAACCCTTTGTCTTCTGGAATGGTATTATGGACGAAGGAACAGAGGAAGAGGTTTTCCATGTTATTTAGAAATAAGTTAATTTTGCAATATCAGGAGATTTTCTAGATATCCTTTTGATACTAATTTCTAATGTGATTTCATAAATTAGAAGTCCAAGAACATAATTCTTATAAATTCAGTCTTTTCAAATTCACTGAAACTTAATTTATAGACATAAGCATAGGTTACAACTTAGTGAATGTTCTGTGTGCACTTCAAAAGGATACACATTTATGCAGTTGTGGTGCATAGCGTTCCATAAATGTACAAATTTCCATTTTCTTCACTTATTTTTTAATCTATTTTTGTTAATTCCTGATAGAGGAGTATTTCTAGCTATAACAGCTGTTCTTTCTAGTTCTCTCTTTACAATTATGCTTCATGTAATTTGAAACTATTATACGTATATATAAAAAGTCTAATTTATAAATCTTTCATTATAGTATTTTTATGTCCTGTTTAAGAAATGTCATGAAGATATTCTTAATTTTTTTTCTGGAATGTTTATTGTATTATCTTTTACGTATTGGACAGTTACCTATCTGAAATGAATGTTTGTGAATGGTGTACTCCCACTATGACCTACTGTCACTAGTACTACTACTACTAGGACTGCCACTGCCATTACCACCATTACTAGTATTACCACTCTCACTAGTACTACCATTACCATTACCACTACTACCACTAGTACAAGTATTACTACCGCTGCTGCTGCCTGCCGCTCAGTTGGTGGTGCCAGCAACATTGACGGATCAGTTTCATGTGTCTGCTCTCTAACCACCCCCTCTCCAGGTTCCCTTTGACTCATCCCTCTGGTACCTACTCAAGGGGAAGTGGTTTCCCAGCCCTTCTCACTAAGGATTTCCGTGCATCACAGATCTAAAGTAGCACCTGGCACCATTTCCTCCTGAGGGAGGCGGACAGCTTTTTCTTGGGTCACGGCTCAGTATGGTTTTGATTCATGCCCTGATTCAGATTAGCTTCACACCTCAGACTGGTGGCACTGCTGTTTGACTCAATAATCATTTGTTCATAACCCCAGATTTATATAGGTTTTGAAAAAAAGATAATGTAAAATAAAAAATTAGATACAAATATAAAGTAAAATTTTCAGAGTGTGGCTAAGGGATGGATACCCATTAAAACTATGTATGTAGATATTTATATATATATATATGTATGTAGATATTTATATATACACACATATGTATGTGTGTGTGTGTGTGTGTGTGTGTGTGTGTGTGTGTGTGTATATATATATATATATATATATATATATATATATATATATATTTGTGTTTGTTATAAAGTAGAGGTCAAGATTCTTTTTCCCCCTCCCATATGAGTTGCCAGTTGACTGAGAAACATTTATTTTAAAAAAACAGCATTTCTTTACCAAGATGCAGTGACACATTTGTACTGAATTAGATGACCTATTCTGGACTCTATTTGTTCCATTTGCCTATTTGTCTATTTATGCCAATACCTGACTTAATTAACTTTATAGTAAATTTTGATATCTGGTAATGTAAATCCTCCAAGTTTATGCTTCAAGATTATTTTGGCTATTGTAATTATTTGTTTTTTAGCATATAGATTTTAGCTTCTAAATTTCCTAAAAGAATAAGCTCCTAAGATTTTATTTGGAAAAAAAAAAAAAAAGATTTTATTTGGGACTGTGTTGAATCTATAGATCAATTTGAAGAAGAATTAATGTCTGAACAATATTGAACTTTCCTATAGCATTATATCAACATATCCTAGTCCTCCATTTATTTTTCCTAGCAATGTTTTATAGTTTTATTGCAGAGTTATTGCAAATGTTTCAATAGATTTATTCCTAAATATTTGATTATTTTGTTACTATAGTAAATGATGCTATTTTTAAATCTTTATTTTTAAATTGTTTCTGGTATATGGAAATTCAGTTGATATTTGTATATTGATTTTGCACGCAATGCCCTTACTAAATTCACTTAGTAATTGTTAGGTTCTTCAAAATTTTTTACATTTTCAATCTATCATTTGTTAATAATGACAGTTTTACTTCTTCCTTTCTAATCTTCTTTTCAAATCATTCTAATCATTTCTTTTTCTTGCCCCATTGCACTGGCCAGGACCTCCACTACAATGTTGAATAGAAGTCATGATTTTAGACATGCTTATTAAATGTTAAACTCAAGAAGAATGAGATCAATATTTCACCGCTAGGTATTTTAATTCAAGGTCTTTTATACTTACTTTTTATCGGAATGAGGCAGTTTGTATTTATTTCTAGTTTGCTGAGAGTTTTTAATCTTGAACTGTTGTTGAATTTTATTAGAGGCAGATTCTGCATTTATTGAAATGATCATATGTTATTTTCTTATGTATTCTAACAATGTAATTCATAAACACTAACCTCACATGAGCCCTTAGTGTTCTACCTATAATTTTATATTTCCTTAGTTCATTTTACTCTTCCACTTTCCTAAACAATGTATCTCAGACCTTCTCTTTTCTCCTCAGTCTCTTATGTATTTGTTGTCACAGTGTTGTGCGTGTGTTTGTTATCAAATTGAAGTAGCTATAGTTATTTTTCATGCTTTTCCTCCTTTAGTCTCATGTTATAATTGTTTAACAATCTGTTCTGAACTAGAGTTGCGGTTTTCTGCTTCTGTCTGTTGCCTTACTCAAAATTTTGTACTTTTGCCTTTTTGTTTCAAGTAGAAGAGCTCTGTTCAACATTTCTTGTAATGCAGGTCTTGTGGTAAATTTCTTCAGCTTTTATTTGTCTAGGAAAGCCTTTTTTCCTTCATATATGAATGATAACTTTGCTAGGTAGAGTATTCTTGGTTGGTGGTTTCTATCTTTCAGTTTTTTAAATATAACTTTCCACTCTCTCCTTGTAGAGTTTCTGCTGAGAAATAAAACAAGCTTTACATATCTGTCGATTATAAATACTAAGTAGTGAGTGGGTTAAAGTCTCTGCCTTGCTGACTCCCTGTGTAGAAGCAGGCAGTTGTGGTATAACATAGACTAGAGCCAGGTCCAGGGTGTTCACTTTTACTGCTTGCCAGCACTTCTCTCTAAGTGGGCTATTGGAAGGGGAATCTCCTGCCAAATTTGCCTGGTGCTACAACTTCAGATAACGTGCAAGTTCGGAAGATGAGGTGACACAGATTTTTAAGCACCAAGATGCAGCCAAGCATCTCCTGCTTTATTACTGGATGTATAATATATCTGATACCTCCTCAGGGCAGAAATTTTAACCTGTTGTTGTGAGACCTGGTTCTATATGTGGATAGCCATATAGGCTAAGTGGAGACAACCACAAATTGTTAGACAAGGAAGGGTGACCGCCAGGTGTAGAGTGTGTTTCTCTTTGTTTCTCTCTCTCTCGCTCCCTCTTTTCCTCTCTCCCTCTCCTTCTCCCTCTCTATGTGTATCTCTATCTCCCTATCTTTGTCTTGGGAGTGAGGGAAGGTAGGAAATGGTGAAATGAACCTGTAAACCAAATCCAAAATGCATGAAAAAATCTAATACTAAGAAATATAGTCAACAAAATTAAAAGTTGAAATATGAATTTATTGTATATAAAATTAAATTTTTTTTAACTAAACCTTTAATTGAAGTGGAACATACATACAGAAAAGTGTGCTAATTATAACTGTATAGCTTTACAATTATCCCAGGTTCAACACACCTGTGTAACCCTACTCAGATCAAGAAGTAGCACGTTACCAGTATCCCAGAGGTCTCCCTTGTGCCTCGTGCCAGTCATTTTCCACGGGCCCTGCTATCCTGGCCTTGACAATCTAAACATTGTCCTAAATTTTGTCACCAAGAAAGATTAGGTAAGAGAGACAGAAGTGAACTTGAGAAGCTCCCGTGGTCAACTAATAGGAGTTCTGCTAAAAGAACTAGAGGGAATTCAAAAATTAGAGGGAATATCAAAGATACAACTTTGAATGCATTGTAGTTGAGAATTTCCTGGAATAGATAAAAAAAATATAAACCTTCGGATTAAAAGTATATAGTGAATTTTGGGGGTAGCTGGATGGCTCAGGTGGTTGGAGCGCTGTGCTCCTAACGCTGAGGTCGCCGGTTTGATTTGCACATGGGCCAGTGAGCTGCGCCCTCTACAGCTAAGATTGTGAACAACGGCTCAACCTGGAGCTGGGCTGCCCTGAGCTGCCGTGTGCGACTGGCAACGGCCAGCAACCGACTGGCTCAGCCAGGGGGGGGGTGAGCGAGGGGGGTGAGGGAGGTGGGGGGTGGGGGGGTGAGGGGGAAGCACAAGGCTCATAACACCAACATGGGCCAGTGAGGTGCATCCTTCACAACTAGACAGAACTACGGCTTCCCTCAGAGTTGGAGCAGAGGAGGGGGAGGAGAGAAGAAGGGGAGAAAAAAGTAAAAAATAAAAATAAATAAAAGTATATAGTGAATTTTGATTAAGATAAATAAAAATAAATCTATACCAAGACCATTGCAATGAAATCATAGAACATTGTTGATAAAGTGAAAAATCTTCAACTACGAGAGGGAAAAACGACGCCTGAGACCGACAATAGATTTCATATTTATATCAATAGGTGCCAGAAAACAGTGCAGTAATATCTTCAAAGTGCTAGGAGGAAAGAACTGCAAATAAAATTTTGAAAATGAGGGCATCATTTGAGAATTAGGGCAAAAATATTTTTTCTGGGGGTCAACCAAAATGGCAATAATATGGTCCTGAACTATATTCCTCGCGTGGACACATTGAATGTACAGCCACATGTAGAGCAATTATCTCTGAAAGAAATCCAGAAATTAGCTGAGTGACTCCCATACATTGGGCAAAACTGGTAGGAAAGGCTGAGGCACACTCTTGTCATAAACCCTGTCTGTGGCATAGCGCTGTACAATCAGGTGGGAACTTATAATTCCCAGCTTCTCCCTGGAGCACAGTGTTTGGACCCCACATTTAGCACCCCAACTTTTAAAACTCCCAGTTGAGAGATGGGCACCCAAGACACGTAGCTCTGAAAGCCAATAAGCCTTGTGTTCATGAGTACCATGAGACTGTAGCAGACATGCAGTTGGTAATGGGTATGCAAGTATTCAAAGAAACTATCTCCCTCAGCACAGAGGGAGCAGACAAAAATACCCATCTCTGTCTTGTCCTGAGAGATGTCCATCTGCATACTTTAAAAGTTGCTGTTTGATGGCAAGGCCCTAATTTAGCAGGCATCTAGGGTCTGACTTTGATCCTCCTCAGAGACAGGGGAAGCTGGCAGTCACCTCCCCTGCCGCCCCTTCTAGCCTGTTTCAGGTTGCTACTATCTCCCTAGGAAGAGCTTGTACACATATCTGACACTCAGCTTTTGCAGCTGCTTCCTGAGGGCTGGGCCTTTGGATCGCCTGGCTCAGATAGCCAATGGGGTTTGCATTCACGAATCGCACAGGGCTATAGCAAACAAAGAAGTGGTTCTTAACAGGCACAAGGGCTCTTCTCCGGCTATGTGGCTTTAGACCTGGGCCCAGCACAGAGGGAACAGGCAAAAATGTGTATCTCACTTTCTCCCGGGAAGGGGCTTATCTATGTACTTTCCAGGCTGATGCCCTGCATCTAGGTTCTGAGTGCAATCTTTCCCATTGGGACACGGATAGTTCTTGGTATACCTGCAAGTACTAGGAGCCACTAAGAACAAAGAGGACTTCTTGGACAATCAGCAAGGTTTTGGAGACAATCAGGAGCCTGGGCCAGGCTGATTGACAAGGTTCATTCCCCACACAAAACCAATCTGTCAGCAGTGGGAAAGGTGGCTGCTTTATCCAATGCTCAGAAACCAACACAGAGTTAAGGGAAATGTTCCAAACAAAAGAACAAGATAAATCTCCAGAAACAGTTCTTAATGACATGGAGAAATGGAGAAAAGTGATTTACCCAATAGAGTTCAACATGAGTCATCAAGATGCTCACTGAGGCCAGAAGAGCAATACATGAACAAAGTGAGAATTTCAACAGAACATGTAAAGTACTAATAGAAATCAGAGCTGACCTGAGAAAGTCAGTTGAAAGATTCAACAGCAGATTAGATAAAGCACAAGAAAGGCAGATTAGAAGACATGGCAGTGGAATTCATCCAACCAGAGAAGCAAAAGCAAAAAGAATGAAAAAGAGTGAAGATAGCTTAAGGGACTTATGGGACACCATCAAGCAGATCAATATATGCATTATAGGGGTCCCAGAGGAGAAAAAAGAGAAAGGGGCAGCAAGATTATTCAAAGAAATAAAAACTGAAAACTTCGCTAGCTTAGGGAAAGAAAACGACATCCAGATCCAGGAAACCCAGAGGATATAAGATATGATGAATTTAAAGAGACCCACACCGAGACACATTATAATTAAATTATCAAAAGTTAAACATAAGGAATTTTAAAAGCAGCAAGAGAAAAACAACTTACTACTTACAAGGAAATTCTCATAAGACTATCAGATTTTTTTTTTTTTCCAGCAAAAACTTAGGTGGCCAAGTTCAGTGGCCAAAACTTAGGTGGCCAAGTTCAGTGCTGAAGGAATAAAACCGCCACACAAGAATACTGCACCCAGAAAGTTGTCCTTCATAATTGAAGGAGAGAGTTTCCAGACAACAAAAGCTGAAGGAGTTCATCACCACTAGACCATAGCCTTACCACTAGATCATTCTAGTCTTATAAGAAATGTTAAGGAAGTTCTTCAAGCTTAAACAAAAGGATGTTAATTAATAACAGGAAAACATATAAAAACATAAAACTCACTGTAAAGGTAAATATATAATTAAATTCAAAACACTCTAATGTTAGTGGGTAAATCACGTAACTCTAGTATGAAAATTAAAACAAAAGTATTAAAAATAATTAAATATATTTTGTTAATGGATACGCAGTGTAAAAAGATGTAAATTGTTACATCAAACTGTGGAGAAGAAAGTAAAAATACAGAGTTTTTTTGCATTTGAAGTTATGCTGTATTACATTAAAATATACTGTTATAAAAATGTTTTATGTAAGCCTCGTGGTAAACATATAGCAAAGCCTTATAGAATGTACAGTTAGATTAAATTAGATCTATGATCATCTGAATAGATGCAGAGAAAGCATTTGACAAAATTCAGCATATTTTCATATTAACAACTCTCAACAAATTGGCTATAAAATGTATGTGCCTCAATATAATAAAGGCCAGATTAGACAAAACCACAGATAACATCATCCTCAATGGTGAAAAGCTTAAAGCTTTTTAAAAAAAGATTAGGAACAGTACAAGGATGCCTACTCTTACCACTTATATTCAACACAGTATTGGAAGTTTTAGCCAGAGCAATTAGGTAAGAAAAAAAAAAGGCATCTAAATTGGAAAGGAAGAAGTGAAAATGTCTCTATTTGCAGTTGACAAAATGTTATATATGGAAAACCCTAAATACTCCACCAAAAAAACTGTTAGAACTAACAAATAAAGTTGCAGGATACAAAATCAATATACAAAAATCAGTTGCATTTCTATACACTAACAATGAACAATCAGAAAGAAAAATTTTTAAAAACTCCCTATTACAAGTGCACCAAAAAGAATAAAATATTTAGGAATAAATTTAACCAAGAAGGTAAAATTCTATACAATAAAAACTATATAACATCGATGAAAGAAGTTGAAGAAGACATATAAATGGAAAGCTCATGAATTGGAGGAATTAATACTGTTTAAATATCCATACTACCCAAAGTGATCTACAGAGGCAATGCAATCTCTATCAAAATTACAATGGCATTTTTCACAGAAATAGAACAAACCTAAAACTTTTATGGAACTAAAAAAAGATCTCAAATAGCCAAAGCAATATTGAGAAAGAAGAGCAAAGCTGGAGGCATCACAATTTCTGATTTCAAACTATATGACAAAGCTATACCCTGTTTCCCTGAAAATAAAACCTAGCCAGACCATTAGCTCTAATGCGTCTTTTGGAGCAAAAATTAATATAAGACCTGCTCTTATCTAAGACCCGGTCATATATTATGTTATATTATATTATATTATATTATATTATATTATATTATATTATATTATATTATATTATATTATATTATACCTTGTCTTATTTTAAAATAAGACCGGGTTTTATATTAACTTTTGCTCATTACATTAGAGCTGATGGTCCGGCTAGATCTTATTTTCAGGGAAACACGGTAGTAGTCAAAACAGCATGGTATTGGCATAAATACACACATTGATCAATTAAACAGAACAGAGAGCCCCCAGATAAACCCATGCATGTATGGTTAATTAATATATGACAAATAAGGCAAGAACATATAATGGAGAAAGGGTGGTCTCTTTGATAAAAGGTGGTGGGAAAACTGAATAGCCACATGTAAAAGAATGACATTGAATCCCTATCTTACACCATACACAAAATCTACTTAAAATGGATTAAAGACTTGAATGTAAGACCTGAAACCATAAAACTCCTAAAAGAAAACCTAGGTGTTTTGCTCCTTTGTGTTGGTCTTGGCAATGACTTTTTTGGATTTGACACCAAAGCAAAGGCAACCAAAGTAAAAATAAACATGTGGGAGTACATCAAATGAAAACGCTTTTGTTCAGCAAAGGAAATCATCAATAAAGTGAAAAGACAACCTATGGAATGGCCGAAAATATTTGTAAACTATCTATCTGAAATGAGGATGATATTCCAAAATATACAAGGAACTCAGACAATTCAATAGCAAACAAATGAAAAACTAACCCAATTAAAAAAAGGTAAAAGGCCGAATAATGTTCCAGTGTGTGTGTGCGCGCACGCACACACACCCCACATTTTCTTGATCCATTCATCTGTTGACAAACACTTAGGTTATTTCCATACCTTGGCTGTTGTGAATAATGCTGCAATGAACATGGAAGTACAGATAGCTTTTCAAGATAATGGTTAAATTTCCGTTTGATACATACCCAAAAGTTGAATTGCTGGGTCATATGGCAGTTCTGTTTTTAATTTCTTGAGAAACTTCCATACTATTTACATAGTGGCTGTACCAGTTTCCATTCCCACCAACAGTGTATCAGGATTCCCTTTTCTTTATATCCTCACTAGCATTTGTTATCTCTTGTCCTTTGGATGACAGCCATCCTAACAGGTGTGAGGTGGTAGCTCACTGTGGTCTTCCTTTACATTTGCCCGATGATTCGTGATGTCAAGCACTATTTCATGAACCTGTTGACCATTTGTATATCTTCTGTGGGAAAATGACTTTTCAGGTCCTTTGATCATTACTGCTTCCTAGACCATTGCAGTAGCTTTCTGACTCTTGATCATTTCACCTTTCTAATTCATCATTGACTGTGGAATAGTTTAAATTCTTTGGTCTCATATTCCGACCTTTCTTAATGTTGTACTTTATCAGTTAGAATTACATTCATTTACAAGTAATAAGATGTCTGGTGATAGTAGGTGATTTCTGTCATTGATTCACCTGCTTAAGGTTTCCCAATCTTTTCCTTCTATTCGGCTTTCCTTCATGGTTGCCTCATGGTTTTAAGGTGACTGCCCTACCCTATATTTATATTCAGATTCAGGTAGGAAGAGAGTGAAGTAGAAAAAGCAAAAAGGATGCTAAGTCAACCTCTTTTTAAGGAGTGTCTTGGAAGTACCACCCAACAGCTTTCATATAAATCTCATTTGCTGCAACTGGTTCACATGGCTATCCATCTGTGGGGAAGTACAGATTTTTTTGTTTCGTTTTTGTATTTTGGATATATTACTCTCCTCAACAAAATTGGGCTTCTGTCAAAGGAATAAGGAAAAATGCAGATTGGGTATGTAGCTGCAGTTTTATCACAAGTATTCATCTATCCTAAATGGTGTAACTTCTCAAATTCTATACTTCACTCCAAAAACTACTCAATGTGTTTGTACCTTTCTGCTCTTCAGTTTCACTCTCTTGGAATGTTCTTCCTTTTCCACCCATCTAAATCCAATCCATTGTTCAAGATCAGTTTTAAATATGACCTCCTGTTATAAAACTCATCAGTTAATCCCAGCTTCAAATGTTATTTTTCCTCTCCAAACACCAATAAGCAATTGGTACATAGTACATGCCGTATGAGTGAGTAATCCATTTGTTGAGAAATCATGTTGTCTCATGGGATCTCTTCTTCTGTGGTCTATAACTGATTTTGTTTGTTTTGTTAGTGTATATTTATATTATGTTTACTCAGGTGTAAGCTTTACAGTTTTACGGTCATGGTCTGCAGAAGTTTATAATCTTTATGTCTTTCACAGTGCTTTGTATATAGTACCGTGTTTCCCCCAAAATAAGACCTAACCGGAAAATAAGCCCTAGCACATTTTTCAGGATGACGTCCCCTGAACATAAGCCCTAAATGCGTCTTTTGGAGCAAATCTTAATATAAGACCCGGTCTTATTTTCGGGGAAACACAGTAGTACACAATATTTATTCAGTTAATAGATTTGACAGCGTCACTGTTGTCAGTGACTACGTCTTTCTACATAAAGGATAGATACCTTATCAGTATATCACTTTCATTTGTAACTATATTGTTTTTTCTTACAGGCAGATGTTCTGAAAAAGATTCTGCGTGGAAATGGCTTGCCTTACAATGACAGAAATGGAAGGAACGTCCACATCTCCTATACATCAGAATGGTGATATTCCTGGAAATGATAATTCTGTGAAGCAAATAGATCCGATTCTACATGTGCATCTTTATCATTCCCTTGGGAAAACTGAGGGAGATTACTTGAAGTTTCCAATTGGGAAGTATGTTGCAGAAGAAATTTGTGTTGCTGCTTCTAAAGCTTGTGGTAAGTATTAAAAAATAGGGTTTTTTTTTCTTCTTAATAGATCATTGCTTTAATTATGCTACTCTGATACTATGTACGTGTACATGTATAATGTGTTACTATTTTTTTAAATTTTTGCCTGGTTGATTTTGTATTCTGCAACTTTGCTGAATTCATTTATAAGCTCTGATCACATGAGGGGGAATTGTTTATTTCTTTATATAAGATCATGCCATGTGCAAATAGGGACAGTTTTGAACCTTCCCAATTTGGATGCCTTTTATTTTTCTTACTTAATTGCTCTGGCTAGAACTTCCATTACAGTGTTGTGTAGAAGTAGTGTGAATGGGGCATCCTTGTCTTGTTCCTGATCTTAGGGGTAGGTTTTCAGTCTTTCACCGGTGTTTGGATGTTACGTGGATGTGGGTGTTTCATAAGTGCCCATTGTCACATTGAGGAAGTTCCCTTCTATTCCTAGTTTAAACTTTTTTTTTTTTTTCGGTGTTTTTTTTTTTTGAAGTAAAAGAGTATTGGATTTTGTCACATACTTTTTGTCTATAAATTGAGATCATCATGTGGGTGTTTTTTTTCCATTATCGTGATTATTTTCATATGTTGAACCACCCCTTTATTTCTGGGATAAATCCCGCTTGCTCATGGTGTATAATTCTTTTAATATTTTGCTGGATGTGTTTTGCTGCTATTTTGCTGAGGAAATTTGCATTTATATTCATCAAGGATATTGGTCTGTAGTTTTCTTGTAGTGTCTTTGTTTGGCTATGGTATCAAGGTAATGCTGGCCTAATTGAATGAGGTAGGAAACGTTTCCTCTTCATTTTTTTTTTAAAGATTTTTGAGAAAGATTGTTGTTTCTTCTTAAAATGATTGATAGAATTCACCAGTGAAGCCATCTAGTCCTGGGCTTTTCTTTGTTGGGAAGATTTTGATTATAGATTCAATCTCTTTATTTCTTATAGGTCTGTTTAGATTTTCTATTTCTTCTTGAGTCAATTTTGACAATTTGTGTGTTTCTAGGAATTTTTCCGTTTTATCTACGTCATCTAATTGTTGGCAAATACTCTTCGTAATATTTTCTTGGAGCTCCCTTATAGGTTACTAGTTTTATACTCCTTTTGGTTTTTGTAATGTCAGTAGTGATGTTCCCACTTTTATTTCTGAATTTAGTAATTTGAATCTTCTCTCTATTTTTTTCTTGTTCAGTCTAGCTAAAGGTTTGTCAGTTTTCTTGATCTTTTCATAGAACCAGTGTTTGGTGTCATTGATTTTTCTCTGTTGTTCTTTTTATTCTCTCTTCCCCTTAACTAATCTTCATTATTTCCTCCTTTCTATTGGCTTTGGGTTTAGTTTATTATTTTTTTCTAGTACCTTAAGGTGTGTAGTAAGGCTATTGATTAGCAATCTTTATTCTTTTTTAATGTAGATGTTTACAGCTATAATTTTTTCTCTATCTTCTGGTTTTGCTGCATACCATAAGTTTTGATATGTTGTATTTTTGGTTTCGTTTGTCTCAGTGTACTTGCTAATTTCCCTTGTGATTTCTTCTTTGACCATTGATTGTTTCAGTGTGTTGTTGAATTTCTGCATATTTGTGAATTATTTAAGTTTTCTTTCTGCTATGATTTCTACTTTTATTCCATTGTGATCAGAGAAAATACTTTGAATGGTTTCAGTCTATAAATATATTGAGATTGCTTTTGTGACTTAACCTATGGCCTATGCTGGATAATACTCCATTTACATTTCAGAAAAATGTGTATTCTGCTATTGTGGAGTTGTGTTGTGTATATGTCTGTTAGATATAGATGATATGTAGTGTTATTCTATGCCTCTATTTCTGTTTTGTTTTTCTGTCCATTATTGAGAATGGGGTATTGAACTTTCCAAGTACTATTGGTTTTCAGTATTCAGTTTTCAGTTCTGGGCCTAATTTGTTAATGTGTGTTTGCAAGTGGTATACCTCTTGAAGGATTGAAACTTTCATAATGCCCTTCTTTGTCTTTTGTAACAATTTTTGACTTAGAGTCTGAAAGAATTCCTTGACCCAGAGTGTGTGTGTGTGTGTGTGTGTGTGTGTGTGCGCGCGCGTGTGTGCGCGCACGCGCGAAGGCTTTCCTGCACCAACACACAATTCACAGACACCAACAGGGTATTGAGAGTTCAACTTAGTTCTGACACTGTCTACTCAGAGATAGAATCAGATTCCACAGGTAAAGGGCTCATTTCCACAAATTTGCCTCCACTTCAGATGCCAGTAGCAAGCCCACATTGTTGCCTGTGCTTCTGACTGACCAGCTATAAATTGAAGGTTCCAGTAACCCCCTCCTTGGCTTTGATTAATTTGCTAGAATGGCTCTCAAAACTTAGGAAAACCCGTTTACTCACTAAACTACTGATTTGTTTCAAAGGATATTAAAGGATATGAATCAACAACCAGATGAAGAGATAGGTAGGGTGAGTTCCCAAACAAAGGAGATTCTGTGTTCATGTAGTTTGGGGCTTGGCATGGTAGCACATGAAAGCATTCTGGTTCCCCAACATGGAAGCTCCCCAAACCCCCTTCTTTTGGGTTTTTATGGAGGCTTCATTAAATGGAGGCATGATTGATTAACTCATTGGCTATTGGTGATTGATTCAACCTCTAGCTTTTCTGTCCTCCCCAGAAATTAGGGGCTGACAACCAGCCCTTTTTCTTAGATGAATTGCAGAAGTCGTCTTTATTAACATAAACCCAACTGTGGTAGAAAGGTCTTGTTATGAATATTAAGACACAGTTTCACTTTTATGGCTCTGAAGTGTTTTTAATAACTGAGAACAAGAGACCAAATACAACAAAAGATGCTCCCATTGCTCTTATTGCTCAGGAAATTCCAAGAATTTTGAGAAATGTGAGCCAGGAACAGTGAATGAAGACCAAATATGTGTGAGAAATATATTTGGTCTACTTATTCTGGTATTAGTTATAGCCTTCCTAGCTTTCTTTTTCTTACTATTTGTATGGGTTATCTTTTTCTATCCTTTCCCTTTCAGCTTAAAATTCTTTAGATTTAAAGTGAGTCTCTTGTGGACAGCACATAGTTGACTTGTGTTTTGTACCCATCCTATGAATCTTTGCCTTTCATTGGATAGTTTTATTCATTTACATTTTATTAATTTACATTTACCCATTTACATTGTAGTAATTAGTGATAAAGAAGACTAATGACTTCCATTTTGCTGTTTATGTTTCATAACTTTTTTATTTTTTGTTTCCTCTACTATTGCCTTTTTTGGTGTTTAACTTTTTTTGGTGTTAATTTGAATCCTTTTTCATTTCCTTTTTTTTGAAGTTACTTTCTTAGGGATTACCCTAGGGATTACAAGTGTCTCTTGAATTTGTAACTATTTTAAACTAATACCACCTTACCTTCAATAGTATGCAAAACTCTGCTTATATACACCTCTGTACCTCCTCCTTTATGATGATGTTTTACTAATTATATCTTTATGCATCGTGTGTCCATTAGCATAGACTTATAACTATTGGTTTATGCATTTGTCTTTTACATCATGTAGGGGAAAAGAGGAATTACTAATTACTAATACTTTATTCTTAAAGTTTAGTTTACCACTCACCAGTTTTTTGGCTTTGCGTTCGCAAGTGTATCATATTCCTTCTTTTTAGCTTCAACTTGTCTGCGTTCTTGCATTTAAAGTATTTCTTTTAAATAACATGGTATTTTTTACAATCCAGAATGATAGGCTGTGTGTTTTAATTAGCTTGTTTACATTTATGTGTAATTACTGATATAATTGTGTTTAAATCTATTATTTTGCTGTTTGTTTTCTGTTAGTTTCATTTGTTTTCATTTTCTATTTTCCTTCTTTCCTAATGTTATTTTAGGTTGATCAAGTATGCTTTTTTAATTTATCTCTTCTGTTAGGTTTCTTGTGACAGTTTTTGTATTTTTCTTTTAGTGGTTACTCTAGATATCACATTGTACATTTTGACTTATTATAGGCTTAAGTTAGTGTGTTATAATTTTCCAAACAATCCAAGAACTTTGCAGCAGTTTGACTCCATTTACTTCTTCTCACTTTTGGTGCTATTGTTACCACATAGGACACTTACATTATTGTTGCCTTAATTGGTCATTATTCATTGATATTTATCCTTCCCCTTATTCTTCATTCTTTCCTGTAGTTCCATACTTTCATCTGTCATTGTTTTCCTTTAGCCTGAAGAGCTCCTTTTAGTATTTTTTCGTGTACTGCAGATCTGGTGGTGACAATTTCTTCAGTTGTCGTTAATCTAAAACTTTTTTTTTTTTTTTTTTGCCTTTTTTGAAAGATACGGTCACAGGGTATAGAATTCTAGGATGGCTTTTTTTTTTCTTTTTCACATTCATTAGTTTTAAGATGTCATTTCATTCATTCTTCTGGCTTCCATCGATTTTGTTGAATAGATACCTGTCAGTCTTTTAATTCCTTTTTTGAAGATAATACATTTCTTTTGTTGAAAAGCTATCTATCAGACTTTTAATTTGTCTTTTAAAGGTAATACATTTCTATTCTCTGGCTACTTTTAAGATATTTTTTTCTATTGTTCATTTTCATTAGTTTGACTATATTGTTTTCTTTGTCTTTAGTTTATTTGGGGCTCTCTGAGCTTATTGAATTTGTGGGTCTCTTTGTTTAGGTTTGAAAAATTCTTGGCTGTTTTCCCTTCAATTACATATAAATTAGATCCATTTAACATGTCTCAAATGCCTTTTATACTCTGTTCAGTTTTTTGCCATCCTGTATTTTTTTGTGCTTTAATGTTGGTATTTTTTATGTACTTGTTTTCATGTTGACTAATTCTGTCTCCTGCAGTGTGTAGTGTGCTGTTAAAATCTATCTGTTAGGCCATAGATTAGCAGTATCAGCATCACCAAGGAGCTTGTTAGAAATGCAATATCTCAGGCCCCATCCTGAAATCAGTGGATGAATATCTGTATTTTAACATAGTCTCTAAGTTATTCTTATACGTGTTAAAGTTTGAAAAGTACTGGTCTAGCTCATTCAGTTAGGGAAACAAAAAAATTATACATATAGCTTTTAAAACCCAATTAGGATACATTCCTGGGATATTTACAATGGAACCCATGTAATGTGCCATATATTTTGCTGAGCACTTTATTCATGTTATCACGTTTTATCCTTCCACCTATCCAATGAACTCAGTTTTATTCTTATTATAAAGATGATGAAACACTAGAGAGATAAACTATCACAAGTTTTTTTACTTGTAAATGCCTGAACTCAGACTTAACTCGTATCTGACTCCAAGCTGATACTATATAACTAGGTTACCATTATTCAAACTGGGACACTTTTGAGATGAAAAGATATGTTGTTAATAATTAGGGTGGAATAGTACTCATAAATCAAAACTCTTTCAGTCCAGCCAGGTTATATTCTCATTCTGTCTGTAACTGTATGCTATATAGCACCTCTATTTTCTTTTCTGTATAACTACTTTAGCTCTGAGAGCATTTGAAAATGATCCCCCTGCCTATGCACATTTTATGTACTCTGCCTGCAATCACATAGACTTACATAGCTAAATCCTCATGTGCTTTCAGCTTATGTTTTACCTCTTCAGAAGCCTTCATTGAAGTCTTTACTCCACTTGGTCTCATGAGAAATTTTTTTTATCTCTTAAAAAAAATCAGAGGTTAAAATGATGAAGATGGATTTTATTAAAACAACAACAACAACAAAACTATTGTAATTGGGAAAGATACTCCAGTATACAAGTGGGCTTAATTCTGAATACTATCTGAACAAGTGGGGATTTATAGCTAAGGAGTCAGTTGGGTAGAGGCATGGTGAATGGAAAATTAATAAGAGGAAACTACAAGTCTGCGCGGATTCTGGCTGAACCAACCTAACAGGATACTTGCTCCAGGCAGGCCAAAGTGATCAGATATTACCTGGAGGATAGTAGAGAAGGGGAGTTTGAAATATCGAAGGTGGGGGATTTGTTGCTAAAGGAACTTAGCAGGATTGTTGCCAAAACTGATTCTGTAACGAAATACACAGATGGGCTTAGTTGGGTTCAGAGGAGCCTAACTAAAATTTGGTCAAGCAAGGAATCTTTGAATCTTTGTCACCTTTCCTCTGTACTTCTGTGTTTTCTTGTGGTCTTTACTACCATTGTACTTAACCTGTTAAATTGTAATTCTCCAAAGGCTTCTTTGTGTCATCTACATGGTAAGATTTTTTAAAGTTAGGCACTATTTTTCATTTTTGTATTTCCCATACCCATCTTGTGCTTGTCATAGTATAGAGACTCTGTTACTATTAGTGGAATGATGACTGTTCATGCTCTAGAATGATATGAAACTACCTTACAAATCTGGTAATGGCTTGGAAAAGAAGAAACACATTGAAATATAAAAATAAAAAGAATTTGGATTGTCATTTAGGAAAAAAAGGGAGTTAAAAATGACTGAAGTTTCTTTGAAGTCCTATCTTTTCAATATAAAATATATCTCAAATACAGTGTCACTGCCTTTTCTTCCTTTCTAGGACAACCCAATTAACATGAACTAAGAGAAAAATGAAATAAGTATTAATATATAATTGCCATTTTGAAATAAGATATCAGTGTGACTAAACATGACTATAAGCACTGTCCTTTGTTATTGCAGGGCTGATCTAACGATTTTCTTTTGGTGTGCACCCCCTTTTTCCAATCCCTTTGTGTCAATTTATATGGATACATTCATTTTCCTATTTTGATACCTATAATTAAGGCAAGGAGTCTTTCTTATGTTAACAAATCATTATTCATCATTTTTAAAAAATCCTGATGATTCATCAATATGAATTCACTTTTCCTGTAATCATGCTATTATTTGAAAGTCATGATATCGTCTTATTCTACAAAATATCCCTATCAACATAAGAACAAAAGTTCCATACCTAATTTTATTTGTACGATTACATTTAAGTTAAATGGTAGTTTTTTGTTAAAATTCTCTTCTCAGTATTTTCTCTTTCCAGGATAATCTTATAGTCAGGTCTTTTGTGGCCCTTTCCTGGGCAGTTTTACCTCCCACTGTGTCTCTTATGTACCTAGAACACTGGCTTTGTGGATAAAGGAGAGGTAGTAACTTCTAGAAAAAAGTAGTAGTATATGCAAGGCACAGAGACATGGGATTATGGTGCTAATTACTTGATTAGATGATGTTATTTAAAATTTTAAGTTTAAAATATTTTTCAATGCAGAATTCACCTGCATCAAAATGATATTCAGATAAAATAACTTTCTCAAATTATTTCAGTATCGTTATTTCATGTCAACTTATGGTTATTTTAAAGTTTAGTGAATGACAAGTCATCATTCTCCATAGTTTAAAGATGATTTATAGGTGAACCCTTATTTTGGTATTGATTAGTTTCTTTTTTTCCTGTCTTTTTGACCTGAGAGCTTATTTTTATGTAATAAATTCTTTAAAAGAAGAAATTTCTTCTCCACTGTACTCTTACCTTCCTTTGTCCTTAGTCCCATCCTGTTAACTAGAGCAATAGTCTCTTATGAATCCTTCCATAGTTTTCTCCATGATGGTATAATCAAATATGGACACATTATCCTGCTCTCCCACACACACACAGTCATTAGGATTTCAATGTTCTTGTTTTGTAAAATGGAATCATATTATATCCTCGTGTGCTTCTTGCTTTTCTCATGAATACATATATTGTAAAAAATTTATTCAAGCCAACTGCTTTTGCACTAACTCATTCTTTTATTTAATTTCATAATAACAACATGGATTATGCTACCACAATTTTTTATCTTCTGCACTTAAATTCATATTTTCTTATGAATATACTGCAGTTTTAGGAGTTCTTGGGAGAAATTGCTGGGTTTAAAGGTTATTTTAAATTTATATTGACATTGATTTCTCAGAATTATATCAATATTGCTCTCTCAGAAGCTGTACCAGTTTACATTTTTAGAAGCTTTGTAACACAGTACCCTTTTCACCACAATTAAATCGGCATTACATGTTATCATCCCTCTTGTTGTTTTTGCTAGCTGAATGGGTATAAAGTGGTATCACATAATTTTAATTTGCGTTTCCTTCAGTACTAGGTATTACCATCCTTTCGCATGTTTATTAGCTGTGTGGATTTGCTCTATGAATAACTTTTCCATTTTTGGGCTAATTTTTACTTTTTTATTTTGCCTTTTAAATTTTGATTTTTTATTATAAAATATTTCAAGCAACACTTTATATAGAAAAATGTCATACATATCAGTGTACTTACCACCCAACTTTTCGAATCCATAATTTTGCTATTTTATTGCAGATTTTTCACTAATATGTTATTGTGTTGAATTATTTTAATAGATTTTTCTAACTTAGCCATCTCTGCAATCTTAGGATGAGTAAACTTTAATTTTTAAAAGAAATATTGCTAGATTTGGTTTGCTAATATTTATTTTAGGATTTTTTGTGTCTATTTTGGTAAGTGAAATTATCCTTTTATGATGTCTTTGTCTAGTTTTGGTATCATTGTTAAACTAAACTCAAAATGTGTCAATATTTCTTTGTTTCTTTTTCTGTTCTCTGTAATTAAGATTGGAACTATCTTTCATGTTTGGTTGAACTCACATGTAAATTTCATCTGGCCTGATGGTGGTTTTTTCTTATTTTCTTCTTTCTCATTATTCTTTCTTTCTCTTCTTAATTTCTTCTCTTCTGTGTTTTTGTTTTTGTTTTAAGTAGATAGATTGTTTCTTTAATGGTTATAGTTCTTTCGAGGGTTTTTAAAAAATTGAATCCATTTTTAAAGCTGTATATTATTTAAATTGTTCATTTGCCTACATTTTCAAATTTATTGGGATAATTTATTCTAGCACTCTATTTTTGTCTTCATAACTTATACTTTAAAAAATTATCTGTTTATCTTTCCTTTTTTTCTTGATCAGACTTAACAAAGACTTGTTTATTTTATTAGTCATTGCAAATGATCAGCTTTTATTTTATTGATTCTCTTTATTAAATTTTT
Source organism: Rhinolophus sinicus (assembly GCF_057876585.1). NCBI lineage: Eukaryota > Metazoa > Chordata > Mammalia > Chiroptera > Rhinolophidae > Rhinolophus > Rhinolophus sinicus. The sequence goes on from NC_142516.1 coordinate 52,389,416, forward strand.
ATTCTCTATTATTAATTTCTATTCTATCATGTCTTTCTTTCAGCTGTCTTTGGGATTACTCTGTTGTTTGCTAACATTGAGTTAGATAACTTAGATCAATCTGTTATTTTCCAATATAAGCAGTTTAAAGCTACAGTTTTCCCTCTTGAGCATCACGTTAGCTATATTTCATAATTTTTAATACATGATATTGATCATTATTCATTATAAATGCTTTTTAACTTCTGTTATAATTTCTCCTATGACCTGTGAGCTATTTGCAAGTATTTGTAAATACAAGAATGAATGCAAAGATACAGTTTAAAAGTTACTGAATGTTTTTATATGTAACTTATTGAAATCTTTACATATCTATGAGTACACAGTTGTTTTAATAATTTAAATAAAAATTTAAAATTTTTGTTGTCAATGTGTCAAGTTGTTGTCATGTTTGCCTACAGTGGAAAAGAATAAAAGTATTGCTAAAATAAAAATACTTTTATTTTCTTTGAGGCTTATGTTTTCCAATATATAGTACTAAAAAAAATTAAGTATTCATTTCTGATTTAAGTGTGATTAGAGAACATGCCATGTATGATTGATTATTCTCTGGCATTTTGGGAGACTTTTTTTTTTCGGAGACTGGTTTTTAATGTCCATATAATTGGTGTGTATATATATAATTGGTGGGTATATGTGTGAATTTTCTATGTGTACTTGGAAATAAAAGACATTGTGTGGCTTAGATGTTTTATATGCTTTTATAAAGTTCAGTGGCCTTCAACCTTTTGTTAATGTATAATAACTCCAAAAAATCTTTGAAAAAAATCACATGCCCTTGCAATTTAAGTTGACAATTAAAAATTTTCATTGTAAGTTTAAATAGTGCACAGAATATAATTCCTAGTATATTGTATAAAATTTAACATTTAAAATAAAGCTGTTTCAGTGTTCTTAAAAGTATCCAATGATTTCAAAATATTTTTGTTATTTGATGCTTTCATTATCAGTTAAAGCACACAAATTTGGATCAGCCTTTCTGTAGAGACAACTAAAATGTTGGATAATGTATTTTTAAAATCTGCTTGGAAGAATCCCAGCAATCATATTTTAAATATGTAAAATATAGGGGAGAAAGATACTTAATTAAGAATTCAGTTGTAAGTTGTGTTGAACCAAAATTCGACTGCTACTGCATTTTGTGCCTATTTTGAATTGTTACTTTAGACCCACTTCATATTATAGATGTTATGTGAGTGTACTTTCAACTATCCGTAATCATTTCTTTTCTGCTTCTTTCCCAGGAATCACACCTGTGTATCATAGTATGTTTGCTTTAATGAGTGAAACAGAAAGGATCTGGTATCCGCCCAACCATGTCTTCCATATAGATGAATCAACCAGGCACGATGTACTCTATAGAATAAGGTACTTTCTCCAGTAAAGTGGCTTATTTAATGGTAAAAGGACAAAGTGGGAGAAATTGTTGAATGTATTTTTTAATTGCAAGCACTTAATATCAGAGACCAAAACCAATTAACATTGAATCTTCTTATTTAAGACTCTGTTTCTCCACTATGGGAAGTGTACATACGTGACCTTTACCTAGAATGCTCTGAGAATAAACTGTTCTAGTGAGATGCTACTTTACCTCTTACGATTATAATTAAATTTTTAAAACGCTGAACATGGTTTTACCCACAAAATCCTAAATGTTTGGAGTATTGCCAGTTTACCAGGAAATTTGATGTTTTTTGCTCATCTCTTTTTTTTAATTACTTTTTTTAAAGTTGAAGTGAAGGAAAGATAAGATTTTGTCAGTGTTTATTACAGCCTCAAATGATAAGTGAATTTATTTTATAGTTTACGGTAACCTGTAATACCAATTTAGAGAAATCCATAGGTACTTTTCTACTCAAAAGGATAAAACAAATAAGTTTGATATGTGGCTCATGAAGTAGATCCATTCAACTCAGTCAGTGTTGTATGGTAAAAAAAGAACATGGACTCATTCATAATTTTAAAAAGAAAAGAAAAGGAAGCCTAATTAACTAAAATTCAGGAGAGACATCCTTACCATGATAAAGGGTATCTATAAAATAACACGTAACTAATAATATTCTAAAATAATAAAATCTTAGAAACAGTGTCTTTAAAATTAGAAATAGGGGAGAAACAAAGATAGCCATGATGACTGCTTCTTTTTAGGATTTAAGTGGAGTTCCTAAGCAGGGCAGTAACAAGAAAAAAAATATTTACTAATTGAGAACAAAGAAGTAAAAAGTCATTATTTGGAGATGATATGATTGTTAGCATAGAAAGTAACAAATCTACATGAATAATAGGCATAAATAATAAGCATATTTCTACATTTCTGTTTTCTATTATTCTACATTCTGTGCATGAAAGAAGACAGTATGTTGATTTTACACTTATGTTTCTTGTATTTTCTACCTGTATTTTTATTATGGTCTTATCCAGATTTCCTTTTGTTCCCTACTTGTATTTAATGTTATCTGTGTTTTCTGATCATGGGATAATACCTTTTTGTATACTGGAAGTGGTTATATATACACGGTATTTCTATTTGAATTGGTTGGAGGCTGATGGAATGTTTTCACTGTCTTATAGGTTTTACTTTCCTTACTGGTATTGTAATGGCAGCAACAGAACCTATCGGCATGGAATATCTCGAGGTGCTGAAGCTCCTCTTCTTGATGACTTTGTCATGTCTTACCTTTTTGCTCAGGTACGATTATATTACTAATACACGTATTAAATGATAAATATCTTGCTGTGTAGTGTACCTCTTAATCAGGAAAATCTTTATATATAGGAAAATTAATGTTCTGTCTTACACAGCAGGTGCAGATAGGAGTCTTTTATCACTAATTTTTAATCCCAGGTTTATGGATAACAGAATCTCTTTTATAAAGATTCCTTGAATTGGCTCTTCTGAATTTTCTTTTTTTAATTTTAGTGCTTTAGATTATTTTAAGGATTTCAAAATTTAGTTCATGAGTTTTACAGCATGATTCATGTAGACATATGTGTCTGGAATATAAGACAGTAAAATTTCTTTACAGAATTTTTAAAAATTCTTGAACAATTTTAGACTTAAATAGTGAGGAGTGAAGTATAAAGAAACTAGGTAACTGCATAAAAAGTGAGCTATTATAGTTTGTGTAGCTACTCATAGGCAGGTGGCTAGATGTTGACTCTTAGTCTGAGAGCTTTCTTCCAGTTATTTGTTTATTAATACTGTTATGTTAAATTTTTGTAGTGTTTTTGAGCATTTTGTAATGCTTTTTCATCTGTCACCTTGATTTAAGCAGTAATTGAACTGTTTTATCATTAAATAACTTTTGTTTTTATGTGCAAGAAGACTGAGGAGTAGAAACTAAAAAAAAAAGACATTAACGCTTTTGGGTAAACATATGTTTTTGGTATCCCCAAAAAGTGTCAGATTAAGGAGTTCTAAATCAGATTTGTTAATATCATAGGAAATAATCCCACAGTTCCTCATGGTTCACGTTTCTAAGACGTGTAGTAGGGCTAATTCAGTTTGTGAACAACAAATTGAAAAATATTTCTCTTTTGTGGTATGAGATCAGCCTACTTTTTTTTTTTTATTGTGGTAAGGTATACTTAATAAAATTTACCCTTTTAGCTATTTTTAACTGGATAGCTCAGTGGCATTAATTAAGTACATTCACATTATTTTGCCACCATCACCACCATCCATTGTCAGAACATTTTTTATCTTCCTAAACTGAAACTTCACACCTTAATCAATAACTCCTCATTCCCCTCTCCTCTGGCCTCTGGCTGCAAGCTGTCTGTCTACTTTCTGTCTCTATGAATTTCCCTATTCCAAGTACCTCATTTAAGTGGAGTTATACAGTATTTGCTCTTTTGTGACTGCCTTATTTCTCTTAGCATAATGAATTCAAGGTTCATTCATGTCATAGCGTATATCTGAATTTCCTTCCTTTTTAAGGCTGATTATTCCCTTCTACGTAGTACCACATCCATTTATCTGTTGATGGATACTTGGGTTGCTTCCACCTTTCTGCTCTTATAAATCATGTTGCAGTGAACATGGGTCTACAAATACCTTTTTGAGACCCTGCTTTCATTCTTTGGATATATATCTAGAAGTGGAATTCATTGAATCATATGGTAATTCTATTTTTATTTTTATCTTTTTTGAGGAACTGCTATACTGTTTTCCATAGCAGCTGCACCATTTTATATTCCTACTAGCAGTGCACAAGCGTTCCAGTTTCTCCACATCCTTGCCAGCACTTACTTTCTATTTTTTTTTTTTTTTGACAATAGTGATTCTGACAGATGTGAAGTGTTATCTCATAGTTTTGATTTCATTTCCCTAATGATTAGTGATGAGTATTTTTTTGTAAGCTTGTTGGCCATTTGTATATCTTCTTGGGGAAATTTCTATTGAACTCCTTTGCCCATTTTTTAATCAAATTTGGTTTTTTTATTGATGAGTTATAAGTATTCTTTATATATTCTGGATATTAACCCCTTATCAGACTATATATTTGCAGGTATTTTTCTCCCATTCCATAGGTTTACTTTTCACTGTGTTGATTGCACCCTGTGGTGTGCAAAAGGTTTTCATTTTTATATAGTCCAATTTATCTGTTTTTTTCTTTTGTGACCTGGGCTTTTAGTGTCATAGTCAAGAAATTATTGCCAGATCCAACATCATGAAGCTTTCCCCCTATATTTTCTTATCAATGTTTTATGTTTTAGCTGTTACATTTGGGTCTGTGGTCCATTTTGAGTAAATTTTTGTATATGGTGTAAGGTAAGGGTCCATCTTGATTCTTTTGCATGTTGATACCAAGTTTTCGCAGCACCATTTATTGAAAAGACTCTCCTTTCTCTACACTGAATGCCCTTAGTATTCTTTGTCAAAAATTATTCATCCACCAACCAAATTTTATTCAGCTTCCTTTGTTTCAATAGCCATTAAAAAAAAGAGAGAGAGATGGGCTTTTGAGAATAGTACCATGTGAGGTTATGACTTTCTGCTGCTTTTATGATTGTATTATTTCATATATGCTGCAGAGCTGATCTATTTTGGTGGCATGCTAATTAAAGTCCCATTAATAAGGCAATTTTCCTAAACTAATCATTCAGTTACTTTACCCTAATATTAATATTATGATACATTTTTGGTCTAGAAAAATTATGGATGATTTCCAATTTTGTCTTTCTAGGAGGGATTTTCATATTTAGGACAGAAAAATAAATTTTTCCCCCTTTCTTTCACCTCTACCCTGCCCACTCCGGTTCAAGCCATTCAGTCTAGTTGTGTAGGGCACAGCTCCCTGGCTCATGCTGGTATTATGAGCCTTGTGCTCCCCCCACAGCAGCAGCCCGCATCTCACGCCAACCTCCGGTTGCTCATGGCAGCCCAGCTCCAGGGAGAGCCGTTGTTCACAATCTTAGTTGTGAACTAAGGGCTCACTGGTCCATGTGGAAATCGAACCGGTGACCTCGCGGTGCTCCAACCACCTGAGCCACCAGGCCGGCCCAGAAAAATAATTTTGTAATGGAATCCTAAATGGTGTCTGGACAGTACCACATGCAGTTTTGTATTTATTAATGTTTCAACTTCTATAAATCTGTGCCCAGAAAATAAAAACAAAAGGTTGTAATAAGCTTATTCTCCAAGTGTACTGATACTAGGTTAGACTGTATGCATATTAGAGACTAATTAAAACAAATTTGACCAATGACAAAAGAAAACAAATTTGACAAATGACATTCTGAAGAGTAAGAATATGTTGACGTTTGAAAATAACTAAAAAAAATAGTTCATCCACTAAACTGTCTTTAGAGTTTTTAAGACAGTACTGTAAAAAGGTAGATTTGGAACAGGTAAGGAAATAAAAAGCAAAAACTAAGCTGCCCTTTTTAAATTCATTTTTTCTGAGGATTGTTTTTATATCACCAAATATAGCCACTCGGGAAATAAACTGCTGCCATGTGAACATCATTTAATTAATTCATATATATTCAGCCAAAAAAATGAATATTTACTCTATGTTCTTTCTTTCACTAATTTCTTATTTTGTGATTATAACTGTTTTCTTATTTTTCTGGCTGAATGCAGATACAAATTCTTGGTTCAAATATTGTCAGCTACCCAGATGACAAACTTTTTCTACAGTTTTAATTACACGAAAATTTATTGGTACATTCTGTGATGGTTAAGGAAAGCTAATTTAAAATACAGTGGTACCTGGGTTTTTGAACGTAATCCGTTCCGGAAGACTGTTCGAGTTCTGAAATGTTCGAAAACCGAGGCACGGTTTCCCCATAAAAAGTAATGCAAAATGGATTAATCTGTTCCAGACCTTTAAAATCAACCCCTAACACTGCAAATTTAGCATGAATTTTACTATCTAATGATACCATAGATCCATAAAATTTATGGTATTCATAAACCAAAATGTTCGTCAATGGAGACGTTCGAAAACCAAGGTACTACTGTAATATGCTTTGGTATTTGGGACTGTATTACATTTGTAACTTTTCTCTAATGGATATATATTATCTTCTTAGTGCTGCTTTCACTGATTTTCATATTTGTGTTTTTTTCTGGGCATGAGTTGCACAGAATATCTTCATTAACAAAACTTATTTTCCACTAGTCCAATATAGTATATGGAACCAAGAGCAAACTATCAAAAACAATCTACCTGGCTATCAGTTATCAGGAGCACCTCTTAATCAGAATAACTTACTTCCCCATTTTCAAAAAAATGGTGAAGTAACTGTTTGAAATTGAGCAAAAAGAAATCCAGCTCCTTCCTGGAATTAATTTTTCATTACCAACATTTAGGCCTTTGTTTTGGTAATAATGGTTATTTCACTGTTTGTGCCTTTTAACTAATATAGTTTGTTTTCTTATACTAAAATGTTTTATAATTAGTTAATAGAAAGTTAACAAATTTATGTGCATATTTATTTCTTTTAATAAAATTACTTTAAAGAATTTATGTAAAACTTTAATTTCATAAGTTATCATATCAAAAGAAGGGAAATACATACAAATAATATACAAGAAGGCTCTATATTTCTCTTAACCAGTTTAAAACCTTGGTTAAATAATGGTATTCCAGCTATTATAGCTCTTACCTTTCTTAAAAAGAAAATTGCTGCTTATTTATTATTATTAATTTGTCTTATTAAGAATATTGGTGCTGTTTATGTCCTATCCTTTCCTTTCTCCCATTACATGTTTGATCTGATTTTATCCATATCCCTAAATCATCCAGATCAAAATCTTGGAACTTCTGTTTTTCCCTTTCCTTCATTCTTTATGTATAATTACAAAGTTATCAATGTTTTAGACTCTTTTAATGTCTTCTGTTTCCTACATCAGGTCCTTATTAGCTCATATCTGAATAATTACAGCAACCTCTTAAAGAGTATCCCTGAATACACTTGATGTTCTTAAAGCACTTCTGTCATTGCTGCTTCTACCAATGTTGTTTTAAGAAAAGATGCTTTAAGAAAATGATGCCTTCAGACAATGGTTCTCTATTGATTCTAGGATCAAGTCATTCAAGGATTCCTGCAGTCTGACTCTAACTTTTACAAATTTTAATCCACACTATTTTTTCATAAATTGTCTGCCCCAACGAAACTGGTTTGAATCTCTGAACATGCCTTGTCCTTTGTTCTTGTTATTCCTTTTATTTCCTCATCCTGTTTTGTGTCCGTTAAAGAGTACTTCATCTTCAAAGAATATATGAAATATAAAATTTTCCACGAACCCTTCCCTGATTACCCAACTGGATGTAATGCTGAAGTATCTGTTGTCTGGCCCTCACTATACAATATCTGGCATTATAAGTTTCTGTTTACGTTGTTTCACTTCTCTACTAGATTTCAGTCTCTTTGAAGGCTGAGACCACATCTTATATTTATTTGTATCCAATACAGTCCTTAGTATAAGGCTTTGAATGTATTTGGAACTCAGTACATATTTAATTAATATCTTTTAATTTAAGTAGTTTTGATATAGAAGATACAATTTGAAGATATAAGTGGTGAAATAGGTTGATATCATATGTATTCTCTAGTTGGGAACCCAATTTCAATCAGTTTCCATTTGTAAAAGAACTTTCACTAAAATTTTATGGCAAAATGATTGAAAATCGAAGGACTTCATGTACTTTTGAAGTACGTATGTTCTGGAAATCGCATTGTAGGTTAAAATGCTGTAGTAGATTAAAATGTGATAGTGAAACTTATGAGCTGTTTCCTTCTAAATATTTTTTTCCTTTAGTGGCGTGATGATTTTTTGCATGGATGGATAAAAGTACCTGTGACTCATGAAACACAGGAAGAATGTCTTGGGATGGCAGTGTTAGATATGATGAGAATAGCCAAAGAAAAGGATCAAACCCCGCTGGACATCTACAGCTCTATCAGGTAATTTTCCTATGCAAATCCATATACATAAATGGGACCTGTTGGAACTTTTATGTAATGTATTTGTATTTTCTATGTTTGCCTATACTTTTTGAGTTTATAATAATTGAAATTCATATGGGTAACTTTTCTTCCTTGCGTACAGCACATACTTTGTGAAATAAAAGAAATGATTTTTTCTTTTCTTCCATGTTTAAACCAAACAAAGAAGTTAAATATGTAAACAGAAAATTATAATGTCAGATACTATATACTGAGGGCCACAAACAGGTACTTCAGGATTATATCCAGTTGGGGTAATCAGGGAAGGGTTCATGGAAAATTTGATATTTCATGTATTCATTGAAGATGAAGTAATTTCTGATGGACAGTTTTGAGATATAATTGACATACACCATTGTATAAGTTTAAGGTGTGCAACATAATGATTTGACTCACATATATCATGAAATGATTACCCCAATAAATTTTGTTAACATCAATCATCACATAGATAGTAGGAAAAAAAGAGAAAGAAAAACATATTTTTTCCTTGTGATAAGAACTCTTAGGATCTACTGTCTTAAAAACTTTCATATGTATCATTCAGCAGTATAAACTATCGTCATCATATTGTACATTACATCCTGAGTAGTATTTATTTATCTTATAACTGAAAGAAATTATCAAAAGAGTTGGTGTACTATAGGACAATACCATAGGTGTTCAATACATATTCATTATTTGATTCATTTGTTCTGAGAAGGCTAGGTAATGTCAGAGGACAGGAAAGAGTACCTGGAGGCATAATTTCTGCCAGCAGATTCTCAAACTGTCTGTATAAATAATTCTGAACATCTCTTAAGCGTGTCCATATTTTCTTGAATTAATATCACCTGCTAAAATGAAAGATTTTGGGGCCCTAACCCAAAAATTTGGATTCAGTAAATCTGAGGTAAAGTCCACAAATACGAGTTTTTACAAGTGCTCCAGGAGATTTGTTTTTAATTTTAGCTCTATTGAGATAAAATTGACATAAAGTTGCAGAATATTTTAAGTGTTCATCATGGTCATTTGATATATGTGTAAAGGATTTCCACTTTGTAGTTTAGTTTATTAACACATCCATCACCTCATCTATTTATCTTCTTTTGTTGTCTTTTTTTTTTTTGGTGAGAACATTTAACTCTTTAGCAAATTTCAGTTATACATTACAGTGTTGTAAGTTATAGTCACCATATTGTATATTAGATCCACAGACTTTATTCATCTTACGACTGGTTCCACAGATTCTTGTACAGATCCACACTCCACATTCTCCAAATTATTCTTCTGCAGTTGAATTTTGACAATCATGCCAAATATAATTTTTGAAACATTTTTAAAGCTGTAGCCCAGCTTTAAATGGCTGTAAAACTTCTACTCTTTTTAAAGGTATATATGAATATGAATATATATAAGAATACTTTTTTAAGTTCAAAGTCTAAATATGTGTTTTACATATTACATACTTACCAAATGAAAAGCTTGAAGATGTCATGAATCTAGTTAAGACTCCCTTTATTCCTTGAACTCCTCTCAATAATTGACTTCAATCGCTCCTTTCCTGAGTAACTTCAAAATAGTTCATATGCGATTTGCAGGGTATCAATTTCTGTTTCCCTCTTTGGTTTTAAGTATTCTTGTTTTGTTTTCCGATGTCTGTTAAACCTTAACCTAAAGGTGTGGGGGCTTTGATTTCAGGAACTCACTAAGGAATCTAGAAGATTCGAAAGCCCAAAGTTAAAACAAAAACATTTGTTTCCACTAAGGTTTTGATCTCTATTAAAAGGCAGACAGACACTCCTCAGGATAGTAACTCATTTATTTGTTCATTAATTCACTCATTTATTAGCTCTTTATTAAATACCTGCTCTATGCCAGACCATAGGAGAACAGAGTCAAGGGAGGAGTATCTTACATATCATTAAGAGAAGCTGAAGGAGTTGAAGGGAACACAGTTGAACTGAGAAGCTTTGAACTACTGAAGATTCCCTTTATAAATATGAAGCCATCTCTAGCTTACGCTATGGCGGGAGACTTCTGTTTTGGAATCATGATATTGTCCAAAGTCTTGGCACGGTCTTCTTGTGTAGCTTGTGGTTTCTTTGAGGTCAGGAATCATGTCCTCTGTTCTTCTCCCTACATTATTTAGTCTAATGTCCTAAACCCAGTGAATGTTGAGTAATTGTGTTTCTCTGGTTCTCTCAACCAGAATATAAGTGCATCTGCAAAATGCTGCATTATTTTTTTTATTTTACTTTTAAAATTTTACACATACTAATATTCATTATAAGGTTCCATGATATTTTAAAACAGCTTTATTGAGATATAATTCACATACCATACAGTTCACCCGTTTAAAGTGTACAATTCAATATTTTTTTATTGTTGAGTTGTAAGGTCTCTTACATATTCTGGATACAAGTTATCATTTATATGATTTGCAAATATTTTTCCTATTCTGTGGATTGTTTTTTCACTTTCTTGAAAGTATCATTTGCAGAACAAGAGTTTAAATTTTGAAGTCTAATTTATCTATTTTTTTTTGTCTCTTATACCATGATATTTTGGTATTAGATGAATAATTTATGCCTATCCTGAACAAAAACATGCCTGCTTGCTTGCCTTCTTAATATAATTTAACTCACTGTTTCCTGAATTCTCATTTAGTGCTCATTTCTGAGAAATAGCCAAGCTCTACTCAGTGTTAAAATACTCAGGACTGATGGGAAAACAGATATGAAAACAGCATGATTAGTTTTTGGCAGAGTTAAATAAACTGCTTTGTTCCCAGAACGACCCAGTAGGGTGTGGATCTCTGATTAGTATAACTAAATACATATTCCTTCCCAGAGTAAAAAAATAAAAAATAAAAATGTGAGTTGCATCTCTTTGTGTCTGTGTGTGTGTTGTGTCTCGGTGTGTCTATGTCTGTGAGTACGTGCCTCCATGTTTGTATATGCACCTGCATATATGTGTTTGTGCATGTGTATGTATTAGGTACTCACTCCTTTGTATTCCATTCTCCTAATTGGCTATTGTAGCTTAGGTGTTGGAGTTCAAAAAGTGAAGGAAATGAGTAGGATTTTTCTGTTTTCATTCTTCATCTGGTCCTTAAAATCCTAAATTTGCTAAGGGGTGGGAAGAGGACAACTGGAGAATGGAAAGTTTAAAGGAGACTGCTGAATTTGCAAACACTAGGCCGGGGCCAAGGACACTGGCAGCTGAGCTCCATAACCTCATATCACTAGACTACCTTTCTAAACAACTAAGCAAATACTGGATCTCCCAGTGACCCACTCCAATTGTAATAATAAGTTGAAGATTTCACTTTATAGTACAAAATATAGTATAGTTTCTAAGGAAAGGCTCAATTTCAGAGCCTTTTAGAACCTTTATCTTAGGATTCTTTAAACACTTAATATACGAAAAGCGTTAGGACAAATGTTTTTATGCTTTAAGAGTTAACAACTTGTGTCTTTTGAAAAATTGTAGTGTTTCTAACAGGTCTGGTTCTGACAACATGACAATGAAGTGTATTCACCACATTCAAAGACCACACACTCCTATGGTATTCCCAAAGGATGGATGTGTGGTCCTTTATTCTAGGAATCAAAATGGAAAGCCCTGTTGTATGGTGTTATCTTAAACTCCTCTTTTTATCTTCAAATAAGTTTTCCAAAGCCTTATTAATAAATCAAATAGCCATTGGTGTTTATGTAAATTGCATTCCAAATTTAGTAATGCTCTTGGTAACTAATGTTTTTGACAGAAGTAGATCAAGGAGGAATCATTTGCATTCTGTTTGTATTTTTGAGTCTTCAGTGTTTTTCCTAAACTTACTGAGGCTCTCCTATGTGCTATCCAGACTTGTATTAAATTTTATTGTTTAGTTACACATATATAATTGTTGTGAAAAGGAACAGAGTGTGACTTTTGAGACCCGAAAAATTATTTATTTATTTGTTTGTTTGTTTGTTTGTTTAATTAAAGTTCATTGGGGTGACAACTGTTAGTAAAGTTACATAGGTTTCAGGTATAAAATTCTGTGATACATCATCTATATATCACATTGTGTGTTCACCACCTAGAGTCAGTTCTCCTTCCATTACCATATATTTTGTAAAAGGGATCAAAAATAGGTAGAATTTAATGGGTAGAGAGAGGTGAGTGATGGAGAGTAGGGTTGATGGCAAAGGCCTTGTAGCAGAAGGGAGCATAGGAAGACTGAAGAGAGTCAGTATGGCTAGAGCTCAGAGTCAATAGATGAGGCAAGAACTAGACCATGTAGAACCTTAGTCAAGTTGACAAGGCTAAGAACACTACGAAACCATGCAAGGGTATTAGGCAAAGTGAAGTGATTAGATTTGTGTTTTTCAAAGATCCCCATGACTCCAGTGTAGATAACTAATCAGAGGGTGGTAAGAGTAAATGGAAATGCGGATTGATCAGAGAGAGTAAGGCCAGTGCAGTGGTGCCTCCAGGAGATGCAGTTGAATGGGTTAGTAATGAGAAAAATGGGCAAGTGCGAGAACTATTTAATAGGTAAAATCAAGGGAACATGGTGATGGATTGAAAAATGGGGGTTGAGGGAGAAGGTGGTGTAAAGGGTGATTCCTGGGATTCTGGAGTTTGTAGAAGTGGTGCTGGTTACTCAGGGAATGTTGTAAGAGGATCTCGGGAGGATGTCAGGGGGATTCCTCAGTTTGGTTTGACACACTGAGGAGCTTTCGGGACATCCAAATGAAATGGGTAGATTGACTGGACTGGAAGATAAGGGTCTGGAGCTTAGAGGTCTGGGCTAGAGAGAGCCATATCAGAGTTGTTTGCATATAGAGTATCTAGACAGAAAGAGAATATGTGTGGATAAGAAGAGAGCCCATAGTTAAATCTTGAGGATGTTCAACATTTAGTCACCAGGTAAAGAGGAATTAACCTGTAAAGAAGATTGAGAAGGAGCAGCCAAAGAGATGGGAATAAAATCAGGAAAGCTACGGAGAGAGAGTTTCAAGGAGAAAATGATCAACAGTGTTGGATGCTTCTGAAAAATTACAAGAAAAATAAACACGGGAATTCAGTTTTAGCAACATGGAAGATTTTCCTGATTTTAGCAAGAGTAGTTTCTATGGAATGATGGAGTGTAAGCCAGATTGGAGTGAGTTGAAGAGTAAATGAAAGGCAAGAAAATGAAAATGGCTGTATAAACTCTTTCAAAAAGAGGCCTGATAGGCTGTAGCTAGAGGGAGATATAGGGTAAAGAGATTTTACATTTAAGATGAGAAGACCATTAGTATTTTTAAAATGTATGGATAGAAGAGACATAAGTAGAGTAAGGCTTCAGAGGGCAGATGTGTGTTAGCACATGTCAAAGAACTAGCTTTAACTGGCAGGTTTATACCTCATTTATTATAGCAGGAGGGAAAGAGGAGAGAATGAGTGCAGATGTATATAGGTTTGCTAGCAGGATATTAAAGGAGCTCTGCTTAAAGAAGCTTTTTTTAGAGAAAGAGATGAAGTCATTTGCTGAAAAGTGAGGAGGAATGTAGCTGAGGTTTGAGGCTGAACAAGGGTAGGAGGTTTGAGGAAATTGGAGGTTTGACATAATTGTGGGACTTGGGAACATTAGTTGAACAGAGAAATATTATAAAAGTGATGGTAGAGAGGAAAGCCTATTTGAAATTGGTGATTATAAATTTATAATGCAACACATCTACCTTGTCAAATGGCTCTCCAACAGCTCTGGCTACTTGAGTGCAAAACAGAGAGTTCCTTCAGTTTGGGGGACTGGGGGGTGGGAAAGATCTGATTTGTTTGTAATCTTTGTTGATACCCATGGAATAAATACTCTCTTCATGGCCAGTTTCGAGGTATCAACCTGACGTCACTGAATGCAGAATGGGGAAGAGATGAGCAGTAGCAAACCCTTTCCACCATTCACATATGATAGACTTACATAACCTCAAAAGAGTAGTTAGTTAATAAAATACAAAATAAGCCTTGTTAAATGTAAAATAATTAGGAAATGATATGTTTTGAGTACTTAATACCTATATTTTTAATATAATGTATTTATTTATAGGTTTATATAACTTAAATTTTAATGAGGGCTATTTAACAATCAGCTCGAAGTAATTCTTAACATGTGATAATAAGCTCTCAGCATGAGCCAGCTCCAGCATTGGCTGTAAATACTCAAATACCATATAGTATGATAAATGATATTGTGGAGTGGTGCACAGAATACTGTCAGACAAAATGGGGAGCATCTAATGTAGTTATAGAAGTCCAGAAAGGTTTCCTTTGATGATGCTTGAGCTGAGACTTGTAGAATGAATTAAGAGCTAACCAGATAGGATATGGGTGATGGGAAGAGGTTTTAGCATATGTGAAGGCTTGGAAATTTAATAGAGTGGTACCTTCAGAAATAAAATGTTTTTCATTTGTCAGATATTTGAGCAGGAGGGAAATAAATTACTTACCTTTTTTAGGATATTTCACATAGAGATGGAAGTACGAAAGAGTCAGAACATTTCCAAATGGAATTGTTTCGATTGCAGAAGCATTATTAGGAGTTATTGAACCTGGCCTAAGAAAATAATGTATGCAAAAGAAGTATGTTAGCATAAGGAACAACAGTAGCATTCAACACAATGTAACAATTTCCAGAATTTAGATAAATACTTGTGTACAGGATTGTAGGAAATATTTGCAACACAGTGCCAAAAAAAAAAAATAAATAAGGTATGTAAGATAATCAGAGAAAACAAATTTTTAGACTCCATTATTAATTAGACTAACTTTTCATTTCATTAGGGGAAATAAATTAACATCTGCTATTCTAAAACATGTTAACTCAGAGAGAATTTGTATATGTATTCACATCATTAAAGGAAACCTTAAGGTTTTATACCTTGTGGATGGTGACTGTCACATTTCTCCAGTGTGTGCTGTTGCACTTACGTATCACAGAGAAAGGTAGCAATTTCTCTTTTAATTTTGTTTTAGAATTATATTCCAATTTGGTTTGTTTTTCTGTGTGTGCTCTTCATCCCTAGCTACAAGACATTCTTACCAAAATGTGTTCGTGCAAAGATCCAAGACTATCATATTTTGACAAGGAAGCGAATAAGGTACAGATTTCGCAGATTTATTGAGCAGTTCAGCCATTGCAAAGCCACTGCCAGAAACTTGAAACTTAAGTATCTTATAAATCTGGAAACTCTTCAGTCTGCCTTCTACACAGAGCAATTTGAAGTAAAAGAACCGGGAAGAGGTTCTTCAGGTGAGGAGATTTTTGCAACCATTATAATAACTGGAAACGTTGGAATTCAGTGGTCAAGAGGGAAACATAAAGAAAGTGAGACACTGACAGAACAGGTAATCCTTAATGATATGTTCTCATTCTTTGTTAATTTAAATAGAATGGCAATAGAAGCAAAGTAATTTTAGTTATTTGAAACATGGTCTTGTATTTTTATTCTCCTATTGATAGAAGTGTTAAGTTTTTAATGGTGTGAAGCCATCAAGGTCATATTTGTAGTTCTTTTCTGATTGTTCTTAAATGATTTTGTATTTAATTCTTTCTGACAAAATAATTAGTATTGGTGTTCTTATAGTTTCAGAAAAGGTATGAATTCTAACAGTGATTTTTAAGGTAGTTTTGTTTCCTTTTTTCTTTTACTATTACTATTACTGATACAGGAGTCACAATCATAAAATTTAATTACCTAGAAAAGATTAATTTTGATTGATTTTATGATGATGTATACCTGTTAAATAATTTAGTTTGTCTTAAGTTTGCATTATAAGTTTTAAGTTTGTTCATGTCTGTGTTGTTCTTAGATTGTTATTAGAGATTTAAATTTTTCCATCTTCATTCTTTGGTAGTTAGAACTTTTAATTTTCTGGCAATGGTTCCTAGTAATGTTGATTGGATTGAAGTGTACTAGAGTGCACTTAATGCTCTCATTTTTAAGTCAAAGCAAGATATAGTATAATCTTAGGGTTAGATCATTGGGGGGAGAGAATCCTATTTAATGCTTATCTACTGCTATCAGTACTTTTTTTATTTTAAAGAATCTGTTATGAAGGTTAGCTCCTTTATAAGTCTTGTTTTAAAAATGACTCCATAGATTCTACCAGTTTTTAACTTGAAATGCTCTTAATTATAGGATTTACAGTTATACTGTGATTTTCCTGATATTATTGATGTCAGTATTAAGCAGGCAAACCAAGAAGGCTCAAATGAAAGCAGAATTGTAACTATTCATAAGCAAGATGGTAAAAACCTGGTAAGTTTGCTTTATGACTAAATCATAGTTTTGTTGTTCAGTTGTTAGAAATAAGTATTTGAGAATCTTAATACTGAAGTTATTTTCTTGTAGGAATTTTGATTATAGTTTTAAATATAGCTGTAAACATAAATATCAGTTTAGTCAGCTTTTTTATTACATCTAGCTTTTTGTATCACTACCAACACTATCTTCCCAGAGTTTCTTGTACATTCATATGTTTTTCACTCATTTTTATGATCAACAAAGCACCAGTTACTTTTTCTTGCCACTCTGGCCGGTGTTCCCTGTTGTAGTACTCATTCCAGACTATAACCTTTTTTTACCAATATAGGTGTACATACCAGTCAGACTGCCTAGTTAAAGGAAAGAAAGAAACCAAAACAATACTATCAGGAATTTATGTAACAAAATGTAAACCAATCCCAGGTCAGCTCTACCTAAGCTGTAAGGCATGATTGACTCTAAAAGATTTAACCCTTTTTCTTTAAATAGCTTCAGAAATCCCACTTCTTTTAATTGAAAGGAAAGAAATGAATTCCTTGTACTCTGCTCTTAAATTTCTTATTTGGCTCTGTTTTCTTTTTAACTCAGATATTTCTTGACTTCCTGGTTTAAACATCATGTTAATTAATGCTATTTGTTCGTTTAACTTAAGTATCTGTATATACCTCTGTGACCATTTTAGGTTTATATGCGTATTATCAAAGTTATAACTAACTTGCAACTCATTTTAGTCAACTTGCAACTCATTTTAGTCAGCACGCTTTCCTGTTCTTAAAGATATTATTAACAGTGTGCACCTATTCCCTACTAGACTATGAGCTTCTAGAAGGTAAGGATCATATGTTTTTGTGTGTTTTTACTCCCTGCACCTTGTGCAGTGCTCTAGGGCCTAGTTTAGTAAAAACTTGATAGGTATTTCATGGATCAATGAAAGGATAATTAATAATTATCAACCCCAATGTGGAATTTATTGAAGAAATATTTACTCTATAAATATCACAAATGTACATGTGTATTCTATAAAGAGTTTAGTGATGCTAATGTGAACATCCTATAGTAACGTAAAGAACTTCTTTATGGGATATTCTTTGGACTTGGCCTTATTTTAAGCCTCTAATACAGAGAGATTAAATAACTTTCCAAGGTCACAGTGTTAGTTAAGTGACAGGGCCTGTGTAAACCCAAATGCATGATTTGATAACCTAAGCTCTTAACTGTGATACTACCTTGTTTGTTGAGGATTCCTAAAGCTCCTTAAAATACTACTTTGACATTTTGTTGGAATTGCTCTAAAAATTAATTTGGGAAGAATTGACATTTCCTTACCATATTACATTTTCTATTTTAAGGATACCTTATATTTCACCTTGTATCAAGTATGATTTTTATGTTCTTCAGTAACTTTTGATAGTTTTATTTATATTGATATATCATGTTTCTTGCTGAATTTTATTCATGATATTGTATGCTTTTTCTGTTATTTATGAGGGTTAAGAACTTTTTCTTATTTTTCTGACAAGTTATTGCTAGATAGAAGAATAATTAATTTTTGCTTACTATTACATTTTCCAGTCTGTTAGTAGGTTAATTACACTTTTTTTTATTATTCGTTTGCTCTTTATTCTACTGTTATTTTTCTTTCTTTTTATCTTTAAAAAAATATGGTAAAATACACTTTTCATAAAATTTAGCATCTTGATCTAGCAATTCCATTTCTGGTATATATATCTGAAGGAAACAGAGTCACTGTTTTGAAGAGATATCTACATCCCCATGTTCATTGCCATATCCTAGGATGTAATCAGTCTTTTAATTTTTTTGTCAAACTGATAGACAGAAATTTCTGTCCTGTTGTTATATTGCATTTCCTTAATTAAAACTTGAGATTGAGCAATTTCTCATGTGTTTATAAATCAGCTGTTTGTATTTCTTCTTCTGCGGATTGCCTTTTCATATCCTTTGACTAGTTTTCTTTTCTGTTTTGAACTGATTTATGGCTTTTATTCCTTCAATGCATATTGGGTATTAATCCTTTGTTGTACAGGTTTGCAATTCTACAAGTCTTTTAACATTGTTTACGGTATCTTTTACAGTATGTGTTTTTATGGCCTAATTGTATTAGTTAAATACCTTTTATAGTTCAAATACATCACACACTTCTTTTCTTATAATAATTTTTATTATAGGTCTATATTCTGTGTTCGCATTATGACTAAATATTGTTCATTGCTGAGCCAAATAGTATGCTGTGATCACATTTTCATTATTGTACAACGTTTTGTTTTCAGGAAGATAATCATGCCTTCAACATTTTTTTCTTTGTATGTCTTTCCACTCTCTACGAAAACTCACTACAAAACTTTCCTACAAAGTAGCTCACTTCTCAATACAGCATTTCACATAGTTAAATCTGTCAAATATTGTATCACTTCTGTTTCTTTCCTGGAAAAGTCCCTCCTTGATCAGTGGGTTTTACTATCTAATCTGGACTAATAGTTCTCTAGGCCATTACCAGCTGTAATCTTTGAGCAACCTTTTATTACCCATCATGGGAATTCTCTTCTTATTTCTTTATGTTGGATCTCTAATTTGCTGAATCTCATATTTGCCTTGTTTTTCTGGATACATCCTCCAGGACCTGTTGGTGTCTTTATTGGGATTGTGACAAATTAGAAAATGAATTTAGGGAGGATTTTTACATCTTTATGATGTTGAATTTTCCTATCCAAGAACATGGCAAATCTTTGTATATTCAAGTAGAAAGTTGAATCTCACAAGAGTGTTTTGAAGTTTTTCTAAAAATGATTTTGTACGTTTTTGGTTAAGTTTAATTCTAGATATTGTATTTTTTTTGTTGCTATTATACACGGGACTATCTTTTTATTATATAATCTCATTGACCATTTTTTATATGTGAAAGATATTGATTTCTGTATCCTGCTATCTGAATAAATTATCTTACTGTTGTAGTAGTTTTACAGTTGTTTTATTTTGGGTTCCCCAAGTATGCAATCATATAGTCTCCAAGTAGAGATAGTTCTACCTCCTTGTTTCCAATTTCTATATTTATATTTGCTTTCTATGGCTTCATTATGTTAGTACAGTATAATACGATACACTGTTAAATAGTTGTCTTTCTTACCTTCCTGATTTCAGGAGAATTTCCTTCAGTGTTTTCTTATTAAATAAGATGTTGCATTTTAGACTGATACGTATGTATGATATAATCATAGCAAAGCTGTATTTGATTTTAGTTTATACTACATACATTTTAGATTATAGCATGATTACTTTAACTTAGCATGTATATTTGGTATGTAAAAATAAATGCTTGTTATTTCTTATTAATACCAACTTTTGTATCAGATTAGAGAGATTTCTAACTGAGTTGAATAGCATATTTCTAATAAAGATACTGGAAAATATAGTAAAATTATAGATGTAGAGTGAACTGGAAAGGCATGATAAGCCCATATTTGAGAGGGTCTTAAACATCAGACACAAGAATTTGTAATTCAAATTGGGCAATTAGGGCAATAAAAGACATTTGAGCAATTTAGAAGAAAATTAACTTAGGAGAATTACTCCAACAACATAGGGTGAAGAGAATTTTCAATATGTAGCATGCAGTTGACTTTTAAATTATACTTATTTTTTTTCTTTTCTCTGCTTAGGAAATTGAACTTAGCTCATTAAGAGAAGCTTTGTCCTTTGTGTCGTTAATTGATGGATATTACAGATTAACCGCAGATGCACATCATTACCTCTGTAAAGAAGTAGCGCCTCCAACGGTGCTGGAAAATATACAAAGCAACTGTCATGGCCCGATTTCGTGAGTAACACAGACTTTAGAAGTAAATTTTTAAAAAAGTAAATGAGATATTTACAAAGAAGATTTTACACAACAGAGTGATATATAATACATAGGTTTAAGAGTTTAGGAAAAAAACATCTTAACTGAAGTACTTTTTTTGTAACAAAAGCCTGTTTACAATCAGATTAAATAAATAAATATTAGGATTATTTAGGATATAATTTACCATCTGTGTCCCAATCTGTAATACTGTTAACTTGTATAGGTTTGACACTTAGTTGACATTATAATATAGTGATAAGTGAAACTTTTAGAGATGATTTCTGCTTTCAGGTATATTACATTTTGAGTTTTCTTTCAAGATGTGCAGTTTCAATAAATCGTATATCATATTTAAAAAATCAGTAGTCTGTCACTTGCCATGGGTCTTCTATTAGACTTTGGTACATTAAATGTTAAATACTGTGCATAGTTTTTTATATTAGAAATTGCTATAGTGGAAGAGAGAAATATTTTATGATACATTGTTTATATAGTTAAATGAAGTTTTATGAGAGTGAGTGTAGTTTTTAAAATACTAAATTTGTAATCAGAAGGCAGAAAATTCAAATGAATGAATTGTTCTTTGTGATTTTGTATGTCCTATAATATACCTTTTATTTGTTTTTAAAGCAATATAATTGCCTCTTAAATTGGTTTAAATGTATTGCAAAATAGCTTTGTACCTGTAATAGTTTTCCTTACAAGGTTTTTGATAAACCTATAAAATAGAGGAGAGTTCTAAAAATTCTGAATTTTAGATTTGACTTTTGATCTTTTAGATGAAATCTTGCTATGTTAGTCACATTACTTCTTTACCTTTAGGATGGATTTTGCCATCAGTAAACTGAGGAAAGCAGGTAACCAGAGTGGGCTCTATGTACTTCGATGCAGTCCTAAGGACTTTAATAAATATTTTTTGACTTTTGCTGTCGAGGTTAGTATGTCACATTAATTAATGGTAATATCTTTATTTAGTCCATATAATTTCCCCTTTATGTATACCATATTTCCTTTTTAATACTCTGAATTATAGCTCTGGATATGAAAACCAGCATAATGTTTACTTCAGAGATTCTGCATATATAATAAACAAGATATAATTCCTAGGCTTTATATAAAAATGTAAAATGATTTATAATGCCTTTCTATGTTTTTATTTAGAATTTATTTTATTTTTTGATGTTTGGGTGTGAAAAATGTGTCAAATTGCATCGTCTCTTTTTCTTTTTACAAAAAATAGAAACCTTTACTAAAACATGTAGGACAAAATAAATCAGAAGCAAAGTTTCCTTTTACTAATAATGGTTACAGGTTAGAGTGAAATAGGGCAATAACAAGGAAACAAACATTATTACACTTTTAACTACTGGTTTTCCAGTATTAAGAATAACGATGTACAATGTATGTTTTAAGTATAAAATTACAGTGAAACTGCACTATTAATACAGATTATTTTGGATTTCATCTAAGATTGCTTACTATCCAAAATCACCTAAAAAGATACTATCACTTATAAGGCAGTTTTATGGTATAAATCTTGAGAAATCTTATAACAACTTCCAAAATTTATCTTGCTTTTTAAAAGTAGAGAAAGTAAATATTGCATTATTCAGTTATGTTAAGTTTTATAAAATGCAACAATCTTATATTTAGCATATGTAGAGCAGAATAACTATCCATAAAAACAGAAAGTAGGTCACTTCATAACATTAGCATTGTAAAATGCTAATAATCTATCCTAACTTCACAATATCTTCTTACTAGTATAATATACAGCTGTCCATTATATTCAATTATTAAATCAAAATATATAATTTTTATGTTTACCCAGCCTAAGATGAGGGCTGTGTATTAGGGAATGTGTGATATATTCTCCTGCTTCAAGAAATCTATCTTTTGGAAATAAGCAAGTACACCCCAAAAAATACTAAATTGAGCATTGTAATTATTCAGTATAGACAATAACAGAAAGGATTACAATTAGTAAGAAAGATCTTTTGGAGTAGGAAGGACTTGAGATTGACATTGAAGTATCTAGTCGATTTTATATAAATCATTCTAAGTAGGTTGAATATGTTTATACAAAGCAGCCCAGAAAAGTAGTTAGGTGAATGAGCAAGTTCATAATATATCACATAAGACAAACATTGAACAAATGAAAAATATTAAAGTTGCTGTATTAGAGATAATTACGCAAATACAGTAGTGGCGCAATGGAATGCGTAATCACCTTTGCTTGTGGGATGGGGTGAGAGTTGTTAGGGAAGACCTCACAGAAACAGTGATATGTAACTGAGTTTTGTTGTTGTTGTTGTTGTTTTTTAAATTGGGGTACAGTGGTGGGGTACAGTGGTGTGTTTTTCCCAGGACTCTCATCAGCTCTCTCCAAGTCAAGTTGTTGTCCTTTTCAGTCTTAGTTGTGGAGGGCGCAGCTCAGCTCCAGGTCCAGTCCCTGTTGTTAGTTGCAGGGGACATAGCCCACCATCCCTTGCAGGAGTCAAACCGGCAACCTTGTGGTTGAGAGCCTGCGCTCCAACCAACTGAGCCATCCGGGAGCTCCGCAGCAGCTCAGCTCAAGGTGCTGTGTTCAATCTTAGTTGCAGGGGGTGCAGCCCACCATCCCTTGCGGGAGTCGAACCGGCAGCCTTATGATTGAGAGCCTGCACTCCAACCAGGTGAGCCGTCTGGCCACCCGGCAGCTCAGCAGCAGCTCATTGACTTCATTCTAGTTGTGGAGAACGCAGCTCGCTGGCCCATGTGGGAATAGGACCGGCAGCCCCATTGCCCAAAGCCCGCACTCTAACCGAGCCATCCGTCCGCCCCTTAACTGGGTTTTAAGGAATGAACAAAAGTCCTTTGCTCAGAAGGAGAGAATGTACATTCATAGGTAGAGAGATAGCATGTACAGTTATCAAGACATGAAATAGTATGGCATTTGCGTGAAATTTTTTAAGTCACTTAATATAGCTGGAGCATAAGCTGTATGTTTGGAGTGGCAGAGTTGAGGTTGGAGATGGAGACAGAAGCCAGTTCAAGGAAGGCCTTATATGCTAAATTACTTTTCCACTTTATCTTGTAAATGATAGAAAGCTGTTAAGGATGGTATTATTATTATCATTGCTTTCTTTTTAATAAAGTCAACTCTTAAGCCGTTTCTGTAGGCTATGCAATTGTAATTAGATTATCCTTTCTGATGAACCAAGCACCTCTGTCACCCTAAACTGATACTACATTTATTCGGATTCATGATTCAGATATCTAAGTGTTCTGTTGGTTATTTTTGTGAAATTCATTTTATCCCAGTAATCACTATGATATCCATTGTAATTTTTCCTCCCTCTTTTTGTAATTTAACTTATATAGCGAGAAAGTGTCATTGAATATAAGCACTGTTTGATTACAAAAAATGAGAATGGAGAATACAACCTAAGTGGGACTAAAAAGAACTTCAATAATCTTAAAGATCTTTTGAATTGCTACCAGATGGAAACTGTTCGCTCAGACAATATAATTTTCCAGTTTACGAAATGCTGTCCCCCAAAGCCAAAAGGTAAAATAATTTTCTACTTATTTTAAAAATGCTAGTAATATATTATGTTTATGGTGAGTGGTATCATTAGTATATTGATTTCAAAAGAAATATGAAAGAAGCAGCTCTAAAAACAAATTAGTTTTGTCTCACTCTGTTACACAAGCATCCTCAAATAGGATTGTTCAGTTTGATTTGGACTGTCTAGAAGTGACTTGAAGTTCCTTAATTCTAAAATTGCGTTTAAAAATAATTGCTTGATATAAATCAATCACTTATCTATTGAACTGAAAGAAACACCTCACTACCAAATTGTCATGTTCTAAATAAAAGCTTTCATACTCTTTTAGAATTTTAATTTCTGTATTTTTAAAATAAAAATAGTAAAGTTGAAAAGCTCTTGAAATAAAGGCTTATTAAAAATTAATAAAATTTCTGAAAAATTATGTTAGTTAAGGAAGTGATTAGAATTTTGAATGTTTGAAATAACTGCTTAGAGTACATTAAAATTCAGTGAATAAACTCCTAAAATAAGTTTCTGTGGGAAAACAATGAACAATAAGAAGTTGTTAAGCAATTCTTATATATAGAATATATTTTATTTTACCCCTTTGGAGCAGTTTATATCCTCATGAGTTTTGATTATATATATATATTTATTTTTTTCATTGTTTCTTTAATTTTTCTTTGCAGATAAATCAAACCTTCTAGTCTTCAGAACCAATGGTATTTCTGATGTGCCCACCTCACCAACATTACAGAGGCATAATAATGTGAACCAAATGGTGTTTCACAAAATCAGAAGTGAAGATTTGATATTTGTAAGGCATTAGATGCTGGTTATTTTTTTTGTCCTTTTAAAATAACAACTGTTTTCTTAATGACCTACCTCATTTACATTCATGTGACATTTGAAACTATTTTATTATAACTTATATTGTTAGAATTTTATTGCAGTTTAAATATTTTTATTTCGTGTGAAAATGTGATACCAAACTTGAGTTAGAAATTAGCAAAATTAATTATTCTAAGAAGGGAATTGTATTCTTTCAAGGTTTTAAAAATATTTCTTTATAAATCCTAAATTAAAAATCTACCAATGACCTATATCTAACTCTCAAGTTCTAGAGAAAGTAAGGGAAATTTATGGGATTAAAAATAAAGAAGGAACTGAAAACAAAGTGCTACATAAGAGCTGATATTTTAGCTATAGAATGATGTTGGGAGTTTGGGATTAGGCTCACTAATCAAGGGGATTAAGATTTAAAAGCAACACAAAGAAGGGCCAAGTTTTAAGGCCTATATAGGAGCAGGAGTTAAAAGTGAGGCCTGAATAAAACCAGGACCTGCAAGTAAATACATCCTCAGTAAAACAGTATGTGGATTGTGAAAAACTCATCAACTAGCCAAAGGATAAAAGGTTTGTTGTCTGTTTTAGTTGGGTTCTTAGTTAAGAAAAAAAAGTCTCTCCTGAAAATTTGTAAGCATATGCTTTTGAGTTTAGGTTTCTTTATACCACCTGTATGGTCTGAGAAACCAATGGGTACACCCCTAGTAATACCCTGTGGTATTGGCAGAAACAGAAACAAAATCTTTTTGAAAGAACATGCCATTAACTTAGGGCACCCAGGATACCACAGGTGAAATGCCTGCAAACATGAGCTTTTAATTGAAAATTTTAAAACATTCAGGGAAGTAATCCAAGAGTAAGCAAGAGTCAGCAGACCAAGAAACATCAAAATTAGACTTCCAAGTACTTCATATAACAGACTTTTCAGATACAGATTATAAAATCCATATATATGTTTAAAGATATAAAAAGAGTCGGAAACATGGGGGAAAAAACAAGACATTATTTAAAAAGATCAAAAAGATTTAGGGGTAAAGAAAAATATAGAAATGAAAAATACATTCATTGACATTAAAACAAAATGGGCAGGTTAGAAAGCAGATTACTTATGGTTGAAGAAAGAATTAGTGAATTGGAATATAGATCTGAAAATTGTTCATATGCAGCAGATAGGGAAAAAGAAATAGAAATTATGAAAGAGGTTAAGGGATGTGGAGAGTAGAATTAGAAAGACCAACTGATGTCTAAGTTCCATAAGGAGACAGTAGATTATGAATAATAGGAAGCAAAGAGTCGCCAGGTAACCTAACATTACAAAACTAATAATAGAGCTTCAGTTTGAAACAGGCAGCCGTGCTTCAGGGTGCAGGCTTTCAATAATTATTCTGTAAGGATAGGCAAGTAAATAGTGTTAATAGCTAATTATTGAGCATTTACTGTGTGTCTTAGACTGTACAAAGTGCTTTTCCTGTATTTATTCATTTGTTGTTTATTACAATCCTGTGGAGAAATAATTATTCCCATTCCTTAGATGAGGGAACCAAGGCAACTGCAGCACAAAGAGATTAAATTGCCTGTATAAGGTCACACAACTAGAAGATGGTAATAAGGAACAAGTCAGATATTTTGCCTCCACAGACCATACTGTACTGCCTTTCTATTGCACTATTCAGAAAGGCAAATGGAAAAAAACAGATTCATATATAAATAAATGTAGCTAAACACTGACACTGTAAAGAAGTGATAATGATAGCTAATTCAGGGGTTTGAAGACCAGAGTGGAACCAAAATACACTTTATTCATTAATCCTTATTTTCTGTCTTCTATTACTTTGTAAGGAAGCAGAATTTAATTAACTCATAGTCTCAGATCTTGGTTTAATTGAGCATATTTCCTAATTCTCATATCTTTCTCCATCTGTACTCATTCTTTCTTTCTTTTTTCTTCTAAAGAATGAAAGCCTTGGCCAAGGCACTTTCACAAAAATTTTTAAAGGCATAAGAAGAGAAGTGGGAGACTATGGTCAACTGCATGAAACAGAAGTTCTTTTAAAAGTTCTGGATAAAGCACATAGGAACTATTCAGAGGTGTGTATGTTCTTTGTATCGTTAATATAGTTTATGATATTTAAAAACGTGATCTCATATGCACATAACAGGGTCTTTCTAAGAATACCTTCTATAGATAATTATAGACTATTTTCTAATAATATTTCCAAACTAGTTACTTTTAGCATTGTGTTATAGGTATTATTACATCTCTGCATATACTAGGGCAGTGGCTTTCAAATTTGGCCTCCCAGAGCTTTATAGGTTCCACAGATTTCCTCCACAATTTCATCCACTTAAAAAGAAAAGTTTGAAAGAACTGTACTAAGGAACATGCTAGGTGAAATATGGATGCCTCTGGGCGTCGTCCAGGGGTACTAGCCCACAGAAACCCAGCTGCCAGTTGCCAAAGTCCTTAGCATAGCAACGCATCACCAAATGTGACATAACATGCATTTATGATACTTAAAATGTCTTCAAGGATGTTAGTGGAAGATGATGTGAAACATACAAGCCAAAGAATTGTTCTAATCCAGAATTCCACGGTGTTGGTGACTGTGATCTTCCACAACCATAGCCAGAAGGTTCTAGTCAAAGATGAGTTGAGTTAGGATAATGTTGATAACATGCAAATCTCCTAACATAGTTGCCATGATGTTTTATCTGCACAGAGATCATTCTTGATTCCCTAGGAAGTGTTATTTGAAGCTCCTATCTATTTACTTCAGTCCCATATTTGTATCTCTGGTGTCTACCTCTGTTAGTACCTCTATTCTCTACTCAAGGTGTCATGGATCTAAGCCTGTTTACGTTCCATCATTCATGGTGCCCTGTACCACTACTGCTCTCTCCTTATTCCAGGCTTACTCAGGGGTTTTCCGGAATGAACTCTAGCACTAAGGTTGATGGCAGTTACAAGTCTATATAAGGGGACCAAAGCACACTGTAGTCTTATCTAGAGTTCTGCTTAGAATAGAAGACAGTACATTTCTCTTGTGGCTAAGACTATCTTTCTGAACTATGAATACTTATACACACAAACAGTAATTCTTTTGCATTTTTTATATGGTTTTGTTTTTTGTTAGTCTTTCTTTGAAGCAGCAAGCATGATGAGCCAGCTTTCTCACAAGCATCTGGTTTTAAATTATGGAGTATGTGTCTGTGGAGAGGAGAGTAAGTAAAATCTCTGGCTTCCTTATGTTAAAGTTATGCCTTTTTCAGAACATTCATTTTTGTTTAGATAGAAAATTCAATTTCAGCATCATAGTTAGGTATCAATATAAACTATAATTTAACAAGAGTTAAATATTGTTTAAACTAAAAACATTGTAGAAGTATTCAGTTATGTCTCCTAAAAAAGGAAATCAGTGAATTAAAATGCAGAAAACTGTTCATATCGCTTGTTAAAATGTTAAAATACTAGAATTATAGTAAACAAATGTTATAACTTTTTCTGTTTACCATAACAATATTGATTATCATTGGTTCAGCATAACATTGGAATAACTGGCCATTTCAGAACAGTACACATTTATTTGGAATTTTGAAGACAAAGCATATAAATTGTGGACTGGATTTTTAATGAAGCTGACTGAAATGATTGGTTGTTGATATTAGATATATTCTATGTCTAAATTTAGACTGTTCATAAAAACTCACAAAGTTTACATTCAGAAAATGTAATTCCCCATTTTTCATTAGTAATGTGGATTAAATACGCATCCACACTTATATAACATTGCTTTGTGTATTTGAAAATTGCAAATATTTTCAAAGGTGGTGGTTTTCATATCTGTTCTCTGGAGGTGTCTCAGGTATCTCAGGGGTTTGGTGAAATGAGAGTAAGTGTAAATGCAGTAGTGGAGAATTCTGCCCACTTACTGCCAACTATAGTGGTTCTGTATTTCTCTTTTATTTATTGATGTCTCTCATAATTTTTTATTGGGGGGAAAGGAATACACTTATTTACAGAGTTTGAAAACAGTGTCTTAGAGCATTTAATGCCAATTTTTGCACTTGCTTTTATACTTATTTAATTGACTCTGTGATGTACTTTTTTCACATTTAAAAATATCTGAAATTGGGAAGTGTGATATAATCAGTGGCTTGTCAGATTAATTGGCAATGTTTTTTTCTTTTACGATATAAAATAATGGAACATAGGACTATCAGTAGTTATCTATGAAATTTAGTAGGTCTTAAATGCCATGTGAGAAAATTTTATAAAGCTGCTATTCATTGTAACTCCTAGATCTTCTTTTTTTATTTTGACACTTGCCTTGTTATAAATTTACTTGCAGTCAATTCTTTTATTTTTTAAACTTAAATGTATTGGGATAACATTGGTCAATTATTAATTATCTGTATATGGATTGTTCTTCAAATTAACTATGGGCAGCAAAACTTCTATTCAATTTGTTTTTGTTACCCAGCAAGGCCCAAAGGCACTACAGTTGTTATAGACCAAATGTAAACTAAATTGTTTTTAATATTAGCTCAAGCAGAATCACAATTTGAAATTAGATCTACAGTAGGCATTTTAAAGCAAATATCTGAAATATAGGCATATATGAAGTGTAGGTACTTAACTTACTGGGCCATGGATGAACATGGATTACAATGCGAAAGTCTGTCAGAATTTCTTTACAAATTATATCATGATACCATGCTTAAAATTTTTACTTGAATTTTTGTGGTTTTTATTTTATCTTAATATTCCATTTTTTAATGTTAAGAACCCAAATGCTTTAGTTCTCATTTATATAACAGTACTTATGCTTTAAAAACAACAGAATGACTTCAATAAATTCAAGTCTGAAATTGAGAACTTGAGCTCACTTCATTATTAATTATTACTAGATGACTATAAATAAACCCAAAACTCAGTTAATTATTTTATTAAATAATATACCTTTATGTAGAAACTGGGCCTTCAGGAACTTGGTCAGTGCTAACAAACAGAATTTTTATCTGTGTCTTAAAGGCTGTTTTTAGGAGCAAACACTTGTTTCTCTGGCAAAATATATCTTAATAGTATTTTTAAAAAATAGTTTTAAAGATAAAGCAACAAAACACCAATTTTTTACAGCATAAATTAAAGGAATAGATGCAGTATGAATTCAAATTCTCCTTTATGCCTCCAATAGAATAGACATTGCTGTTAATTTTTGTGTGCAGAAAAAGAATTTCAGAAAATGTTGAATGTCTAAATGGTTTCATGGGAGAAGAATTAAATATGAGAAGTTTTCATTTGTTTCAAAAGTGCAGCCATAATTCAGTAATAATACATAGAGGTGTGCTGGAGTAATATTTTATACGTGTGTGTGTATAATGTGATATTATGTATAATTATTTATGTGATATAAATATATAATATGCAATGCCATATATTATAATGTACATTATGTTATAATATATTCTATATATAAGACATAATTATGTGTAATATTGTATATATAAAATTGTTTCTATTCCTACCTCTTGCTGTTGTGAATAAACTGAAACCCCAAATAAAATAGTACATAGCTGTTAAACTTCCTTTAAATTAGTGAATTTTATGTAGTTTAATCTCTTTTCCTATAATATCCACATATAACTATAAGTATATTTATAAATGTTTAAAATTATATATTTTTTATTATATGCGTACTAGAGCCTTATTATTATTATTATATTTTAATGCAGATATTCTGGTTCAGGAGTTTGTGAAATTTGGATCATTAGATACATATTTGAAAAAGAATAAAAATTCTATAAACATATTATGGAAACTTGAAGTGGCTAAACAGTTGGCATGGGCCATGCATTTTCTAGTAAGTAATTAGGATTTTTTTTATCAGAAATTTATTCTTCTATCTTATGAAGCAATGTAGAAAAGATCTTGACTTGGGAACAAGAAATAAATCTGTAAATGGATGCTGAGTCATTTAAAATAATCTGTGTTAGTTGCTGAAAGGTATTATTTTAGGCATACATTTATTTATGTAAAATCACTTTTGAAAGAAATAGTTTTGCCATCCTGTCAGTCTTGTAGAATTACTGACAGACAATCTGTAGTTTGTATCACTCGGATTTAGAGGATTTAACCAAAAATTATGCAGAAACATGTTGTGCTAACTATGGATGGCAGAAAATCCCTGTAGAATTAACCTTGTTATGGTGTTGGTGGGCAGTTAGAAATTATGTCCAATAAGAAAGCAATATTGCTGGAGAAGCAGGATACCAGAGGGCCAGCCAGCACTCGGACCCCTCAGAGTGCACTTATATTCTACTGCTGAACAGAAAGATGATTTATTTCTGCCAGCTGCCACCTAGGAATAGTTACTACTTAAAATTGCAGCTTTATAAAGTGAAGTGGCTTTGGATAGTTTTAATGTATTTGTTTTATTATGGGCATAGATTATTGTGTCATTTCAAATGTAAAACAGGAAACACAGTGTTGCCACAAAATTTCTTTTTATTATCTCAAAGCATACCTCCAAATAAATAAGTATTAATACTATCTTACCTGTTTTTCTTCTTTAAATCCTGTTTGGGGCCTTGGACATATTAAGTACTCATATATTTGTGGATTGATATTTGAATGTATGTCATTTAATTTTAATAGGAAGAAAAAACCCTTATTCATGGGAATGTGTGTGCCAAAAATATTCTACTTATCAGAGAAGAAGACAGGAAGACAGGAAATCCTCCTTTCATCAAACTTAGTGATCCTGGCATTAGTATTACAGTTTTGCCAAAGGACAGTAAGTTCTACAGGGATTGTATTTAACATTATTAAGCTTTACTTGGAGAGTAGCATAAAAAGCATGTTGTTAATTTTTCTCAAACTGTTTTATTGACATGTTCTTGATTAGTAATAAAATTTATCTACCATTGTTAGCAGTCTAAATTAAATTATAGTTGCGTCCTAGTCTGTCGTCTGTCCATTTCTCCTTTGTTATAAGTATGTTGCAGGGACTGTAAGAACTGTTTTTTAAAACAGTTTTAATCCCTAATTATGTGTGGAAGATCAGATTTTATCCATTTTTAAAGGGAAATTTTCTAATATCATTCTTTGAGCCATGAGTAAATTTTAAAAAATTTTCTTTCCTTAATCACTAAATAAAATTTAGAGAAGACATATTTATCTAGTTTAATTATTCAGCTAATTCTGACTTTTAAAAGCTTTTCCAAAACATCTTTTTTGTGTGTGTTTCTTAACCTTTTATTTAACACAATTAGTTAAAATGAAAATTGCAGTCAAATAATTGAGAGGTTTTTTTGGTCCAAATGTTGTAATTGTATTATCTTAGCTAATTTCTCTAATTAAATGTTCTAAATTTAGAATCAAAATTGATTAACTTTTGTACGTTGATACATGGTATCCTATTTGAGCCAATAATACTTGATGGCTTTATCTGACAGTGAAGACAGAGATAATAGGGCAGAAAATGTTACAGAATCTTAGATCTAGTGCTCAGTGAAATTTCACCCTTTGGAATAGTAGGTGAAGGAGAAAATGTATTCATACGGTGAAGGAGAAAAGCACCTGTTCTCTTTAATTCGTTAATTATACAGCAAAAATACTCACATTGCTTTACCAAAGTATACCAGAAGATGCAAGAGATTATCCTTCCTTCTTGTCTTCCTATCTATCTTTCTATCATCTATCGATCATCTATCTATGCCAGAATACCAGGAGGAGGGGTTAAGGTGCTCCCTCCTTCCTTGAAGACCAGTTTTCTGATGGGGTCAAAGACCACAGAAGCGTTACGTGGTAAATTCCATGATCTCAGTAGAACCTATGTATATTAATTCCGTACCCAATATATCTTGGTATAATTTAGTCATCCATATGCCTGTTGGTTCTTGTTTTTTCATCTACAAGTTAGAACTGCCAGTGCTATTGAATCTGCTATTGATGCTAACTTTCCCATTACTACTTACATATTGTAAAGAAATACAAAACAAAAAAACCTCAAGAGACAATTTTAGCACAAATTTTATGGAAAAATATTTTTTTGAATGCAAAACTAATAGCAAGGGGTAGAGAGATACTATGATTTAATGCAAAGAAGTTTAATTGATCCGGGATATAGTGTACAGGTTTCTAATTCTCTTTGTAATACTAACAAATTGTGTGACTGGGCAAATTATCCAATCTTTATGGATCTCAAATTTTGTCATTGTTAAAGCTGAGATATTGAATTATATGATCTCAAAGGTCCATTCTAGCTCTTAAGTGTGTTCATCTGCTTGCATGTGCACACCCCCACACACACACACAAATGAAAAAGACATGATTTTTCAAATCAGTTTTAATATTATATGCTTATAAAAGAATTGTGTGCTTATTGGAACTATTTAACCGTACTTTGTTCTTATCATTTAAAAGTTCTTCAGGAGAGAATACCATGGGTACCACCTGAATGTATTGAAAATCCTAGAAATCTAAACTTAGCAACAGACAAATGGAGTTTTGGTACCACTTTGTGGGAAATCTGCAGTGGAGGAGATAAGCCTCTGAGTGCTTTGGATTCTCAAAGAGTAAGTTGGTATTGATTGTGGAGTTGGAATTACTCTGTGATCCTTGATACTTCTTTCCCATGACTTTATATGTTTTAGCCTATCTAATGTTAAAAAGAAGGTTGATACAGTGTTATACAATTTATTCTCAATGTGTGTTTCTTTAATTACAGAAGCTACAGTTTTATGAAGATAGGCACCAGCTTCCTGCACCAAAGTGGACAGAATTAGCAAATCTTATCAATAATTGTATGGATTACGAACCAGATTTTAGACCTTCTTTCAGAGCCATCATACGAGATCTTAATAGTTTGTTTACTCCAGGTATGTATTGATGAAGCAATCTTATTGATTCTCCAGCTATCTTTCTGTTTTTATTGTATTTAACAAATCTTTACTAATTTTGTAATCCCTCCAAGAAATTCCTTGATGTCTTTTAGACCTTCTTAATTTCTTATGTTCATATGACTTTTCCTACTTTATACATATTCTAGTCTCCTTTGTGAACAGTCTTTGCAGTTTTTAAAAAGGCTTTTTCTCCATCAATAACCTAATTTTAGTTTGCCAGTTAATGAGTAGTGTACTATGGAAGTTTGTCTTATTTGACTTTTTAAAAAACAATTCTTTGTTTTTTCAAAATTAATTTTCATACATTTTATAATTGATCTTCTAACATGAAGTAGGTTTGTTTTTGTTTGTCCTCTCCTTTAAAATATGTAGCTAAATATGCATGTGCTTGATCCATAGGTATTTCCCATTCCAGTGCTACTCACTATTCTCACAACAAAAATCAAAATATAATCTTACTTTATAAATATTAAAACTGCCTATTTTGGAAAGTAATCATTTATCCTTTACAAAAATGTTTTTTGAAAGCCTGTCAGATTATGGTTAATAATTAAAGGCTCCTATTAATATAATCTAAACTAAAAGCGTTGTCCTGTATTAATTTGTATTTCTAACTCATTCTAATCATTTTGGTCAGCTTGACTACATATAAGTTTAACCAGAGAATGTATCTGCCAGCTTATGATGGTGATATTCTTTCTTTCTGCAGATTATGAACTGTTAACAGAAAATGACATGTTACCAAATAGGATAGGTGTCCTAGGGTTTTCTGGTGCTTTTGAAGACCGAGACCCTACACAGTTTGAAGAGAGACACTTGAAATTTCTGCAGCAACTGGGCAAGGTAAGATGTCAGAAGTTTTAAAAATAGTTAAAGTATAATCATAGAATATTTTATTTAGTAACAAAGATTTTAGAGATTCTCTAAAGTTTACATTTCACAAAATTTTAAGGAATGTTTGTAAAAGAAAGATTTGTTGCCAGATGTTGGAGAAGTATATTAAACAACTGTCTTTATTGAAGGATTTCTCACAACCTCTGACATGTAATATGCATTCAAGAGGATGATCAGTTAGACAGTATTTCCCCAATTGATTTGACCGTGGGACTCTTTCTTAATTAAGGGTGGTTTAGTTTTGAAATGGAGAAAGGAACAATTAACCCTTTCTACTCACTCCCTTTTTTAGGCATCTCAGTGAGAAATTATCTGATTATTAGTTCAGAGTCCAGATGTTGACTAGGCCATGTTCGCTAACAGACAGTTTCTGTCTGATGAAAGACCACATAATCATACTTAGCCTATGCATTTTACGAAAGAGTAAGAAAGGCTTAGAAGGTCTAATCATAGTGGTAAGCTCTCTTTCTTCCCCAAAGTTTGCTAGTATATTGTTCTGTACCATGTGACCTTATGAATTAGATTTTGGCATTGATGCGTTATGAAGGCCTCACTTAGGCCTTGAATCGAAGCTAAATGTTCTGACCCATCTTTAGTAGAGCTAAACATTGGGAGTTACAAAACGTGTTAGCTTAGCTATATTAATACTTTGCTGTTGTTTCTTGTTTGTAAAATATTCTTGGGAATGTTTCAAGGGGTGTAGCAATGGCCCAAAATAAAAAGGTCTAGGTATTTGGGTGTATTAGTCATCTATTGTATAACAGATTACCCTAAAACTTAACTGAAAACAACAAACATTTATTATCACCTAGTTTAGGTGAATCAG
Source organism: Rhinolophus sinicus (assembly GCF_057876585.1). Lineage (NCBI taxonomy): Eukaryota > Metazoa > Chordata > Mammalia > Chiroptera > Rhinolophidae > Rhinolophus > Rhinolophus sinicus. The sequence goes on from NC_142516.1 coordinate 52,425,050, forward strand.
GGTTCTGGGAGCAACTTAATGGATGTCAGCCAGACCTGGCAGTCTCATCTGAAGGCTTGATTAGCGGAAGGTTTACTTCCAAGCTTACACAGTGTGGCTAGTGACAGGCCTCAGAATATCTGCTTGCAAGCTTTCTCACCTGGGCCTCCCCCCCAGGGCTGCCTCACAACATAGCAGCTGAAAGCAAACACCCAGGGTGGACGCCAGGGTCTTTTTATAACCCAATCACAGGAGTGACGGCACATCGCACTGGCCTATGTAATTAGAGATTTAACTCTGAGCTACACCATGGTCTAGGTTTTTAAAAAACTGATTTCAAATGTATAACTGAAAATATAGTCACTTAGAATCTTGTAGCTCAAGGACTATGTTGTTTTGTTCTTTAAGAATGCAATAATACCCAAATTAAACTAATTTGATTAATGCTCAAAACTTAATTTAAAATGTTATATATCAGTGTATTAATTCTGTGTAGATAATAAGTCTTAAGTAAAAAGAGAATAGATTTTTTTAAAAGACTGACCTTTAAAAAAAAAAAAAAAGGTAGGAACATCCTTATAGGCTAAAAATTTACTTTCCTGAGCAAATAAATCAGACCTTGTATGAGTCTGCTCAGGATGCCATGACAAACTACCATAGCCTGGGTGGCTTAAAGAACAGATATTTATTTCTCATAGTTCTGGTGGCTGGAAAGCCCGAGATCAAGGCTCTGGCAGGGTTCAGTCGCTAATGAGGGCTGTCTCGTTGGCTTGCCTATGGCCATCTTGTTGGGTCCTCACGTGACAGAGAGCTCTGGTGTTTCTTCCTCTTCTGTAAAGGCCCCACCCTATCAGATTAAGGCTCACCCTGTGACCTCAATTATCCTTTATTGCTTTTCACGGGCCCTGTTTTCAAATACATTTCACATTGGGGGTTAGGGCTTTACTCCTATGAATTTGGGAATGACATGCACATTCATTCCGTAACAGACCCTTACTCACTGACAGTGATATCAAAGGGTGTATTGTGAAGAAGCAAAGTGCTTCCTGGAAGTTAGTGATAGAAATTTAGGAATTCCCTGGCATGTCCTTTGGATAATTAATGTTCTTAATAATTAATGTTCATGATTTGTGTTTAAATGCTTTCTTGAAGTTGTTTATATTTCAGCTTGTAATTCCTTTTGAAGAAATTAAATGCATAGATTCACCTGTTGAAATATTTCTCTTTTTTTGTTCTGAAAGTTGCCCAATGTAAGCTTAGAGATGTCTGTTAATTCTAATTAGAATTGCCTATATTATTAAAGTTTGTTAGGATTTGTGTAGAAAACTTACCCGAATGTGCTATGTTGTTTAGGGTAATTTTGGGAGTGTGGAGATGTGCCGGTATGACCCTCTACAAGACAATACTGGGGAGGTGGTGGCTGTGAAAAAGCTCCAGCACAGTACCGAAGAACACCTCAGAGACTTCGAAAGGGAAATTGAAATCCTTAAATCCCTGCAGCATGACAACATTGTAAAGTACAAGGGAGTGTGCTACAGTGCTGGTATGTTGCCCGTTGAAACCTAGTTTGAACTCAAAGTATGTCACTGGCATCCTGGATAATAGAAACATATCCTGTCTCAAGGTGGACTTATCCCAGTGCCCAGAGAGAGCAGACTGGAGACTGTGCTTGGTCATGGTGGGCGATAGTTACAGGAAGTCTTTGGCGAGTTGGTTAAACATTCTCTTCACTAAGGATGGGTGGTTATCATTCCTGCTTAGGCTTACCAAGTAGATATCATTTTTAAAGAAAAAAAATTGTCTTTCTTACATTTTCGTTAAAAATATTATTTTGGAAATTAGATGCTTTTTGTTCAATGTAAGATGAGGAGAAAGAAAGATTTCTCATCAGCTTATTTTGGTTAGCATAAAGGTAGACACAACTATTTTTAAAGCTTCTTTTCAAAACTTTTTGATTTAAAAAGGCCCGTGTTCTTAACTACTATATCACCTTTAATTTATAGTCAAATGTCATTTAGAGTCAGATTTTATATATCTTTAAGTCATTTGTATATGGTTGTTTTCTAACATTTCATCAGTAAAATATGGCAAAGTAAAACATTATGTTCTCATTTGTACGTTAAAAGGCCGGCGCAATCTAAGATTAATTATGGAATATTTACCATATGGGAGTTTACGAGACTATCTTCAAAAGCATAAAGAACGGATAGATCATAAAAAACTTCTGCAGTACACATCTCAAATATGCAAGGTACCTAATATTCTGTTTGTTGTAGATGAAGAAAGTGTGTTGAAGTAATTGTTAAGAAATTGTTTTTTTTTTTTTTTAGATAATGAATGGAGTATATGTGGGTAAGACCATGTAAATCGTTTATGCTGAAAGAAAAATGTTATTTTATCCATAGGGTATGGAATATCTTGGTACAAAAAGATATATCCACAGGGATCTGGCAACAAGGAATATATTGGTGGAGAATGAAAACAGAGTTAAAATTGGAGATTTTGGGCTAACCAAAGTATTGCCACAAGACAAAGAATACTACAAAGTGAAAGAACCTGGTGAAAGTCCCATATTCTGGTGAGTGTATTTTAGCACAATAAAATGAATTTTCTTTAAATGAAATTTTATTTTTTATTTTTTATTTTTTTAATATTTTTTCAGCGGCAGCTCAGCTCAAGGTGCCGTGTTCAATCTTAGTTGCAGGGGGCGCTGCCCACCATCCCTTGCGGGACTCGAGGAATTGAACTGGCAACCTTGTGGTTGAGAGCCCACTGGCCCATGTGGGAATCGAACCTGCAGCCTTCGGAGTTAGGAGCATGGAGCTCTAACCGCCTGAGCCACCAGGCCGGCCTTAAATGAAATTTTAGATCATAAACTTCAACTTTATTTTTATTATTAATAGTTTGTCATTTATATATTTACAATAATAGCAAAAATTTATCATGCCTACATTGGGCTTAAATGCATTTCATGGATTATCTCAATCCTCATAACAACCCTTGCGGAATATGTGTTGTTACCTCATCTTAAGCATGAAGGAACTGAATTGTAGACAGGTTAAATAGCTCGTTCAAGATCAAGGTTTTTTAGATCCTACATTATATCAAGTGAAGTCATAGTATTTGTCTTTCTCTGTCTGACTTCTTTCACTTAGCATAATACCTTAGAGGGGTGGGGGGTAAGATGATGGGTGAAAAAGGTGAAAGGGAATAAGAGGCACAAACTTCCAGTTTTAAAATAAATAAGTCAACAGGGACGTAATGTACAGCATAAGGAATATAGTCAATCGTATCGTAATACTTTTGTATGGCAACAGGTGGTTACTAGATTTATCACAGTGGTTACTTTGTAAAGTATATAAATGTTGAATACCTGTTAGACACCTGAAACTCATGTAATATTATATGTCAACTAATAAAAAGAATAAAGTGATAATAAAAAGAAAATAAGAAGAAATAAAGTGATAGTTACATTTTTAAAAAAAGTTTACTGGATAGACAAGAGGAAGGGCATTCCATGAGGAGGAGAAGACGAGGATCAGGGCCTTGCAAGTGAATGGCATAATTACAAAACAAACAGGGAGTAATTGGGGCTGGAATGGTATTGAGCCATGTGCACCATGTTAATGAGTTCAGACTTTATTCAGTAGACAGTATGTATGTGGGAGATTAGAGGCTTTATCCAGGGGAATGACGGTGAGATTCATAATTTAGGAAGATAGCTCTACTTTTCGTGAACAGAAGTTCTCAAAGTGTGGTGAACTCTGGTACCTCCTTTAGGGAGTCTGATGTCAAAAGTATTTTCATAGTAATACTAAGATATTCTTTGCCTTTTCCACTCTCATTTTTTCATGAGTAGATAGTGGAATTTTCCATAGCCTATAATCTTATAGTCTTCTATTAAACAAAAGATTAAAGAAACTTGCAAAAATGTAAAAAGTGCTTCTCACAAAATTTTTTCTTATTTGGAAAATAGTTATTGTTCATAAAGGTGTTGTGTTAACGTGCTGGGTTTATTGTTATTTTAATGAATTACTAAACACTTTTACATTTCCTTAGTTTTAATATCTAAGATGGTAAATATTGGTAGATATAATCCACATAAACAAAAGCTGTTTGGGGACTTCAATCATTTTTAAGAGTACATCAGGGGGCCTTTGACCAAAAGGTTTGAAAATTACTGATATACAGAATACACTGTATTAAGGAGAGGCTAACAGCAGAGAGAAGGCTAATTAGACAACTTTTGCAGGAATCTAGGGCATTGGTTTCAAAACAGATATAGTAAAATAAGACCAGGTCTTATATTAATTTTTTTGCTCCAAAAGACACATTAGAGCTGATTGTCTGGGTAGGTCTTATTTAAGAAAAAAGGAGGAAGAGTGTTTTCCCTCATTTTCAGCAGGAAAAATTATTTTTTATTTGTATTTATCCTTTCATAATTGATGGGAGAGAGAAAAGTAGTCTTGGAATTGAGGGGGAAATTGCGAAGAGTGCCTTCATGAAAACCAAAGGAAGAGAATATTTTGCAGTGGTTGGGGGGTGTAACTCTGTCTTCGAGATTATATTCCATTTGTGGAATAAAACTAACATTCATTTAAAAATAACAAATATGTAAAGTTTTTTAAAAACCTAAACATAAAAAGAATATAGCATTACATGGTTAATTGTGTAGTATGAACTTCTAGTATAAAAATTCAGTAGCATGAGGTCATTAAGACCTTGAGTAGTCAGAGAAGGATTTGTGGAAGTGAGTAAATTTAAACTATATTTTGAAGGCTAGATTAACTTTACGTAATTCATATTTTTAATCTCATCAGTCTAAAACAGATTTCTGCTGCCGTCCTCTACAATAAGGATGAACTTGGCGATGTAACCACAGTACTCACAATCCATTGGCCAAAATTCTCCTTTGGATAGTATTGATACTTAAGTAGATGATGGTACCATTTCTCCCCATGATTTTCGGTTCTCTGTGCTTCCTCTCATAATCACTCCCCTCTGATTAACAGGCTCTTTCTTTTTTATGCTAATAGATTCAAGTCTTGCTCTAGTTTAGAAGCCATTTTACCCTTCTGGGATACTTATCTGAATTCATTGAAAGCTTAACTTGCAAAGAGCTCCTTATATTTCAGTTTTTGGAAAGTACTTTGAGTTAATCCTGGTCTTTCCTATAGAGACAAAAGTAAATTTATTTGGATTTTAGTTATCTTTGTGTGTTGGAGGTTCCCAAGACCACCCTCAGGTTTGATGATTCACTAGAAGGACTCATAAGACTCAGAATAATGGCTATGATTCATTACAGGGAAAGGATACAAAGCAAAATCAACAAAGGGAAAGCGAGTCTGGGGCAAAGCCTGGAGGAAAACAAGCACCAGTTTCTAAGGGTCCTCTCCCAGTAAAGTCCTATGGGACACACGTAATTTCCCCAGCAGTAAATTGTGACAACACATGGGAAATGTCTACCAAGGAAGCTCATTAGAAACTCAGTGCCCAAAGTTTTTATTGAGACTCTGCCTGGCAGATACCAAAATTCCAGACTCTCAAAGAAGCAGGTGTTCAGCACAAACCACATTTTCAACACAGTGAGTCACTCTTACCATTTAGGGAATTGTGGAGACCCTCCTAAAATCTAAGTTCACAGGTACCAATCAAGTGTCAACATTGCAAGCAGCCCTTTTGAGGATGGCAGCCTCAAGCCTGCTATGTTAACTCTTTCCTGTACACCTTGCTTTTTTAAATCCAGTGATTTGTAGGTAACTGTAAGAGTCGGCAAATCACGTAACTGTCTTTTAAATGCTTTCATATATTACAGGTATGCTCCAGAATCACTGACAGAGAGCAGGTTTTCCGTGGCCTCAGATGTTTGGAGCTTTGGAGTGGTTCTGTATGAACTTTTTACATATATTGAGAAGAGTAAAAGTCCACCAGCGGTCAGTGTGGTTTTTATTTAGTTTCAACTTTTCTTTTAACATGAGAAAAGCTTTTTCCAAACAATGGTAGTAAGCTTAAGGCTCATTTTAGAGCCTCTTATTTCTTATTTGTAAGATAGCATCCAATAAAATAACTCTAAATGTATTCATTAAATTAATTTGAATTTTTAAAAGGGTCGGATTGAGTACTATTTAGTATATTCTATTAACGTTATTCTTATAAATCCAATAAACTCATTCATTCTACGAATTATTGCAAAAGTTAAACCTTTCAAAGTAATTTTTTTCTTGTTCATTGTAGAATTTTTTTTTTTTAATATAAGAAAGTATAAAAAGGAAATACAAATCATCTCTAATTCAAATTCTCAGAGATAACTAATATTGTGGTATACTTTCTTCCAGGCTTCTTTTAATTTTATATATAAAAGTGAAATTTTATTAAAAATATTTCTTTTATGAAACAAAGGTTCTACTATACAGCTTGCTATCCTGCATTTTCATTAAGTATTGTAGCATGGATATATTCTTATATTAGTAAAGATTTACTGCAAATATGACTTCTAACTTATGGGTAGCATTTCATCATAAGGCTATAATTTCTGGACAATTATTTTCCATTTTTCAGTCTCTTAAGTAACACTTCAATGAACATAGTGTACACCCTTATACATAGATATTTATGTTTATCTGATTATCACCTTAGAATAAAAGTATACTTATAGATGAAAGGTTATGAACTCTTTTAAAGGTTTTTGATTATTTCAAAATGCTTTCCAGAAAAGCTATACCAGATTACATTCTCATTAGTGCATAGGGTGTGCACATTTCATCATTTGACTCTATTACTACATTTTTATGCAGTTTTGCCAAATTGATAGGAGAGAAGTTGTATCTGTTTGATTTTAATTTGCATTTCTCTTATTATTGTGATTAAAAACATATTTATTGGGTGTTTGGGGTGTGTGTGTGTCTGCATTGTCTCCTCATGTGCTTCGTCCGTTTCTATGTTGACAATTTTTCTTACCAGTTTAAAAGAGCTCTCTATATTTAAATAAATAATATGTTGTAAATATTTTTCTCAGACTTTAATTTTATGACTTCTTAACATATGAACGTTTTCTCTCCATTGAATTTAGGCTTAAATAAACATCCTGCATTTTCTTTTTATTATGTCGTCTTTTACATTCAAGTTTTTATTTCAGCTGCAATGTAATATGACACGTTAGAACAATAACAACAAAAAAATGTGATTATGTTTTTAGTTCACTTGTTTTGGGCCCTTCTCAGGGAATTTGTGTTGACTATGTTACAGTTATGGAAATGTCACTACAGAAGTTCCACATTTAACAATCTTTTCTGAAATATGACTGAGAGGAAGTTTTTGATCCTTAAAAAATCTGGTTTTTAAAAGTCTCAAACATAGAAGAAAACATACATATACAGAATTTTCCCATTTACTGAAGAAGTTGATAAAGAATTCTGCTTCAAATTAAAAGTACCCAAAAAATCTCATTGAAAAGTGGGTTTGTGTTTCAGGAGTTCATGCGTATGATTGGCAATGACAAACAAGGGCAGATGATTGTGTTTCATTTGATAGAACTCCTAAAGAATAATGGAAGATTACCAAGACCAGATGGATGCCCAGATGAGGTAACAAAAAAAAAATTTTTTATTCACAGTAATCATGCATTTTCTTTTCCTTTTTAAACAAGAATTTCAGGTCACTTTATGAAATTTAATTGATGACCTTTTAGATAAATAACATAATCACATGACTGTGGATCTAGCCATAGCCATGCAATATACCTGTATAGGAAAATTAAGTGGGAGTTCAAATTCATGTCTTCTACCAATTAAAAGATGGCACTTTGTATTTATTGTAATTTTGGTTTATTTTCTCTTGTATAGATTTATGTGATCATGACAGAATGCTGGAACAATAATGTAAATCAACGCCCCTCTTTCAGACACCTAGCTCTTCGAGTTGATCAGATAAGGGACAATATGGCTGGATGAAAGAAATGAACTTCACTCTGAGACCAAAACAGAATTAGAGAACAAAGTTTTTTATTTCATATTGCTGTGGACTATTATTACATATATTATTGTTATGTATATTATGATGCTAGCCAGCAATGATGTGGAAATATCTGCTGAAAACTTTCAAAGTTGAGTGAGTTTTTCTTCATGAAGGCACCAGAAAAAGAAATTGATGAAAAGTCCTTAGCAAAGAATTTTGTAAAAAGTTTCATGAACCTGATCAGTCAGTTAACATCATCTTTCTTTGGCGAAAGAAAAATAATAGACATTTTTCAACTAAGAATTTTGAGAAATGAAAAGCTTGTAATATAAGTTTTGCAATGTTAAAGATGCACAGAATACATATGTACAGTTTTTACCACAGTGAATGTATGCTACCTTGGTATCTTGTGTGATGTTTTACACAAGGGCCGGTATTCATTAATAGTGTTTTCTAACTTTTTTATAGTTGATCTACAGTAACTTCACGATACAAACAAATTAAGATGCTCAGATAATTGAATAAGCACCTTTGTGTCCTTGTTCATCTGTATCATTGGCCAGCAATATAAACAGGTATACACTTTTAGCTTGCAGCTCTATGTATTGTAAATATTTTTCAAAGAAAAGGGAACAAATATTTAGTTTTATTTGTTTAGGAAATCTCCCTGACTCTAAAAAATACATTTTGAAATGGAACAAGTTTACAAAGCTGTAACACAATCTATTTTCTTATTTGTCTCCCTTGTTTCTGTTTGTGGTATGTTTTTTTAAATAGAACTATCTCCAAGTTTTTCTAAGACTATGGTGAATAGTTTTCTTTTAAAATTTTGAGATTACGAATGTAGGGATATTGTCATCCCTTGAGCTGTTGGCTGCCAGTGAGATTCTTCAATCCCTGGGACCTATAGACATGCATTAAATTAAGTGTAAGCCATAAAATAATATTGTTTTTAAATATATAAACTTATTAAAATGCATAGTGAGTTAGGAATTTTTTTTTTCTAAAGACTGTATTTTAGGGATTTCAGAAATCTCTGTTGCAGTTACAGAAGAAATTTCCTTTTGTTGGAGATTCTTATATACAAGGAAGAAATGAGAATAAATTGGCGGAAAAGTATACTTATTTTATTCAAGAATGCCAGTAGAAAATTCATAATGTATGCCTTTTAAGAAAAATGAGAGTGTACATATTTTCAATGAAGTAAAAAGGTTGTTTATTGTTGTCTTCATTTGTTTTAGTGCTACTCCATTTTAGACACCATACGTAAAATATGATGGGGTTTATTGTTTTATTTATACGAAGTTTAAAGTACTTAGTATTTTGGTTAAAAAGAAAATAGTTTCTTTATTTTCAGTGTTATGTGCTATTTTTTTTAAACTTGTAGTTAAGACTTTTGATTATTTTTCTATTTTTTGCAGCTGGTTTTAAAATGCAAATTACATAAGAAAAAATGCCTCTCACATACAGTTAGAGATTTTTCGGTTGGACTGATGTAAGGACAAAAAGTGCTTTTTACGTGATCTTTAAAGCATCTTAGTAGTTAGTGACTGCAAAAATCATCTAAAATGATAGTATACTAGATTTTTAAAGATTTCTAGTAGATATTTTGGTGAAAGCTAAATATAATTTTTATTTAATTTGCGAAGACTCCTCAAGGATTTGTAAATATAATGCAGTTAAAGATCTTCCGTTCTGCTGCTTTTCAAATTAAAAGCATATCACATGATATGCTTGATTTTAGATTTTTGTACTAAAACTTAAATACTTAAAGGTAGATTCTTAAAGGTCTAAAACATTTTTTTTGTTTTTAAAAGCAAATGTTAACTAGGTTTCTTTTTAAAAATATTTTTAATGTTTCAGTTTTAAGAAAAAAATCCCATATAAACATTCTTAAGTGTTTAGAGTGGGATAACTACTCCCACTCTAATTATTGTAAAATTCTATTTTCAAGTGAATTACTATTCATTAAGGGTTAGTGATGTTTTACATTTTGATTGTGACCAAACATAAAAAGAAATTAACCCTGTTTAGTTTTTTCTGCAGAAGAAACAGATAATTATTGTACCAACTAATACCAAAATGTTTCTTCAAAGTAATATTCTTCAGAAATGAGGGTAAAGATTTTCTTAGAATTCTCAAAATCTGTAAATATTCTAGTATATTAAGTTATACAGTCTTTATATAAATAATTCCCTATATCCATGGCTGCTTTGGGAAATAGTCACTTTTTAATGTTATTTATATATATGCTTCCAGTAGCATTATAATTTGCTGTGAAAGAGTGCTTTTTTACAACCCAAGATTTCTGCTATAAAGTGAAGTGAAATTTTTATCACAACTATAACTTCCGATATTTCCATTTTATTTGAACAGTTTTATTATGGAGTAGACATTAGGAAATACCTACAGTTCTATACCTGGGGAACCATTCTCCATGGGGTGGCATTATGTGGGCAGTTTATTGAGACTGTGTTATTTTCTTTTTTGTGCCTTTAGCATGTTCTCACAAAATTGAAATATTGATGTAATAAATATTCAGAAGTTATTTTCTTTTGTACTGTCACCTAACCAAGGAAGTGGTGTACATACAGTGGTTTAGGAATATGCAAAAAAAAGCCTTTTATAATAGTAAATTATCTTTAGATTTTTTTAAAGAAATGCTTCCTAAGATTGTTCTCAACTACTGCATGCTCTTTATGAACATTGCTGTATCCACTCTGGTTTCTGGCATTTAAATTATTTCTCATGAAATTTTCTCTAATTTTCTAGTATAACTTTCTAAAGATCTTTCAGTTTACTATATTACAATAAATAATAAGAGTAAGTATAAGTCAGCAGGATTACCCAACCAAAAGACTAGATTATATGAGATAAACTTCATTCTATTTAAGAAAAAAAATCAGAGTATGTATATCAGAAAATACTTTGCGTTGTGTTTACTCCCAGATTTGGGTTAGTGGTACTTAATTTCAAGACAACTAACTGCTAAGTGTTTCATGATGCTAACAGTAACATTAGAGAGATTTCAGAATGACATCAAAAGAAGAGAATTCTAAAACTTTCACATTAATCACATTTATACAATATGTATATCATATAGCCTTTAACTTTTCATATGATCAAATTCTTAGTAAACTGTACATTCTATACCTAAATATTAAAATATTTAATTGTTTTACTTTATTACAATATGTTCTTCTTTAGATTAAGAAATTAATTTCTGTTGTGCTTATACTAGATGGCATTGCTTAATTGGTGCAAGCCCTAAATAAGGTTCATTTTTTAAATCTTACAGATGTATAAGGAAAAGCCTTGTCTCCAATTGAAATACCAATCTTTATTAATATGGTTTTAAAAGTTGTTAATGATATGTTTTGTGTGCTGGTAGTCTCAGCCTATCAATAACTAATGCTGTGGTTGAACCATCCTTGTAGTTATTATGACTGCAAGATGCAGTTGAGGAATAACTATCAGGAAACTTTGGAGAAAAAATAATAAAGGTTCATTACTTATAGGACCTGGAAATTATGTAGCAGACCTGGGGCCACACAGTGAAGTCGGAGGTCGAGAAAGAGAGAGAGTACAGGGGCCTGGGGTTTTTTTGTTGTGGTCAAGGGTGGGGGCCTAGGGTTTTGTGGACTCTTTATTGGTGAATTTAAAACATAACAGCAGGAATTTAAAGTATAGGAAAATGAAAAAACAAGTGGTTCAAATGGTCAGTTACTGAAATTAACCAAGATCTCAGAAACAAAGGAGCCTTAGTGGAGGGAGGTAGACTGGTTCTTCTTCTAGTCTTATGGCTGGCAATGTGTTTATTGGAGATAACCGCTTTGAAGTGGATGCATCAGCAATCAAAATGTAAGTCAGATATTTGCATTACAGAAAAGAAAACCCAACTGTCAGGGCTTATAGTACATGATCCATTATAAAGCCTTTTTTTGCATAGGAATTGCTTAACATCGGTTTGTTTGTTTTTTAACACAACTAGATTTATAAAATGAGATGGTTAAAAGAACTCTAAGAGTCCCTGTTCCAGTCATCCATAGTCTTAGATTTTGTGAATAGTTTTGATTTTAATATCTGTAGTAGGAAGCACTCCTATAAATATTTCTTGGGGTCAAGTCAGTCAGCTTTGAGCAATGTGAACAGACAGAATCATAGCTTTCAGATCTGACTTTTGATAAATAATAAATAGTGCAAGGTGGTAAGAAAAAGATGGAGTTAAACAAACAAAACTTGAATGGTCAAGCTTTTCTAAAAGAAAGGGTTTCTTGAGCCATGTGCTAGCCAGGAAAGGACCCAGGTCCTGGGGCAGGAAGTTTAAACCACCATCAGCAGGGCTAAGTAGAAAAGATAAACATGTCTGCCGTCCCGGAGTTGATGGGCACTTTCACACATTGTGTTTTGGGGAAGAAAGATGTAAGTTGCTTTGAAAGAATTGACCTTGGTCACAGATAAGGGGAGTGGGAGAGGGTGAACCAGGGGCAGTTCTACGATAGGCGCACAGTCTGTAAGGAAGAAATGTTTACATCGTTTGATTGGTTACAGGCAACAATCCGGACAGTTTATGTATATGTAGGACGTGGTGGTGTCTAGCAGTTGGCTAATAGGGGGCTGGAGGTTGATTCAAAGCTCCAACATCCATCCAGGAACGTGAGCAGTCTTTTGTTAGTTGGAACACAGCTATGTTAACTTAAAGACCTTTCAAAGTGAGAGGCAGCATTTACTTGATCAGTAAAGTGAGAGGCAGCATTTACTTACTGAGATCAATAAGAATAGCTATTTGGGATTCATTTAGGCAGAAGCCCGTAGTGTTCTGATTGGAAGACAAGGCAATGGGTATTTATGAGAAAGGGAAGGGGAACAATTACATCAATAGAAGAAAGCTATTGGTGCTGATAACATAGTGATGTTAATTCTGTTTTTTTAATTAAATTTATTGGGGTAACAATGGTTAGTAAAATTACATAGGTTTCAAGTGCACAATTCTGTAATACATCATCTATATATCACATTGTGTGTTAATTCTAAACAATGTTTTAAATTTTAAGTTAGGTAGTCATCAGTCCAGTAGTCGTAACAACTGCTTTCTTGTTATTTTTGCAAACAGTTCTTTGGGACATGATATTGCATTAGGCCCAGTCCAAAGGTTATTTTGTCCTGTTTTTACATTGCAAAGATTTGAGGCATAAGACGTGCAAGGCAGTTCCTCTGGCATGGCAGCTCCAGCTCCATTTGAAAGTGGCTCCATTTATATTATTGTTTACATTCCCCCCTTTTGATCAGGATCTTTCCTTGAAAGTATTGCTGATCAGTTATTGGAAAGCAGCACCAATCAGTTATTAAAATCATCGTTGGTCTTCAATTGTCAGGTAGCTCGTTTTGGATCTGTCATCCCAGTCCCTCATCTAAGAAGGCTCATTCCTGGTATGTCACGGCCCATGCAGAAAGTAAAGTGTCTTTTTAGGAGGAGCCTTAGGCCACATTTTATCAACAAGCACACCAGATCAGAGGAAGGTTTTTACCGTCCTATCTCTTTAAGGACAGACATCTGTAGTTTCTTGAGGTTTCTCATATGACATCTCATAGGCTGTAGCGATCATCTCAAAACATTGAGCAACCACTATCAGAATGGTGTCTTTATAACTTTGAGCTATGCAAAACAAAGATATATAACAGCAAAAGTTTTTATAATAAAATGGTAAGTTCAAGTTAAAGAATAGATCTGAGGACAGTCAGCTGAGGATATTAAAGAACCATGAGGTGTTAGTGGGCGCTGTGCAATGGGCATTTTATAGTGGCTCTGTTTATATATTACTGTTTACAGCTATTAACTGGTTAACAATTCTTGTCTCTCACTGTCTGGCAGCTGTAATTTAATTTAGAGCATCTCAAATTTCTTCAGTGATTTAGCAGGATGTCATAAAGACAGCGTCAGCTGATAAGGCACATTATCAGTCGCAGATGATCCAATATCAGCAAGTACTGAAAACAAATGAAAGCGTGCAATAGATTTATTGATTAATTATCCTTTCAAGCACAATTGTATACATAGATGAAAATGTTTAGTTGTGCTTTTCACACAAAAGACAATTAAGTGGGGAGTATTTTTAATGAAAAAGTTTATGGTCTTTCAAGTGCTTGGAATATATATGAATCTCAGTGTGAATTTTCTATTAGCATGTAGCATAAGATTGTGAGTTGGAATTTATTTACTGAAATTAAAAACATTAGTGATCAAGGAAATCATAGATACTAAAGAAAATGGACACAATGAGAAAGATAAGCCTAACACTCAAGGCACTCAATTATGAAAATATCTACTTGAAATTTTCTTTTCAACTTCAACTACTTGAAATACACATATGACACTTTCTTCCTCTGCATAAAAGAGTTTTTCAAGGTTGCTGTAACAATGAATGTAGACATTCCAAATTTTCAGTATAAAATTTTTTTCTATCCTTAGTAACATTTAAGACATCTTAATTTTTGGTTGGAGAAGAAAACAGTTTTTTGCAGAATCAGACTTTATCCTGATTCTTAAAAATAGCCGAATTCTCTAATACTGATCACAGTACTTTTAATCTGCATAACCAAGGTGTCTAAGCCCTTGATGTGCGAGCTTCAGGTGGCTCAGAGCTAAATGACAAATCGGAAGCGATTTGTGCTGAATGATAGCACTTATTGACTGCTGTTCAGAAAGTATTTTAACAACAAAGTAACAGTCACTATTTCCCCACAAATCCTGCCAGAACATTTTTTTTCTTTCCTTCCTTTTAAAAAATGTTTTAAATCCTTGTTTCTACCAGTAATTCTGAGGATAGTATGAATGTCCTAGTACCACTTCTTTTTCTTCTGTTATTCGTTTTATAACACTGCATTGCAGCTGTTGAATAGGAATTCTTGATAATATGTGTAAAGTTATTGTTGACAAAGAACATTAAAACTGAGTTTTTTTAATGCTGAAATTGAATTCTAGAACTTGCTTTTTAAATGTTGAATTCTAGAACTCTGAGTATACCATTACAATTCCTTAAGGGGGCCCCATTTATTGTATTTCCAAAACTACAGAAGAAATTTCTAAAAATTGAGACTACTGTAAAGAACAATCTATTTCCTAAAAATGGTTTGGAAATCTGAGATCTAAGGAACAATGAATATGATGGTGCGAAAATGGAATTTCTGAATTTCTGTCAGATCTGATATTAAATTCCCATTTAATGGCAATATTTTTCTAACATCTTGAGTTTCTCTTATTTTAGGATTACTATAATAAATGTGGAAGGTAAGAATATGCATAACTCAAATGCCAAAAATATTTTGGTTCTAGGTCATTTTCTTATAGCTCCAACTTAGCTACTTAATGATCAAATTCTTAGTAGAGTCCTTTATCCTTTCTAAATAAAATAAAAAAAAATGCTAAAATAAAATAAAAAATGCACACAGACTACCTACATTGTGTATCACTACAGACCTTCCTACATTTGCACTCTCTTATCAATTCTGACAATGCAAGCTACCTACAACTTTCAAGTTGCACCAGGTAATTGTGTTAATGGTTGTAGTGAAGCCATCACCTCAAGCATGTTGATAAAATCCTAACTCCCATTCACATATTGAGAATAAAGAAGAGTAGATAAGCCAATTATGGATATAGGCAAAGGGATCCTGGGTAATGTTATGTGAAGGTGATCCTGACGATATATCAATTTAGAATTCCCTATTTAATAAACATTCAGATAAAAACAAGAAATTAAAACTCAGTTCTGCTGCAGTTCTGAGGATATGAGCCCTAATCATGTTTTCAGGGAACCTAGTTTGGTGTTGCCCCAGATAATCTCATATATAAAGGACCCATAGGAAAGGTATGTTGGACCTGGGCCTAGGGTGAGAGTTAAGAGTTTCATATATTCTCTCCAGAGCATGATTTTCCTACAGAGGTGATATTACCTCTAAAGGGATGGATATTGATGTTGGGGGATGAAAAATCTATATGTAAAGCACAGAAATACATAAAGTACATAAGTATGAAGTGGTATTAAATTTTCATGGTGGAGGAGATTAAGGGAGAATGCCTATAAAGCTCCTTGGATTGGGGGTGGTAAGAGAAGGGGGATAATTTAAAGAAACTTAGGAAACACCTATAGCCTGTACCCACATGGGCATGGGCCAAACCAGCACTACCTCAGAAATGACCTCAATAAGAGAGAGTAGATATGTCAGTGTCAGAACAGCTGAGAGTATTGGATCTTTAAGTCAATATTCTAAATAGTGTATCTGAACTGAGAAAAATTAGTTGACATAATCTTTTGAAAAAATCATCTAATATTAATCTTTCTAGAACTTAAAGATTTTCCTTAAAAGATGTAATAATTTGGTCTTTTTCAGTGGAGATGAATCCCCGAGTACCATTTTGTTGGCTTGGTTTTTACATTTCACAATAAGTTAATAAGATATAATAATCCTCTCAATGGCATAATAACATGAGTATATTAACAATTTTTCTTCTTGGTTCTATAAGGAGATAAGAAAGACAGTACCTTTTGATATTAAAACCATGTCATTTACTGTATAGTAATATTAAATTTCTGCAGAGAAAAAGGAAAGAAAGTAACAATGCCAAATAAAGGTCATGTCTGCTATGAAATTTACCCAGAATACAAAGTATTCATCTTTGAAAAATGCTGCAGTTATATTTTTAATTCTAATGAGTGAAATGGTATAGCGTTGTGGTTTTGATCTGCATTTCACTAATGATTATTGATGTTTAGTATCTCTTAATGTGCAATTTATTGCCCCTTTTTGTACTTTTGAGAAATGTCTAAGTCTTTTGCCCATTTTAAAATTGGGTTTTACAAAAGATTTTATAAAAATGTAGCTAACGTACAATATTATGTTAATTTCAGGTATACACCATAGTTATTCAACATTTTATATACCTAAAGAAGTGATCACCATGATGAATTAGTCCAGCAACCATTTGACACCGTACCACGCTATCACAATATTATTGACTATATTCTCCATGCTGTACGTTACATACCGATGACTTATTTGTTTTATACCTGGAAACTTGCACTTTTTATTCCCCTTCACCTTTTTCCCCATTTTTAAATTTTTCGATTATAGTTCACAATCTTATATTAATTTCAGGTATACAGCATAGTGGTTAGATGTTTATATAATTTAAGAAATGATGTAGACTAGTTTGGTACCAGTGCTGAGCCTGGAGCTACTCAGCAAAAGTCTCGGAGCACACCAAGGCCAGCTGCCGCTTGCCTGGATCATGCGGATTCCGGTAGTTTTTCAAGAAAGTGCATTATGGACAGGTGGGGCTGGCTGCTCTCAGAGAAAGTGCCTCTGGTATTGGACGAGGGGGATGGGGCAGGGTCTCAGGGAGTCAGCAGGGCAGAGCAAAGGAGCTCACCAGGCCAATCAGATTCAGATTTGGCCGGAGGGGGCGTGCTCAACACAGGAAAGATGGCATCCGCCTGCCATCTGCTTGAAAGGAAGATGCCATGTGGAAAATGCCCACTGTCCTTCAGCCTTTGCTGCGAAGCCACACACCTCAGTCTGTCCCCCATATATCTCTGAGGCTCCCCGAGTCACCGACCCTCTGCTGGAGACCAAGGTTGAGCAAGTGAGTCTGTGTGCGGGCTGTTTAAAAGGACATCTGGGTTTTCCAAAGCTTTCCATCCCACCAGAATGGTCAGAATCCCCACTGTTTTTCACAGCCAGATGGGGGGCTCCTCTTCTTGGCACCAGTACTGTGGGGAGGCCAGTGTGGGGCTGGGGACTCTCGCTTCTCTGGGGGGAACCTCCATGGCCAAGATATCACTCCTGGTTCTCAATCGCTGCACAGAGGTTTAGGGCCAGCCTTTTCCACATCTCCACCCCTTCTGCCAGTCTCAAGGAGGCTTTATATCCTTAGTTATAAAACTTCTGCTCAGCCAGACTTCAGATGGTTCTTCAGGTTGACCTACAATTTAGTTGTAATTTTAATGTGCTCACGGAAGGAAGCAAGCACAGTGTTTATCTACTCTGCCATCTTGGGTCTCCGGTTGTTTTTTTTATTAAGTTATAGGAGTTCTTTATATATTCTGGATTTTTACCCATTATCAGATATATAATTTATAAATTATATATATATATATATATATATACACCCATTCTGTGCATTGCCATTTTACTTTGTTGATTATGTCCTGTGTTTCACAAAAGTTTTTAACTTTGATGTATTGCAATTTATTTATTTTTATTTTGGGTATCATATACAAGAATTGTCAAATCCAATGTCATGAAGATTTTACCCCCTATTACGTAGGTTCAGGTTTTTTATCCATTTTAATTTTTATATATTAAAATGCAATATATTTTACATTTTATGTGTAAAGGGTCCAACTATTTATTTATTTATTTATTTATTTATTTATTTATGTATTTCAGTTCAGTTCCCAATGGAAATTATTTTGGTTTATTTTTAGTTGGATTACTACATCCTAACCTCCAAAGAATTTAAGTGCAGAACAATTTGATAATACAAAGAAAGCCTTTGATGAAGGAGCAATATAAGGATGATGAGAGAAAGTTGGCAGAAAAGCTTGGATTGGGTGACCTTTGACTCTAAGACTACTCTGCCAAAATATAAGGAAGTATTATTTAAATTGGACACTCTTAAGTCTAGACTTATAGCTGGTTGCTTGAGGAACTGAACTATGTTTTCCAAAGTCACCATAATATTTGCCATGTGAAGCATTACTGGAGTGAGAGAGAGGATCGGAGATTTAATTGAAACCATTCATTTTATAGTTGAGGAAGCTAAGTCCAAAGAAGTTACCTTAAATTTCCTACATCACAGATCTGGTCAAGAGAAAATCCAGATTAGAGCCCAGGTCTTCTGACTCGGGTGGATGCTCTTTACACTAAAACATGCTAAATTATCTTATTTTTGAAGAAATGGGCCTAAATTGTAAACAAACCATGAACTTTACTTATTTAATCTTCCCCCCCTTCTTCCGCCTCCCCCCACCCCACTCCGGTTCAAGCCATTGTTTCTCAGTCTAGTTGTGTAGGACACAGCTCCCTGGCCCATGCTGGTGTTATGAGCCTTGTGTACCCCCCACCCCCCGGCCCCAGCTGAGGCAGTCAGTCACCAGTTGTTAGTCGGCTGCTCTCAGCAGCTCACAGCAGCTCTAGCCAGCTGCCAGCCACTCACGATGGCTACCGGCCACTCACACTGGCCACCGGCCATTCATGGCAGCACATGGTAGCCTACAGCAGCTCACACTCCAACCACCTGGGCCACCGGGCCAGCCCCTTATTTAATCTTTTAACAAATCTTTTTTGCAAGGCGGCAGTGAACAAGGCACTATGCTAAATACTGTTAGTAAACCGAAATGTGCAGATCCTCAAGGGATTTTTAGTTGAGAAGGGAATAGGATATATCTTTAAAAAGCTTTACAAAGATAACTTGCAAATATCTAGGGGACAAAAAACAACATTAAGTAGTAGCACATCTCTAAATGGAAGTTACTTCTGATGAATTTGTAGCAGAGGAAATAAGTGGTAGGTAAAACCTAACAGTATCAGTTATGCATATAATATAGCAAATCAATATTTAATATATTTGAATCAAGTAAATAATCTGGGAAATGTTAATCTAGAACCAAGATTGCAAAACCATGTTTTATGATGGTGAATGACCCAAAGAATTACACCAAGTTAAGCTATAACCATTATTCACAGCTATCAGTTCAGAAATTTCAGGCAGACCTCATTGTATTTTCTCCACAAAACAGCCACCCTTCCTTATGTACTTAGTCATAATAATGACACCACAATTCTCTGAAGTCATCAGAGCTCAGAACCCCTGAGTAAAAACCATTGATTCTTGTTTTCATATGTTGTACTCTTTCCATTCTTCCTCCTCTTTGTCTCCATCAATCTCTTCTTTTGCAGCCCCTTATAATTTCATGCCTGTACTGTTGTTATAACCTAATTAGTCTTCCTACCTTCTCTCAATAGTCCTGCACTTGTCAGGCCATTCTTCCCATAGTACAGTTTTAGCCATGTCATTCTTTTGCTCAAAAGCTTTCTACCTCTCCCCATTTCCTAGAATCAAGTTCAACACCCCAGACTGTCACCAGAGGCAGAGCCAGATTTTAACATCAAAATGAAGGGAGTCTGCAGTAGGGCCTATTCTTCTTGAAGAAGAAGAAGAAAGTACTCTTAAAAAGACACCATCATTTGACAACCTTTCCCACCTGTCTCCATGTATTACTTTCATGCTGCTTTCACTAGCATCCATTCATCGTAATCTTAACAACTGTTATGTCAGTATATTCTAAATTGAAAAAGTACCACTTTTCAGAAGAATTATGCTTAAGAGGGATAACTCCATCTGCTCCTCTTGTAAACTAGGATTCTGTCAATTCCAAGACCTCCAAACCATGTCCCAAACTGCCTTACCGAGATTTACCTCCTGCTATTCATCAATAATAATTTTCCAATCTAGCCAAACTGGTTTATTCACTATTCATTTCCTGAGAGTATCTGTAACTTGGACTAGAGACATGGGGATAGAAATGGAAACAAGTATGTAAGTATGCTGCTGATAGATTGGATGAGAGGGGTGAGAAAAAGGAACAAATCAAGGATATGTCTTAGATTTTGGTTTGAGCGACTACATGGTTGTTTGAGCTACTTAGTTATATGAGGTAGGGGTGAGTTTAGAAGAATTCCCTTTTGGACATGTTAAATACAAAGTATTAAAGTGTGTAGGAAAGTATATAGCTACGCAAATAACACACTTGGTTAATCTTATGATTTTCTAATTTGGACTTTTGATGTGTACATATTAGTAAACTGATAAACTGCATTTTTAAAAATTTATTGGGGTGACAATTGTTAGTAAAATTACATAGATTTGAGGTGTACAATTCTGTATTACATCATCTATAAATCCCATTGTGTGTTCACCACCCAGAGTCAGTTCTCCTTCCATCACCATATATTTGATGATAAACTGTATTTTTATTCACAAACTACAAGTACAGACCTATAATTCTTCAAACTGGCTCAGTTCATCACAGTATTCTGGCCTACACATAGGCAATTCTCAATGATGCATTTTCATCTGATGCCAAGTAGGCTTACTCCACTACTCAACCATGATATAATCTATCATTTTGTATCTAAACAGGTGGTTCCCTATGTTTAAAAAGAATAACAATGTAGACTGTATCGGGAACTGGTAAAAAAAATTTTTTTTCAAACAATTTATTAATGCATTGTAATTGTCTATGATGTAGATATATGTAGAAAAGAACCTTTGTCCTAAGAAATAACAGAGCCAAATAGGAATAAAAAATTTAATTGAAAAGAACATTACAGTATATATTTTGGAAAGAAACTAGAGAAAGATTTCAAATGATGCTTATTCACTAATTAAAAGTGGAAGGAAGGAATATCACTTTGGATTCCTTGGATTAAGTTTTGCTCTAATCTGTAGCATTAAAGTATTTCATATATGGACATAAAGTGGAAAAAAACACCAAAAAATTAGTGTCATAACATGTATATTGAATTGAGATATGCAAGCACATAAATAGCAGGATTTTAAAAATATTCATATAGCGAATCTATTAACGGTGGTTCTTGACCTTTAACCTACTTCAGAATGAGCTGGAGGGCCTATAAAAATGCAGATAGCTGAGCCCCATACCCAGAGTTTCTGATTCAGTAGATCTGGGATGGGACCTTAGAATTGCATTTCTAACAAGTTGCCAGGTGATGCTGACACCACTAGTTTGGTCAGCACTCTTCTCTGTCCAAGCCAGAATAGTGTCACATTAATTATATCAGTACCTTCCAAGCACAGACAGAGTATTGTGGAGGGATTTTTGCAACCGAAAGAGATTAACTAAATTCTCCTTAAGTCCTCAATAGAAACTGAAATGATTTCTGACCAGTAACTATAATAAAATGCAAGGAATTAAAAGCGTACATACTATTTTACAGGAAAAGAGAAAGGTTAGAAAAGCATTAGATTTAAAAAAAAAAAAGTGTGTACCTACTATTACAGTACAAGACTCCTGCTAGGAGTGGTAGTTGGTAAGCTATTTTTAAGTTGGTGGTGCCAATGTATTGGCACGCTGGAGTGAGCCCAACAGTCATGGCCATCAGTCTGTACGACATACAGAGAGAATGCAGAACATTCGACACTCCATTTAAATGCAGTTTAAGAGAGTCTCACCCACATGACAAGGATGAATAGCTAATTCTTAGATGTTGACATGGATCATGCCATCTCCAGCAACATCTTCAAATATACAAATTATGAAAAACCAGGGTCAACAAAGAAAACACTAAGATTCCTATTAGCACCATAAAATACTGTCAAGTACTTGCATGTACATTCAGGTGTTGTTCACAACAGAGAAGCTACAAGGACTACCAAAACAAAGAAATAAAAAGTAAAATAAACATAGTAAATTTTTATTAAGTTAGTGTAATTCCTATGGTGGTTAGTATATCTCAGTCACAGCTGATGCTCCTTTTTTAAGTTTTCATAATCAATATATGGAAGGCATGCGATACTAAGTTCTTCTTTTGTACATCCTCTAAGACAACACTTTTCTGAGTACCCTCTGCGTATTCTTTGGGGATGATTCCCCCAAAACAATTTGCTTAAAGTTTTAACTTTGTTTGTATTTCTCTTCTGAAATTCTACAATCTCATGAATATATGAATTGATACCACGTGATAAGGAAACTTCTGTGGTCTCATTAGGTAGAAAGTTGGCCTTCTTAAACTCAGGCAGTGACGGTATCTCCAAACTGTTCATTGCTTCTTCCTGAGAGGCAGAAGTAGACACTGTTGAAAGAAAAAATACTACTTTATTAAAATCTTTCTTTAGCTGAAAATTTAATCATAATATTGGAATACTAAAGTCAGCTAATTATTAAAAAACAAGTAATCACATTTTAAATAATAAAATGGTTATTCAAAAGCAATATATACTTTTAACTAAAATACTTGTAGGTAGTGTTTTCCTATACAAAGACTTAGAAACACTTGCCCATTTTTTTATGCAAAAAAACACCATTTTCTGGGTAGCCAGTGAGCTCAGTTGGTTAGAGCGTGGTGCTAATAACACCAAGGTTGCTGGTTCGATCCCCGCATGGGCCACTATGAGCTGCACCCTCCTTAAAAGAAAAAGAAAAAAAAAAACCCACCATTTTTATTGAGATATTATTCACATGCCATAAAATTCATCATTTTAAAGTATATAACTCAGTGGTTTTATTATATTCACAAGATTGTGTAACCATCTATGTAATTCCAGAATATTTCTATCACCCAAAAAAGAAACCCTATACTCATCAGCGGTCACTCTCAATTTCCCTCGTCATCCAGCCCCTGCCAACCACTAATCTACTTTTGATTTCTATGGATTTTCCTATTCTGGAAATGAAATCATATCATATATGGCCTTTTGTGTCTGGTTTCTCTCACTTAGCATAATGTTTTCAAGGTTGATCCATGTTGTAGCCAATATTAGTATTTCATTCTTTTTATGGCTGAATAATTTTCCATTGTATGAATATGCCACATTTTGTTTATCAGTTGATGGACATTTGGGTTGTTTCCACTTTTTGGCTATTATGAATAGCGCTGCTATGAACATTCACATACAAGTTTTTGTGTGAACATGTGTTTTCAATTCTCTTGGGTATAGACCTAGGTGTAGAACTGCTGGATCATATGGTAAATTTGTTTAACTTTTTGAGGAACCAACAAACTGTTTTCCATAGTGGTTGTACCATTTTACAATCCCACCATGGTTATACTACGGTTCCAATTGTTCCACATCCCCACAAACACTTAATATTTTTCATTTTTTAAAATTATAGCCATCTTAATGGATGTGAGGTGGTATCACATTGTGGTTTTGATTTGTGTTTATGTGATGACTAATGATGTTGAGCATCTTTTCATATGCTTTTCTTTTCATATATCCCCAGTTATAGAAATATCTGTTCAAATCCTTTGCCAATTTTCAAATTGAATTATTTGTCTTTTTATGCATACTTTATAAGTTTGTAGTTAGTAGAAGCCATTTTGTACTTCATTGAAATATAAAGAAATGGAGAAGTGGTGACATTTTCAATCAACTAACTGTTACTGTTATACTACTCTTAACCCAGTACAATTGGAAATAAATTAAAACAACTCCAGAAGGTAATTATTTGGGGGCTTGTTAAATTTCTATTATTGCCCTAGCCCATACATAGTCCCTTCTAGGATATATTTGTCTATAGCCAGCCCTTAGACAGCCATGTTCGGAACCACATGACTCCACCCTATAGCCACAGTTGAACAGATTGGAGGTTGGCACCTGACCCCAAAGAAACCAATCGACTACAGTGGCCAGTAATCCATGTCATATGAAAAACATAAGTTGGCCCAGTCAGATATCCTTCTCTTTGAAATTAGAGCTAACAATGAAAAAAAAGATGAGTCAGTTAGAATCAAAACTGAAAGGATACTATGAGGCTTGTCATAACAAGCTAAAATCATAAAGGAACATAGATGCTAGAGGAGAAAAGATTCAGAAAGAAGTGGCTTTTATAGCTGATGTGATTCCTTGGGCTTTCCAGAGCCTTTTAGGTCTTGATCTTGTTTTTATAGTTACTATCCCCTTTTTCTTAAGGTTATTTAGGTGAATTTCTATCCCTTATAGTTAGAGTGCAATGAGAACACTCTTTAATAACTTTTTATTTAATAAATGTCTAAGATGAACTGTAGAACACTAAAACTTTAGGATACATATTAAAGAAATAATAGCAAACAATTAGTCATCTAAGAAAGATATGTACGTGATTAAAATGTCATAATTAGCAGAGTATACTGAATTAGGTTGTCTTGGCAGGTTGAAGAAAGGGCTTCCTGTATGAGATGTACCATGTTCTGTCACTTTAGTGGGGGAAAAGCAGACACTAAGAAGGAAACTTTTTCATAAAGGAATGCAACTAGGGACTAGTTCATGAAAACTATCTGTCAAATTGGGGAGGGAATTTAAAGAGAAACAAGCTGTACTCATCAGGAAACAAGAAAGATTAAAAATAAGTATTCAAATCAATGAATTTGAAAAAAGCAACAGACAGAACCCAAAGAAGGAAGAAGGAATCAATAAAATACAGAACCAAAACATATAAGAGTTTAAAAAGCCAAAAGTTGGTTCTTTAAAGGGTTAGTAAGATAGATAGAACTTTAGCCAGCCTAATCAAGAAAAAAGATGAAAATGAACAAAATACAGTAGGAAAAAAAGAATTACAGATATAACAAATTATTTTTATAAATGATTATTATGAGTTCTTATACATTTAAAAAATCAAAATGAAATAGATGAATTCCTAGAAAAATACAAGATGCCTTAATTGTCACATGAAGTCACAGAAAATTTAAATATACCAACAATATTCAAAGAAATTAAAAGGGTAGTCATGGTTATCACCTCCCCAAAATGACAGATGTAGATGATTTAGAGGTGGGTTCTACCTACTTTTAAGAACAGTGAATTCTAATCATATACAAGTTGTTACAGGAAAAGAGAAAAAGAGCAAAAGATGCCCAGCTCATATTATGAAGCTAGTATAATCTTTATTCCCAAACTAGATAAGAACAATATGAGATTAAAAAATAAACTCATAAGCCCATTTTACTTTATTTGTAAGTCCTAAATAAGATATTAGTTAACTGAATCTATAAACATATTTTACAATTATATTAAGAAAGGGTTTATCTCAGAAATGTAAGGATAGGTCAAAATCACAAACTCTATCAATGCAAGTTACCACATTAATAGACTCCCATCCTTATGCTCAGCTGATTTTGCTTTCTGCTTTATGAAAAACTGAAGCAATCCAAAGAGAACTTGCATTTGCTTTCTTCACTATTTTTTCTTATTCATCTCTTAACATCTGTACCCATATAATCTGCCATCCTACCTATTTCCATAGGTGAACTATCCATTCTAAAGCCAATTCCTCCATTTATCGGCTAGATCTCATCTCCTCTATTCCAGGATATCATCACTCCAGCAATCCTTCTCTATATCCTTCATCATCCATTTTTCACTTCTACTGAATCACTTCTATCAGCAAACAAATACTTCTACTAAAAAAAACAAAACAAAACCAAAACCACTTCTCTTGGCCCTATGTACCCTGCTAGCTACCATCCTATTTCTCCCCTCTGTAGCAAAACTTGATAGTTTTCTATATTTACTAATTCATATTTCTTTTCTCATTCTGTCTTAAACCCACTCTAATCAGAGATGATTTGAACCAGCAATTTTGAAGAAAAGATAGCAGAAAACACCCTATCACAACAGCAAAAAGAAAACTGAATCCAAAATATTGTGGCTAGTTTAAGGGGCCTCTGGGACAACATTAAGCATATCAATATTCACATCATAGCAGTACCAGAAGGAGAAGAGAGAGAGCAAGGAATTGAAAACCTATTTGAAGAAATAATGACAGAAAATTTCCCTAACCTGGTAAAGGAAATAGACATACTAGCCCAGGAAGCACAGAGTCCAAAACAAGATGAACCCAAGAGGCCAACACCAATACACATAATTAAAATGCCAATGGTAAAAGACAAAGAATTTTAAAAGCAGCAAGAGAAAGACAGTTAATTACCTACAAGGGAACTCTCATAAGACTCAGCTGATTTCTCAACAGAAACTTTGCAGGCCACAAGGGACTGACACAAAATATTCAAAGTCATGAAAAGAAAGGAACTACAACCAAGATTACTCTACCCAGCAAAGCTATTATTTAAAATTGAAAGAGAGAAAGAGCTTCCCAGACAAGAAAAAGTTAAGAGTTCATCACCATCAAACCAGTATTGCAAAAAATATTAAAGGGGCTTCTTTAAGAATAAGGAAAAAAAGATCAAAACTATGAAAAATAAAATGTCAACAACTACTTTCTTATCAATATTTACTTTAAACATAAATGGATTAAATGCTCCAATCAAAAGACATATGGTGGCTGAATGGATAAGAAAACAAAACCCTTACATATGCTGCCTACATGAGACTCACTTCAGATTGAAAGGTACATACAGACTGAAAGTAAAGGGATGGAAAAAGATATTTCATGAAAATGGAAATGAAAGATAAAAAGAAAATGGGGTAACGCTACTTATACCAGACAAAATAGACTTTGAAGCAAAGGCTATAACTAGAAACAAAGGAGGACCCAGAAATCCCAATTCTGGGTAATTATCTGAAGAAACCCAAAACATTACATTGAAGGGACATGTGCATCCATATGTTCATTGCAGTTTTACAGTAGCCAAGATATGGAGGCAACCTGGGTGTCCATCAGTGGATGAATGGATAAAGAAGAGGTGCATGTATACAATGGAATATTACTCAGCCATAAAAAAAGAATGAAATCTTGCCATCTGCAGTAACAGGGATGGACCCTACAGTATATTGTGCTGAGTGGAGTAAGTCAGACAGAGAAAGGCAAATGCCATATGATTTCATTTCTATTTGGAATCTAAAGAACAAATGAACAAATAAAACTGAAACAGACTCATAGATACAGAGAACATTTTGATGGTTGCCAGATAGGAAGGGTGTTGGGCGGGATGGGTGAAAAAGGTAAAGAGATTAAGAAGTACAAATTGGTACTTTTTAGTACCAATTAGTCATGGGGATGTAAATTATAGCATTAGGAACATAGTCAATAATATTGTAATGACTGTGTGTGGTGTCAGATGGGTACTAGGTCTATCGGGGTGATCACTTTGTTATAGAAATGTCTTATCACTATGTTGTACACTTTAAACTAATATATGTCAACTATAATTGAAAACTAAAAAAATAATTTAAAGAATTAATGTAATTTATAAATAACAGTACATAATGGGGACAAAAAAGACTATGGGTATTTAAAAAAAAAAGAAAAGAAAGAAAATATTCTCCATAGTAGGCTCTGTCAGGAAAAAAGATTCCAAGCTCTTTTAAAATAACAAACTCAAGCTTGGCTGTCTGAAAGTAAAATTTTGACTATAGTATACAAGTAGTGAAAGCACAGTATTTGATGTGAGAGAAATGCCCACCCAAAATGAAGTAGACAAGGAAGGTACTCCTTGCACTTCAAGGAGAAAAGAACAAGGGAGAGAGAGGTGTACTAGACTCTCGTTACTCAAAAAGCATTATCCAGCTAGCAGCATCAGCATCACCTGGGAGCTTGTAAAAATGTAGGTTCTCAGTCCCCACCCCAGACCGACTGAATCAGAAGTTGTATATTAATGGTATCCCCTAGGTGATTCATATGTACATTAAAGTGTGAGAATGACTGAATTAATGTATAAGGGGAAGACTTCAGGGAGAGACACTTCATTATAAAAGAAGAATAAAATGAGTTTATATGTAGGTAGCTTTGATGGTGGAAAATGGTTAAGATTCAGCCTGAAGGTTTCTATTATTTCTGTCTTTAAAAGTTTTCATTCACTTAGCAGCACTAATCGTGTAAGTTCCATTCATTCATTCATTCATTCATTCATTCATTCATTCATTCAAATAGAAGTTAACGAGTACCTATAACGTGCTTAGCAGTTTTAACTTTGTTTCAGTCATCTATATCAGGATCTCTTTCTTGGCATAATAGTTCTATCTCTTCCTTAATTTCAAAACTCTTGACTTTTGCAAAACGTGTCCAAATCAAATAAATTGAATTACTTTTAAAAGGCAATAATTTCAATTACATTAATGCTATGGACAGCCTACAAATAAAGTGCATTTCCTTTTAAAATGGCAAACCTTGTTGGGACTAAAATGTTAGTCACAAAATGTAAAAACATAGTTGGACGATAACAATAGCTCTGAAAGAATGTTCTTCCTAAAGACTGCTTAAAAGGGTTAAGTATAAATTCAATATATATTAAGCACATATAATGTGCTAGGCCCTCTGCCAGGCATCTCAGATACAAACATGCATGAGGTAGTCCCTAAACTATGGTATAGTATAGGAAGCGGGCATTATAGGAAGGAGACTTGTGCAGTGGCACAGACACAATGCTTAGAAGGACCCTGCATTTTAACGGTCTATTGTCGCAGTCTTGAAGTTGTCAATATTTTTACCTTTGCACTTGTAAGTGAAGTCTGATGGGACAACGGACTGTGTGTGAGCAGAGAAGATAAGCACAAGAAAGGAAAACAGCTTTATATTTTAGTAACTTTAATGGCCCTTTCCTGCTTTTTTTTTTTTTTTAACAAGGGGCATTTTCATCTTGCACTAGGCAGGCTGGGCCAATTACGTAGCCGGTCCTGATGGTAATCAGAGAACTAAGTGTTAATAACTGGGGTCCAGCGGAGAATGGAGTGAGTGGCTATGAAAGAGTCAGTGGCGACTCTGCAGGGAAAATGATACCTAAGTGAGCCTTTGAAGGACAAATGAAGTTTGCCAGGTGACAGGTACTCCAGAAAGGAAAGGCTAGGGAAGCAGCAGCATTCTTACAAAAATGTGCAGATTTATATGTGCACGTTTATTTCCTCGAAGTTTAAAAAAACCTTGTGTACATCCCAAATATCCTGGTTTATAAAAATTTATCTGTGTACTAGGCACAAACCCCATTTCCTGGGGAAGCTCACCCTCTGGCAGAGCAGATTTGGGGCTAAGATGTACAGAGAGGAACAAACATGCCCTGGGTGTTTAGATGTTTACCTGCGTTTGTGCCTCTCCCCCAGACCGGGAAAGTGGTTTGGGAGCTTTCTAACCGGTCGGGTATGAAGCTTTCAACCTTCTCGGCGACCTGGGAAAGCAGCTGCGTGAAAGAGGGATTCTCCTGGAAGTGGCTCCAGTCCTCATCGCCACAGAGTTTTACTATTCCTTCCAGCAGGTGCCTGCCGCACAGCTTCCTGGCTCTGCTGCTGTCGCTCTGCTCACCGGAGAACCGCCCCGGCAGGAGCCCGAGCCACAGCAGACACCAGCAAAGGAGCCGCGGCATCCCTGGGGCCCTCGGCCAGTTCAGCCGGGCGCACTAACTGCCGGCCGCCTCCGCGCCGGCCGCCACGACCCCGCCCCCGCGCACGCGTCGCGCACGCGCACGCGCACGCGCACGCCCCCTATAGGTCTTGTGAGCGCATGCGGACCTCGTGAGAACGCCAAGACGAGGCGCGAGGTGGCAGCTGTGTTTGGGCTTCCCGCGGGCTCTCAGACCGTCGTAAGTAGCACAATTAATTTCATTTTTCTTGCTTTCCAAACTAGGGAGACTGATCAAATGGAACACGGGGCCGCAGTAAACCGAAAAAGCCATAAAAGATGTTGCTCCTTCTAGTGTAGCCGATTTTGCATGGGTTTTAGTGGGGCGTCATTTTCTCAGAAACCTTTCGTTTCCTTCGTGGTGTTTATCTCGGTAGGTTTGTTCACATGTGTGTGCTTGTTTGATAACTTCTTTCTCCAAATCCCTAAGCTTCATGAAGGCTGTGCCTGTGTCGGTTCTTGCGTCCCATTGTACCTCAAGGCCTGACGCGTAGTTGGCAATGAAATATGTTGAAACATGTATGTGCTAGAGTATTTGTATATGTGTCACGCGGGGAGGCCTGCTGGGTCTCTGCTCCCGCTCCCCACATGAGAACGCAGGATGTGGCTAGGCCAAAAAGAAACACCCACAGGGTTTCATACCACTATAGTCTCACTGGAGGCTGGATTCACACGACATGCGACCTGCTGTCCGCTTTCCTGCCAACCGACCGACTCTCCTCGACTCCAGTCCCCAGTGCAGCTGCGGCAGTTATGTTAGTGGCCAATGGCTCACGGGTTACAGCTGACAGCCAGCTGGCCACAGCTGACGGCCATCTACTACCCGAGCCAGCACCTTTCCACGTGAGACCGAGAGCCTGGAAACCGCTCTCTGGAACGCTGTCCCCACAATGTGCGTTTCAAAGTCAGATTCAAAGCTCCAGAAAATTGCTACCAGTTCTGCAGGGAGAAATGGGCCTAGGGTACCTGGTATGATAACCTGATTCTTTCGGTTTGTGGGGACAGAGTCCCAGAGAGCAGTTTCCAGGCTCTCGACCTCAGGTGGAAAGGTGCTGGCTCGGGTAGTAGATGGCATCCGCTGTGACTAGTTGGCCACCAGCTGTGACCAATTAGCCATTGGCCACTGATATAACTAACTGCAGTGGCTACGCTAGCAAGCGCGGATTGTGGATTGCAGAGAGGTGGATTGCAGTTAGCAAGTGAGCTTGGTTGGCAGACAAGCGGAAGGCGGGTTGCGGATCCTGTCTCCAACCCAGCCGCCAGCGAGACTATAGTGGTATAACTCCCCTATCTATGGTTCCGTGGGTGTTCCTTTTTGGCCTCACCATGTCCTGTGTTCTTATGTTGGGAGCGGTGCCAGAGACCCCGCATGACACCCTGCATGACACGGTTATAGATCATAGAGGATTTTTAAATAAAATTTTATTAGCGTGTTGGATCGGAAGGATGTACTACTAGCCACAAGGGGGCAGCCAGGGGCAATCTCAATAGTTGACTTCAGGATGCCAAAATTTCGGGTGCCAGCAGTTGTCAATATTCAAACTAATTCTCTTTACAATTTTATTTTTTTTCTCCCTCTCCTTTCTGCCTCCTGATTCTGTATCTTTTCCTTCATTTTTCGTCCCCCCAGCTTTGCCCTGCTGTCCAGTAGTATCCATGAGTGCTGTTAAATTAATTGGTAATCAGATTTATTTTTTTTAAGGTTGATATAATTTGATGAGCACAATTTCATTGCCTTCCTTGAAAAACAACTAATGTCCAAACTAGGGTGGGCCATGAATCCTAGACAGAACTTTATCAGGGAAACCCTGTGAGAAAGGAAAATATTCGTTATACTGAGAGGTAGATTAAAAAAAACAAAAAATACCTCTTAAGCAATGTGTCAGAAACTGACAAATTTGATTTATTCTCGTTCTCTTTGCACTTTCTATACCCTTGCCCTGCTTTATATTTCTTCATACCATTCATTACAAAATAAAATACTATATATTTTGTTTCTCTATATGTTTGCTGTCTGTCTCCTCCTACCAGAATGTAAGCTCCATGCAGGCAGGGATTTTTGTTTATTTTGTTTACCTTGATGTCATCTGCCTTCAACAGGCCTGGCATATAGTCAGTTCTCAGTAATAACTTAATATTAATAATATTAATAAATAATAAATGAAATGTTAATATCAACAATCATATTTAGTGACTGAATGAATGAATAAATAAATAAGCTACCTAAGAATTGACTGCTTGTTCATTTATACCCTATTTCGTACTTATGTCATAATAATAGTTCTTTATTGCACTCTGGTGAATTTTGAAAAAATCATTTAATGGTCTCTACTAGGTGTAAGCTCATTAAGGAGTGGAACCATTTTTGTGTAATATTTATTATCCAATGCCTAGGACAGTACCTGCTAAACAGACCCTTAATAAACAATGAATGAATGAACACATTCTAACTGCTAATACTACTTACTATTTTCATTATAAAGATTCAATGAATTTATTGAATTAAATTATTAGTGATAAAACTTATTTTGAATGAATGTTACTGTTATTATTGAATGAATTCCTGACTTATTAGTATCCCATCCTAGGTATCTTATTCCAGAACATTGTTATAAAATGATAGCGACCTAATGTACCACATTTGGGTATTTATAAATGAGAATTTCATTTATGAAAGATAAAATGTGGGATTTTTAAGAATTATACTAGAATATTTGTTTCTCAAAATATTTTAGCATTTTGTGTTGATATCTTGATATGGGAACTGGTATTTCCATGATTTAATCCTTTAAGTTTTTAGTTTAGTAATATTAATTGTGGGCACAATTAATAATAACTAAAATAATTGCTTGATTAAGATACAAGTAATGCCTCTTTCATTTACTTTTCTACATTCTGTCCAATTCATTATCTGTCTGCCCCATTGTAATGGTGTTTTTATAACACTTTATTCTTGATGTTTGCACTAAGTACCAATTCTTGAATACATACAAATGATATGTATTGAAAGACGTTTTGAAAGAATGATGATAATACATCATTTCTTGAGTGATTACCACATCAGGCATTATTCTAAGTGCTTGTACATGATTTACGGCACATACTCCTTGTAACAGTCATATAAAGTGGTCCTATAATTTCCCCCATTTTATAGAAGGAACTCAGACTAGAGAGATTAAGAAATTTGCCAAAGGTGGCAGAGCTAATGAGGGGCAGGGGCCTGTGTCATTGAAAACTATGGGTCCTGGGGACGTAGAAATAGTTTGTCTCTGGAGCACAAACTCTCAACTTAATTTAAATAACCATAATTTGTCAAAAAAAATCACAAAAACAAGAAATCTAGTTGAGTGAAAATGGTACATGATATTATAATATCAAAGCAAATCTTTTGAGACTAAAACCCAAGTCAGAGAAAAATAATAATTTGAACCCCCCACATACCAAAAAAAACTGGATACACGAACAAACAAAAACCAACTAAGGTAGTTGCCTCAGAATGGGCTTTAAAATTCACTCCATTGGTAATAAAGACATATAGAGGCACAGCTACTAAGACTAGGTACCTATACGAACTTGCACACATTATATACTTCAGATTTACTTATGTGTGTCATGAATATAAGAACATATGCCATAGATTAAAGGAAGATAATAGTACCTTCTGATAAAACTATTAAATGGATTAAATGTCATAATACATTAAATGAAATAATACATGAGATAATAAATGTGAAGATACAGGGCCTGACATGTAATTCTCAAAAAGTTTTAGCTGTTACAATTATTGCCATCTATATTTTGTTGGAATGTGAGAATTAAGTGAGAGAATAGGTACAATGCTCTTTAATATAAATGTTGTATTTCTTTATGTATCAGATATCAGACTACTATATGGCAAGAGTTTGAGAAACTGAATTTGAAATTATTTTTCATTTTTTAAATTTATATTTTATACAGGATAGTATTCAGTCAACAGAGTCATGGTATGATTCTAAAAGAAGAGATTTCCCATTAATTCAGCGGGGAAAAATGTCTTTGGTATTACCCTATATAAATGAAATAAGTGAAAAAATAAATAAAAATAAAAATAAATGAAATAAGTGAAATATATTTAAGAACAAGAAGCTTAGACTTCTTATTCTAATTAGTTGAAAACATAATGGAGTAAAAGCACTACTCGTTAAATGTTGAAAAGAACTGTGGAGGATTTAAAGAAAATAATTGATAGAAGGGAAACTGGTATGGGCTGCACTGGTCTTAGAAAGCTTCATCTAGGAGACAGGACTTAACTGGACTTTATGCACAGAGAGGAAGAAGAGAAGTTTGATATTTCAGGAAGATGAGAAGATAGCGGATGGCAGGCATAAAGGTATGGGAGACATGAGCAGGGCATAATCTAGGGAAAGAACCCAATAGTTTTATTGGGGATTAGTAGAAAATCAAGTACGGCTAGAGAATAAAAGGGCCTATAATTCAGACGGTCCTTTAGGAATAAGAAAGGCAGGGGTCATAGCTCACACAGGTAGGGACCAGAGGTGTTACATTTGGGGGCACGTTTCCATCTAAACTAGAGGAAAGCGTAGGCCAGGAGTAGTGGTATGTACTGGAAGATGGAAGTAACTGAGTCACCGGTGGTGATAAAAGACCTCAATGTCCCACTTAAAAAAAGGCCATATCGTCAGAGGTAGCGAATGCTGATTCTGGACCAGGGGTGCCGCCTCCAGGGCTTTTGTGGAGGAGCAGATGAGGGACGTGGCCAGAGCAAGGTCTGGGGAGATGTCTTCTGCGTCTAGGGAAGCCTGTTTGTTCTGTCTGGGCTGCAAGTTTCCTGGTCAGCGCCCTTGTTGTCCCGGGTTGGACATTTCAGACAGCACCCTTCCTGGCTTTATGAGATGGCTAATGGCCTCTGAGGTTGTGCATCCGAAGTTTTACAAGTTGGTGTTGGTGAAGACTTAAAAAACTTTAGAGCCCTGGTTATTATTAATCATGTATAGGACTTGAAATATGGCAGTTGCTGTCTTAATCCCTTTATATATTCTATTTATAGGCTTAGATGGAGATTTACTTGTTATTTAAGTGCAGTTCTCTATAAATGCTGTCTCAAATTTTATGTGTACGGGATATCGAAGGAAATGCAAATTACTGAGATGAGAACTTTGTTACTTTACTACTCTAACAAGTTTTCATATTAATTCATTTACTTTGTTACCGAAATGGTATGTAAATTCTACAATAGTGAACAAAAAGTGCATTCTTTGCTAAAGCAGGTTTTCTGTAATATATGACACAGAGATGTTTATCCTCTTTATGTATCTATTTATTTTCTCCTTAAAAAAACGTAGTTTGCTTTTTACTGTCTTCGGTGATAGAATTAAGAGAAGAACCCTAGTTTGAAAAACAGCTGCGTTCATATGGGCCCCACTGAATTAAATTGATTTAGTGTCCAATGGAATTGTTTGTAATTAACAGCTCAATACAACAGAAAAAATTTCAAAATCTATTAGAAAACTCCATGATTTGAGACTCTTTGTGTATCTGATATGAGTTAATATCGATGAAAACATTTTGGTCCTTTTTATATAGCCAGCGTTAAGCATTGCGTAAGTTGAATTATTTTTAATTTTTCTTTTGCTATTAAAATAATTTCTTTAATATTATGTAGTGAAAGAACATGTGGATAGTAGGTCTCGAGGAAAAAGTGGGGGACAGATCATAACGTATCAATTACAAATTTCAAAAATAGACTAATCCATTCTCACTAAAGCAAGAAATAGAGTTGAGAGTTTTACTATCTATTTAGAAACCATTTTTAAGTTGACCTATTGTGTGTAAAGTGTTAAAGATTTTGTTATTTTAAGTTAATAGTAATAAAAAGGCAATACAATTATGCCATTAATAAAAACATACTTTTTAGCATAAAAGTATTTATTAGCAGTAACTACAATAATGCCAGGAATAATTTCTTACACACCAAATTCAAAACCCAAACACTAATCGTGATATTTTATATTCCAATCATCAGTGGGGTGACAGAGGCATCAGTGAATGTGAACACAGGTGATTATTAGATGAAATACACATTCGCTTCATCTCAGCAGTATCGAGCCAACTCTTTTCTGTAGCAGCCGTAGTTACAACACCTATCGACTATTACAGTACCGGCGCTTCTCTTTTGTAGGTAATGTTGAGCTGAGCCTAGGTTCTTTAATTCCAAATGACTGCTGTCTTCTGCTTCACTTTGTCGAGTAAGAATATTGTCCTTAAATTCTTCAGAGTTAAGATTTCCATCCTGTAATGCAGCTTGGAGCTCTCTCAGCGATGGCTGCCTCTCAGACAGTGCTGTCTTCCTCTCTTCTGACGCAGCAGGAGCGGATTCCAACACATTTAAGGTTTTTGTATCCTGGGCGTCGGTCAATGCCATGATATCTAAGTGTAATCAGTGGGGTGGGGGGAGAGAAAGCACACGTCGATGAACATCGGGAAAGCTATAAAATTTTGCATAGACATAAGGAAAGCATTGCCTCAATAGAATACACATCAAAACAATAGGCCAGTATCCTGATATCTAAACAACTTGGTTGATTATAATTGGGCAGCTTAAAGTCCTACAGCATTTGCTTATTCCAGCGGGACCCTCTGTCATCTCTCCTTGTGTCCACTATGCAAGTTCCACGCGTTCCCGAGAAGGGGGCCTATACCTCTGAAACTTTTCATTGCTACTTACACTTAGCTTCCAATTTACCTTTATAAATGCCTTATAGCTAACAAGGTGTTTGCTTTTTCTTTTTAAATATATTCTAGATTTGAGCTGCGTTAGAGCATCAGTCGGGTTTTCTGTTCTTTGCAGCTGTGTTTGTCTGAAGGGCAAACGTCCCTTGCCTCCTGGCCCCTTGACGCTTAGACATGCTTGAGAAGCAGCTCACACCTCACTGTTTGACCCTGCCATCTCAGTCAAGATGCCCTGTCCAGTTGGCCCCGCCACCAGCATTCGCGCTGCCCGGCCCCCATACCTTGACTCTGGGTCCGGCGCCCTGCTTCCTGCCTCTTGCGGGGCTTTGGGCAGCCTCCCCTCCCCTGTGGCTTCCCCCTCCCCCCCTCCCCGCTCTTACCCCCCCACCCCCCACCCCGCTGTCACCCTGGCTGCAGGAAGTAAAGGGCAGCCAGTGAGACCGTTTGCTGTTCCCGCTGCTTTCCCTCTCTCTGGTGAGATCTCCGGTGACACACTTACTAGAACAGCAACTTCGGAGGGGAAAGCCCAAGCTTTTTGGCACCGGTACCCTGAGTCAGGTTGAGCGCAGACAGTCAGTGAGGTCTAGAGCCCGGCAGTGCGGGCCGCGGCTCGGATTGGTCGGCAGCTCGATGGCAACCACCAATGGGAAACGTGGAAGGGCCAGGGGCGGGAGCGCTCACCTGCAAGCGGTCCAGACCTCAGCCGAGGCTCCTTGGGGCTCAGAGCCATCCTGTCCCAGTTGAGGTTGCCGCAGAGCCGGATCCAGTAGAGGGCTAATTCGGAGCCGCACAACTTGATAAACTCATTCTTCTTCTGGTTCCTCTGGCCTTGGATCTCTGCGGGAAGTTGGCTCAGGAGCAGGCAGACTCCTAGCAGGTAGGACACGAACAGGCGCGCCATCTTGGACCTAATCTCCGCTGTTCTGGGCGTTTCAGCCTTTTTCTGGACCCTGCGGCTGCTGTGGATCACCAGCCTCTGCCTCTGCGCCAATGCTGGACTTCAGGCTGCTTCCTCTTGGCTCCACCACGCTTTTATAACCCTCGGACTAGCACTTAGACCTAGAGTCATGTGGTCCAAACTCCACCCCTTTCCCCACCCCCCTCCTTGCAATCCACCGCTCCCATCCCTCACCCCCAGCTCTGGCTTGTGCTTCGTACCTTTCCTCCATTTGCCCGTCTTTCTTTTCTTGGACCTTTTGTAGTTCTATGTTTTCCTTTTGTTTTTCTCGTCCTCAAGCGCTTGTGTATACCCATGTAAAGTTCGTCAATATTTGAAGTCTTTCCTTTATTATAAAGTTAAACGTGGCCAATAGCCTGAATTATATCAACAAAAACAAAACAGAAATCATTTATATCCTCACAATCCAGATCCTTCCAGCGTGAACATTTACTACATAGCCTTCTAATCCTAAAAAGATTACAAATGGTTTAATTAGTGGTGTAATTATCTGGTGTATCAGTCCATAAAAATTGAATGAATGAATGAACGAATGAATCAATTGTTGACAAGAGACAGAAAGCTGAGGAATTTTTATCTAAATCCCTCTAAAAACATTAAATTTCTCAATGCATCTCTTAGTCTTTTACAGTATCTTAAGATCACCATGTACTTTTCCACTGACTTTCCTTCACCTCCTCTGGGAGGCAGTTTGACAGTAACAGGCTGCTTGGATAGTTCAGTTTGAGATGTTGTTCTGGAGCTATGGAGAGGCGAGAACACACACACACGCACACGCGCACACACACACACACAGAAACAAACCAGCAAAGGATGAAGGCAGTGAAATCCCACAATTCCAGAAGGAAAATATTGGTAGTGCATGTTACAGCACCAAAATCATATCTATTTGTTTTATTATACTCTCTTTGCTGTATTCGGTGAGGTAATTTTTGTTTCAATATAGCAAGCCTTTTAATTTCATTCGTTTAGAAGCGTTGCCTGGATAGCAACATAACGAGTAAAAGAGGGTTTTGTCGAGAAAAACAATAGCTGGATATGGAAGAGTCATTAAACATGACCTGGGAATCATGTGTAGCTCCTAAGCCAGTTTCAAAATAAACGTTTCCTCCCAGGAACAGCAAACATGTATCCAAAGATTTGTTTTCAATAGGATACAAATAGCTATGTAGAATAATTTTATGAGTAACATGCAATTGGAATCTTTCTTTTGTCCACATTTCCAACATATACATCCAAGTGTGAAATCTCCCTGTGGTGTACTCTTGAAATACAGAATTACAAAAATGCATCCTTTGTCTGACGGACTCAGAGTCAGTGTAATATGTAAAGATGAGATGACATGTTGCTTTAAAGAACAGTAAAAAAGGATATCAGACCAACTAGTAATTTCCACAATCATCTCTTTTAAAGATTTTAGAAATTAAGGATCTTTTCAAAATTTCAAAAGGAACTTTTAGATTAATTAAATAAGCAGTGGGTTGGTAAGCAAAAAAAAAAACACACAAAAAAAGTCAAAGCTAGTGAGTTAACAAGAAGCAGGGAATATGTATGTAAGGATGGTAGTAGGCAAAGCTATTCCATGCCTGACATCCACTTTTGCTCTATCGAGTATGTGCTTTCACAGCGAGCAGGACTGTAGGAAAGCTAGACCAGCCAAACCTGACACCATCCCCTCATTTCCACTCCGACCCCGATTTGTAGAATGCAGGCTCCTGCCAGTAGGCATAAGTGTTATAGAAAATCATAACCGGTTGAGAAGTATGTTTGACACGATTTCCCTCTCCATTCAGCTGTTTTCCAGGTGAATACTCCCCCCACCCCTCAACTCCACTAAATTAAGTTCTAGAGATATTTATGCTGGAAGTCCAGGAGCACAGAGTACTCTGTCTACCAAAGTACCCTGATTACCAGGGTAGGTCAGGGCGGGTGAGGAGCAAGATAGAATGAAAGAGGATCAAGTGAGGAAAAGTAAGATGGGCATGAATGGAGAGAGTGGGCGTTCCTAAAGGTGCAGGACCTCTAGAGGGGGTCACGCAGAACATTCTGCCAGGTAATGGCTGACTGAAGAAACCACAGTAGTGCTGGAGACATGGAATTACTACGAAAGACATGTTGTGGTCTAAATAAAGTTACGCAACAAATTAGTATAATCAGATTGAGTCGTGTTGAAGGCCAAAGGCAGGGAAGGAAGAGAAGTACTTTCAGACTCTGGCCGTTGGCTTGAGGGCAGTGTCCGGATACAGTTGTACAAGAAAGCCTTCAAGATGGGTCTCCAAATGGTGTCACAAACTTTGCCAACAATTGACAATATTGTCATCAGGTAGGTTTTGGAAGAAGGACACTTTTCTGCAGGAACTCAGCTGGAGGTTCTCTAGTCAAGGGTGGCTAGTCCCTCCCTTAGGTGATATGAGCAAGTTGCAGGTCTTCAACGACAGAGAAGGTGAAGTTTGGCCCTAGCAGAAGGTGAAGTTTAGCCAATAACACAGGGTGGTCATTTTTAACACTTTCTAATTTAATTTTTAAAATTAGTCTACATAGTCTAAGATAATATGCTCATTAAGCAACTTTTCTAGATGGACAGTAAATTTTAAGTGCAAATAAGTTCATTTTTTTCAATAAATTATTTCCTCGTGTTCATAATGTGCAGCTCTGTTCCGCACACGTGCCAGGGCTGCGCTGCTCTGCCGGTCCAGTTACCAGGCAAACACAGGCTTCACAGCCTTTACAGGCACAACTAGAAGACGTGTTGTGTTCTTAAAACAAACAACCAAACGAAGAAACCTCTTTAAAGCCATGCGCACATACACATTTCATGTTCTGCAAAAACCATAAAAACCTCCAAAGACTCCTTTTTAAAGACAAAACCAAGCATGTGCCCCAATAGCCAGTACTCAATATGTTTGCAATTACTTATTCCACCCATTGAGCCACTGGTAAGTCATGTGATAGTATAGATTTGGTGCTACGTTCTGTTCAGTGCCTATTTCCATAGCTCTCAGCTGCATTTTGCCTTCACCTCTTCTGGGACACAATACACACTACGTGTGGGCTACTCAGCAGCCTGCCTTCAACAACAGTCTCTGCAGGCAAGATCTTAACTGTATCCATCTTCCTGTAGGAGCACAGCTGGCGTCACATTGATGGCGTCCTCCTCGGAGGAGATTTGTTTGACACACTCACTGAGAACATGCAAAGGAGCTCACAAAGGGGATGGGTGGGCCATTGCCCCTGACATAGTGCAAGACCCCACCACCTGTCTTAAATTCCTGAAAATTATGTGGTATACTGATGGCTGCTCCGTCCCTGACTCTGTCAAGAAACCGCTATTGACCTTCTTGGGCCAAACAATGTTGATACAAGTCCAACAACTTTAAGACTTGTTGGGTTGTGGAGACCAAATAGTCCGTATTTACACTATTACATAATCTCACTGATGTTGTGACTTAGACACCAGCCCACCTGGAATGGGCCCCCTTCAAAGAAAGCTCTAGAATCTGTCCAATTAGAAATAAAGGCACTTCCGTTAGTGCCCTCTGAGATCCCTTCACTGGAGAGGCTTCAGTCACCTCTTTTCATGCCTATGCACCACCTCAAATGGCCATAAGTTGCCCCACGGACTAGTGATGCAAGAAACGGCCCTCTGAGGCCTTGCATTATACGCCATTAGAACAGCACTTGCTGGCCACGTTCTTAGCCTCTCCTGGAAAGAGAGGCTGTCCTAGAGCCTGCGACCCACCAGACCGAGCTGCCCGTTATGACTTGGGTCATGAAAGCAGCACGCCGCGAGCTCAACATGGCTCCCGAGGCCTCTCTGCTGCAGGATGGAGCCAAACCTGAAGCCAAAGGAGCAGTTCGCCTTCCCTGTCCTCAGACCCGAGCCCTTGGTAGCTCGGGAGTCCCTTGGGTTCAACTGAGTGAACAGAAATGGGAACTCATATGCTTCCCAGGTGAGCTCACCACCGTGTATGTTGCTGCTTTGTGTCCCTTTGTCAGGGTGTCCCTGAGCACGACTGGACCCCACCATCAGCACAGTGGGCCAAAGTTCAGGTAGTTACCTGTGCACTGGATGCCCTGGCCTTTACATGGCTCCATCTGCACATTTTTTTCAAACTCTTAAACTCTTGGGCAATTCTGTACGAGTGCCCCAGGATACTTCTCATGTAGAATCTTTTCTTCCGTGGAATGATTGATCCTTCAGATTAGACAGTGTAGCATAGCTCCCACTCCCAACCTGGGCCCTTACCCCAGCGCAAAGTTGCAGCACATTAGAATCACCTGGGGAGCTTCAGGAATGCCTAATGCCTGCGTTCTATGCCCCAACAGTTAAACCAGTATATCTTGGAATGCAAAGCAGGCATCAGTATCTTTAAAAGTCCCTAGTTGACTACTGTGTGCCAAATAGTTGGAAAACTATCACGTAGCCTCTACCCAAAGAATCTGGTAAAACATTTTTGGAATAATTCCAGTGAATATGTTACTTACTGCAATCCTGAAGAAATGAACAAATGAAAAATTTTAAATATACTTGTTTTGACCATGCGTGGGTCATGCAGTCCTTTAAATGTATTGTAAAGAGCTAATCATGTCAGTAATATCAGGACATGCTACTTAATATGGTAAAAAACGTATACTATGGAAAGGGAGGTGTATTTTGTAACTTGTCTAAAGGTCGCAGCCAAAGTGTTTTTAATGAAGTTTGTTGGAGGTACATTGGTGAATAACATTATGTGAGTTTCAAGTGTACCATTCTGTAATACTTTATTTGTATATTGCACTGTGTACTCACCAGCCAAGGTCTAGTCTCCCTCTGTCACTATATATATTTGACCCCCTTTACTCCTTTCATCCTTCCCCCACACTGCTTCCTCCCTGGTAACCACCCTTCTGTCTGTGAGTTTGTTTGATTTGGCCTTGAAACCCTGCTCTCTGCTCACTGGCATTGCCGCAGCAACTCACTGGAGTACTTTTCTCCAATCAGCATGAATACTCTGTCATGAAATCCTCTGTATCCAAATTCTAAATAACAGGATCTGGCCTATAAAGTCAATACCATTAATGTACAATTTAAAAGTAATTTTGTTTCAAAATTCTACAAATGTGTGTTAGTCAGATAACGAATGTCAAAATTCATTTCTTTCACTGTTCCTCTTGCTAGCTTTCTCTGAATAATTTCTTGCGAAATCCGTTTGGAGGGGCAGAGCAGAGGAGGTGTCCATGCTGGCTATTTGAATTTTCCCTTTTCCCTATTTGAAACATCCCTATTCTAGTAGGAAATTGATGTCTCCGCTTGAATTGCTGAAGAGAACTTATAAAAGTCAGAAGTTGAACAGAACCCCCTTTGCCTGCCTCATTCAACTTCCAGGCTATTTCCTAAGGTGCAGGGTCAGACAAGGAAGCTGGATGGAAGCTCAGTCCAGTACCCTGGGTTTCTCTGGGCTGTTGAATTCAGCAAGTAACTATCGAGAGGCACACATTGCATTCGACCCCGGGTGTCTTTTTATTATTGCTAGTGTGAAATACGTAGCATTAGTTGGATTCATTTCAAAATTCTTAGTTCCTGAAGGTGAAGAGAAAAGCATTGCAGAGGCCAAGTTTTCTCTGGAGTATTTTGAGAAGATGTGTAATTGTTGAGTGTCTCAGAGTCCATATTGGGTTGTTAGTGTGTTGTCTCTCTCTGTCTCTCTCTCCCTCTCTCTCCCTCTCTCTCCTTCTCTCTCCCTCTCTC
This sequence comes from Rhinolophus sinicus, assembly GCF_057876585.1. Taxonomy (NCBI): domain Eukaryota; kingdom Metazoa; phylum Chordata; class Mammalia; order Chiroptera; family Rhinolophidae; genus Rhinolophus; species Rhinolophus sinicus. The sequence continues at coordinate 52,468,467 of NC_142516.1, forward strand.
TCCTTCTCTCTCCCTCTTTCTCGTTCCATATCCTTGGTGGATAGAGTTGGTTCTCCTTCTACTTAAATCACGTCTTCATCAGCAGAAAATTAATGGTTGTGGGAATGGTGGGAAGATAAGGAAAAACAGTCACCTGTATTCCTCAAAGCCCAACCATACGGCCCTCACATCCTGATAGCTTTTCACAGACCTCCCTTGTTAGGTTTCAGTGTCTATTATTATCATATGTCTGATCCACTGACTTTCACATATATCGAACAGCTGTCTTTTGCAGTTTTTTGAAACCCTCACCGAGCTAGTCTTCCCCAGATTGCCAGTCTTCCCTAGGACTTGACTTCATGTACACACGCCCTGAATTCTGTTCTCCTAACACCAAATGAAACACCCAAGCCCACTCAAGCTCAGGGTCTGCTCGTCCCCATGTCCTGGTAGAGCAGAAAACATGCACAGAGCGCTGCTGTACACAGAGGAAGACCTCCAAGAGAGCAAGTAAACTGAGGTTAGCAGTCCACCATTCAAGCTCATGACACTTGTGGACTGAGAAGTTGTGAACCCGAAATGTCATCTAAAGCTCAGACTCAGCGACACCACTGAGTATCAGTGTGAGATAGGTTTCCAGTTTCTTTTATCAGTGGTCATGATGAATCTGTGTCGCTCCAGCCACACTTCTTACTGTCATTCAAATAGCCAGAGGAACAAGTTAGCACAATAAATATAACTGGTCCATGAGGGGATCCTGTGGGTGGCTTGGGTACGTGGGGTTTCCTTGTGCTGCAAAAAGGCTGAAGGCCTGGAGTACTGAAATAACGGGTCACCGATGTGCAGCGCTCAGTGGCGGTGCCCTGGGGAGATGAAAGCTTCCGAGGGGGTGACTGTGGTCACCTGAGGAAATAGGACCCTGAGCAGAGAAACAAGCACCCTTGGCAAAGTTCTGCTGATCCCCAGGAGGGAGACACGCCCCTAAATTGAGGGGACCATGCAGGCTAGAGTAGTAGGTGTTAAGGTGGGCGTCACTGAAAACTGGGGGTCCGGCAGCCTAACGCTTTGGTGCTTTTGGATTTTGAGCACAGGTTAATGGGTAGCTCCATTAGAATAATGTGTGATGCTGAATTCCCAACTCAGTCACAGAATGTGTATTTCTATTGATTTGTGAAAAATGAAGAAGTTAGGGATTTTTTTCCAAAGCAGAGACTGCTTGCAAATTTATACCTGTTATACCTAGACACGGTCCTTTAGGAATAAGAAAGGCAGGGGTCATAGCTCACACAGGTAGGGACCAGAGGTGTTACATTTGGGGGCACACTTCCATCTAAACTAGAGGAGAGCGTAGGCCAGGAGTAGTGGTATGTACTGGAAGATGGAAGTAACTGAGTCACCGGTGGTGGCAAAAGACCTCAGTGTCCCACTTAAAAAAAGGCCATGTCGTCAGAGGTAGCGAATGCTGATTCTGGACCAGGGGTGCCGCCTCCAGGGCTTTTGTGGAGGAGCAGATGAGGGACGTGGCCAGAGCAAGGTCTGGGGAGATGTCTTCTGCGTCTAGGGAAGCCTGTTTGTTCTGTCTGGGCTGCAAGTTTCCTGGTCAGCGCCCTTGTTGTCCCGGGTTGGACATTTCAGACAGCACCCTTCCTGGCTTTATGAGATGGCTAATGGCCTCTGAGGTTGTGCATCCGAAGTTTTACAAGTTGGTGTTGGTGAAGACTTAAAAAACTTTAGAGCCCTGGTTATTATTAATCATGTATAGGACTTGAAATATGGCAGTTGCTGTCTTAATCCCTTTATATATTCTATTTATAGGCTTAGATGGAGATTTACTTGTTATTTAAGTGCAGTTCTCTATAAATGCTGTCTCAAATTTTATGTGTACGGGATATCGAAGGAAATGCAAATTACTGAGATGAGAACTTTGTTACTTTACTACTCTAACAAGTTTTCATATTAATTCAGTTACTTTGTTACCGAAATGGTATGTAAATTCTACAATAGTGAACAAAAAGTGCATTCTTTGCTAAAGCAGGTTTTCTGTAATATATGACACAGACATGTTTATCTTCTTTATGTATCTATTTATTTTCTCCTTAAAAAAACGTGGTTTGCTTTTTACTGTCTTCGGTGATAGAATTAAGAGAAGAACCCTAGTTTGAAAAACAGCTGCGTTCATATGGGCCCCACTGAATTAAATTGATTTAGTGTCCAATGGAATTGTTTGTAATTAACAGCTCAATACAACAGAAAAAATTTCAAAATCTATTAGAAAACTCCATGATTTGAGACTCTTTGTGTATCTGATATGAGTTAATATCGATGAAAACATTTTGGTCCTTTTTATATAGCCAGCGTTAAGCATTGCGTAAGTTGAATTATTTTTAATTTTTCTTTTGCTATTAAAATAATTTCTTTAATATTATGTAGTGAAAGAACATGTGGATAGTAGGTCTCGAGGAAAAAGTGGGGGACAGATCATAACGTATCAATTACAAATTTCAAAAATAGACTAATCCATTCTCACTAAAGCAAGAAATAGAGTTGAGAGTTTTACTATCTATTTAGAAACCATTTTTAAGTTGACCTATTGTGTGTAAAGTGTTAAAGATTTTGTTATTTTAAGTTAATAGTAATAAAAAGGCAATACAATTATGCCATTAATAAAAACATACTTTTTAGCATAAAAGTATTTATTAGCAGTAACTACAATAATGCCAGGAATAATTTCTTACACACCAAATTCAAAACCCAAACACTAATCGTGATATTTTATATTCCAATCATCAGTGGGGTGACAGAGGCATCAGTGAATGTGAACACAGGTGATTATTAGATGAAATACACATTCGCTTCATCTCAGCAGTATCGAGCCAACTCTTTTCTGTAGCAGCCGTAGTTACAACACCTATCGACTATTACAGTACCGGCGCTTCTCTTTTGTAGGTAATGTTGAGCTGAGCCTAGGTTCTTTAATTCCAAATGACTGCTGTCTTCTGCTTCACTTTGTCGAGTAAGAATATTGTCCTTAAATTCTTCAGAGTTAAGATTTCCATCCTGTAATGCAGCTTGGAGCTCTCTCAGCGATGGCTGCCTCTCAGACAGTGCTGTCTTCCTCTCTTCTGACGCAGCAGGAGCGGATTCCAACACATTTAAGGTTTTTGTATCCTGGGCGTCGGTCAATGCCATGATATCTAAGTGTAATCAGTGGGGTGGGGGGAGAGAAAGCACACGTCGATGAACATCGGGAAAGCTATAAAATTTTGCATAGACATAAGGAAAGCATTGCCTCAATAGAATACACATCAAAACAATAGGCCAGTATCCTGATATCTAAACAACTTGGTTGATTATAATTGGGCAGCTTAAAGTCCTACAGCATTTGCTTATTCCAGCGGGACCCTCTGTCATCTCTCCTTGTGTCCACTATGCAAGTTCCACGCGTTCCCGAGAAGGGGGCCTATACCTCTGAAACTTTTCATTGCTACTTACACTTAGCTTCCAATTTACCTTTATAAATGCCTTATAGCTAACAAGGTGTTTGCTTTTTCTTTTTAAATATATTCTAGATTTGAGCTGCGTTAGAGCATCAGTCGGGTTTTCTGTTCTTTGCAGCTGTGTTTGTCTGAAGGGCAAACGTCCCTTGCCTCCTGGCCCCTTGACGCTCAGACATGCTTGAGAAGCAGCTCACACCTCACTGTTTGACCCTGCCATCTCAGTCAAGATGCCCTGTCCAGTTGGCCCCGCCACCAGCATTCGCGCTGCCCGGCCCACATACCTTGACTCTGGGTCCGGCGCCCTGCTTCCTGCCTCTTGCGGGGCTTTGGGCAGCCTCCCCTCCCCTGTGGCTTCCCCTTTCCCCCCCACCCCCCACCCCCACCCCCCGCTGTTACCCCCCCCACCCCCCACCCCGCTGTCACCCTGGCTGCAGGAAGTAAAGGGCAGCCAGTGAGACCGTTTGCTGTTCCCGCTGCTTTCCCTCTCTCTGGTGAGATCTCCGGTGACACACTTACTAGAACAGCAACTTCGGAGGGAAAAGCCCAAGCTTTTTGGCACCGGTACCCTGAGTCAGGTTGAGCGCAGACAGTCAGTGAGGTCTAGAGCCCGCAGTGCGGGCCGCGGCTCGGATTGGTCGGCAGCTCGATGGCAACCACCAATGGGAAACGTGGAAGGGCCAGGGGCGGGAGCGCTCACCTGCAAGCGGTCCAGACCTCAGCCGAGGCTCCTTGGGGCTCAGAGCCATCCTGTCCCAGTTGAGGTTGCCGCAGAGCCGGATCCAGTAGAGGGCTAATTCGGAGCCGCACAGCTTGATAAACTCATTCTTCTTCTGGTTCCTCTGGCCTTGGATCTCTGCGGGAAGTTGGCTCAGGAGCAGGCAGACTCCTAGCAGGTAGGACACGAACAGGCGCGCCATCTTGGACCTAATCTCCGCTCTTCTGGGCGTTTCAGCCTTTTTCTGGACCCTGCGGCTGCTGTGGATCACCAGCCTCTGCCTCTGCGCCAATGCTGGACTTCAGGCTGCTTCCTCTTGGCTCCACCATGCTTTTATAACCCTCGGACTAGCACTTAGACCTAGAGTCATGTGGTCCAAACTCCACCCCTTTCCCCACCCCCCTCCTTGCAATCCACCGCTCCCATCCCTCACCCCCAGCTCTGGCTTGTGCTTCGTACCTTTCCTCCATTTGCCCGTCTTTCTTTTCTTGGACCTTTTGTAGTTCTATGTTTTCCTTTTGTTTTTCTCGTCCTCAAGCGCTTGTGTATACCCATGTAAAGTTCGTCAATATTTGAAGTCTTTCCTTTATTATAAAGTTAAACGTGGCCAATAGCCTGAATTATATCAACAAAAACAAAACAGAAATCATTTATATCCTCACAATCCAGATCCTTCCAGCGTGAACATTTACTACATAGCCTTCTAATCCTAAAAAGATTACAAATGGTTTAATTAGTGGTGTAATTATCTGGTGTATCAGTCCATAAAAATTGAATGAATGAATGAACGAATGAATCAATTGTTGACAAGAGACAGAAAGCTGAGGAATTTTTATCTAAATCCCTCTAAAAACATTAAATTTCTCAATGCATCTCTTAGTCTTTTACAGTATCTTAAGATCACCATGTACTTTTCCACTGACTTTCCTTCACCTCCTCTGGGAGGCAGTTTGACAGTAACAGGCTGCTTGGATAGTTCAGTTTGAGATGTTGTTCTGGAGCTATGGAGAGGCGAGAACACACACACACGCACACACACACAAACACACACACACACACACACACACACACACACAGAAACAAACCAGCAAAGGATGAAGGCAGTGAAATCCCACAATTCCAGAAGGAAAATATTGGTAGTGCATGTTACAGCACCAAAATCATATCTATTTGTTTTATTATACTCTCTTTGCTGTATTCGGTGAGGTAATTTTTGTTTCAATATAGCAAGCCTTTTAATTTCATTCGTTTAGAAACGTTGCCTGGATAGCAACATAACGAGTAAAAGAGGGTTTTGTCGAGAAAAACAATAGCTGGATATGGAAGAGTCATTAAACATGACCTGGGAATCATGTGTAGCTCCTAAGCCAGTTTCAAAATAAACGTTTCCTCCCAGGAACAGCAAACATGTATCCAAAGATTTGTTTTCAATAGGATACAAATAGCTATGTAGAATAATTTTATGAGTAACATGCAATTGGAATCTTTCTTTTGTCCACATTTCCAACATATACATCCAAGTGTGAAATCTCCCTGTGGTGTACTCTTGAAATACAGAATTACAAAAATGCATCCTTTGTCTGACGGACTCAGAGTCAGTGTAATATGTAAAGATGAGATGACATGTTGCTTTAAAGAACAGTAAAAAAGGATATCAGACCAACTAGTAATTTCCACAATCATCTCTTTTAAAGATTTTAGAAATTAAGGATCTTTTCAAAATTTCAAAAGGAACTTTTAGATTAATTAAATAAGCAGTGGGTTGGTAAGCAAAAAAAAAAACACACAAAAAAAGTCAAAGCTAGTGAGTTAACAAGAAGCAGGGAATATGTATGTAAGGATGGTAGTAGGCAAAGCTATTCCATGCCTGACATCCACTTTTGCTCTATCGAGTATGTGCTTTCACAGCGAGCAGGACTGTAGGAAAGCTAGACCAGCCAAACCTGACACCATCCCCTCATTTCCACTCCGACCCCGATTTGAAGAATGCAGGCTCCTGCCAGTAGGCATAAGTGTTATAGAAAATCATAACCGGTTGAGAAGTATGTTTGACACGATTTCCCTCTCCATTCAGCTGTTTTCCAGGTGAATACTCCCCCCACCCCTCAACTCCACTAAATTAAGTTCTAGAGATATTTATGCTGGAAGTCCAGGAGCACAGAGTACTCTGTCTACCAAAGTACCCTGATTACCAGGGTAGGTCAGGGCGGGTGAGGAGCAAGATAGAATGAAAGAGGATCAAGTGAGGAAAAGTAAGATGGGCATGAATAGAGAGAGTGGGCGTTCCTAAAGGTGCAGGACCTCTAGAGGGGGTCACGCAGAACATTCTGCCAGGTAATGGCTGACTGAAGAAACCACAGTAGTGCTGGAGACATGGAATTACTACGAAAGACATGTTGTGGTCTAAATAAAGTTACGCAACAAATTAGTATAATCAGATTGAGTCGTGTTGAAGGCCAAAGGCAGGGAAGGAAGAGAAGTACTTTCAGACTCTGGCCGTTGGCTTGAGGGCAGTGTCCGGATACAGTTGTACAAGAAAGCCTTCAAGATGGGTCTCCACATGGTGTCACAAACTTTGCCAACAATTGACAATATTGTCATCAGGTAGGTTTTGGAAGAAGGACACTTTTCTGCAGGAACTCAGCTGGAGGTTCTCTAGTCAAGGGTGGCTAGTCCCTCCCTTAGGTGATATGAGCAAGTTGCAGGTCTTCAACGACAGAGAAGGTGAAGTTTGGCCCTAGCAGAAGGTGAAGTTTAGCCAATAACACAGGGTGGTCATTTTTAACACTTTCTAATTTAATTTTTAAAATTAGTCTACATAGTCTAAGATAATATGCTCATTAAGCAACTTTTCTAGATGGACAGTAAATTTTAAGTGCAAATAAGTTCATTTTTTTCAATAAATTATTTCCTCGTGTTCATAATGTGCAGCTCTGTTCCGCACACGTGCCAGGGCTGCGCTGCTCTGCCGGTCCGGTTACCAGGCAAACACAGGCTTCACAGCCTTTACAGGCACAACTAGAAGACGTGTTGTGTTCTTAAAACAAACAACCAAACGAAGAAACCTCTTTAAAGCCATGCGCACATACGCATTTCATGTTCTGCAAAAACCATAAAAACCTCCAAAGACTCCTTTTTAAAGACAAAACCAAGCATGTGCCCCAATAGCCAGTACTCAATATGTTTGCAATTACTTATTCCACCCATTGAGCCACTGGTAAGTCATGTGATAGTATAGATTTGGTGCTACGTTCTGTTCAGTGCCTATTTCCATAGCTCTCAGCTGCATTTTGCCTTCACCTCTTCTGGGACACAATACACACTACGTGTGGGCTACTCAGCAGCCTGCCTTCAACAACAGTCTCTGCAGGCAAGATCTTAACTGTATCCATCTTCCTGTAGGAGCACAGCTGGCGTCACGTTGATGGCGTCCTCCTCGGAGGAGATTTGTTTGACACACTCACTGAGAACAGGCAAAGGAGCTCACAAAGGGGATGGGTGGGCCATTGCCCCTGACATAGTGCAAGACCCCACCACCTGTCTTAAATTCTTGAAAATTATGTGGTATACTGATGGCTGCTCCGTCCCTGACTCTGTCAAGAAACCGCTATTGACCTTCTTGGGCCAAACAATGTTGATACAAGTCCAACAACTTTAAGACTTGTTGGGTTGTGGAGACCAAATAGTCCGTATTTACACTATTACATAATCTCACTGATGTTGTGACTTAGACACCAGCCCACCTGGAATGGGCCCCCTTCAAAGAAAGCTCTAGAATCTGTCCAATTAGAAATAAAGGCACTTCCGTTAGTGCCCTCTGAGATCCCTTCACTGGAGAGGCTTCAGTCACCTCTTTTCATGCCTATGCACCACCTCAAATGGCCATAAGTTGCCCCACGGACTAGTGATGCAAGAAACGGCCCTCTGAGGCCTTGCATTATACGCCATTAGAACAGCACTTGCTGGCCACGTTCTTAGCCTCTCCTGGAAAGAGAGGCTGTCCTAGAGCCTGCGACCCACCAGACCGAGCTGCCCGTTATGACTTGGGTCATGAAAGCAGCACGCCGCGAGCTCAACATGGCTCCCGAGGCCTCTCTGCTGCAGGATGGAGCCAAACCTGAAGCCAAAGGAGCAGTTCGCCTTCCCTGTCCTCAGACCCGAGCCCTTGGTAGCTCGGGAGTCCCTTGGGTTCAACTGAGTGAACAGAAATGGGAACTCATATGCTTCCCAGGTGAGCTCACCACCGTGTATGTTGCTGCTTTGTGTCCCTTTGTCAGGGTGTCCCTGAGCACGACTGGACCCCACCATCAGCACAGTGGGCCAAAGTTCAGGTAGTTACCTGTGCACTGGATGCCCTGGCCTTTACATGGCTCCATCTGCACATTTTTTTCAAACTCTTAAACTCTTGGGCAATTCTGTACGAGTGCCCCAGGATACTTCTCATGTAGAATCTTTTCTTCCGTGGAATGATTGATCCTTCAGATTAGACAGTGTAGCATAGCTCCCACTCCCAACCTGGGCCCTTACCCCAGCGCAAAGTTGCGGCACATTAGAATCACCTGGGGAGCTTCAGGAATGCCTAATGCCTGCGTTCTATGCCCCAACAGTTAAACCAGTATATCTTGGAATGCAAAGCAGGCATCAGTATCTTTAAAAGTCCCTAGTTGACTACTGTGTGCCAAATAGTTGGAAAACTATCACGTAGCCACTACCCAAAGAATCTGGTAAAACATTTTTGGAATAATTCCAGTGAATATGTTACTTACTGCAATCCTGAAGAAATGAACAAATGAAAAAATTTAAATATACTTGTTTTGACCATGCGTGGGTCATGCAGTCCTTTAAATGTATTGTAAAGAGCTAATCATGTCAGTAATATCAGGACATGCTACTTAATATGGTAAAAAACGTATACTATGGAAAGGGAGGTGTATTTTGTAACTTGTCTAAAGGTCGCAGCCAAAGTGTTTTTAATGAAGTTTGTTGGAGGTACATTGGTGAATAACATTATGTGAGTTTCAAGTGTACCATTCTGTAATACTTTATTTGTATATTGCACTGTGTACTCACCAGCCAAGGTCTAGTCTCCCTCTGTCACTATATATATTTGACCCCCTTTACTCCTTTCATCCTTCCCCCACACTGCTTCCTCCCTGGTAACCACCCTTCTGTCTGTGAGTTTGTTTGATTTGGCCTTGAAACCCTGCTCTCTGCTCACTGGCATTGCCGCAGCAACTCACTGGAGTACTTTTCTCCAATCAGCATGAATACTCTGTCATGAAATCCTCTGTATCCAAATTCTAAATAACAGGATCTGGCCTATAAAGTCAATACCATTAATGTACAATTTAAAAGTAATTTTGTTTCAAAATTCTACAAATGTGTGTTAGTCAGATAACGAATGTCAAAATTCATTTCTTTCACTGTTCCTCTTGCTAGCTTTCTCTGAATAATTTCTTGCGAAATCCGTTTGGAGGGGCAGAGCAGAGGAGGTGTCCATGCTGGCTATTTGAATTTTCCCTTTTCCCTATTTGAAACATCCCTATTCTAGTAGGAAATTGATGTCTCCGCTTGAATTGCTGAAGAGAACTTATAAAAGTCAGAAGTTGAACAGAACCCCCTTTGCCTGCCTCATTCAACTTCCAGGCTATTTCCTAAGGTGCAGGGTCAGACAAGGAAGCTGGATGGAAGCTCAGTCCAGTACCCTGGGTTTCTCTGGGCTGTTGAATTCAGCAAGTAACTATCGAGAGGCACACATTGCATTCGACCCCGGGTGTCTTTTTATTATTGCTAGTGTGAAATACGTAGCATTAGTTGGATTCATTTCAAAATTCTTAGTTCCTGAAGGTGAAGAGAAAAGCATTGCAGAGGCCAAGTTTTCTCTGGAGTATTTTGAGAAGATGTGTAATTGTTGAGTGTCTCAGAGTCCATATTGGGTTGTTAGTGTGTTGTCTCTCTCTGTCTCTCTCTCCCTCTCTCTCCCTCTCTCTCCTTCTCTCTCCCTCTCTCTCCTTCTCTCTCCCTCTTTCTCGTTCCATATCCTTGGTGGATAGAGTTGGTTCTCCTTCTACTTAAATCACGTCTTCATCAGCAGAAAATTAATGGTTGTGGGAATGGTGGGAAGATAAGGAAAAACAGTCACCTGTATTCCTCAAAGCCCAACCATACGGCCCTCACATCCTGATAGCTTTTCACAGACCTCCCTTGTTAGGTTTCAGTGTCTATTATTATCATATGTCTGATCCACTGACTTTCACATATATCGAACAGCTGTCTTTTGCAGTTTTTTGAAACCCTCACCGAGCTAGTCTTCCCCAGATTGCCAGTCTTCCCTAGGACTTGACTTCATGTACACACGCCCTGAATTCTGTTCTCCTAACACCAAATGAAACACCCAAGCCCACTCAAGCTCAGGGTCTGCTCGTCCCCATGTCCTGGTAGAGCAGAAAACATGCACAGAGCGCTGCTGTACACAGAGGAAGACCTCCAAGAGAGCAAGTAAACTGAGGTTAGCAGTCCACCATTCAAGCTCATGACACTTGTGGACTGAGAAGTTGTGAACCCGAAATGTCATCTAAAGCTCAGACTCAGCGACACCACTGAGTATCAGTGTGAGATAGGTTTCCAGTTTCTTTTATCAGTGGTCATGATGAATCTGTGTCGCTCCAGCCACACTTCTTACTGTCATTCAAATAGCCAGAGGAACAAGTTAGCACAATAAATATAACTGGTCCATGAGGGGATCCTGTGGGTGGCTTGGGTACGTGGGGTTTCCTTGTGCTGCAAAAAGGCTGAAGGCCTGGAGTACTGAAATAACGGGTCACCGATGTGCAGCGCTCAGTGGCGGTGCCCTGGGGAGATGAAAGCTTCCGAGGGGGTGACTGTGGTCACCTGAGGAAATAGGACCCTGAGCAGAGAAACAAGCACCCTTGGCAAAGTTCTGCTGATCCCCAGGAGGGAGACACGCCCCTAAATTGAGGGGACCATGCAGGCTAGAGTAGTAGGTGTTAAGGTGGGCGTCACTGAAAACTGGGGGTCCGGCAGCCTAACGCTTTGGTGCTTTTGGATTTCGAGCACAGGTTAATGGGTAGCTCCATTAGAATAATGTGTGATGCTGAATTCCCAACTCAGTCACAGAATGTGTATTTCTATTGATTTGTGAAAAATGAAGAAGTTAGGGATTTTTTTCCAAAGCAGAGACTGCTTGCAAATTTATACCTGTTATACCTAGACACGGTCCTTTAGGAATAAGAAAGGCAGGGGTCATAGCTCACACAGGTAGGGACCAGAGGTGTTACATTTGGGGGCACACTTCCATCTAAACTAGAGGAGAGCGTAGGCCAGGAGTAGTGGTATGTACTGGAAGATGGAAGTAACTGAGTCACCGGTGGTGGCAAAAGACCTCAGTGTCCCACTTAAAAAAAGGCCATGTCGTCAGAGGTAGCGAATGCTGATTCTGGACCAGGGGTGCCGCCTCCAGGGCTTTTGTGGAGGAGCAGATGAGGGACGTGGCCAGAGCAAGGTCTGGGGAGATGTCTTCTGCGTCTAGGGAAGCCTGTTTGTTCTGTCTGGGCTGCAAGTTTCCTGGTCAGCGCCCTTGTTGTCCCGGGTTGGACATTTCAGACAGCACCCTTCCTGGCTTTATGAGATGGCTAATGGCCTCTGAGGTTGTGCATCCGAAGTTTTACAAGTTGGTGTTGGTGAAGACTTAAAAAACTTTAGAGCCCTGGTTATTATTAATCATGTATAGGACTTGAAATATGGCAGTTGCTGTCTTAATCCCTTTATATATTCTATTTATAGGCTTAGATGGAGATTTACTTGTTATTTAAGTGCAGTTCTCTATAAATGCTGTCTCAAATTTTATGTGTACGGGATATCGAAGGAAATGCAAATTACTGAGATGAGAACTTTGTTACTTTACTACTCTAACAAGTTTTCATATTAATTCAGTTACTTTGTTACCGAAATGGTATGTAAATTCTACAATAGTGAACAAAAAGTGCATTCTTTGCTAAAGCAGGTTTTCTGTAATATATGACACAGACATGTTTATCTTCTTTATGTATCTATTTATTTTCTCCTTAAAAAAACGTGGTTTGCTTTTTACTGTCTTCGGTGATAGAATTAAGAGAAGAACCCTAGTTTGAAAAACAGCTGCGTTCATATGGGCCCCACTGAATTAAATTGATTTAGTGTCCAATGGAATTGTTTGTAATTAACAGCTCAATACAACAGAAAAAATTTCAAAATCTATTAGAAAACTCCATGATTTGAGACTCTTTGTGTATCTGATATGAGTTAATATCGATGAAAACATTTTGGTCCTTTTTATATAGCCAGCGTTAAGCATTGCGTAAGTTGAATTATTTTTAATTTTTCTTTTGCTATTAAAATAATTTCTTTAATATTATGTAGTGAAAGAACATGTGGATAGTAGGTCTCGAGGAAAAAGTGGGGGACAGATCATAACGTATCAATTACAAATTTCAAAAATAGACTAATCCATTCTCACTAAAGCAAGAAATAGAGTTGAGAGTTTTACTATCTATTTAGAAACCATTTTTAAGTTGACCTATTGTGTGTAAAGTGTTAAAGATTTTGTTATTTTAAGTTAATAGTAATAAAAAGGCAATACAATTATGCCATTAATAAAAACATACTTTTTAGCATAAAAGTATTTATTAGCAGTAACTACAATAATGCCAGGAATAATTTCTTACACACCAAATTCAAAACCCAAACACTAATCGTGATATTTTATATTCCAATCATCAGTGGGGTGACAGAGGCATCAGTGAATGTGAACACAGGTGATTATTAGATGAAATACACATTCGCTTCATCTCAGCAGTATCGAGCCAACTCTTTTCTGTAGCAGCCGTAGTTACAACACCTATCGACTATTACAGTACCGGCGCTTCTCTTTTGTAGGTAATGTTGAGCTGAGCCTAGGTTCTTTAATTCCAAATGACTGCTGTCTTCTGCTTCACTTTGTCGAGTAAGAATATTGTCCTTAAATTCTTCAGAGTTAAGATTTCCATCCTGTAATGCAGCTTGGAGCTCTCTCAGCGATGGCTGCCTCTCAGACAGTGCTGTCTTCCTCTCTTCTGACGCAGCAGGAGCGGATTCCAACACATTTAAGGTTTTTGTATCCTGGGCGTCGGTCAATGCCATGATATCTAAGTGTAATCAGTGGGGTGGGGGGAGAGAAAGCACACGTCGATGAACATCGGGAAAGCTATAAAATTTTGCATAGACATAAGGAAAGCATTGCCTCAATAGAATACACATCAAAACAATAGGCCAGTATCCTGATATCTAAACAACTTGGTTGATTATAATTGGGCAGCTTAAAGTCCTACAGCATTTGCTTATTCCAGCGGGACCCTCTGTCATCTCTCCTTGTGTCCACTATGCAAGTTCCACGCGTTCCCGAGAAGGGGGCCTATACCTCTGAAACTTTTCATTGCTACTTACACTTAGCTTCCAATTTACCTTTATAAATGCCTTATAGCTAACAAGGTGTTTGCTTTTTCTTTTTAAATATATTCTAGATTTGAGCTGCGTTAGAGCATCAGTCGGGTTTTCTGTTCTTTGCAGCTGTGTTTGTCTGAAGGGCAAACGTCCCTTGCCTCCTGGCCCCTTGACGCTCAGACATGCTTGAGAAGCAGCTCACACCTCACTGTTTGACCCTGCCATCTCAGTCAAGATGCCCTGTCCAGTTGGCCCCGCCACCAGCATTCGCGCTGCCCGGCCCACATACCTTGACTCTGGGTCCGGCGCCCTGCTTCCTGCCTCTTGCGGGGCTTTGGGCAGCCTCCCCTCCCCTGTGGCTTCCCCTTTCCCCCCCACCCCCCCACCCCCCGCTCTTACCCCCCCACCCCCCACCCTGCTGTCACCCTGGCTGCAGGAAGTAAAGGGCAGCCAGTGAGACCGTTTGCTGTTCCCGCTGCTTTCCCTCTCTTTGGTGAGATCTCCGGTGAGACACTTACTAGAACAGCAACTTCGGAGGGAAAAGCCCAAGCTTTTTGGCACCGGTAACCTGAGTCAGGTTGAGCGCAGACAGTCAGTGAGGTCTAGAGCCCGGCAGTGCGGGCCGCGGCTCGGATTGGTCGGCAGCTCGATGGCAACCACCAATGGGAAACGTGGAAGGGCCAGGGGCGGGAGCGCTCACCTGCAAGCGGTCCAGACCTCAGCCGAGGCTCCTTGGGGCTCAGAGCCATCCTGTCCCAGTTGAGGTTGCCGCAGAGCCGGATCCAGTAGAGGGCTAATTCGGAGCCGCACAGCTTGATAAACTCATTCTTCTTCTGGTTCCTCTGGCCTTGGATCTCTGCGGGAAGTTGGCTCAGGAGCAGGCAGACTCCTAGCAGGTAGGACACGAACAGGCGCGCCATCTTGGACCTAATCTCCGCTCTTCTGGGCGTTTCAGCCTTTTTCTGGACCCTGCGGCTGCTGTGGATCACCAGCCTCTGCCTCTGCGCCAATGCTGGACTTCAGGCTGCTTCCTCTTGGCTCCACCATGCTTTTATAACCCTCGGACTAGCACTTAGACCTAGAGTCATGTGGTCCAAACTCCACCCCTTTCCCCACCCCCCTCCTTGCAATCCACCGCTCCCATCCCTCACCCCCAGCTCTGGCTTGTGCTTCGTACCTTTCCTCCATTTGCCCGTCTTTCTTTTCTTGGACCTTTTGTAGTTCTATGTTTTCCTTTTGTTTTTCTCGTCCTCAAGCGCTTGTGTATACCCATGTAAAGTTCGTCAATATTTGAAGTCTTTCCTTTATTATAAAGTTAAACGTGGCCAATAGCCTGAATTATATCAACAAAAACAAAACAGAAATCATTTATATCCTCACAATCCAGATCCTTCCAGCGTGAACATTTACTACATAGCCTTCTAATCCTAAAAAGATTACAAATGGTTTAATTAGTGGTGTAATTATCTGGTGTATCAGTCCATAAAAATTGAATGAATGAATGAACGAATGAATCAATTGTTGACAAGAGACAGAAA
Source organism: Rhinolophus sinicus (assembly GCF_057876585.1). Taxonomy (NCBI): domain Eukaryota; kingdom Metazoa; phylum Chordata; class Mammalia; order Chiroptera; family Rhinolophidae; genus Rhinolophus; species Rhinolophus sinicus. Next base: position 52,483,673 of record NC_142516.1, read on the forward strand.
GCTGAGGAATTTTTATCTAAATCCCTCTAAAAACATTAAATTTCTCAATGCATCTCTTAGTCTTTTACAGTATCTTAAGATCACCATGTACTTTTCCACTGACTTTCCTTCACCTCCTCTGGGAGGCAGTTTGACAGTAACAGGCTGCTTGGATAGTTCAGTTTGAGATGTTGTTCTGGAGCTATGGAGAGGCGAGAACACACACACACGCACACACACACAAACACACACACACACACACACACACACACACACACAGAAACAAACCAGCAAAGGATGAAGGCAGTGAAATCCCACAATTCCAGAAGGAAAATATTGGTAGTGCATGTTACAGCACCAAAATCATATCTATTTGTTTTATTATACTCTCTTTGCTGTATTCGGTGAGGTAATTTTTGTTTCAATATAGCAAGCCTTTTAATTTCATTCGTTTAGAAACGTTGCCTGGATAGCAACATAACGAGTAAAAGAGGGTTTTGTCGAGAAAAACAATAGCTGGATATGGAAGAGTCATTAAACATGACCTGGGAATCATGTGTAGCTCCTAAGCCAGTTTCAAAATAAACGTTTCCTCCCAGGAACAGCAAACATGTATCCAAAGATTTGTTTTCAATAGGATACAAATAGCTATGTAGAATAATTTTATGAGTAACATGCAATTGGAATCTTTCTTTTGTCCACATTTCCAACATATACATCCAAGTGTGAAATCTCCCTGTGGTGTACTCTTGAAATACAGAATTACAAAAATGCATCCTTTGTCTGACGGACTCAGAGTCAGTGTAATATGTAAAGATGAGATGACATGTTGCTTTAAAGAACAGTAAAAAAGGATATCAGACCAACTAGTAATTTCCACAATCATCTCTTTTAAAGATTTTAGAAATTAAGGATCTTTTCAAAATTTCAAAAGGAACTTTTAGATTAATTAAATAAGCAGTGGGTTGGTAAGCAAAAAAAAAAACACACAAAAAAAGTCAAAGCTAGTGAGTTAACAAGAAGCAGGGAATATGTATGTAAGGATGGTAGTAGGCAAAGCTATTCCATGCCTGACATCCACTTTTGCTCTATCGAGTATGTGCTTTCACAGCGAGCAGGACTGTAGGAAAGCTAGACCAGCCAAACCTGACACCATCCCCTCATTTCCACTCCGACCCCGATTTGTAGAATGCAGGCTCCTGCCAGTAGGCATAAGTGTTATAGAAAATCATAACCGGTTGAGAAGTATGTTTGACACGATTTCCCTCTCCATTCAGCTGTTTTCCAGGTGAATACTCCCCCCACCCCTCAACTCCACTAAATTAAGTTCTAGAGATATTTATGCTGGAAGTCCAGGAGCACAGAGTACTCTGTCTACCAAAGTACCCTGATTACCAGGGTAGGTCAGGGCGGGTGAGGAGCAAGATAGAATGAAAGAGGATCAAGTGAGGAAAAGTAAGATGGGCATGAATAGAGAGAGTGGGCGTTCCTAAAGGTGCAGGACCTCTAGAGGGGGTCACGCAGAACATTCTGCCAGGTAATGGCTGACTGAAGAAACCACAGTAGTGCTGGAGACATGGAATTACTACGAAAGACATGTTGTGGTCTAAATAAAGTTACGCAACAAATTAGTATAATCAGATTGAGTCGTGTTGAAGGCCAAAGGCAGGGAAGGAAGAGAAGTACTTTCAGACTCTGGCCGTTGGCTTGAGGGCAGTGTCCGGATACAGTTGTACAAGAAAGCCTTCAAGATGGGTCTCCACATGGTGTCACAAACTTTGCCAACAATTGACAATATTGTCATCAGGTAGGTTTTGGAAGAAGGACACTTTTCTGCAGGAACTCAGCTGGAGGTTCTCTAGTCAAGGGTGGCTAGTCCCTCCCTTAGGTGATATGAGCAAGTTGCAGGTCTTCAACGACAGAGAAGGTGAAGTTTGGCCCTAGCAGAAGGTGAAGTTTAGCCAATAACACAGGGTGGTCATTTTTAACACTTTCTAATTTAATTTTTAAAATTAGTCTACATAGTCTAAGATAATATGCTCATTAAGCAACTTTTCTAGATGGACAGTAAATTTTAAGTGCAAATAAGTTCATTTTTTTCAATAAATTATTTCCTCGTGTTCATAATGTGCAGCTCTGTTCCGCACACGTGCCAGGGCTGCGCTGCTCTGCCGGTCCGGTTACCAGGCAAACACAGGCTTCACAGCCTTTACAGGCACAACTAGAAGACGTGTTGTGTTCTTAAAACAAACAACCAAACGAAGAAACCTCTTTAAAGCCATGCGCACATACGCATTTCATGTTCTGCAAAAACCATAAAAACCTCCAAAGACTCCTTTTTAAAGACAAAACCAAGCATGTGCCCCAATAGCCAGTACTCAATATGTTTGCAATTACTTATTCCACCCATTGAGCCACTGGTAAGTCATGTGATAGTATAGATTTGGTGCTACGTTCTGTTCAGTGCCTATTTCCATAGCTCTCAGCTGCATTTTGCCTTCACCTCTTCTGGGACACAATACACACTACGTGTGGGCTACTCAGCAGCCTGCCTTCAACAACAGTCTCTGCAGGCAAGATCTTAACTGTATCCATCTTCCTGTAGGAGCACAGCTGGCGTCACGTTGATGGCGTCCTCCTCGGAGGAGATTTGTTTGACACACTCACTGAGAACATGCAAAGGAGCTCACAAAGGGGATGGGTGGGCCATTGCCCCTGACATAGTGCAAGACCCCACCACCTGTCTTAAATTCCTGAAAATTATGTGGTATACTGATGGCTGCTCCGTCCCTGACTCTGTCAAGAAACCGCTATTGACCTTCTTGGGCCAAACAATGTTGATACAAGTCCAACAACTTTAAGACTTGTTGGGTTGTGGAGACCAAATAGTCCGTATTTACACTATTACATAATCTCACTGATGTTGTGACTTAGACACCAGCCCACCTGGAATGGGCCCCCTTCAAAGAAAGCTCTAGAATCTGTCCAATTAGAAATAAAGGCACTTCCGTTAGTGCCCTCTGAGATCCCTTCACTGGAGAGGCTTCAGTCACCTCTTTTCATGCCTATGCACCACCTCAAATGGCCATAAGTTGCCCCACGGACTAGTGATGCAAGAAACGGCCCTCTGAGGCCTTGCATTATACGCCATTAGAACAGCACTTGCTGGCCACGTTCTTAGCCTCTCCTGGAAAGAGAGGCTGTCCTAGAGCCTGCGACCCACCAGACCGAGCTGCCCGTTATGACTTGGGTCATGAAAGCAGCACGCCGCGAGCTCAACATGGCTCCCGAGGCCTCTCTGCTGCAGGATGGAGCCAAACCTGAAGCCAAAGGAGCAGTTCGCCTTCCCTGTCCTCAGACCCGAGCCCTTGGTAGCTCGGGAGTCCCTTGGGTTCAACTGAGTGAACAGAAATGGGAACTCATATGCTTCCCAGGTGAGCTCACCACCGTGTATGTTGCTGCTTTGTGTCCCTTTGTCAGGGTGTCCCTGAGCACGACTGGACCCCACCATCAGCACAGTGGGCCAAAGTTCAGGTAGTTACCTGTGCACTGGATGCCCTGGCCTTTACATGGCTCCATCTGCACATTTTTTTCAAACTCTTAAACTCTTGGGCAATTCTGTACGAGTGCCCCAGGATACTTCTCATGTAGAATCTTTTCTTCCGTGGAATGATTGATCCTTCAGATTAGACAGTGTAGCATAGCTCCCACTCCCAACCTGGGCCCTTACCCCAGCGCAAAGTTGCGGCACATTAGAATCACCTGGGGAGCTTCAGGAATGCCTAATGCCTGCGTTCTATGCCCCAACAGTTAAACCAGTATATCTTGGAATGCAAAGCAGGCATCAGTATCTTTAAAAGTCCCTAGTTGACTACTGTGTGCCAAATAGTTGGAAAACTATCACGTAGCCACTACCCAAAGAATCTGGTAAAACATTTTTGGAATAATTCCAGTGAATATGTTACTTACTGCAATCCTGAAGAAATGAACAAATGAAAAAATTTAAATATACTTGTTTTGACCATGCGTGGGTCATGCAGTCCTTTAAATGTATTGTAAAGAGCTAATCATGTCAGTAATATCAGGACATGCTACTTAATATGGTAAAAAACGTATACTATGGAAAGGGAGGTGTATTTTGTAACTTGTCTAAAGGTCGCAGCCAAAGTGTTTTTAATGAAGTTTGTTGGAGGTACATTGGTGAATAACATTATGTGAGTTTCAAGTGTACCATTCTGTAATACTTTATTTGTATATTGCACTGTGTACTCACCAGCCAAGGTCTAGTCTCCCTCTGTCACTATATATATTTGACCCCCTTTACTCCTTTCATCCTTCCCCCACACTGCTTCCTCCCTGGTAACCACCCTTCTGTCTGTGAGTTTGTTTGATTTGGCCTTGAAACCCTGCTCTCTGCTCACTGGCATTGCCGCAGCAACTCACTGGAGTACTTTTCTCCAATCAGCATGAATACTCTGTCATGAAATCCTCTGTATCCAAATTCTAAATAACAGGATCTGGCCTATAAAGTCAATACCATTAATGTACAATTTAAAAGTAATTTTGTTTCAAAATTCTACAAATGTGTGTTAGTCAGATAACGAATGTCAAAATTCATTTCTTTCACTGTTCCTCTTGCTAGCTTTCTCTGAATAATTTCTTGCGAAATCCGTTTGGAGGGGCAGAGCAGAGGAGGTGTCCATGCTGGCTATTTGAATTTTCCCTTTTCCCTATTTGAAACATCCCTATTCTAGTAGGAAATTGATGTCTCCGCTTGAATTGCTGAAGAGAACTTATAAAAGTCAGAAGTTGAACAGAACCCCCTTTGCCTGCCTCATTCAACTTCCAGGCTATTTCCTAAGGTGCAGGGTCAGACAAGGAAGCTGGATGGAAGCTCAGTCCAGTACCCTGGGTTTCTCTGGGCTGTTGAATTCAGCAAGTAACTATCGAGAGGCACACATTGCATTCGACCCCAGGTGTCTTTTTATTATTGCTAGTGTGAAATACGTAGCATTAGTTGGATTCATTTCAAAATTCTTAGTTCCTGAAGGTGAAGAGAAAAGCATTGCAGAGGCCAAGTTTTCTCTGGAGTATTTTGAGAAGATGTGTAATTGTTGAGTGTCTCAGAGTCCATATTGGGTTGTTAGTGTGTTGTCTCTCTCTGTCTCTCTCTCCCTCTCTCTCCCTCTCTCTCCTTCTCTCTCCCTCTCTCTCCTTCTCTCTCCCTCTTTCTCGTTCCATATCCTTGGTGGATAGAGTTGGTTCTCCTTCTACTTAAATCACGTCTTCATCAGCAGAAAATTAATGGTTGTGGGAATGGTGGGAAGATAAGGAAAAACAGTCACCTGTATTCCTCAAAGCCCAACCATACGGCCCTCACATCCTGATAGCTTTTCACAGACCTCCCTTGTTAGGTTTCAGTGTCTATTATTATCATATGTCTGATCCACTGACTTTCACATATATCGAACAGCTGTCTTTTGCAGTTTTTTGAAACCCTCACCGAGCTAGTCTTCCCCAGATTGCCAGTCTTCCCTAGGACTTGACTTCATGTACACACGCCCTGAATTCTGTTCTCCTAACACCAAATGAAACACCCAAGCCCACTCAAGCTCAGGGTCTGCTCGTCCCCATGTCCTGGTAGAGCAGAAAACATGCACAGAGCGCTGCTGTACACAGAGGAAGACCTCCAAGAGAGCAAGTAAACTGAGGTTAGCAGTCCACCATTCAAGCTCATGACACTTGTGGACTGAGAAGTTGTGAACCCGAAATGTCATCTAAAGCTCAGACTCAGCGACACCACTGAGTATCAGTGTGAGATAGGTTTCCAGTTTCTTTTATCAGTGGTCATGATGAATCTGTGTCGCTCCAGCCACACTTCTTACTGTCATTCAAATAGCCAGAGGAACAAGTTAGCACAATAAATATAACTGGTCCATGAGGGGATCCTGTGGGTGGCTTGGGTACGTGGGGTTTCCTTGTGCTGCAAAAAGGCTGAAGGCCTGGAGTACTGAAATAACGGGTCACCGATGTGCAGCGCTCAGTGGCGGTGCCCTGGGGAGATGAAAGCTTCCGAGGGGGTGACTGTGGTCACCTGAGGAAATAGGACCCTGAGCAGAGAAACAAGCACCCTTGGCAAAGTTCTGCTGATCCCCAGGAGGGAGACACGCCCCTAAATTGAGGGGACCATGCAGGCTAGAGTAGTAGGTGTTAAGGTGGGCGTCACTGAAAACTGGGGGTCCGGCAGCCTAACGCTTTGGTGCTTTTGGATTTCGAGCACAGGTTAATGGGTAGCTCCATTAGAATAATGTGTGATGCTGAATTCCCAACTCAGTCACAGAATGTGTATTTCTATTGATTTGTGAAAAATGAAGAAGTTAGGGATTTTTTTCCAAAGCAGAGACTGCTTGCAAATTTATACCTGTTATACCTAGACACGGTCCTTTAGGAATAAGAAAGGCAGGGGTCATAGCTCACACAGGTAGGGACCAGAGGTGTTACATTTGGGGGCACACTTCCATCTAAACTAGAGGAGAGCGTAGGCCAGGAGTAGTGGTATGTACTGGAAGATGGAAGTAACTGAGTCACCGGTGGTGGCAAAAGACCTCAGTGTCCCACTTAAAAAAAGGCCATGTCGTCAGAGGTAGCGAATGCTGATTCTGGACCAGGGGTGCCGCCTCCAGGGCTTTTGTGGAGGAGCAGATGAGGGACGTGGCCAGAGCAAGGTCTGGGGAGATGTCTTCTGCGTCTAGGGAAGCCTGTTTGTTCTGTCTGGGCTGCAAGTTTCCTGGTCAGCGCCCTTGTTGTCCCGGGTTGGACATTTCAGACAGCACCCTTCCTGGCTTTATGAGATGGCTAATGGCCTCTGAGGTTGTGCATCCGAAGTTTTACAAGTTGGTGTTGGTGAAGACTTAAAAAACTTTAGAGCCCTGGTTATTATTAATCATGTATAGGACTTGAAATATGGCAGTTGCTGTCTTAATCCCTTTATATATTCTATTTATAGGCTTAGATGGAGATTTACTTGTTATTTAAGTGCAGTTCTCTATAAATGCTGTCTCAAATTTTATGTGTACGGGATATCGAAGGAAATGCAAATTACTGAGATGAGAACTTTGTTACTTTACTACTCTAACAAGTTTTCATATTAATTCAGTTACTTTGTTACCGAAATGGTATGTAAATTCTACAATAGTGAACAAAAAGTGCATTCTTTGCTAAAGCAGGTTTTCTGTAATATATGACACAGACATGTTTATCTTCTTTATGTATCTATTTATTTTCTCCTTAAAAAAACGTGGTTTGCTTTTTACTGTCTTCGGTGATAGAATTAAGAGAAGAACCCTAGTTTGAAAAACAGCTGCGTTCATATGGGCCCCACTGAATTAAATTGATTTAGTGTCCAATGGAATTGTTTGTAATTAACAGCTCAATACAACAGAAAAAATTTCAAAATCTATTAGAAAACTCCATGATTTGAGACTCTTTGTGTATCTGATATGAGTTAATATCGATGAAAACATTTTGGTCCTTTTTATATAGCCAGCGTTAAGCATTGCGTAAGTTGAATTATTTTTAATTTTTCTTTTGCTATTAAAATAATTTCTTTAATATTATGTAGTGAAAGAACATGTGGATAGTAGGTCTCGAGGAAAAAGTGGGGGACAGATCATAACGTATCAATTACAAATTTCAAAAATAGACTAATCCATTCTCACTAAAGCAAGAAATAGAGTTGAGAGTTTTACTATCTATTTAGAAACCATTTTTAAGTTGACCTATTGTGTGTAAAGTGTTAAAGATTTTGTTATTTTAAGTTAATAGTAATAAAAAGGCAATACAATTATGCCATTAATAAAAACATACTTTTTAGCATAAAAGTATTTATTAGCAGTAACTACAATAATGCCAGGAATAATTTCTTACACACCAAATTCAAAACCCAAACACTAATCGTGATATTTTATATTCCAATCATCAGTGGGGTGACAGAGGCATCAGTGAATGTGAACACAGGTGATTATTAGATGAAATACACATTCGCTTCATCTCAGCAGTATCGAGCCAACTCTTTTCTGTAGCAGCCGTAGTTACAACACCTATCGACTATTACAGTACCGGCGCTTCTCTTTTGTAGGTAATGTTGAGCTGAGCCTAGGTTCTTTAATTCCAAATGACTGCTGTCTTCTGCTTCACTTTGTCGAGTAAGAATATTGTCCTTAAATTCTTCAGAGTTAAGATTTCCATCCTGTAATGCAGCTTGGAGCTCTCTCAGCGATGGCTGCCTCTCAGACAGTGCTGTCTTCCTCTCTTCTGACGCAGCAGGAGCGGATTCCAACACATTTAAGGTTTTTGTATCCTGGGCGTCGGTCAATGCCATGATATCTAAGTGTAATCAGTGGGGTGGGGGGAGAGAAAGCACACGTCGATGAACATCGGGAAAGCTATAAAATTTTGCATAGACATAAGGAAAGCATTGCCTCAATAGAATACACATCAAAACAATAGGCCAGTATCCTGATATCTAAACAACTTGGTTGATTATAATTGGGCAGCTTAAAGTCCTACAGCATTTGCTTATTCCAGCGGGACCCTCTGTCATCTCTCCTTGTGTCCACTATGCAAGTTCCACGCGTTCCCGAGAAGGGGGCCTATACCTCTGAAACTTTTCATTGCTACTTACACTTAGCTTCCAATTTACCTTTATAAATGCCTTATAGCTAACAAGGTGTTTGCTTTTTCTTTTTAAATATATTCTAGATTTGAGCTGCGTTAGAGCATCAGTCGGGTTTTCTGTTCTTTGCAACTGTGTTTGTCTGAAGGGCAAACGTCCCTTGCCTCCTGGCCCCTTGACGCTTAGACATGCTTGAGAAGCAGCTCACACCTCACTGTTTGACCCTGCCATCTCAGTCAAGATGCCCTGTCCAGTTGGCCCCGCCACCAGCATTCGCGCTGCCCGGCCCCCATACCTTGACTCTGGGTCCGGCGCCCTGCTTCCTGCCTCTTGCGGGGCTTTGGGCAGCCTCCCCTCCCCTGTGGCTTCCCCCTCCCCCCCTCCCCGCTCTTACCCCCCCACCCCCCACCCCGCTGTCACCCTGGCTGCAGGAAGTAAAGGGCAGCCAGTGAGACCGTTTGCTGTTCCCGCTGCTTTCCCTCTCTCTGGTGAGATCTCCGGTGACACACTTACTAGAACAGCAACTTCGGAGGGGAAAGCCCAAGCTTTTTGGCACCGGTACCCTGAGTCAGGTTGAGCGCAGACAGTCAGTGAGGTCTAGAGCCCGGCAGTGCGGGCCGCGGCTCGGATTGGTCGGCAGCTCGATGGCAACCACCAATGGGAAACGTGGAAGGGCCAGGGGCGGGAGCGCTCACCTGCAAGCGGTCCAGACCTCAGCCGAGGCTCCTTGGGGCTCAGAGCCATCCTGTCCCAGTTGAGGTTGCCGCAGAGCCGGATCCAGTAGAGGGCTAATTCGGAGCCGCACAACTTGATAAACTCATTCTTCTTCTGGTTCCTCTGGCCTTGGATCTCTGCGGGAAGTTGGCTCAGGAGCAGGCAGACTCCTAGCAGGTAGGACACGAACAGGCGCGCCATCTTGGACCTAATCTCCGCTCTTCTGGGCGTTTCAGCCTTTTTCTGGACCCTGCGGCTGCTGTGGATCACCAGCCTCTGCCTCTGCGCCAATGCTGGACTTCAGGCTGCTTCCTCTTGGCTCCACCACGCTTTTATAACCCTCGGACTAGCACTTAGACCTAGAGTCATGTGGTCCAAACTCCACCCCTTTCCCCACCCCCCTCCTTGCAATCCACCGCTCCCATCCCTCACCCCCAGCTCTGGCTTGTGCTTCGTACCTTTCCTCCATTTGCCCGTCTTTCTTTTCTTGGACCTTTTGTAGTTCTATGTTTTCCTTTTGTTTTTCTCGTCCTCAAGCGCTTGTGTATACCCATGTAAAGTTCGTCAATATTTGAAGTCTTTCCTTTATTATAAAGTTAAACGTGGCCAATAGCCTGAATTATATCAACAAAAACAAAACAGAAATCATTTATATCCTCACAATCCAGATCCTTCCAGCGTGAACATTTACTACATAGCCTTCTAATCCTAAAAAGATTACAAATGGTTTAATTAGTGGTGTAATTATCTGGTGTATCAGTCCATAAAAATTGAATGAATGAATGAACGAATGAATCAATTGTTGACAAGAGACAGAAAGCTGAGGAATTTTTATCTAAATCCCTCTAAAAACATTAAATTTCTCAATGCATCTCTTAGTCTTTTACAGTATCTTAAGATCACCATGTACTTTTCCACTGACTTTCCTTCACCTCCTCTGGGAGGCAGTTTGACAGTAACAGGCTGCTTGGATAGTTCAGTTTGAGATGTTGTTCTGGAGCTATGGAGAGGCGAGAACACACACACACGCACACGCGCACACACACACACACAGAAACAAACCAGCAAAGGATGAAGGCAGTGAAATCCCACAATTCCAGAAGGAAAATATTGGTAGTGCATGTTACAGCACCAAAATCATATCTATTTGTTTTATTATACTCTCTTTGCTGTATTCGGTGAGGTAATTTTTGTTTCAATATAGCAAGCCTTTTAATTTCATTCGTTTAGAAGCGTTGCCTGGATAGCAACATAACGAGTAAAAGAGGGTTTTGTCGAGAAAAACAATAGCTGGATATGGAAGAGTCATTAAACATGACCTGGGAATCATGTGTAGCTCCTAAGCCAGTTTCAAAATAAACGTTTCCTCCCAGGAACAGCAAACATGTATGCAAAGATTTGTTTTCAATAGGATACAAATAGCTATGTAGAATAATTTTATGAGTAACATGCAATTGGAATCTTTCTTTTGTCCACATTTCCAACATATACATCCAAGTGTGAAATCTCCCTGTGGTGTACTCTTGAAATACAGAATTACAAAAATGCATCCTTTGTCTGACGGACTCAGAGTCAGTGTAATATGTAAAGATGAGATGACATGTTGCTTTAAAGAACAGTAAAAAAGGATATCAGACCAACTAGTAATTTCCACAATCATCTCTTTTAAAGATTTTAGAAATTAAGGATCTTTTCAAAATTTCAAAAGGAACTTTTAGATTAATTAAATAAGCAGTGGGTTGGTAAGCAAAAAAAAAAACACACAAAAAAAGTCAAAGCTAGTGAGTTAACAAGAAGCAGGGAATATGTATGTAAGGATGGTAGTAGGCAAAGCTATTCCATGCCTGACATCCACTTTTGCTCTATCGAGTATGTGCTTTCACAGCGAGCAGGACTGTAGGAAAGCTAGACCAGCCAAACCTGACACCATCCCCTCATTTCCACTCCGACCCCGATTTGTAGAATGCAGGCTCCTGCCAGTAGGCATAAGTGTTATAGAAAATCATAACCGGTTGAGAAGTATGTTTGACACGATTTCCCTCTCCATTCAGCTGTTTTCCAGGTGAATACTCCCCCCACCCCTCAACTCCACTAAATTAAGTTCTAGAGATATTTATGCTGGAAGTCCAGGAGCACAGAGTACTCTGTCTACCAAAGTACCCTGATTACCAGGGTAGGTCAGGGCGGGTGAGGAGCAAGATAGAATGAAAGAGGATCAAGTGAGGAAAAGTAAGATGGGCATGAATAGAGAGAGTGGGCGTTCCTAAAGGTGCAGGACCTCTAGAGGGGGTCACGCAGAACATTCTGCCAGGTAATGGCTGACTGAAGAAACCACAGTAGTGCTGGAGACATGGAATTACTACGAAAGACATGTTGTGGTCTAAATAAAGTTACGCAACAAATTAGTATAATCAGATTGAGTCGTGTTGAAGGCCAAAGGCAGGGAAGGAAGAGAAGTACTTTCAGACTCTGGCCGTTGGCTTGAGGGCAGTGTCCGGATACAGTTGTACAAGAAAGCCTTCAAGATGGGTCTCCAAATGGTGTCACAAACTTTGCCAACAATTGACAATATTGTCATCAGGTAGGTTTTGGAAGAAGGACACTTTTCTGCAGGAACTCAGCTGGAGGTTCTCTAGTCAAGGGTGGCTAGTCCCTCCCTTAGGTGATATGAGCAAGTTGCAGGTCTTCAACGACAGAGAAGGTGAAGTTTGGCCCTAGCAGAAGGTGAAGTTTAGCCAATAACACAGGGTGGTCATTTTTAACACTTTCTAATTTAATTTTTAAAATTAGTCTACATAGTCTAAGATAATATGCTCATTAAGCAACTTTTCTAGATGGACAGTAAATTTTAAGTGCAAATAAGTTCATTTTTTTCAATAAATTATTTCCTCGTGTTCATAATGTGCAGCTCTGTTCCGCACACGTGCCAGGGCTGCGCTGCTCTGCCGGTTCGGTTACCAGGCAAACACAGGCTTCACAGCCTTTACAGGCACAACTAGAAGACGTGTTGTGTTCTTAAAACAAACAACCAAACGAAGAAACCTCTTTAAAGCCATGCGCACATACGCATTTCATGTTCTGCAAAAACCATAAAAACCTCCAAAGACTCCTTTTTAAAGACAAAACCAAGCATGTGCCCCAATAGCCAGTACTCAATATGTTTGCAATTACTTATTCCACCCATTGAGCCACTGGTAAGTCATGTGATAGTATAGATTTGGTGCTACGTTCTGTTCAGTGCCTATTTCCATAGCTCTCAGCTGCATTTTGCCTTCACCTCTTCTGGGACACAATACACACTACGTGTGGGCTACTCAGCAGCCTGCCTTCAACAACAGTCTCTGCAGGCAAGATCTTAACTGTATCCATCTTCCTGTAGGAGCACAGCTGGCGTCACATTGATGGCGTCCTCCTCGGAGGAGATTTGTTTGACACACTCACTGAGAACATGCAAAGGAGCTCACAAAGGGGATGGGTGGGCCATTGCCCCTGACATAGTGCAAGACCCCACCACCTGTCTTAAATTCCTGAAAATTATGTGGTATACTGATGGCTGCTCCGTCCCTGACTCTGTCAAGAAACCGCTATTGACCTTCTTGGGCCAAACAATGTTGATACAAGTCCAACAACTTTAAGACTTGTTGGGTTGTGGAGACCAAATAGTCCGTATTTACACTATTACATAATCTCACTGATGTTGTGACTTAGACACCAGCCCACCTGGAATGGGCCCCCTTCAAAGAAAGCTCTAGAATCTGTCCAATTAGAAATAAAGGCACTTCCGTTAGTGCCCTCTGAGATCCCTTCACTGGAGAGGCTTCAGTCACCTCTTTTCATGCCTATGCACCACCTCAAATGGCCATAAGTTGCCCCACGGACTAGTGATGCAAGAAACGGCCCTCTGAGGCCTTGCATTATACGCCATTAGAACAGCACTTGCTGGCCACGTTCTTAGCCTCTCCTGGAAAGAGAGGCTGTCCTAGAGCCTGCGACCCACCAGACCGAGCTGCCCGTTATGACTTGGGTCATGAAAGCAGCACGCCGCGAGCTCAACATGGCTCCCGAGGCCTCTCTGCTGCAGGATGGAGCCAAACCTGAAGCCAAAGGAGCAGTTCGCCTTCCCTGTCCTCAGACCCGAGCCCTTGGTAGCTCGGGAGTCCCTTGGGTTCAACTGAGTGAACAGAAATGGGAACTCATATGCTTCCCAGGTGAGCTCACCACCGTGTATGTTGCTGCTTTGTGTCCCTTTGTCAGGGTGTCCCTGAGCACGACTGGACCCCACCATCAGCACAGTGGGCCAAAGTTCAGGTAGTTACCTGTGCACTGGATGCCCTGGCCTTTACATGGCTCCATCTGCACATTTTTTTCAAACTCTTAAACTCTTGGGCAATTCTGTACGAGTGCCCCAGGATACTTCTCATGTAGAATCTTTTCTTCCGTGGAATGATTGATCCTTCAGATTAGACAGTGTAGCATAGCTCCCACTCCCAACCTGGGCCCTTACCCCAGCGCAAAGTTGTGGCACATTAGAATCACCTGGGGAGCTTCAGGAATGCCTAATGCCTGCGTTCTATGCCCCAACAGTTAAACCAGTATATCTTGGAATGCAAAGCAGGCATCAGTATCTTTAAAAGTCCCTAGTTGACTACTGTGTGCCAAATAGTTGGAAAACTATCACGTAGCCACTACCCAAAGAATCTGGTAAAACATTTTTGGAATAATTCCAGTGAATATGTTACTTACTGCAATCCTGAAGAAATGAACAAATGAAAAATTTTAAATATACTTGTTTTGACCATGCGTGGGTCATGCAGTCCTTTAAATGTATTGTAAAGAGCTAATCATGTCAGTAATATCAGGACATGCTACTTAATATGGTAAAAAACGTATACTATGGAAAGGGAGGTGTATTTTGTAACTTGTCTAAAGGTCGCAGCCAAAGTGTTTTTAATGAAGTTTGTTGGAGGTACATTGGTGAATAACATTATGTGAGTTTCAAGTGTACCATTCTGTAATACTTTATTTGTATATTGCACTGTGTACTCACCAGCCAAGGTCTAGTCTCCCTCTGTCACTATATATATTTGACCCCCTTTACTCCTTTCATCCTTCCCCCACACTGCTTCCTCCCTGGTAACCACCCTTCTGTCTGTGAGTTTGTTTGATTTGGCCTTGAAACCCTGCTCTCTGCTCACTGGCATTGCCGCAGCAACTCACTGGAGTACTTTTCTCCAATCAGCATGAATACTCTGTCATGAAATCCTCTGTATCCAAATTCTAAATAACAGGATCTGGCCTATAAAGTCAATACCATTAATGTACAATTTAAAAGTAATTTTGTTTCAAAATTCTACAAATGTGTGTTAGTCAGATAACGAATGTCAAAATTCATTTCTTTCACTGTTCCTCTTGCTAGCTTTCTCTGAATAATTTCTTGCGAAATCCGTTTGGAGGGGCAGAGCAGAGGAGGTGTCCATGCTGGCTATTTGAATTTTCCCTTTTCCCTATTTGAAACATCCCTATTCTAGTAGGAAATTGATGTCTCCGCTTGAATTGCTGAAGAGAACTTATAAAAGTCAGAAGTTGAACAGAACCCCCTTTGCCTGCCTCATTCAACTTCCAGGCTATTTCCTAAGGTGCAGGGTCAGACAAGGAAGCTGGATGGAAGCTCAGTCCAGTACCCTGGGTTTCTCTGGGCTGTTGAATTCAGCAAGTAACTATCGAGAGGCACACATTGCATTCGACCCCGGGTGTCTTTTTATTATTGCTAGTGTGAAATACGTAGCATTAGTTGGATTCATTTCAAAATTCTTAGTTCCTGAAGGTGAAGAGAAAAGCATTGCAGAGGCCAAGTTTTCTCTGGAGTATTTTGAGAAGATGTGTAATTGTTGAGTGTCTCAGAGTCCATATTGGGTTGTTAGTGTGTTGTCTCTCTCTGTCTCTCTCTCCCTCTCTCTCCCTCTCTCTCCTTCTCTCTCCCTCTCTCTCCTTCTCTCTCCCTCTTTCTCGTTCCATATCCTTGGTGGATAGAGTTGGTTCTCCTTCTACTTAAATCACGTCTTCATCAGCAGAAAATTAATGGTTGTGGGAATGGTGGGAAGATAAGGAAAAACAGTCACCTGTATTCCTCAAAGCCCAACCATACGGCCCTCACATCCTGATAGCTTTTCACAGACCTCCCTTGTTAGGTTTCAGTGTCTATTATTATCATATGTCTGATCCACTGACTTTCACATATATCGAACAGCTGTCTTTTGCAGTTTTTTGAAACCCTCACCGAGCTAGTCTTCCCCAGATTGCCAGTCTTCCCTAGGACTTGACTTCATGTACACACGCCCTGAATTCTGTTCTCCTAACACCAAATGAAACACCCAAGCCCACTCAAGCTCAGGGTCTGCTCGTCCCCATGTCCTGGTAGAGCAGAAAACATGCACAGAGCGCTGCTGTACACAGAGGAAGACCTCCAAGAGAGCAAGTAAACTGAGGTTAGCAGTCCACCATTCAAGCTCATGACACTTGTGGACTGAGAAGTTGTGAACCCGAAATGTCATCTAAAGCTCAGACTCAGCGACACCACTGAGTATCAGTGTGAGATAGGTTTCCAGTTTCTTTTATCAGTGGTCATGATGAATCTGTGTCGCTCCAGCCACACTTCTTACTGTCATTCAAATAGCCAGAGGAACAAGTTAGCACAATAAATATAACTGGTCCATGAGGGGATCCTGTGGGTGGCTTGGGTACGTGGGGTTTCCTTGTGCTGCAAAAAGGCTGAAGGCCTGGAGTACTGAAATAACGGGTCACCGATGTGCAGCGCTCAGTGGCGGTGCCCTGGGGAGATGAAAGCTTCCGAGGGGGTGACTGTGGTCACCTGAGGAAATAGGACCCTGAGCAGAGAAACAAGCACCCTTGGCAAAGTTCTGCTGATCCCCAGGAGGGAGACACGCCCCTAAATTGAGGGGACCATGCAGGCTAGAGTAGTAGGTGTTAAGGTGGGCGTCACTGAAAACTGGGGGTCCGGCAGCCTAACGCTTTGGTGCTTTTGGATTTCGAGCACAGGTTAATGGGTAGCTCCATTAGAATAATGTGTGATGCTGAATTCCCAACTCAGTCACAGAATGTGTATTTCTATTGATTTGTGAAAAATGAAGAAGTTAGGGATTTTTTTCCAAAGCAGAGACTGCTTGCAAATTTATACCTGTTATACCTAGACACGGTCCTTTAGGAATAAGAAAGGCAGGGGTCATAGCTCACACAGGTAGGGACCAGAGGTGTTACATTTGGGGGCACACTTCCATCTAAACTAGAGGAGAGCGTAGGCCAGGAGTAGTGGTATGTACTGGAAGATGGAAGTAACTGAGTCACCGGTGGTGGCAAAAGACCTCAGTGTCCCACTTAAAAAAAGGCCATGTCGTCAGAGGTAGCGAATGCTGATTCTGGACCAGGGGTGCCGCCTCCAGGGCTTTTGTGGAGGAGCAGATGAGGGACGTGGCCAGAGCAAGGTCTGGGGAGATGTCTTCTGCGTCTAGGGAAGCCTGTTTGTTCTGTCTGGGCTGCAAGTTTCCTGGTCAGCGCCCTTGTTGTCCCGGGTTGGACATTTCAGACAGCACCCTTCCTGGCTTTATGAGATGGCTAATGGCCTCTGAGGTTGTGCATCCGAAGTTTTACAAGTTGGTGTTGGTGAAGACTTAAAAAACTTTAGAGCCCTGGTTATTATTAATCATGTATAGGACTTGAAATATGGCAGTTGCTGTCTTAATCCCTTTATATATTCTATTTATAGGCTTAGATGGAGATTTACTTGTTATTTAAGTGCAGTTCTCTATAAATGCTGTCTCAAATTTTATGTGTACGGGATATCGAAGGAAATGCAAATTACTGAGATGAGAACTTTGTTACTTTACTACTCTAACAAGTTTTCATATTAATTCAGTTACTTTGTTACCGAAATGGTATGTAAATTCTACAATAGTGAACAAAAAGTGCATTCTTTGCTAAAGCAGGTTTTCTGTAATATATGACACAGACATGTTTATCTTCTTTATGTATCTATTTATTTTCTCCTTAAAAAAACGTGGTTTGCTTTTTACTGTCTTCGGTGATAGAATTAAGAGAAGAACCCTAGTTTGAAAAACAGCTGCGTTCATATGGGCCCCACTGAATTAAATTGATTTAGTGTCCAATGGAATTGTTTGTAATTAACAGCTCAATACAACAGAAAAAATTTCAAAATCTATTAGAAAACTCCATGATTTGAGACTCTTTGTGTATCTGATATGAGTTAATATCGATGAAAACATTTTGGTCCTTTTTATATAGCCAGCGTTAAGCATTGCGTAAGTTGAATTATTTTTAATTTTTCTTTTGCTATTAAAATAATTTCTTTAATATTATGTAGTGAAAGAACATGTGGATAGTAGGTCTCGAGGAAAAAGTGGGGGACAGATCATAACGTATCAATTACAAATTTCAAAAATAGACTAATCCATTCTCACTAAAGCAAGAAATAGAGTTGAGAGTTTTACTATCTATTTAGAAACCATTTTTAAGTTGACCTATTGTGTGTAAAGTGTTAAAGATTTTGTTATTTTAAGTTAATAGTAATAAAAAGGCAATACAATTATGCCATTAATAAAAACATACTTTTTAGCATAAAAGTATTTATTAGCAGTAACTACAATAATGCCAGGAATAATTCCTTACACACCAAATTCAAAACCCAAACACTAATTGTGATATTTTATATTCCAATCATCAGTGGGGTGACAGAGGCATCAGTGAATGTGAACATAGGTGAGAACACAGGTGATTATTAGACGAAATACACATTTGCTTCATCTCAGCAGTATCGAGCCAACTCTTTTCTGTAGCAGCCGTAGTTACAACACCTATCGACTATTACAGTACCGGCGCTTCTCTTTTGTAGGTAATGTTGAGCTGAGCCTAGGTTCTTTAATTCCGAATGACTGCTGTCTTCTGCTTCACTTTGTCGAGTACGAATATTGTCCTTAAATTCTTCCGAGTTAAGATTTCCATCCTGTAATGCAGCTTGGCGCTCTTTCAGCGATGGCTGCCTCTCAGACAGTGCTGTCTTCCTCTCTTCTGACGAAGCAGGAACGGTTTCCAACACATTTAAGGTTTTTGTATCCTGGGCGTCGGTCAATGCCATGATATCTAAGTGTAATCAGTGGGGTGGGGGGAGAGAAAGCACACGTCGATGAACATCGGGAAAACTATAAAATTTTGCATAGACATAAGGAAAGCGTTGCCTCAATAGAATACACATCAAAACAATCAGCCAGTATCCTGATATCTAAACAACTTGGTTGATTATAATTGGGCAGCTTAAAGTCCTACAGCATTTGCTTATTCCAGCGGGACCCTCGGTCATCTCTCCTTGTGTCCACTATGCAAGTTCCACGCGTTCCCGAGAAGGGGGCCTATACCTCTGTGAAACTTTTCATTGCTACTTACACTTAGCTTCCAATTTACCTTTATAAATGCCTTATAGCTAACAAAGTGTTTGCTTTTTCTTTTTAAATGTAGTCTAGATTTGAGCTGCGTTCAATTCTCAGATTTTGCTTTGAAAGATAATCCGTTGCAGCTCCCAGATGCTTGAAGCATCAGTGGGGTTTTCTGTTCTTTGCAGCTGTGTTTGTCTGAAGGGCAAACGTCCCTTGCCTCCTGGCCCCTTGACGCTCAGACATGCTTGAGAAGCAGCTCACACCTCACTGTTTGACCCTGCCATCTCAGTCAAGATGCCCTGTCCAGTTGGCCCCGCCACCAGCAGTCGCGCTGCCCGGCCCACATACCTTGACTCTGGGTCCGGCGCCCTGCTTCCTGCCTCTTGCGGGGCTTTGGGCAGCCTCCCCTCCCCTGTGGCTTCCCCCTCCCCCCCTCCCCGCTCTTACCCCCCCACCCCCCACCCCGCTGTCACCCTGGCTGCAGGAAGTAAAGGGCAGCCAGTGAGACCGTTTGCTGTTCCCGCTGCTTTCCCTCTCTCTGGTGAGATCTCCGGTGACACACTTACTAGAACAGCAACTTCGGAGGGAAAACCCCAAGCTTTTTGGCACCGGTACCCTGAGTCAGGTTGAGCGCAGACAGTCAGTGAGGTCTAGAGCCCGGCAGTGCGGGCCGCGGCTCGGATTGGTCGGCAGCTCGATGGCAACCACCAATGGGAAACGTGGAAAGGCCAGGGGCGGGAGCGCTCACCTGCAAGCGGTCCAGACCTCAGCCGAGGCTCCTTGGGGCTCAGGGCCATCCTGTCCCAGTTGAGGTTGCCG
This sequence comes from Rhinolophus sinicus, assembly GCF_057876585.1. Lineage (NCBI taxonomy): Eukaryota > Metazoa > Chordata > Mammalia > Chiroptera > Rhinolophidae > Rhinolophus > Rhinolophus sinicus. The sequence continues at coordinate 52,503,320 of NC_142516.1, forward strand.
CAGAGCCGGATCCAGTAGAGGGCTAATTCGGAGCCGCACAGCTTGATAAACTCATTCTTCTTCTGGTTCCTCTGGCCTTGGATCTCTGCGGGAAGTTGGCTCAGGAGCAGGCAGACTCCTAGCAGGTAGGACACGAACAGGCGCGCCATCTTGGACCTAATCTCCGCTCTTCTGGGCGTTTCAGCCTTTTTCTGGACCCTGCGGCTGCTGTGGATCACCAGCCTCTGCCTCTGCGCCAATGCTGGACTTCAGGCTGCTTCCCCTTGGCTCCACCACGCTTTTATAACCCTCGGACTAGCACTTAGACCTAGAGTCATGTGGTCCAAACTCCACCCCTTTCCCCACCCCCCTCCTTGCAATCCACCGCTCCCATCCCTCACCCCCAGCTCTGGCTTGTGCTTCGTACCTTTCCTCCATTTGCCCGTCTTTCTTTTCTTGGACCTTTTGTAGTTCTATGTTTTCCTTTTGTTTTTCTCGTCCGTCCTCAAGCGCTTGTGTATACCCATGTAAAGTTCGTCAATATTTGTAGTCTTTCCTTTATTATAAAGTTAAACGTGGCCAATAGCCTGAATTATATCAACAAAAATAAAACAGAAATCATTTATATCCTCACAATCCAGATCCTTCCAGCGTGAACATTTACTACATAGCCTTCTAATCCTAAAAAGATTACAAATGGTTTAATTAGTGGTGTAATTATCTGGTGTATCAGTCCATAAAAATTGAATGAATGAATGAACGAATGAATCAATTGTTGACAAGAGACAGAAAGCTGAGGAATTTTTATCTAAATCCCTCTAAAAACATTAAATTTCTCAATGCATCTCTTAGTCTTTTACAGTATCTTAAGATCACCATGTACTTTTCCACTGACTTTCCTTCACCTCCTCTGGGAGGCAGTTTGACAGTAATAGGCTGCTTGGATAGTTCAGTTTGAGATTTTGTTCTGGAGCTATGGAGAGGCGAGAACACACACACACACGCGCACACACACACACACACAGACACACAGACACACACACACACACACACACACACACACACAGAAACAAACCAGAAAAGGATGAAGGCAGTGAAATCCCACAATTCCAGAAGGAAAATATTGGTAGTGCATGTTACAGCACCAAAATCATATCTGTTTGTTTTATTATACTCTCTTTGCTGTATTCGGTGAGGTAATTTTTGTTTCAATATAGCAAGCCTTTTAATTTCATTCGTTTAGAAACGTTGCCTGGATAGCAACATAACGAGTAAAAGAGGGTTTTGTCGAGAAAAACAATAGCTGGATATGGAAGAGTCATTAAACATGACCTGGGAATCATGTGTAGCTCCTAAGCCAGTTTCAAAATAAACGTTTCCTCCCAGGAACAGCAAACATGTATGCAAAGATTTGTTTTCAATAGGATACAAATAGCTATGTAGAATAATTTTATGAGTAACATGCAATTGGAATCTTTCTTTTGTCCACATTTCCAACATATACATCCAAGTGTGAAATCTCCCTGTGGTGTACTCTTGAAATACAGAATTACAAAAATGCATCCTTTGTCTGACGGACTCAGAGTCAGTGTAATATGTAAAGATGAGATGACATGTTGCTTTAAAGAACAGTAAAAAAGGATATCAGACCAACTAGTAATTTCCACAATCATCTCTTTTAAAGATTTTAGAAATTAAGGATCTTTTCAAAATTTCAAAAGGAACTTTTAGATTAATTAAATAAGCAGTGGGTTGGTAAGCAAAAAAAAAAACACACAAAAAAAGTCAAAGCTAGTGAGTTAACAAGAAGCAGGGAATATGTATGTAAGGATGGTAGTAGGCAAAGCTATTCCATGCCTGACATCCACTTTTGCTCTATCGAGTATGTGCTTTCACAGCGAGCAGGACTGTAGGAAAGCTAGACCAGCCAAACCTGACACCATCCCCTCATTTCCACTCCGACCCCGATTTGTAGAATGCAGGCTCCTGCCAGTAGGCATAAGTGTTATAGAAAATCATAACCGGTTGAGAAGTATGTTTGACACGATTTCCCTCTCCATTCAGCTTTTTTCCAGGTGAATACTCCCCCCACCCCTCAACTCCACTAAATTAAGTTCTAGAGATATTTATGCTGGAAGTCCAGGAGCACAGAGTACTCTGTCTACCAAAGTAACCTGATTACCAGGGTAGGTCAGGGCGGGTGAGGAGCAAGATAGAATGAAAGAGGATCAAGTGAGGAAAAGTAAGATGGGCATGAATAGAGAGAGTGGGCGTTCCTAAAGGTGCAGGACCTCTAGAGGGGGTCACGCAGAACATTCTGCCAGGTAATGGCTGACTGAAGAAACCACAGTAGTGCTGGAGACATGGAATTACTACGAAAGACATGTTGTGGTCTAAATAAAGTTACGCAACAAATTAGTATAATCAGATTGAGTCGTGTTGAAGGCCAAAGGCAGGGAAGGAAGAGAAGTACTTTCAGACTCTGGCCGTTGGCTTGAGGGCAGTGTCCGGATACAGTTGTACAAGAAAGCCTTCAAGATGGGTCTCCAAATGGTGTCACAAACTTTGCCAACAATTGACAATATTGTCATCAGGTAGGTTTTGGAAGAAGGACACTTTTCTGCAGGAACTCAGCTGGAGGTTCTCTAGTCAAGGGTGGCTAGTCCCTCCCTTAGGTGATATGAGCAAGTTGCAGGTCTTCAACGACAGAGAAGGTGAAGTTTGGCCCTAGCAGAAGGTGAAGTTTAGCCAATAACACAGGGTGGTCATTTTTAACACTTTCTAATTTAATTTTTAAAATTAGTCTACATAGTCTAAGATAATATGCTCATTAAGCAACTTTTCTAGATGGACAGTAAATTTTAAGTGCAAATAAGTTCATTTTTTTCAATAAATTATTTCCTCGTGTTCATAATGTGCAGCTCTGTTCCGCACACGTGCCAGGGCTGTGCTGCTCTGCCGGTCCGGTTACCAGGCAAACACAGGCTTCACAGCCTTTACAGGCACAACTAGAAGACGTGTTGTGTTCTTAAAACAAACAACCAAACGAAGAAACCTCTTTAAAGCCATGCGCACATACGCATTTCATGTTCTGCAAAAACCATAAAAACCTCCAAAGACTCCTTTTTAAAGACAAAACCAAGCATGTGCCCCAATAGCCAGTACTCAATATGTTTGCAATTACTTATTCCACCCATTGAGCCACTGGTAAGTCATGTGATAGTATAGATTTGGTGCTACGTTCTGTTCAGTGCCTATTTCCATAGCTCTCAGCTGCATTTTGCCTTCACCTCTTCTGGGACACAATACACACTACGTGTGGGCTACTCAGCAGCCTGCCTTCAACAACAGTCTCTGCAGGCAAGATCTTAACTGTATCCATCTTCCTGTAGGAGCACAGCTGGCGTCACGTTGATGGCGTCCTCCTCGGAGGAGATTTGTTTGACACACTCACTGAGAACAGGCAAAGGAGCTCACAAAGGGGATGGGTGGGCCATTGCCCCTGACATAGTGCAAGACCCCACCACCTGTCTTAAATTCTTGAAAATTATGTGGTATACTGATGGCTGCTCCGTCCCTGACTCTGTCAAGAAACCGCTATTGACCTTCTTGGGCCAAACAATGTTGATACAAGTCCAACAACTTTAAGACTTGTTGGGTTGTGGAGACCAAATAGTCCGTATTTACACTATTACATAATCTCACTGATGTTGTGACTTAGACACCAGCCCACCTGGAATGGGCCCCCTTCAAAGAAAGCTCTAGAATCTGTCCAATTAGAAATAAAGGCACTTCCGTTAGTGCCCTCTGAGATCCCTTCACTGGAGAGGCTTCAGTCACCTCTTTTCATGCCTATGCACCACCTCAAATGGCCATAAGTTGCCCCACGGACTAGTGATGCAAGAAACGGCCCTCTGAGGCCTTGCATTATACGCCATTAGAACAGCACTTGCTGGCCACGTTCTTAGCCTCTCCTGGAAAGAGAGGCTGTCCTAGAGCCTGCGACCCACTAGACCGAGCTGCCCGTTATGACTTGGGTCATGAAAGCAGCACGCCGCGAGCTCAACATGGCTCCCGAGGCCTCTCTGCTGCAGGATGGAGCCAAACCTGAAGCCAAAGGAGCAGTTCGCCTTCCCTGTCCTCAGACCCGAGCCCTTGGTAGCTCGGGAGTCCCTTGGGTTCAACTGAGTGAACAGAAATGGGAACTCATATGCTTCCCAGGTGAGCTCACCACCGTGTATGTTGCTGCTTTGTGTCCCTTTGTCAGGGTGTCCCTGAGCACGACTGGACCCCACCATCAGCACAGTGGGCCAAAGTTCAGGTAGTTACCTGTGCACTGGATGCCCTGGCTTTTACATGGCTCCATCTGCACATTTTTTTCAAACTCTTAAACTCTTGGGCAATTCTGTACGAGTGCCCCAGGATACTTCTCATGTAGAATCTTTTCTTCCGTGGAATGATTGATCCTTCAGATTAGACAGTGTAGCATAGCTCCCACTCCCAACCTGGGCCCTTACCCCAGCGCAAAGTTGCGGCACATTAGAATCACCTGGGGAGCTTCAAGAATGCCTAATGCCTGCGTTCTATGCCCCAACAGTTAAACCAGTATATCTTGGAATGCAAAGCAGGCATCAGTATCTTTAAAAGTCCCTAGTTGACTACTGTGTGCCAAATAGTTGGAAAACTATCACGTAGCCACTACCCAAAGAATCTGGTAAAACATTTTTGGAATAATTCCAGTGAATATGTTACTTACTGCAATCCTGAAGAAATGAACAAATGAAAAATTTTAAATATACTTGTTTTGACCATGCGTGGGTCATGCAGTCCTTTAAATGTATTGTAAAGAGCTAATCACGTCAGTAATATCAGGACATGCTACTTAATATGGTAAAAAACGTATACTATGGAAAGGGAGGTGTATTTTGTAACTTGTCTAAAGGTCGTAGCCAAAGTGTTTTTAATGAAGTTTGTTGGAGGTACATTGGTGAATAACATTATGTGAGTTTCAAGTGTACCATTCTGTAATACTTTATTTGTATATTGCACTGTGTACTCACCAGCCAAGGTCTAGTCTCCCTCTGTCACTATATATATTTGACCCCCTTTACTCCTTTCATCCTTCCCCCACACTGCTTCCTCCCTGGTAACCACCCTTCTGTCTGTGAGTTTGTTTGATTTGGCCTTGAAACCCTGCTCTCTGCTCACTGGCATTGCCGCAGCAACTCACTGGAGTACTTTTCTCCAATCAGCATGAATACTCTGTCATGAAATCCTCTGTATCCAAATTCTAAATAACAGGATCTGGCCTATAAAGTCAATACCATTAATGTACAATTTAAAAGTAATTTTGTTTCAAAATTCTACAAATGTGTGTTAGTCAGATAACAGATGTCAAAATTCATTTCTTTCACTGTTCCTCTTGCTAGCTTTCTCTGAATAATTTCTTGTGAAATCCGTTTGGAGGGGCAGAGCAGAGGAGGTGTCCATGCTGGCTATTTGAATTTTTCCTTTTCCTGAAACATCCCTATTCTAGTAGGAAATTGATGTCTCCGCTTGAATTGCTGAAGAGAACTTATGAAAGTCAGAAGTTGAACAGAACCCCCTTTGCCTGCCTCATTCAACTTCCAGGCTATTTCCTAAGGTGCAGGGTCAGACAAGGAAGCTGGATGGAAGCTCAGTCCAGTACCCTGGGTTTCTCTGGGCTGTTGAATTCAGCAAGTAACTATCGAGAGGCACACATTGCATTCGACCCCAGGTGTCTTTTTATTATTGCTAGTGTGAAATACGTAGCATTAGTTGGACCCTTTTCAAAATTCTTAGTTCCTGAAGGTGAAGAGAAAAGCATTGCAGAGGCCAAGTTTTCTCTGGAGTATTTTGAGAAGATGTGTAATTGTTGAGTGTCTCAGAGTCCATATTGGGTTGTTAGTGTGTTGTCTCTCTCTGTCTCTCTCTGTCTCTCTCTCCCTCTCTCTCCCTCTCTCTCCCTCTTTCTCGTTCCATATCCTTGGTGGATAGAGTTGGTTCTCCTTCTACTTAAATCACGTCTTCATCAGCAGAAAATTAATGGTTGTGGGAATGGTGGGAAGATAAGGAAAAACAGTCACCTGTATTCCTCAAAGCCCAACCATACGGCCCTCACATCCTGATAGCTTTTCACAGACCTCCCTTGTTAGGTTTCAGTGTCTATTATTATCATATGTCTGATCCACTGACTTTCACATATATCGAACAGCTGTCTTTTGCAGTTTTTTGAAACCCTCACCGAGCTAGTCTTCCCCAGATTGCCAGTCTTCCCTAGGACTTGACTTCATGTACACACGCCCTGAATTCTGTTCTCCTAACACCAAATGAAACGCCCAAGCCCACTCAAGCTCAGGGTCTGCTCGTCCCCATGTCCTGGTAGAGCAGAAAACATGTACAGAGCGCTGCTGTACACAGAGGAAGACCTCCAAGAGAGAAAGTAAACTGAGGTTAGCAGTCCACCATTCAAGCCCATGACACTTGTGGACTGAGAAGTTGTGAACCCGAAATGTCATCTAAAGCGCAGACTCAGTGACACCACTGAGTATCAGTGTGAGATAGGTTTCCAGTTTCTTTTATCAGTGGTCATGATGAATCTGTGTCGCTCCAGCCACACTTCTTACTGTCATCCAAATAGCCAGAGGAACAAGTTAGCACAATAAATATAACTGGTCCATGAGGGGATCCTGTGGGTGGCTTGGGTACGTGGGGTTTCCTTGTGCTGCAAAAAGGCTGAAGGCCTGGAGTACTGAAATAACGGGTCACCGATGTGCAGCGCTCAGTGGCGGTGCCCTGGGGAGATGAAAGCTTCCGAGGGGGTGACTGTGGTCACCTGAGGAAATAGGACCCTGAGCAGAGAAACAAGCACCCTTGGCAAAGTTCTGCTGATCCCCAGGAGGGAGACACGCCCCTAAATTGAGGGGACCATGCAGGCTAGAGTAGTAGGTGTTAAGGTGGGCGTCACTGAAAACTGGGGGTCCGGCAGCCTAACGCTTTGGTGCTTTTGGATTTCGAGCACAGGTTAATGGGTAGCTCCATTAGAATAATGTGTGATGCTGAATTCCCAACTCAGTCACAGAATGTGTATTTCTATTGATTTGTGAAAAATGAAGAAGTTAGGGATTTTTTTCCAAAGCAGAGACTGCTTGCAAATTTATACCTGTTATACCTAGACACGGTCCTTTAGGAATAAGAAAGGCAGGGGTCATAGCTCACACAGGTAGGGACCAGAGGTGTTACATTTGGGGGCACACTTCCATCTAAACTAGAGGAGAGCGTAGGCCAGGAGTAGTGGTATGTACTGGAAGATGGAAGTAACTGAGTCACCGGTGGTGGCAAAAGACCTCAGTGTCCCACTTAAAAAAAGGCCATGTCGTCAGAGGTAGCGAATGCTGATTCTGGACCAGGGGTGCCGCCTCCAGGGCTTTTGTGGAGGAGCAGATGAGGGACGTGGCCAGAGCAAGGTCTGGGGAGATGTCTTCTGCGTCTAGGGAAGCCTGTTTGTTCTGTCTGGGCTGCAAGTTTCCTGGTCAGCGCCCTTGTTGTCCCGGGTTGGACATTTCAGACAGCACCCTTCCTGGCTTTATGAGATGGCTAATGGCCTCTGAGGTTGTGCATCCGAAGTTTTACAAGTTGGTGTTGGTGAAGACTTAAAAAACTTTAGAGCCCTGGTTATTATTAATCATGTATAGGACTTGAAATATGGCAGTTGCTGTCTTAATCCCTTTATATATTCTATTTATAGGCTTAGATGGAGATTTACTTGTTATTTAAGTGCAGTTCTCTATAAATGCTGTCTCAAATTTTATGTGTACGGAATATCGAAGGAACTGCTAAATACTAAGATGAGAACTTTGTTACTTTACTACTCTAACAAGTTTTCATATTAATTCATTTACTTTGTTACCGAAATGGTATGTAAATTCTACAATAGTGAACAAAAAGTGCATTCTTTGCTAAAGCAGGTTTTCTGTAATATATGACACAGACATGTTTATCCTCTTTATGTATCTATTTATTTTCTCCTTAAAAAAACGTGGTTTGCTTTTTACTGTCTTCGGTGATAGAATTAAGAGAAGAACCCTAGTTTGAAAAACAGCTGTGTTCATATGGGCCCCACTGAATTAAATTGATTTAGTGTCCAATGGAATTGTTTGTAATTAACAGCTCAATACAACAGAAAAAATTTCAAAATCCATTAGAAAACTCCATGATTTGAGACTCTTTGTGTATCTGATATGAGTTAATATCGATGAAAACATTTTGGTCCTTTTTATATAGCCAGCGTTAAGCATTGCGTAAGTTGAATTATTTTTAATTTTTCTTTTGCTATTAAAATAATTTCTTTAATATTATGTAGTGAAAGAACATGTGGATAGTAGGTCTCGAGGAAAAAGTGGGGGACAGATCATAACGTATCAATTACAAATTTCAAAAATAGACTAATCCATTCTCACTAAAGCAAGAAATAGAGTTGAGAGTTTTACTATCTATTTAGAAACCATTTTTAAGTTGACCTATTGTGTGTAAAGTGTTAAAGATTTTGTTATTTTAAGTTAATAGTAATAAAAAGGCAATACAATTATGCCATTAATAAAAACATACTTTTTAGCATAAAAGTATTTATTAGCAGTAACTACAATAATGCCAGGAATAATTTCTTACACACCAAATTCAAAACCCAAACACTAATCGTGATATTTTATATTCCAATCATCAGTGGGGTGACAGAGGCATCAGTGAATGTGAACACAGGTGATTATTAGATGAAATACACATTCGCTTCATCTCAGCAGTATCGAGCCAACTCTTTTCTGTAGCAGCCGTAGTTACAACACCTATCGACTATTACAGTACCGGCGCTTCTCTTTTGTAGGTAATGTTGAGCTGAGCCTAGGTTCTTTAATTCCAAATGACTGCTGTCTTCTGCTTCACTTTGTCGAGTAAGAATATTGTCCTTAAATTCTTCAGAGTTAAGATTTCCATCCTGTAATGCAGCTTGGAGCTCTCTCAGCGATGGCTGCCTCTCAGACAGTGCTGTCTTCCTCTCTTCTGACGAAGCAGGAGCGGATTCCAACACATTTAAGGTTTTTGTATCCTGGGCGTCGGTCAATGCCATGATATCTAAGTGTAATCAATGGGGTGGGGGGAGAGAAAGCACACGTCGATGAACATCGGGAAAACTATAAAATTTTGCATAGACATAAGGAAAGCATTGCCTCAATAGAATACACATCAAAACAATAGGCCAGTATCCTGATATCTAAACAACTTGGTTGATTATAATTGGGCAGCTTAAAGTCCTACAGCATTACCCTGGTTTTGCTTATTCCAGCGGGACCCGCGGTCATCTCTCCTTGTGTCCACTATGCAAGTTCCACGCGTTCCCGAGAAGGGGGCCTACACCTCTGTGAAACTTTTCATTGCTACTTACACTTAGCTTCCAATTTACCTTTATAAATGCCTTATAGCTAACAAGGTGTTTGCTTTTTCTTTTTAAATATATTCTAGATTTGAGCTGCGTTAGAGCATCAGTGGGGTTTTCTGTTCTTTGCAGCTGTGTTTGTCTGAAGGGCAAACGTCCCTTGCCTCCTGGCCCCTTGACGCTCAGACATGCTTGAGAAGCAGCTCACACCTCACTGTTTGACCCTGCCATCTCAGTCAAGATGCCCTGTCCAGTTGGCCCCGCCACCAGCAGTCGCGCTGCCCGGCCCACATACCTTGACTCTGGGTCCGGCGCCCTGCTTCCTGCCTCTTGCGGGGCTTTGGGCAGCCTCCCCTCCCCTGTGGCTTCCCCTTTCCCCCCCACCCCCCCACCCCCCGCTCTTACCCCCCCACCCCCCACCCCGCTGTCACCCTGGCTGCAGGAAGTAAAGGGCAGCCAGTGAGACCGTTTGCTGTTCCCGCTGCTTTCCCTCTCTTTGGTGAGATCTCCGGTGAGACACTTACTAGAACAGCAACTTCGGAGGGAAAAGCCCAAGCTTTTTGGCACCGGTAACCTGAGTCAGGTTGAGCGCAGACAGTCAGTGAGGTCTAGAGCCCGGCAGTGCGGGCCGCGGCTCGGATTGGTCGGCAGCTCGATGGCAACCACCAATGGGAAACGTGGAAGGGCCAGGGGCGGGAGCGCTCACCTGCAAGCGGTCCAGACCTCAGCCGAGGCTCCTTGGGGCTCAGAGCCATCCTGTCCCAGTTGAGGTTGCCGCAGAGCCGGATCCAGTAGAGGGCTAATTCGGAGCCGCACAACTTGATAAACTCATTCTTCTTCTGGTTCCTCTGGCCTTGGATCTCTGCGGGAAGTTGGCTCAGGAGCAGGCAGACTCCTAGCAGGTAGGACACGAACAGGCGCGCCATCTTGGACCTAATCTCCGCTCTTCTGGGCGTTTCAGCCTTTTTCTGGACCCTGCGGCTGCTGTGGATCACCAGCCTCTGCCTCTGCGCCAATGCTGGACTTCAGGCTGCTTCCCCTTGGCTCCACCACGCTTTTATAACCCTCGGACTAGCACTTAGACCTAGAGTCATGTGGTCCAAACTCCACCCCTTTCCCCACCCCCCTCCTTGCAATCCACCGCTCCCATCCCTCACCCCCAGCTCTGGCTTGTGCTTCGTACCTTTCCTCCATTTGCCCGTCTTTCTTTTCTTGGACCTTTTGTAGTTCTATGTTTTCCTTTTGTTTTTCTCGTCCGTCCTCAAGCGCTTGTGTATACCCATGTAAAGTTCGTCAATATTTGTAGTCTTTCCTTTATTATAAAGTTAAACGTGGCCAATAGCCTGAATTATATCAACAAAAACAAAACAGAAATCATTTATATCCTCACAATCCAGATCCTTCCAGCGTGAACATTTACTACATAGCCTTCTAATCCTAAAAAGATTACAAATGGTTTAATTAGTGGTGTAATTATCTGGTGTATCAGTCCATAAAAATTGAATGAATGAATGAACGAATGAATCAATTGTTGACAAGAGACAGAAAGCTGAGGAATTTTTATCTAAATCCCTCTAAAAACATTAAATTTCTCAATGCATCTCTTAGTCTTTTACAGTATCTTAAGATCACCATGTACTTTTCCACTGACTTTCCTTCACCTCCTCTGGGAGGCAGTTTGACAGTAATAGGCTGCTTGGATAGTTCAGTTTGAGATTTTGTTCTGGAGCTATGGAGAGGCGAGAACACACACACACACGCGCACACACACACACACACAGACACACAGACACACACACACACACACACACACACACACAGAAACAAACCAGAAAAGGATGAAGGCAGTGAAATCCCACAATTCCAGAAGGAAAATATTGGTAGTGCATGTTACAGCACCAAAATCATATCTGTTTGTTTTATTATACTCTCTTTGCTGTATTCGGTGAGGTAATTTTTGTTTCAATATAGCAAGCCTTTTAATTTCATTCGTTTAGAAACGTTGCCTGGATAGCAACATAACGAGTAAAAGAGGGTTTTGTCGAGAAAAACAATAGCTGGATATGGAAGAGTCATTAAACATGACCTGGGAATCATGTGTAGCTCCTAAGCCAGTTTCAAAATAAACGTTTCCTCCCAGGAACAGCAAACATGTATGCAAAGATTTGTTTTCAATAGGATACAAATAGCTATGTAGAATAATTTTATGAGTAACATGCAATTGGAATCTTTCTTTTGTCCACATTTCCAACATATACATCCAAGTGTGAAATCTCCCTGTGGTGTACTCTTGAAATACAGAATTACAAAAATGCATCCTTTGTCTGACGGACTCAGAGTCAGTGTAATATGTAAAGATGAGATGACATGTTGCTTTAAAGAACAGTAAAAAAGGATATCAGACCAACTAGTAATTTCCACAATCATCTCTTTTAAAGATTTTAGAAATTAAGGATCTTTTCAAAATTTCAAAAGGAACTTTTAGATTAATTAAATAAGCAGTGGGTTGGTAAGCAAAAAAAAAAAACACACAAAAAAAGTCAAAGCTAGTGAGTTAACAAGAAGCAGGGAATATGTATGTAAGGATGGTAGTAGGCAAAGCTATTCCATGCCTGACATCCACTTTTGCTCTATCGAGTATGTGCTTTCACAGCGAGCAGGACTGTAGGAAAGCTAGACCAGCCAAACCTGACACCATCCCCTCATTTCCACTCCGACCCCGATTTGTAGAATGCAGGCTCCTGCCAGTAGGCATAAGTGTTATAGAAAATCATAACCGGTTGAGAAGTATGTTTGACACGATTTCCCTCTCCATTCAGCTGTTTTCCAGGTGAATACTCCCCCCACCCCTCAACTCCACTAAATTAAGTTCTAGAGATATTTATGCTGGAAGTCCAGGAGCACAGAGTACTCTGTCTACCAAAGTACCCTGATTACCAGGGTAGGTCAGGGCGGGTGAGGAGCAAGATAGAATGAAAGAGGATCAAGTGAGGAAAAGTAAGATGGGCATGAATGGAGAGAGTGGGCGTTCCTAAAGGTGCAGGACCTCTAGAGGGGGTCACGCAGAACATTCTGCCAGGTAATGGCTGACTGAAGAAACCACAGTAGTGCTGGAGACATGGAATTACTACGAAAGACATGTTGTGGTCTAAATAAAGTTACGCAACAAATTAGTATAATCAGATTGAGTCGTGTTGAAGGCCAAAGGCAGGGAAGGAAGAGAAGTACTTTCAGACTCTGGCCGTTGGCTTGAGGGCAGTGTCCGGATACAGTTGTACAAGAAAGCCTTCAAGATGGGTCTCCAAATGGTGTCACAAACTTTGCCAACAATTGACAATATTGTCATCAGGTAGGTTTTGGAAGAAGGACACTTTTCTGCAGGAACTCAGCTGGAGGTTCTCTAGTCAAGGGTGGCTAGTCCCTCCCTTAGGTGATATGAGCAAGTTGTAGGTCTTCAACGACAGAGAAGGTGAAGTTTGGCCCTAGCAGAAGGTGAAGTTTAGCCAATAACACAGGGTGGTCATTTTTAACACTTTCTAATTTAATTTTTAAAATTAGTCTACATAGTCTAAGATAATATGCTCATTAAGCAACTTTTCTAGATGGACAGTAAATTTTAAGTGCAAATAAGTTCATGTTTTTCAATAAATTATTTCCTCGTGTTCATAATGTGCAGCTCTGTTCCGCACACGTGCCAGGGCTGCGCTGCTCTGCCGGTCCGGTTACCAGGCAAACACAGGCTTCACAGCCTTTACAGGCACAACTAGAAGACGTGTTGTGTTCTTAAAACAAACAACCAAACGAAGAAACCTCTTT